>NC_140591.1:1399608659-1400208659 GCF_964204655.1 Triturus cristatus
ATTGATGAGCCATGACTAAAATCTGGACCACCAATATATGAACTAATGGATCGTTTGAACTTGCTTTGGTAGGCATTGGAGAAAATGACAAAATAAGCCCAAGCAGAACCTTCATAGGAGAACGGAAGGACTAAATACGGCATTCCTTTTTCTATGGTATGTGGCATAAGTCCACACACCCAACAGTCAGTCGTATTGACCACTAACTGGTGTTGATGTAATAATTGGACAAAGGAATTGTTATAATATTCAGTTCTTCTGATGAGTTCATGTTGAGGAAGGGTATGAAAGAGATGTGGAGAGACAGTAGAAGAAGACGGAGGGGAAGAAGGAGAGATAACTTTTTGCTGCAGAGCATAAATAATCCAACCTATGAACACCAAAGCAATACACAATAATATAATAATACATAAGGTTATATTAAAACGACTGTACATTGATTTACAGGATTCTTTCTTCATTTCATCCTTTCTCTCTCTTTTGCCTAGTGTAGTTTCCATCTTTCTAATGGATGCTCACGGCAATCTTCCTCGATCACTCAATTATGAGTATCTGCCGTCCTATGACACTGCAAGTCCTGCAGGCCTATTGCCACTACTCAGGTCACAATCAAGACTCCTACCGTGACCATGCAACCGGGACAGAATACTACACAAGAGAGAAAAATCTTAAGTGTTCTTTGGTCTAGGTCTCAAATTATAATGTTCTTTGTTTCGTACAGTCTGGTCTTGGAACAATGTTCGTGGATTTGTTGTATCTAAGCGACAATGTGATGGTATTGCTTCCTGAAGAATGTCGTCGTCCTCTTTCTCAGACAGTGTTCCATTCAGGCGTGCATCACTGAAAGGTACGAATCGTGGAACCTTGAGTCACCAATGCCCCAACGCACCCATTGATCGTAAGGTAAGGGCAAAGGCACTTTCTTACAATGCACGCCGTGAATCCAATTTTTCTTTCCTTCAACTTAACTGCTGTTCTCGTGGTCAAAAGCACTAAGCGAGGCTCCCTCCACCTGGGCTCCAAATTTCTCATCCTTTGGAAATTCTTGGTGCAGACCCAATCACCTGGTCAGATGGAATGACCTGGATCTGTGGAAGCCTCCGGTAAAGCACTCTGAACCTGTTGATGGAGAACACGCAATTTAGTCGTAAGATCATGCAGGTAGTCAATCAACATTGGATATGGCAAGCCTGAGTATTTCTTAGGGCGAGGGACTCCCCATACATTAGCCAGGCGTCCAAAGACCACTTCGTAAGGGCTAAGTCCCAAACGAGAGTGTACCGCAGTTCTGGTGGACAGAAGAGCCAGTGGCAAAGCATCGGGCCAATTGAGTCCTGTACTAGCCTGAACTTTCGCTAGTTTTAATTTTAATGTACCGTTGTAACATTCTACTAAACCCGCTGACTGTGGATGATTTGCCGCATGGAACTTTTGCTTGAAACCAAGACCCGCACAAACTTTTTGCATGACTTGGCCCACAAATTCGCTCCCATTGTCACTCCAGACAATGCGTGGTAAACCAAACCTGGGGAAAAATTCTTTTAGTAAAGCTTTAGCTGTGGATAAGGCTGTGTTGTCTTTTAAAGGGTATGCTTCTATCCATCTTGAAAAGGCGCATACTACCACCAGAACGTATTTAAGGTTGTTGCATCGCTCCATATGAATATAATCGATCTGCAACACCTCAAATGGATATGTTGGAGGAGCAAAGTGACCCGCTGGAGTTGGGGTTCCCTTTCCCGGGTTGTACATTAAACAAACAATACAATGTTTCACTACATTGTCTGCACACTTTGGGATTCCTTCATTTTGCCACACTGGAGCCAGAAGTTTGCATATACCTTTTGCACTTAAGTGGGCTGGACCATGCGCCATAGTAACCACTGGGAGTGCATAGGCATCTGGTAACAGCCAACGCTGGTGTTCAGATAATTCCACCCAACAACCCATTTCATCTAACATTCCCGTACTTTCTTTCCACCTACTTAATTCCTTCTCTGTAGCCTCTTCCTGAATCGATTTTACACTTTCTACTGTATTCTCATACATTCCTCTTTCTCTGACCCAATTCGCAGGACCCGCCACATACATTCGACTCGTAACATCTCTTGCTGTCTTTTTCGCTACTTCATCTGCGAATGCATTTCCTCGGCCAACATCATCTGTAATCTTTTTGTGTGCACTACACTTCACAATCGCTATTTGGGTGGGTAAGGCAAGTGATTCAATAAGATCAGTCACTAACTGACCATGTTGTATTTTGGTGCCATGTGAAGTGAGGAATCCCCTTTCCTTCCAAAGACGCCCAAAGTTGAACGCTACACCAAAAGCATATTGGCTGTTGGTGTACACGTTCATTCTTTTCCCTTTTGACAATACACATGCTCTCTTTAATGCTATTAGTTCTGCTGCTTGAGCTGAATTGTGTCTGATACGTGCTGTTTCCACAACTGTATGTAACCCAAGTAGGTAACCTCTCGACGGACTTATTGTAATTTGGAAGGTGAAACCTTATGATTCAGATTAAACAAATGGCATAACAATGCAACAGTGACATTTTTGCAAATATCTTCTGAATCAGCAGCGATTAACAAGTCATCCATGTATTGGATAAGAGCAGCACCAAACGGCAAATGAAAAGTATCAAGATGACATTTTAAAGCTTGACTGTAAATGGAGGGACTTTTACAATAGCCCTGAGGTGCGCGCTTAAACCGGAAGCTTCGGCCTCCAAGAGAGAAGCCAAAAATGTCCCTACTCTTTTCTGCAATGGGAATACTAAAGAAGGCATTCTTTAGATCGATAACAGAGAACCAAGTCGCTGTGGAAGGTATCATTGTCAACAGAGCAGTGTTATCTGGAACAGGAAATTGTGGTACAACAATTTTGTGTACCTCCCGAAGATCAATTACGAAACGATATACAGGTGGCTGAGAAGGATCAGTGCGTTTAAGAATGGGAAGAATAGGACTATAGCATGTGTTACCTCTCGTTTCTTCAACCACACCCTTCTGAATCAAATCATGAATGATTTCCAAAAGCGCTTTTTCACCTTCAGTGGAAATTCTATACTGCGGAATACGCGGAAATTCAACATTGGGCTTGAGAGTGACAACATAAGGTGGAATTTCGAGACAGCCACATCATTCGGACCCGTGGCCCAAAGCGTTGCTGGAAGAGTAAGCAATTCAGGTGGAAACTGATCTTTGGACAAATACAGTGGAGAAGTAAATTTCTGTCCTAAAGTAAGATGTACACCAGAAGGAGAACAATATATCGTAGCATGCATTCTTTTCAATAGGTCCAAACCCAACAGATTCTCACCGCAACCATTCGTCAAAAGAAGTGGAGCTTCCAAATCATAAGGGCCAATTGAAAGAGGCAAAGGGCAAGAAACCGGATTGCGAACGGGGGCGCCAGAAAATCCTACAGAAACATTCGTTAAGCCAGACAAAGGTGCCCCAGGGAGTTTAGAATGAATGATAGAACTTCTCATCGCCCCAGTATCTAGAAGAAACGGCTCTAAAACACCCATTGTAGTGACGTTAACATAAGGACCACTTTGGTCTACTGGAACCGACACAACTCCCTCACTTTGTCCATGGCTGTCCTAGTTGGCATGAAGACTTTCATTTCCGCTTTCAATATAATGGTCTTCATTGTAGTACTGAGTAGACCTAACATTTTGCTGATCAAAATAGTTCACAGAATTGGGAGGAGGAAGGGCACGCTGTTCTTGAGTTAGCACACCTCAACCTCTACCTCTATTTGCTGACTGGAGGCCAGCACGACCTCGTGGAGCAGATAATGCTCCATTGCGCTGCAGTAAAACCGGACAACTATTCTTAAAATGACCTTCCTCTCTACAATAGGCACATTGATTAGGTCCTAACAAAGGTCGCGGAATGTATGGCTCAGGTTTTTGATACAACCTCTGAAACTGCGAAGGCTGTTGAAATTGAGGCTGAGCATGACGAGGAGGATAGGCTTGTTGCAAGAGAACCTTCGTTTTTAATTCTTTCGTCTTTTTCTCTTGTTTTTCTTTTTCTTCTTTATCTCTGTTTTCGTAATATTGTGCAGTAGCCAATATCTGGGCAGAAGAAGAAACAGCCCATGAACTTTCAGAATCTTTCAATTTGTGTGACAGCTCGGGAAGCAAATTAAATATGAATTTGTCCACAAATAATCGCTGTCCACCCTCTGTAGCCACATCTTGACCACTGTGATCGATAAATGTCTCCTCAAAGCGAGTAAAGAAATCAGAGACACTTTCATCTTTCTTTTGTTTGCATGCTGCTAGTTTATCCCAATTAACTCTCAATGCAGGCATCATTGTTTTCATTAATGTAATAATCCTACCAGGGAGTTCTGAAATCAAAGCCACATCCCAAGTAGCACCTAATTCCTGTGCGTGATTCTCCTTAAGAATCTTAGCCCATATTGTCTGTGGGACTACATTTCCCATTAGCATGTCTATATCTGCTAGGTTCATAATATAAGCATCAACTGTCTGTGATAATTCTTTGTAATAACCCGCTTGGTTTTTACGAGGTCCGGTAGAGTCTGTTTAAGGGCCAAAACTTCAGATCTCTTCCAGGGGACATGTACCCATATACGCTGAAAATGAGCAGGAATAACTGGATTATTACCTACTGCTGCAACTTCTTCCTTCCATACTGGAGGAACCTCTCTCATGGGATAATTTTTCAGTGTCAATTTAACTGACGGATCGGAATCAAGGAAAGTCTGAGAGGATAATAAGTTTCTAAAGGAAATAAGTGTCCTTACAGCATTTTCAACTTTAGGACCCACTACAAGTCCTTTATCAAAATCAGCCTGAACATCTAACAGATCTTGTGGAACCGAATTTAAATTCACATCCTCCCATTCTTTAATGAGAGTATCACAAATTATATCGAAAACATATCTTTGCGTAGGCGCATTCCATTGTGAGAAAGTAGGCATAATGTCAGGTACACTATACTGAGGTCCCTTCTTGATCCATTTACGTGTGAGAGAGTCCAACCTTTCTCGTTCTTCAAAATCTGGGAACTGACTGCGAGATCGTCTTCGAGCGAAGCCGGAGACACATTAAAAGCTCCAAAGAAAGGAGATAGAATACCAGTGACGGTATCCGTAAGACGCTTACGCACAGACGGAGAATTAGACATAAGAATAGGAGACAAAGTATTAGGCGAACTGACAGAAGGAGAAACGATAATTGCAGGAGGAGCAGAAGGCAAAGGAGATCGAAGATCAGGAGATGAGGGCAATGAAGTTGAAGTTAAAGGCAAAACTGGCAGAGGCGGTAATACTGGAGGAGGCAAATGCGGAAGAGCCGGAACAGGCGGAGGTACCGCTGGCGGCTGAACAGGCTGTAACAATTGGGGTGCATTGGCACTTTGTGCATAGGGTGGAGGCAACCTCAATAAATGGGACATTAGGGGATCTTCTTCTAAATCTTTCTTGTTTTCAGAAGGGGAAACTGGCAATACCGGATAGCATTTATCTGTTGCCATACGATGCTGTCTCTCTGAAATTTCAGTCGCATTATTAATTTCATCATCTTTGAATTGTTGGGCAGCCTGTATAATTGTCATACCCTGTGCTTTTCTATCTCATTTTGCTTGCTTAATTTCTTTCTGTTTGGCTTCCTTACGCCAAAGGCGGAAAGAGTCAAACATTGCCGGCCGGGCTTTTCTTTTGAATAGAACTGTTTCTAAATTATCTAGCACATCGGGCTCAAAGCTACCATTTTCTGGCCATTTAAGAACACCATCTTTCTTCGTGTATCGGGTCCATGCCTCGTTAAAGGCAATGGGGCCAATACCATGTTTCGAATAGAGCTCATATGTTGGAGTTCCAACCCAAGGAATCGGACAAGAGTCCTCAAGTCGGGAATCCCTATTACAACCAAAGCAACAAAATTTTCCAAACTTAGTCAGACCAGGCATCTCGTGATATCACCGGACTGTTCACAAACTTCAAGGGGGTAAAACTCAGTTTACGCAGCACAAATGCACTTACCCTCGGCTTCGGCTATTGCAATAGTCGAATCCAAGGACCAAGAGTAAACAACTAAGAAACAAAATTGTGGAAGCGACCCACCAAATACTTAACTAAGGACGTCTTCTCACGCCAACAGAGGCCCGTCTATCGTCTCGCCTTACCATACATCACCAAAGAAAGGGCCAAGGCAGGGCGGCAGTCAGGGCAGCGGTCGTCAGTAGCCGTCAGGAAGGAGTAACCACGCTGCAAAAGACCTTCGGACCACTTTTGACATACAGCGGTCACTTGACGTGGCTCGCGAATCCTCCGGAATTTTCTTGCGGGGTTCCTCACGACCTTCAGGCAGAGCCGGTACCACTGAAGCCACCCCATATTGGGCGCCAGTTGAAGAACCAGAACCTTTTGGGCCTGGCAGTGCAGGGTACGCCTTAATCTCCTGGGTTCTCCTGCTCAGCTACACAGAGACACAGGACACTCTGTTAGGCGTTAGAAGATCAGATTTATTAGCTGCAGCTAGTTCAGTTATCCTAGAAGTACACAAGGTAGGTTCTCAGGAGACTGCCACTTTACTCCGTGGCGCACAAACTTTTATACCATATAGGTAACATATACATTAACCAAATATACACCCAGAGTACATAAGAAAGAGCCAATAAGGAAAGTTGGAAAACAGGACAGAACCAATAGAAAAGGTTTGAAAACAAAGTGTCAGATGACTCGAGAAAACCTCTCCTCCAACTATGTTTGTCACCCCTCCCTCAAACTAATTCATTAACGGATTCGTAACTAACTTGCAGGTGGCGAGATACGTTTGTGTGTGTTGGAGGACAGTTGTGAAACGAGAGAATGCTAGCGGAGGACAGTGAAGGCCAGACGATAAGATAAAGTCAGAAAAGAATAGTGTGAACCAACAGATAGTTGAGACGGGGATTAGAAAAACCAGACAGGGATTAGTGTACTCGGCCAGACCTAACACCAGCTTTGCAAATAGAGGCAGAAGGGCTATTTCAACACAAAGCTGCAGAAAAAGCAGAATAGACCTTGTTCGCCATGCTGCCTGAGTGATGGCAACACAAAATGGCGGTGGAGCACAAAATGGCGGGTCGATACGATCACGATCAGAAATCGAAGTTCCTCAATATGATGATCCACGTTGACATGAACTCTCATATGAACCAGGTATCTCCAGTTACAATACAATATCAGAAATATTTACAAAAGTTTAATCATGCTACAAATGGTCTTCAACAAGTTTTGGGGAAATAAATTACACATGGATCTCAAAGATTCTACGTATTGCACTGTTTCGTACTCATGAAGATGCACCAACTGGACAGGTGCCATGCTTCTATGTTCGATGTTTCTTGGTGTGTGAATGTTGGTTAATAGAGTAGGCAATGTCGGAGATGTGTTGGTGTCATAATTGATTACCAGAGATACACTCCAAGCAATTTGGATTGTGTGAGATTAAATTATGGATATACCGTACTGTGCATATGAATGGGTGTTGTGAAGATGATTTGGCGATAACTGTACATGCATGTGTATCTTCCATCCCTAAGGGAGATTTGGCTCATGTTCTTGGGTAGGTATGCATGTCATGTCTGCGGCATAGACACCCTTCTTGTTGGTAAATGGCTCCTTCTGCTTGAACTCTTCACCACCTGTGTGTAAGGAGTCAGGAGACAGTCATCACAACTTTCATGAATTCAAGGTGGTCTTAGCAGCGTCATTCTTTTCATTAGGAAATGATATAGTTTTATAGCCTGAGGGTGAGACCAATGAGTGTCTTTATCTAGGAATGGGTAATCAACCATAGTGGAAGTTTGGAGTATTCTGCTCTATGAGTATCTTGCCAGTTGTATCTTATTGGCAATTTAGTTCACCTTGAAGGAAAGGTTTCTGGCTCTGGGTAGCCATTGCATAGAGGACTGGTGACTTGTGGTCATGTAGGTGAAGGTAGAGGAGTTGTCTTTTTGAACTCATTGCATTCTTCTGAGCATGGAGAACAGTTGGTACATTCCATAAACTGATGATATTTTTTCCAAACCACACAAGAAAGAGCAGCTATGTGGAACAACCAGAATTAAAATCTGTGACCTTCAAGTCATGAATTTCAGAAGTGAAAACATTAGTTCATTAAGGGCCTGATTACAATACAGGTCGGACCACCACCGTCAGGCCATCTTGTTATCTGGTCCTTACTGTTTCATCTTTCAGATAGTCCAATAGATTGCAAAATGTGTCATATTTGTACAGTACAGCATAACAAAAAGCCTCGACCATGAATCCTGATTTTTGGGCTTCTTTCTTTGCAGCTGGTAAACCTTTTTGTTACTGATATCCACTGCCCTAACATCAGCTGTGAGTTTATCTTCTCCTCCAGCTGTAAATGAAAGACAGGACAGCTGATGATTTCACTTTTTAGGTTATAGTCATTAGGGCAAACTGAAGGTGATTGGTGGGCCTTGTAAGCAGACAAATTGAAACATAAGGCTCTGTTTTTTAAAAATAAAAAAGGTCTCTGGAACATGAGTGAGTCCAATTGCTCTGTCATGCATTATAGATATTTTTGCACTTTTTCGAATAACGCCATGCTCTTTAAATGAAGAAAATCTCATGCAAGAAATCCCTCTAACAAAGAGTTCTGGTCTCCAGAAGACTGTTAGCCTTATTTCTCATTCCATGAGTTGAACTTAATAGCCAGTACATAGCTATGGAAGGATTTATACTAAGGGCGGGTGATAAACTTCGCTCCTCCAGTGGAAATCACAGATATTTTCCCACTCCGCGCTCTGCTTGGAGTGTGAAGTTTGGCAAAAAACTTGACCAACCTCCACTTGGCGGAACGTTTCTCGTGCGTGGCTCACCAACATTAATTTGGTGAGCAAAAAACAAAAGAGAACTAGACCGCCACCTGGCGAGAATTCGCAACGTGGGCGCTCATGGCAGGTTGCTATTGCTCACATTGAGAAAGTTACTACTCTCGCTGGAAAAGCTGCTGCTCGAGTAGAAAATCTACTTGAGTTGCAGAAAGAAGCAGTATCCTCTGGTGTGCTGCGTGGTGCAGCTCGAGCTGATTTTAAAAAATGGAAAGCTTCCGGCACAAAAAATACGTGCAACGGACTGGAATTCTGCTGCTCCTGTAACTCCGTGGAATCTCGCAGAGTTTTTAGGTAACTATGCAGGATTATGTGGAGTAAAACTCAGTGACTTCTGCCCATCCCTAATTTGTGCAACATTTTATTTTGTTACTTTGGGCGGATTTTCTTAGTTCTATGATTCTGTAGGCTGGAACAAACGAATCAAGCCGAAAACAATTACAGGAAAGCAATACATTACCCACCTTTCTGTCAATGAGTGCACCTCCTAAAGGAAAGTTAGCTAGAAATACATTTCCAGACAAAGTATAATGATATAGCCATACATTTGTCTCGTTGGAGATTCTCTGGTGACCCCATATTGCTCTCTTACTGGCCTTCACATACACAAACTGGAATGCACCTTATTGCTAAGGCCATGAATGTCTCCCTCTTTCTAACACTGCAAAGCTCAAGCACATTTAGTCTAGGCTTATCACCTTGGAGATCACCATCTCAAATTCCATGTAGTTTAGGAAATGTGTATGAGTTCTTAAAGTCTTTTCTTCATCTCTGCTTGTACAACAAAGCCCTGGATACCTCTTGTGAAATATGTTTATTTTATTTGTGATTTCCTTTTTCAATAGAATAAACAGTAAATTCTCTCTGCAACATTATATGGTCATTTAACAGGTATACATTGTGGACTGTAATATCCTATTCTATCAAGGTCAAGAAAATCAGTGAGATATTTTCAAAGAGATGAGCTGACGCATAGGAATCTTAAAGACCGATCAGCTTTACGATTGGCAGTCAGGAGGGTCATATGAACGCACATTGATCTCTAGTGCTGTTTGTATATCACTATACCATTACAATGTCTACCAATACATAATTAATGTAAATAAATATTTCCTATTCTTTACTCTACCTCAACTTACATATACTTGCCTGGTTAGATCGATGTGCTACATGTGATATTTTTCTCAAGATATACATCACATGTGATGTAATAAGGGCACATCCTAGTGATACCAGTTTGGAGGTTATTCTGTTCTGAAAAGTATTGAGTTTTCCACTATCTCAAGCTGTGCACGATGATATTCAAGGGAAGAAATACATTTGCTCTTCAGATGTTGCTGATGTCTGCTACAGCAAAGTTTGGTAACTCTTTTGCACCAACATAGCAGTGTTTGCTAACTTAAACATCATTAAGCATTTGTTAAAACTTTTGAGAACGGCTCAAGGACGTATCAATGGAGTCTGAGGCTAATCAACAGAAGAGTCGCTGGCACTCTACAGCAATTCTTTGAGAATTTGTCACACTCAAGATGGGCACCTATGGTATCTCTTAGTGCGCAGAGCTTTTTACAAAGTAAGGCTTTGTATTAAATTTGTTCAGTGCCATAGCACTTTGATGTGATTCTAGTGAGGTGTGCACTTTAGAAATTATTTTAATTTCATAATCAATACATTGTTATGAGAGCATTAAACAAACATAACTTCTGCGTGAGATGGATACAAATGTTTACTTTTTTGGCATCTGACCAAGAACAGCTATTAGAGAGGCTAAGTATTTTGTTTCCTTAAATACTTCTAAGAGAAAGAAGAAAGAAAGCCCTATCAATTCTGTATACCTCTTCACTAAGAATTATTCTTGTGAATTTACAAAGGGTCTTAAAGTATTTTACTACCTTGTGGGGACTAACTGGAAGATGCACAGCATCTGATTGAACAAGGTGTTATGTGAATGGCACGGTCATAATTGCAAACACAAACATCACCAAGCCAATAAAAGCAACACATTTAACCTTCAAGTAATTGAGCAATAAAAACCACCAAAATGACCTAGTGAAGCATTTATCAGTGCACAGTGCAATTACAGTAGAACGATATATCCTCAAGCACACCGCCATAAATGGCATAAAAAAAGTAGATGTCTGGTTCCTCTATCAAAAACCAGACATGGGTTTTGGAGTCACATCACTATAATGATATCAATAGAAGATATCCTAAATGCTGTGCCTGTGGTTGCACAGGGAGGTGCAGTGGGTTAGCCCCTGATCACTGTCCCGCTCCATTCTAGCCCTAGGCAGGACGGCTGCACTGGGGGTGTGCAGACACACCCATGAATGCTTTGTTGCAGACACACAGCTGCGGCAATCAGCTTCTATACCAGCCTTTGACCCTCAAGGTCACGCACATTTAGAACACAGTGAATGCAGTACACACATGAAATCACCTGTTGATCTAGAGCACAACAGTTCATCATGCAATGGGAAGCATGGAATACCTTGTCATTCCTAACTGCATTCTCTAGGAACATAAAACCATCAGAACAGAATACCACCTAAAAAGCCCCAATACAAGGACTCATTGCTCAGAGGTCTGTGCACAGAAGACCCCTACCAACTTTATGATCCAGTAGTATATACAAAATTGTCTTATGTTGATGTGAAACTTGCAATTTTTGACAATTATTGCCTCGTCTGCCCGAGAACCAAAATAGTATGGGTGTGCTAAGGCAAGTGAAACAGCTTAAATCAACATTAATTCCTAATTTATCTTTATAATATGCATGAAAGTCGCACCATAAAAGGAGTGCACAGCATATGCCACCAAGAGAAGGAATGAAAACAAACACATGCTATGGCCAGATGAAGCAGGCGCACTTATTATCAAAAGTTGGTAGGAGGAAGACATCAACCCCATTGACACCAGCAATGTCAAATCAGGCACACCCTGACAACTGATACAAATACCCAGTAAACCTGCAAAAACAAACATCAATAGGGAATAATAGAGAACGCCTGCAATAACAGACACACCATAGTAGTTCCTCAATGGGAAACAACCGTTACACTGCATGCGTTACAACGCATGCTTCTACCCCACATGCCGTTGCTACGAAAATGGCTTGCTGTAGGGGGTAGAAGGTGTTCGATTTAACTCCAACACCTTCCCTACTGTTGCACAGACTGGAGTTGGAATAGTAAATCACACTATTCCAACATCCAGCGCACCCCCGAAAGTCGGGGTAAAAAATTGGGTTGCAACGGCATGCAGGGTATAAGCATGCATTGTAAGGTCATACAACCGTTCATCAATACTAGAGAGCAACTGCAGTATATTGGCTTTCAAAGAAGCATCTACCAGTCACCTCTGGTAATGCGGAAGAAGACTAAGAGTCGGTGTGAAGTGAGAAACTAGCAAACAACATAAAAGCAGAGATGATCATCATAGGAGTGGAGGGCTTTGTAAAGCTTCTCTAGTAATCTATCAAAAAAAAGGTCTGCAAACCTTTCTGTGAAACACCACCTGCAGATGATTCTGTATAAAACACCCTAAGTAATGGTAGCATAGCAAAAAATGTAAACTAACAAAGGTTAATCCCCGTCAAGTGATCACTCATGCTAAATTAGGCTTGCAGGCACGACCATTGGACAACACCTATTATAATGATAAAAAAGGCAGAATGCTAAGAAATTGGTCTGACAGCAATGCAAATATGAGGAGCTGCAGAATCTGGAACAGAAGGAAAAAGGTGATTCTCGCACTCGCTGGTAGGTCACACTGTGATGCAGCTTGAATAATTGCTTAGGAGAGGATAATGGGATTGTAGCATCAACTGTGCTCCATTAATTGAGAACATAACAAATAACACAACACAACATTCAATTCGAGTCTCACAGTAAAAGATCTGACATTGAAACAATAAGGTATATCTCCTGTTGAAGGGAGGCAATCAAGACATTTCTATATCTATGTGGGAGATAAGGGGTGCTGAACTAAGTTCCCCACACTCTTCCCAGAATAATTACTTATCACTGAAAGAAGATCATTTCGAGGGAGGGCAATCAATAAATATGTGCTGCTACTGAGCTTCAGACAATGTTAGGCACATTCATGCTCCGAGAGCATGTGCTTGTTAGTTCCAGGATAAAGGTAGTTTTTAATACACTGTAGGCGGATGCCAATCATGAAGCTAATATGCAATTTTCCCATGAAGCGCCTACAAAGAGCTAAGGGGCATATTTACAAGGCGGCGATAGAAAATGATCGCCGCTTCTACGGCCGTTTTCGGCCGAAAAGCGACGATAATTTTATCGCCTAATTAGCAAGGTCACGCTAACGCGTGAAACCTTGCATTAGCGCACGAATTCTTAACGCCCAGCTTTGCATCTCTAATGAGATGCAAAGTGGGTGTTCCTGACATGACATGACAGGAGAAATGCCGCTAAGCGACATTTCTCCTATCATCAAGCCCCACGCTATGAAGCATAGCGGCAAGAAAAGTAGTGATAAACCCTGTTATCGCTACTTTCCTTACGCCTGTTTCAGGACTGACTTAGCCATGATAGCCTATGGAAGGTGGATATCATGGCTAAGTTTGTGAGGCTCTATTAACAAGCTAACGCCACATTTCGTGAGATTATCGCTGGGTTTCCAGCGATAATCTCACGTTAGGCAGTTAGCGCTAGAATTTTTATCGCTTTTGAGATAAGCGTTGCTAATAGCACGCTATCTCAGCGATAAAAATCCATGCTAGTCGGCGATAATTATCCTAGCGCTAAGTTTGCTTAGCGATAATTATCGCCGGTTGTTGCTGATATGCCCCTAAGAAAGGGGTGATGTGCAGTTGAGAACTGTGCAGTAGTCCGCAGAGGTATCAGTCCTCAAACTTCGGAGGTAGTTTGACTTGGGCTGTTCTTATTATATGGATTGGATACTGGCAGGGAAGCAGAATTCCTGTTGGCCACCAATAACTCCCTGTAACAAGTTTTGAGTTTCAGGAGGGCACAGCCAACCCAAACATTGGCTTTTTCCTGCAAGAGATCCAGTTCCAAGATGTTTATTGTTCTCCTGTGGAATGGTTTAAGTCTTCATTTATTCATTAAAAAAATACAATTCATGCCCCTAAATAAGGTGGGCAATCTTTATGTCCTCTTCGTCAAAAGGCCTGATGGATAAAGGGCCGTTGGAGAAAGTTTTCTATCGACCGAGCCAACGGGGGCTCAGTCAACAGAAAACCGAAGGATTACTCAACTCTCAAAGAGCTGGACAGAGTGAGGATTTGGCAGAAAGGGTACTCTCCTTGCATTTGCAATGGAGTACCCTGTCCACCAAACTCTAAATCGGGCCTTTAGTGGGGCAATGGCAAGGCTGTCATGGGCCCAATACACCTCAATAGTGTTCTCTTTAGCTGAAGCGGGTTGCCTGTTTACCCCACAATCCAGATATTGTCTGCCTCCCTCCAAATCCAGCTTAAATCTTCATGCCTGTTGCTATAAAAAATTTCCACCATGTGTTTAGTGACCTATCAGGTTCAGGGGGAGGCCAAAGAAAAAAGTGGGATAACCAATTCAACCTAGAAGGAGCAAAGCAATGGTCTTCCCCACTTAATAAATTATTTGTTCACTGATACCAAAGGAGCCTAAGGAAGTGTTTACAGTGATGGTTTAACCAATTTCCTACCTTGAAGGTATCAAAGAGAAGAGGCTGTGTTGACAGTGATTCAGAATTTATTTTTCACCATTACCTAGTTACTTGCTTTGGATAGTTTACACTAATGAATATTAAAAACTAAAACTGCTTGGAAACAATTGTTTGGTCCTATAGGACACTTGAAATAAAGCATTTTCATGTTCCTTCGGATATTCCCTACAAACGTTGGCTTTTGTCTTTCACCTCAAATCTTTCTTTCTGAGATGCTGCTGTATTTGCCATTAGCCAGTCTGGCCCACTTCCACTCCAAGCTGCGGTCATGGGATTGAGCCCTACCTCCATCTGTTTCCATTATGTCACTGCAGTGTAGGTCTCCAGCATACTGACACAGCTGTTCATGATTTTCCATTTTCTTTAGTATCTCGTCTTCTTCCTGTGCAACCTGGCATTTGCTCATGGCTTCTCATTGTCACCTTCTATCCCCCTGGATTCTAAGTACTGGCCCTCACCAGAGGACGTCCATCAAGCTGTCTCTTTGAAAGAGCACCATTAAGGCAGGAACACTCAAACAAACTAGAAATGCAATCCGTGAGTGGCCTGCGGGACATTACAGGAACTGTTTCGTTTGGAGCCTTGTCATCATGGCAATTCAACTGTGCAAGGTCACACTTCTCTTTGTTTTATATGTTTAAGATAGCAGATATTGTAATAAATAGTGAACTTGTCTTTACACTACTGCTACTTTCATTTCTAGGTACTGATGTTGTTGGTTTATCTTCCAGGGTTCAGTCATGTTATGTAGTAGAAGGTTGGTCGGCCAGATTTGTTTTCAATTCTGATAGGAAGCACTGTTGTCCTTACTACTTATCCTTTTGGTACCCTGTCGTGAGTGGGGAAACAGGCTCACCCACTCAGGCACCCATCAAAGTGTGGATCCCTGCATCCTACCTTTCAGTCACATGCTGAAGTAGGGATCCTCCAAATTAACTTCCACTCACGCATTGAAGTAGGGATCCCCGCATGGTAACTTCCAGTCACACATTGAAGTAGGGATCCCCGCATGGTAACTTTCAGTCACACATTGAAGTAGGGAACCCAGCATGGTAACTTTCGGTCACACATTGATGTATGGATCCCCGCAGGGTAACTTCCAGTCACGCATTGAAGTAGGGATCGCTCCAAATTAACTTCCAATCACACATTGAATTAGGGATCCGCACATGGTAACTTCCAGTCACACATTGAAATAGGGATCCCCTCATGGTAACTTCCAGTCACACATTGAATTAGGGGTCCCCACATGGTAACTTCCAGTCACACATTGAAGTAGGGATCCGCACATGGTAACTTCCAGTCACTCATTGAATTAGGGGTCCCAGCATGGTAACTTCCAGTCACACATTGAAGTAGGGAACCCAGCATGGTAACTTCCAGTCACACATTGAAGTAGGGATCCGCACATGGTAACTTCCAGTCACTCATTGAATTAGGGGTCCCAGCATGGTAACTTCCAGTCACACATTGAAGTAGGGAACCCAGCATGGTAACTTCCAGTCACACATTGAAGTAGGGATCCCCGCATGGTAACTTTCAGTCACACATTGAAGTAGGGAACTCAGCATGGTAACTTTCGGTCAAACATTGATGTATGGATCCCCGCAGGGTAACTTCCAGTCACGCATTGAAGTAGGGATCTCTCCAAATTAACTTCCAATCACACATTGAATTAGGGATCCGCACATGGTAACTTCCAATCACACATTGAAATAGGGATCCCCTCATGGTAACTTTCAGTCACGCATTGAAGTAGGGATCCGCACATGGTAACTTCCAGTCACTCATTGAATTAGGGGTCCCAGCATGGTAACTTCCAGTCACACATTGAAGTAGGGATCCGCACATGGTAACTTTCAGTCACACATTGAAGTAGGGAACCCAGCATGGTAACTTTCATTCACACATTGAAGTAGGGATCCGCACATGGTAACTTCCACTCACGCATTGAAGTAGGGATCTCTCCAAATTAACTTCCAATCACACATTGAAGTAGGGATCCCAGCATGGTAACTTTCAGTCGCACATTGAAGTAGGGAACCCAGCATGGTAACTTTCAGTCACACATTGATGTAGGGATCCCCGCAGGGTAACTTTCATTCACATATTGAAGTAGGGATCCGCACATGGTAACTTCCAGTCACACATTGAATTAGGGGTCCAAGCATGGTAACTTTCAGTTACACATTGAAGTAGGGGTCCTCTCTCTTCCTTTCACTCACTCTTCCGTTTTCCACCCTCCCTCTCCAGTGCCTTTGCTAGACTGGTGCAAGTCCCTGGAGCAGCAGTGAGTGCTTTAATTGCACTCTGATGTGTCAAATCCATAACAGTATGTATTAATCTGCGTCATCTTTATAATTCACTTTTGACATCTTCAAAATTCAAACATGTGAAACACAGCTAACTGATATTCCACAGTAGTAGCCTGTCAAACTTATCTACGTAACCACATCCATTTTATATCTACTTATCTCAGATGCATGATGTTCTTAGCTCTGTTAGCCAAAAGTATGAAAATATTCTTCATTCCTAGAACCGTGAGCTGGTCTCGTATTGTGTTATCTTCTGGGGCAGCTGCAAAATCACGTGTGCTCCGTAGTAAACTACATGTATAAATCATTGTCCACACACCAGTGACAGTCATTCAAACAGCTGTGAGTTTTTTGCCTATTTTCTGAGTGCACAGACAATCAAACACAGGTTAAGCAAACCTTACAGTTCATTAACCTGAGGGGAAAGAGAATCTGCTCTCTGAAAACCATTAGTTACAGCAAAGCTGGTCCTACAGTTCCAGAGATAAGGTTTTGTTGGTTTAATTTCAAGCCTCCTAACCAATAGGCCAGAGAAAGGGCACACATCACTACCCCCTCTTATTGAGTGATATGTCACAATCTGTCCTGACCACACAGAACAAAGGCATCTCTCCTCATCTCCCCCCACCATCCTGTCTTTAGCAAAGGCAAACTGTGTACTGAGGTGAATTAAGAATGAGGTTTAAACATACACAGTACACTGCAGCAGCTCAAAAAGCACCAACAAAAACACGTCAAATAATAATGTTTTTTTACACAATCTTTACTTCAGTGCTTCAGTTGGAGGGCAGTAGTGTAACAAATAACCAAACACATCAATATAAGAAAGTATGTTTTAAACAAGTCATGTGGTGGCCCAATCCAACAGGGCTGTCCAGAGGTTCAGGACTTCAACAGTTGCTAATGCCATTTGGGTTTTTGTCTGATCACTTCTGTTTTCTTCAAATACTTTGTTGCTTCTTATGAGTTCTGTGATAAATTTATTTTTAGTACAACACTAGGCATTTCCGATAAAGCAAGCAGACTGTTGTATTTTCACGTTGTGACTCTTAAAATGAGAAATTAGTGGAAATCTGTATTTACAGACCATTTTGCATAGGTACAAGAATTATTCCCCATTCTTCCTGCTTTTCAATGACAAAATGTGTCATAGAAAAACCACCGAAGTGCGTGTTTCTAGTTTTTACCACAAAACTTTTAATCCTCATAAATGTTTCCTAATTGGACTTTGCACATAGTGCGCCATGAGAACTTTGACACGTTGTTATCACATGGGAAGATACTTTCTGGGGACACCTGTCAATTGCAACGTCATACCGCAGCACACTTCAAGGTGAAGGGATATTGAAAAGGGATACACAGTCACCACCCAATGTTAATGTGATTCTGTATTGCGCCATGTGACTAATTCAACCTAATGCAGTAGAAGTTGGAGTAGAGGTCTCTAGGACTGTGCCGCTACCCTGTGGACCAGATTGTTTTTACATGCACCTGTTTTAGCGTTGTATGAATTTGATGTATTTGATGTATTTTTAATCCTAAAATACCACAGTTTTAACTACGATTCTGCTTATGCTGGCGGCGTCTTAGGCTCTCCAGTAACTTTCTGGTTACCGCCCATCAGGGGTGACCAATCGCCAAGGGCGAGGGGAGGAGCCTACGCTGCAACCGGCCATTTATGCTGGTCGCAGCACGGGAGCGGGCACTCTAGGACTGTGCCGCTACCCTGTGGACCAGTTTGTTTTTACTTGCACCTGTTTTAGCATTGTATGAATTTGATGTATTTTTATTCCTAAAATACCCCAGTTTTAACTACGATTCTGCTCGTGCTGGTGGCGTCTTAGGCTCCCCAGTAACTTGTTGGTTTCCGCCCATCAGTGGTGACTAATCGCTGAGGGTGAGGTGAGGAGCCTAGGCTGCAACCTGTCATTTATGCCGGTCGCAGCGTGGGAGCGGGCACTCTAGGACTCTCCGCTACCCTTTGGACCAGTTTGTTTTTACTTGCACCTGTTTTAGCGTTGTATGATTTTGATATGTTTGATGTATTTTTAATCCTAAATGTCACAGTTTTAACTATAATTCTGTTCGTGCTGGCGGCGTCTTAGGCTCCCCAGTAACTTCCTGGTTCCCGTCCATCAGTGATGACCAATCGATGTGGGTGAGGGGAGGAGCTTAGGCTGCAACCTGCCATTTATGACAGTCGCAGCGCAGGAGCGCAGAGGATGCGTGCAGTGGGCGTGCCGGTGGCGCGTCAAAGGCAAGTCCATCTGCGCACGTCCACGGACGTCCGGTGCCAGGGGACAGTCATTATGTCAAAATTACAGCATAATCTTCGCTGGAACTAAGACAACTACACAAGGACAATTATCTCCTCGATCCCTCCACTGGCCTTAGTCTGATCATAAATGAAATCAGGGTATCCAGAGTGGCTTTCCCTGAATTTGCACATTCCACGCACAACCCTGGATACACACACAGGATAGACATAGACGCTCTGTGCTATCCATCATCTACCTAAATACCCGCTCATTATTAAAACACAAGCTTGATATATTTCTTTTACTAGTATCAGAGCAACCAGACATCCTCCTGTTAACTGAAACCTGTCTCTCACAGAAATCCACCCCTGATGTTCTGGACGCACTGCCTAATGACTACTACATCCTCCAAACTAACCGCCCACTGGGCAAACTAGGTGGAGGAGTGGGCGCCATTATATGCCTGGACCTTAAATTTACAGCACTTACCTCACTAGGCCTTACTTCAGTAGACAATATTGTAATCAAACTGGGGTCAGACTCAGCCCCCCTAATCTGTGTACTACTCTACAGGCTCCCTTAGAGCATGCCTTTGTTTCCCCAATCCCTGGGTGAACAGGTAGATCAACCAGTAACTAACCATGCTAAAATCATGCTGATTGGTGACTTCAAATACTGGGCAAATGACACACTGGGCGGGCCCCATTCTACTGAGCTAACCGATCTACTCACTGGACTAAACTTCACTCAGCAGGTATCCTCTGCTACACACATCAAAGGGCACATACTTGATCAAGTTGGACTATCAATCTTGTTGTATCAGCTCTGTCGATCTCTCCATGTATATTGTCGGACCACTATCTAATAAAGTTCACCATCAATAATATTACCACACCCAAAACCCCTACTAGTAAAGGAGGGATGGCTAGGAAATGGAGTAGTATTGATAAAAACTTTTTCACAACACATTGGCCAACACAGCCCCATCTGCTGAATCTTCTATCAATCTCAGCAAGGAAACTCTATCAGCCTGGTTATTAGCAGCCAGTAATAATCACGCTCCTCTCAAGAAAATAAACCTAGCCCGTCGTAATGAAGAACAGAGATGGTTCTCCACTGACCTTAAAGCTCAAAAACTAGCCCTTCGCCAACTTGAAAGGAAGTGGAGACATAGCTATTCACCAGAAGGAAAACAGACATATTTAGCTGCCATGAGAGATTACAAAACAGCTATTATGACCAACAAAGCTGCTTACTTCTCTTCGAGAATTCTGACCTCCAACAATAGATCTAAGGAAATCTTCTCGATTGTTAACGAACTGTCCAACCCGGACAGAGTCACAATAAAATCTACTCCTCCCCAAGCATTATGTAACTCCTTGAATACCTTCTTCATTGAGAAAATCGCCCTTATTAAAGCTAGCATCCCCATATGCTCCCTCCCTGAGATATCTCCCTCTATACCAGGAAATCCTTGCTCTTTCGAACAATTTCTGGATATAAGCATACAGGCTTTTCTGGACTTTGGTCCAAGGTAAAATCTGGATCACCCACAGACTGCTGTCTGCCTCACATTTTAAAGGAAGCCTTTGCTGTTCTCCCCAGGCCAGCCTTCTCCCTCTTGAATGAGTGCCGTGTCCCCAGGGCCTTCAAAGAGGCAATTGTTGTTCCCCTTTTGAAGAAATACGGGGCTGATACCCAGATCTTGTCAAACTATCGTCCGCTCTCCTTGCTCCCTGTTAGACTTGGAATCTTTTGGCGTGTTTCCCCTGACTTTTTGCTTTCAGACCTCCCGTTTTTGCAGGTGTAATGATTCTGCGCACTTTCCTCACTGCTGTGGGAAAGTGCAAGTGCTCCTGTAAAAAATGTGTATGGATTGGTATTTCCATGATTGGCCTATTTGATCTATGTGTCAGTCCCTAGCAAAGTGCACTGCGAGTGCCAGGGCCTATAGATCAAATGCTGTTGGTGGGCTGCAGCACTGGATTTTGCCACCCACACAAACAGCTCGTAAAGTGTAACTCTGGCCTGCCATTGCAGAGCCTGTGCGCAGCCTGGGGCTGCCATGTCGACTTCACCAACCTCTGGGTACCGCTCCTGGAACCGCTGTTTCAGTTGCCATACAGAAGAGAGAACCGCGACTGACTCTGTCAACCGACTCCGTCGCTGGCCTTGTGTCCTGAAGGCACCGCAAGCCGCACCGACTCGCCCTGCACCGTAAGCCTTGGTCTCACCGACTCCGTCACCGAGCCACTGCCTGCACCACATCGAGAGACACCGCAACCTGCATCGCCTCGCTTCACTTCGCTGGCCTGGGCTCACCGACACGATCGCTGCTGGCTCGACACCCGTGAACGACTCGTCACGCACAGCCGTCCGACTCGGCCAGTGCCACTTCCCGCCAACCGGTTCTGTTGCTCGCATCGCAACTTACCAGCACTGCATCGAGCACCACCTCGCCCTGCACTGCCCGCCTTGGTCTCACCGACGCCATCTGGATGATCGTCACCGAGCCACTGCTCGCACCGCATCGAGAGGCACCGCACCGTGCACCGCTGTCACTTTGCACAGTAACCGCGACGGACAACACGACCAGCTTTGTCACCTGCACCTCAACCTGCCAGCACTACATCGAGCACCGTTTCGCCCTGCACCGCCCGCCTTGGTGTCACCGACGCCATCTGGACGATCGTCACCGAGCCGCTGCTCGCACCGCATCGAGAGGCACTGCACCGTGCACCGCTTCCACTTTCCATCGCAACCACGATGGACGCCAAGACCGACTCGCACCGCCATGTGGGTCACACTAAGAAAGGTACTGTGAACGAATCTGTCCCACTGTTGCTGGCCCTTACCGACGCGGTCAGCTGGAACTGCGAGACTCTGTTGTTTTCAGCATCGCGGTAGGCTCGGACCGAGCTACCGACTCGTGCAAACTATGCTTTTCAACGTATTTTGCAACTTAAAGACATTTTGAGAAGTAACTATTTCTGAAGTACTGTATTGTGGATATTTATCGTATTTGGTCTTGTTTATATAAAAATATTGGATATTTTCCTAAAACTGGTGTGGTGTCCATTTGTAGTGCTTACATTGTATTACTGTTAGTTTTGTGCAAATGCTTTACACACTCCCTCTAAGATAAGCCTGACTGCTCGTGCCAAGCTACCAAGGGGGTGAGCAGGGGTTATTTTAGGAGTGTAACTCCCTCGTCCTGACTAGAGTGGAGGTTTCTGCCTGGCTTGGGTGCAAACCTTAGC
This sequence comes from Triturus cristatus, assembly GCF_964204655.1. Classification (NCBI taxonomy): domain Eukaryota; kingdom Metazoa; phylum Chordata; class Amphibia; order Caudata; family Salamandridae; genus Triturus; species Triturus cristatus. The sequence continues at coordinate 1,399,631,078 of NC_140591.1, forward strand.
CAACCAGAAATCCCATTTCTAACACTCCCCAACCTGGCCAAGGTATTAGAAGCTCATGTGGCTAAGTGCCTCTCCAACTTCATTGAACAATCCAACTATCTCAACCCACATCAAGCAGGGTTTCGCCCTGCCCACTCAAGAGAGGCTGTGATACTGGCAGTACTAGACTCCCTGCGGGAGAAGGCCGACAGTGGCTCCCCTCAGGCCATGGTGCTGTTGGATCTCTCTGCAGCGTTTGACACGGTCAACCATGGTATCTTGGCGGACCATGTCAGAGATGCAGGCATCCAGGGCTTGGCCCTCAGCTGGATTAGCTCCTTCCTGGAGGGTCGCTCCCAGTCCGTCCGCATAGCCCAGTTCACGGCACCAAAGATAAGGACTACCTGTGGGGTCCCGCAGGGCTCTTCACTATCCCCCCATCTGTTTAACCTCTACGTCCTCCCTCTGATCTGGTCCCTGAAAGAGAGGAAATGTTGCACCTTCAATTACACAGAAGACCTGCAACTAATGTTTACTATTGGCAACTCTTCTGAATCAGCACTCGAATTCCAGACTACCATGCTGTACATCCGCCACTTGATGAACAGCAATCATTTAAAGCTCAAACCAGAAAATACTGAATTGGTCCTTTCAGGGGGAGCTCTAATCTCTGGGGGCTGCACTTCTGGCCAACTGAACTGGGATCCTCCCCTACCCCATCCCCCTCCGCAAAAAGTCTTGGTGTAACAATAAACAATGACCTAACAATGAAGACCCAAACTGGCTTAGTGATCTCAACCCGCTTCTTTCAGCTAAGGAAGATAAGAAAGATTAGCAGACTCCTCACACAAGAAGCACTGATACAGGTTGTTCTACCCATGGCCATGCCTCACATAGACTACGCCAATTCCCTATACTTTGGAATTCCACTATATTTAACCAAACAACTACAACTGGTGCAGACCAAGCGGCTAGACTGATTTTCCAGCAACCGAGGTGGCAACATGTCACTCCACTCATGAGGAAGCTGCATTGCCTCCCCATCCTTCAGCGTTGCTCACCTGCACCTCCTGACAAATTACTCCTTCAAACTGAAGCGGCAGGGTGGTTGTAGGTTTGCAATTTCTAGCACCTAGGTTTTGGAACTCCCTCCCCCACGAAATCAGATCCTGTACTGACTTGCTAGGCTTCTGAAAATCCCTTAAGACATGGCTGTTTAGACAAGCATACAAATAATTCCTACAGGGTTTGGCACCTCCTAGAATAGCACCATGAAACCAATCGGTTAACATGCGCTCTATAAGTACTTTATAACATAACATAACAAAGGTAATTTTGCTGGTGACATTTGCTAGCACCGTGTTAAGGTCTGAACACATTGTAATAAACTGCATATTTATGTTTTTAAAGGTTGATTACATTCCAGCAAAAGAGATGTGAATCAGCGTGAAACAATTTCAGCACAAACCAAGCCAGTGTGGCCAAAACCCAGCTTGTAGTTTACTGGCATCGAAATAAAACATTTGCTGTATGTTCTAGGGTGAGTTTCATGCGCTAATTCAAACTAAAAATGGATGTGCCCACGGTTTTCATTTTCATTGTGCCCCTTGGGTGCTAGTTGCTGGTAACACTTGGTGAAGATTTGCTTCACTTTTTATGCTCATCTGAACTCATGAATCTGCATCAATAACAATTTGCCCCTTATGTGTTGGAATCCTTTGATCCCTTCTCCTATTATGAAGACACAGGAGCTGCCTGTTGAGGGAGGTTCTTAGAGTAGGGTCTGAAGAGGACAATGTCCTTGCCTGGAGCAAAAATCAGAACTTCTGTGCAGTGGAGAAGCAAGTGTAGATGTTTTGCAGTTAAACATATGATTTGCCTTGTAGGCCACACAATGCCACGGCAACAACATCTGTACAGAGAAAGACGCCACACAGAACCCTGATCCACAAGTCTTACCACTTGTCAAATAATGAAGGAACTGAAGCACTACAAAAAATGCATCTCAAACGTCTGTAATTCCATCCTAAAACTGTGTGTACAGCTGCATCCACACAATTGTCTGGAATTACCATACATAATTCCCCATTCCTATGTCTGCTGTGTCATGAGAAGCTTCAATCAATTATAACAAATGTCTAGCATGGCTAAAAGAAAAGATGGGGCTGGACAAAACCTCATATGAACCCAGCTCTTGATGTTTGTGGGAGAGGATGTGGCCTAACGGCTAGGGCCGTTGACCTCAAGTCTGGGGAACCAGGTTCGAGTTTCGGCAAGGACACGCAACATCCTGTGATTGTGGGCAAATCACTTAATCTCCCTGTGCCTACCAAAAATGTATGTGTCCTCATGTAACGCAACTGGGGCTCGTGTAAGGCGCTCTGATACCTGATACCTTCGGGTCAAGTTTGCACCATATAAAACTCCGTAAATTTTAAAAAAATAATAATAATAATAAAGTGAGTGCATATGTGACTGGATTGGAATTGAGACCCCTAACAGACTGCACTGTATTTGGATGAAGGCTCCAAAACTTCCCATATTTCTTGATAAGGCACCAATCTGATTACTCTGATCCCAAGGTGAAGCTTCTCTTTGAAATGCAACCTTCTTGCTAGAAAAACAACCTAAGAACAGTGTACAGCTAAACTAACCCTGGGTAGGAAATTCAGCTTTTACCACCTGCAGCTTGAGACTTTTCCCGGGTGGACATCTTTGTCTTTACAGTAATAATGATGATACTTTACTTCTCTACACACCCTTCCATAGTGTCCCAAATTTAGGTTAATCAGCTTATTACATAATACTTATCAATCTCCTTTCTTGAAAATAATTAATATTTCTTATTTACTCTTACAACTGAAGAGCAAGTTATAATATATATCCTTAAAAAACTTTAAAACACAATCTTAACACAATTGAAAAAGAAAAAAAAAACAGCTTACCAATAAGAAGTTAGGGAAGAAAAGAATAGAGAAATTTAAACGTTTACGAAGGTTTAAAATTTTCAGAACAAATACAGGAATTTTTTGTTTGTGCAATTTTATCAAAATATAATGTTAGTGGCAACCAAAATGCATCTCTATTAACAAATGGTTTACAGGAGGGGGCAAATTAAATATCTAATCGATGGTAATGATAAAAATGATTCCACCAGTGTTGAACAGAAAGTTTTGTTGAGTCTTTCCAATTAAGAGCAATTTGTTGGAAGGCTAGAACCAGCATAAGGTCAAATAGACCATGGTTATGTGTATGTAAATCCAGAGTAAACTCCCTGTGAAAAGACTCTCATTAGAAAAGGGAGTATGTGTATTAAATATAAGAGAGATGTGGGACCAATCCCTTGTCTAAAAATAGGTAACATTAGGGCAGAGAAAAAGAAGATGCATTAGATCAGCTGCGGAAGAACCGCAGGTCCAACAGTTCATATCAGGTGTTTGAGAAAAAATAGCTATAGATTTAGGTGTGAAATATAATCTGTGGTATAGATTGAGTAACAGAGGCAGATCTAGAGAGTCTGAATGATCGGTTCCAGTGCTTGTCCCAGAAACCGATGCTTCATACACAGCCCAAATCCGCCTCCCAGGCAAGTTCCACCTTACACTTAGCACGGGCTGGGTCGGGAGATACGACCTATTTGTAGATTAGAGAAGCTTTGGGAAGAATTGTAAGAATTTTAAGAAAATCATTTTCTTCAGAGGAGAAAGGAGTTGAAGGAACTGAGTAGAAAATGTCTAGAACTATTGCCATTAAGATGGAGAATGTATGCCAGAAAGAATGGGGACATTTAAAGGTAGTTTGAAATTGAGAGAAAGAACAAGGGGTGGTACCTTCAAATAGGTCATGGACCCAAAATATTCCCCGGAGTCTCCAGGATTTCCAAAAGAGAGGTCTATTATAAGTCCCGGGCTTACCTATTGAGGATATCACAATGGTAGAAATGTCTCGTATGGTCACTATTCCAGTAGTCGACACCAGAATATTCTTTCAAAAGTATTTATTTAAGCAACAACAAAAGAAACAACCAGCCGACACGTGTTTCGCCACACGAGGGAGGTGTCCCGTGACTCTTCAGGGCTATGAGTCAATGTCTGAACGAACATAAAAGTCACGGGGCCAGAAACGGGGTGAGAATCCGCCGACGTGATTGGGTGGAAGGTGCGGGGGCCCTCTTGTGTGAAGGCACAGAGGAGAGTGATGCCTCAGTATAGCTCGCTGAGCGTAGAACCAGGACTGCTGGAGAAGCTGATTGAAAGGAAATGGACTCCAGGGGATATGTCAAGCCTGACGAACAAAATCGACTTTGGAAGTGATGGTGAAAGGCGGGTGTGCCGTTGAATGTGTGAAACAAGCATGTATACACAATATAATTAGATGTCCAGTGTCTTGAATGAGCAGAAGGCAGGTACGCCGGCCAACTCCACTTCGAGCGAAACGGGACGTCTGACACTGGGTCCGTCGGCTTTCCGGAGCTATACTGAGGCATCACTCGCCTCTGTGCCTTCACACAAGAGGCCCCCGCACCTTCCACCCAATCACGTCAGCCGGTTCTCATCCTGTTTCTGGCTCGTGACTTTTATGTTCGTTCAGACATTGACTCATAAGCCTGAAGAGTCACAGGACACCTCCCTCGTGTGACAAAACACGTGTCGCGGGTTGTTCCTTTTGTTGTTGCTTAAATAGATACTTTTGAAAGACTACTCTGGTGTCGACCACTGGAATAGTGACCATACGAGACATTTCTACCAGTGTGATATCCTCAATACATTTGCCCGGGACTCTGTTCACATTGCTGGTGTGAGTTTCACAGATCACACAATTACGGAGGATATAGGGTATTTCCCCCGACCTGGTGGCACCGTCCTCACTCTCAGCACCACATACACAGCGCATATCAGCCAGAGCGCCAGGCTTCCTCCTTAAAATCCCTACATTCATTAGTAGTCTTAGATTGGCTTCAATAAAGAGCACGTGTGTTTAAATAAGAGGAGATTAGTTTGAACAGTTTCAGATGAAAAGGCCAGTACCTCCTTTGTAGAAAAGCGGGCAAGCAAGGAGTGTTCAATAGTAAGCCATAGAGGGGTAAAGGGGGAGGGTTCTGAAAGCAACCATTTAGAAGCTTGACGTAGTGAAAATGATTTATGGTACAATTGGAAACCAGGAAAATTAACACACCCCATGGACTTTGGCTTCCGGAGATGTGATAGGAGACGGATTTTTTATTCCTCCAAAGAAACTTGGAGAGAAGAGAATCGATTTTCTTAAAATAGAAAGAGCGAATATGAGTGGGAAGCATGGAGAAAATATATAATAAAATATGTGTAATCATCATTTTAATGGAATCTAGGCATCTCCACCACGAGAGAAATAGAGGGTTCCAAGAGGAAAGGAGTTTGTCAATATGAGAAAGAGCTTCTATCATATTTAATGTGACTGAAGCTGCTATTGAGTTAGTGAGCCAGATTCCTATATAATTAATTTTAGCTCTGCTCCATAAAAAACCAGTAGAAGAGCAGGAATAGTGAACACAGAATTTTGTGAGAGGGAGGATTTCTGTTTTATCCGAGTTAATCTTATAGCCTGAAACAAGAGATAACGAAGAAATATCTGCATTAAGGGAGGAATAGATGTTTCAGGTTGGAGATAAAAAAATAAATATCATCCACATACACAGAGAGCTTCAGATGCTGCTCACCATAGGGAAATCCAGTGATAAAATCATTACTACGAATAGCAGATAAAAAGGGTTCAAGAGCTAGGATAAAAAGAGGAGGAGAAAGAGGGCATCCTTGACGAACTCCACGTTGTAAAAGAAAATAGGGAGAGGTATGACCATTGACTAACACTGACACTCTAGGAGCAGAATATAGCAGGGAGATAAGGGAAAATACCTTTGGAGCGAAGCCATGCCAATTAAGGGAATTAAATAAAAAGGACAAGTCAATCCTATCAAATGCTTTTTCTGCATCAATGGAGATTGCAACTTGGGAAGAAGAAAGAGAAGGTATCTTGTTTAGAACATTAAGGAATAATTGATAATTATCCGAAGTTAATCTACCCTTAACAAAGCCACATTGTTCTTTATGAATCAAGTGAGACATGAGAGGTTCCAGCCTTAAAACAAGCAGTTTAGCAAATGCTTTTTAATCCACATTAACCAGGGATATAGGGCGATCATTTTTACAATGAATCAAACAAATCGTGGCTTCTTGAAAGGTACCATCCATTTTGCCCGAGAGAAAGAAAGATTGAAAGAGATGAAAAAGTTTCGGAAGTAATATATTAGAAAAATGTAAATAGAATTCAACTGTAAAACCGTTTGGTCCAAGAGTTTTACCTGTTTTAAGAACTTTTAAGGTGTTGGAAATTTCCTCAAGTGAAAGGTCTGCTTCAAGGGCATTGAAATTAAAATGGTCATTAGAAGAGGCCAGAATGTTATCGAGATAAGATTGAAAAAGGGAGATATTGGGAAGGGGGCATGGCTAGCTGCAGAGCATGGCTGCTGCACAGTAAACAAGCTCCGCGCCCGGACCTTTTCAATCCTGCCTAATCCTGGCAGTTTCGACTCTCAATGGCCATCGCACCTCCTGTCGAGGGTGCTCTCACGAGCTGGGGGGCACTCACCTGGTAGTCTGCTGCTGAGCCCCGCCGGCCTCTCCCGGTCATCGGAGTGGGCCTGGCTGCTGGGCTTGGGCCGCGGTGTCGGCGGCCTGTCCTCGAGGACGAGCTGAGGAGGCACCAGCACTGTGGGGGACAAGAGTCGGGAAGAGTAAGGCACTCCACGCTTGATCACCACTGAGCCCCCCTGGGACTGTGGGGGGAGGAGGCGCTGCACATGAGAGAGAGGTGCAGTGTTCGGGCCCGGTCCGCCCTCCGCTGTGACTCTGAGCAGATGAGGCCCTGCTGAGCGGCCCGCCCGCCTCCCTGCTGGTCCCCGGCGAAACGAGGGTCGCTGAGGACCTGAGTTGTTAGCTGCATCGCCACCATCAGCAGTCGCTGGGGCGCCGGAGCCGGACTTGGCAGGGAGGCGTCATGATGGAGGACGCTGCATGCCTGGGACACTGCCGTGCCGGAGAGAAGGTGAGACTGCGTGTGGGCCCACGCCGTGACCGGAGTTATCGGTGCCGGACCCCCCCTCTCTGCTGGCTGGTGACGACTGAGGGGGTCAGATTTCCTATGGGCATTCGTGGCCTGGATCCTGCGGGGCTGGTCGAGGCCTGGCTCTGGTGCCCCCCCCCTTACCACCCCCTAGCTGAGCTCTGTGAATGCCCCAGGGGGAAACATCGCTGAGATCGCTGATTACGGACCGATCACTGTACTGCAGATGATGGATGACTGTCCTGGGTTGTAATCGTGGACTGCAGGTTGAGTGCTGGCCTGTCCCCCCCCTTGTCGCCACCCTGAACACTGTGTATGCTGATGGGCTCCGGCGGGGATCTGGGGCTGGCGTGTGGTTGAAACGGATTGCTGGGGACGAAAGAGTGTGAGCCCGGATTTGCTGCGCCAACTCTGTGAAAGGGAGAGAACCGACCCAAGTGTGTAGTGGCGCCTGGCCCTGACTGACCCAGCATCCTTAGACCCACTGAGACCCACTGGATCCGTCCTGCCTGCCTAAATCGGCTGCCCACGCACTGCGGTGCACACCGCTGGGACCACATCGCTGGGTTGGACGTGGCTCTTGATACGCCTGTACCCGGGTACTCGGGGTGCACTGCCTGCCTGAGGGACCGACTGTCAGGGGCCACCTGCGACGACACTGTGGCCTCCTAGCTGGACCCCCCCACACCTGTGTAGCACCGGGAGTACAGCGCCAGCGAGGAGAGACACCATTGGCTGGTGCGAGATTGTGGAAGGCCCAGTGCTAGGGCCTCAAAGATCATCCCGACTCACATGCAGCCGCTGCACTGTGTGCCCCGTGCGAGCCTCAGGTGGGGCCTAAGCGACGAGGGGACCACCCATGGTCAGCCTAGTGCGTCCTGGCCATTTTCTGTGGCGGTGAATGGCCGCATCTTAGGGGACTGCGGTGGGCGCCTCACGCCTCGTGGCCGCGCCACAATGGGCCACCCCAGGGCCAAGGGGACGGAGGCCGGCGCTGCTGACACTCAACAGATTGATGACAACTCGCCCGTCACGCAGACACCTACCAGTATCCTGCCCACTGACTCAGGGTCCCCCTCAGACAAGCTGGACCTTATCCTAAAAGAGGTGCATGACTCATGAACGGCCATTGAACAGCAAATTGGAACTTTATCAACGGGGCTCACTCTCCTTAAAGCCGACCATGACAGGCTTGCGGCGGTAGTCAAGGAGAACAGACTCGCACTGACGGAACTGGTACCACAACAAAAGGATCACAGTGCCCAACTCGCGCAGCTCCAAAAACAAGTGGCTGAACTACAGGAGAGGGCGGACGACGCCGAGGGACGTGTCAGGCGCAAAAACATCCATGTCATATGCCTGCCAGAAAGATGCGAGGGAACGCATACTAATTCATGGTGCAGTGGTTCAGAGACCATGTGGCCCCGGAAGGCCTCTCAGAACGTTTCTGTGTAGAAGGGCGCATAGAATCCCGATTGGCAGACCAGCTGCGGGAGCTCGCCCCAGGCCCCTAATTGTCAAAGTCCTGAACTTTAGAGACCGCGCACCCTGTTGCAAAAGACGAGAGAGCTGTCCCAAATACAATGTGAGAACCAGCAGGTATCCCTATACCCGGACTACGCTGCCCTGGTCCAACGCAAACGTGTCCATTACCAAGACGCAAAGAAGAAACTCAGAGTGCTAAACATCAAATATGCACTGTTGTTTCCGGCCAAGCTGAAAGTGATTCACGACCACAAGAAGCAGTTCTTTGAGACCCATGATGAAGTGGAAGAATGGCGCAAAATGATGTTCCCCCCAGTGGGTCCGGCCCCTCTTTGCAAATAGCCGCTGCCTCCCCGAGGCTGAGATGAGTCTGCAAATCGAAATGCCTCCGACGGGGGCTCACGGCCAAACCCAAGATTCCCACACCAGAGCAGGCCCTACGAGATCGGGCGGAGGCGCTGGAGATGGCTACCAGGTTCAGAGACGAAGCCCATCCAATTCTCTTCGACTCTTCTGAAGACATCTCGAATTGATCAGACTCGGAATCCAGTATTAACTTGTTCAGTAACATTTCACCCTAAACTGCTGATGGGTTCTTGGGCTGATGCTTAATAGAGGTTAATGCTGGGGCAAGACGAGAGACAATCTCACCTCACTATCTCTGTAAGAAATGTACTTAGCGCAATGGGCTCCGCCCTTGGGTTCGAACTGTGAAACATGATGTTCAAAACGGTTCGGGCTGCATGGAGCTCGAGATGTTTTAACCTAGCTGGGCAGTCTACAGACATGCACCCCCTTTCAGCGAAAGCAACTTGCACACTGTTACTAGTCTGCACTGTTGTGCATATGGTTTGGGCCAGTGCAGTTCTAATAGCTGGCCCGAGTATTGTAGAAGTTAGTTTAGTCATTTTTAGGATCTGGCCCACCACTTATGCTACCCGGAATATCGTTGCTCCCCCAACGTTGCACATGTGTTTCCCATTAGTACACTACAGAAACGGATGCAGGACAGTTATAATGTGATTACCTGGAATGTGCGGGGTCTGGGGTCGGTCCACAAACGGCACAGAGTTCATGCACAATTAATTAGGCGGCGTGCACACATAGTATTCCTACAAGAATCCCACCTGACTGCTGCTGAGGTGGTTAAACTCCGTAAAAAATGGAGGAGGCAGGTTTTCTTCACGTCATACTCTGCCTTTGCCAGGGGTGCGTCCATATGGGTTAGGAGTGGGGTCCCCTTCAAAGCACAGGAGCAACGGGTGGATCCATTTGGCAGATACATTCTTGTAAGGGATAAACTTGATGGCACACAGGTAGTCCTAGGTAGAATATATGCACCCAACTTCGAACAGGATCATTACCTCTTGAGCCTCAACCCTGTCCTGGCGCCATGGGCTTCATGCCCATGGGTACTAGGAGGAGACTAAAACACTGTAATGGATCCCACCATCGATAGAGTGCACCCCCCTCTGGGCGAAGCCACCACTGTCAGTCAAGCAGAGGCACTGTGCCCCTGGGCCGAGGGTTGGGGCCTGGGCGATGTCTGGCACCTGAAACACCCTGCCAGCAGAGAATATTCTTTCTTCTCACACCCTCACCAACTACATACCCGAATTGACAGGATCCTTTGCTCCAACCACATCGTTACTCATGAGACACATGCAACATATTTGGGCAAGACACTCTCTGACCATAACCCCTTAGAGATCTCTCTCACCTTGGGCAGAATCCCCACCCCTGTCCCTACTTGGAAACAATGGCCCTCAATGCTTGAGGATTCCATCTTCCGGGAGGCTCTGGTTTTAGGCATTGATCATTACTTCGCAGAGAACACGGGAACTGCATCCACACCACAGATGGAATGGGATGCATTCGAGTCGGTGATCAGGGGGATAGGCATTAGCACCATGGCAGGGTGCGTGCCAGGAAATACATAACAACTTGAAAAAAGTCGAAAACTCCCTGAATAGCCTAGAACAAGACGCAGCGAATTACCCCACTAAGGGAACACTTTTGCAGGACGCCCAAATAAAACACGCTGAACTACTTGAAACACTTAGGCACATTGATTACACCGCCTACACACATGCTAAACATGCCGATGCCAACAAGTCAGGCCCACTACTAGCACTCCGGGATGGCCCTCCACACACCCCGATTCATGAGATAACCACTGGAAATGGGGACACCATAGATACACAACAGGAGATAAACACAGCCTACTGTGAATATTATCAGGCCTTGTATCGGGCTCCCCCCGCTAGTGGAAGAGACCCTGGATGCCTTTTTAACTGATGTACCGTTTCCTCAATTGACCAAGGCAGAGCAGGATGCATTATCTGACCGTCACATGGACCAAAATTAGAGCAGCCATCAGGGGTTTGCCCCGGAACAAGGCCTTCCAGCCAAATTCTTTGATACATTTTTGGACTCTCTGGAGCTGCAGTTAGAGCGGCTGTATAACACTGCACTGGCTACTGGATCATTGCCTCCCTCTCCTAGACAGGTGCTGGTAGTGTCCCTCCCCAAACCGGGACGCTTGGCGACATCTGTCGGGTTACAGACCTTCGTCCCTTCTCACAACCGAAAATAAAATACTGAGTAAGATCCTTTCTGGCCGCCTACTCCCCTATCTACATAAGCTAATACACCCAGACTAATGTGGGTTTGTACCGGCATGGAATACATCACTTAATATTAGGAGATTATATCATGTCATGGCGGCCACTCCCCCTGCAAGTTGCAACACAGGGTGCGTCACCTTGGATTTGAGACAGGCATTCAACACGCTCAGATGGGACTACATGTTCCGAGTGCTCGAAAGATACGGCATCCCTCTAGATTACCTGAACTGGCACCCGCCAGGGTTGCCCTCTGTCCCCACTGTTGTTTGTGTTGGCCCTGGAGCCGCTGGCTCTTAGAGTACGGATGTTGGCGGCTCAGATAGGAATACGTTTGGGACAGACGACACACGCAATCTCCGCATACACGGATGATATTATTCTGTATGCCGATGATCTATCCTCTCTCGCACCCATCCCGAACATCTTCTCCGCTTTTGAGTGACTTTCGGGCCTTAATATAAATGATAGCAAGTCCTATGCCTTCTTTTTCCACCTAGGGGAACGCCCAGAGGCGATCCAGTTGGGCTCCCACTCTGACTGTCGCTGCACACACATTCAAATATCTTGGTATTCAGGTTTACCGCACTGTGCCGGACCTCGTGGAGGGTAACCTGGGTAAAGCTATGAGATCCCTCAGGTTGCAGGTCACCTTTTGGTCCTCTCTACCACTCTCAGTGATGGGCGAGTGGCGATTTAAAAAATGGTGGTCCTGCCACGGCTACCAAACTTCTTTACTAACCTGCCGGTTGTGGTCCCGACTCCGCTTCTCAACTCCCTGAATACCACACTTTCCGCCTTGATCTGCGGTAACGGACACCGTGGAGTGGGGCTAACCAAGCTACAGTTGGACACAGATAAGGGGGGATTACACTTCCACGGACATAGAGCGAGGATGGCTACACACACTGCTCCTCCCGCTGGCCAAGATCACGATCAACGCCCTGACACTCTTGCGCAAGGCGCTGATGTACTGGAGGAAATCTATACACTACATGCGTAGCTGTCTGCCTTATTCTGACACCACACCACTTATTGGCATCCCCACCCCCACGGGCCTCCTCACCAAAAGACGACTGTTGCCTTGGGCGGAGGGAGGTGTGACTACAGTGGGTGCTCTGTTCGATGAAGGTGCACTTATGGATCATGGTAACTTTGTCAGACGACAGGGAGTCACTGGTGTGTTATATTTAACACACGCTGTAGTCCTGCAATATGTAAAGAAACATTGGGCCCCACACAGAGAGGAACCTCCTAGGCACGAGTTGGTCTTCATGACCTACTTAATGGGAGAAGGACGTCATCTCACCGAGTGGCTCTACAAAGGAATCACTACCCACACTAGAATCCCTCTGACCGGCTTGCGCAATAAATGGTCCGCGGACCTTGGCGCGGACCTGTCGGATGGGGACTGGAACAGGACTCTCGCATACCCTAAAAAATTCCCACGTAACACCAAATTCAAATTCATTCAATATATGGTCCTACATAGGGTGTATCCATTCTTACCCACACTGGTTGCAACACATATTCCCAACCACACAACACTGCTGCCCCAGATGTAAATTGGAGGACGCTGACCTGTTACATATGTTATGGCGGTGCCCTGTGCTCACACCTAATTTGTCAGAAGTACTTACTTTTCTCGAATCCGCGGTCGGGATTCCAGTCCCGAGCACCCCTGCAGTTTGTCTCTTAGGATTGATACGCTGCCCCAAGGCACAGAAAGTACAGCTTTGCTTTATAGACCTAACCTTACTCCTGGCTAAACGCTCCATCACGATGAGGTGGAAATCGGCCACACCCCCACAGATTTATGGCTGGCATGGGGAGGTGGTGAGATGGGGTGGTGCAGAGAGTGCTGCTATCCGCCTGAAGGAAGCCCGGGGATTGCGCAAAAAGATTTTCTCTCTAGACTGGGACAGTATTCTGGAAGCATTTAAGGCCCTGGCTCCGCCGCCTGTCCCGGTCACTCGGAATTAATGGCATTTTGGCCAACCGCCCCCACCTTCCAGGTCATGCTAACATTTATTTATATTTCATGTAGACGTTGCACCGTACAGTATATTTAATAGATCTTGAATGTTAGAGTGCAACCGGGAGTAGCCAGTGGACCACCTTGACAAAAAAGTTCTATGTGGAGGGCGCCAGATGTAGTTGGGGTTAGGGGGGGAGGGATGGGATAATTGCATTTATATGTTACACAAATCTTTTCTCTTATGGTGTATGTAGGTTGCACTGCGACTTCAATGTGCTGCATTATCGTGTATGATTGCAATATGTTGTAATTAACGGGATGAAAACGGAAAATTAATAAAATGGGTTATAAAAAAAAGGGAGATATTGAGAGGAGATTCTGGAGTGTATAAGTGTCTGTAGAAACTCACAAGTTCCTCCAGGACATCTTGAACTTTATAAATAAGCGTCCACCCTGAAGAACATACGGAGTCAATTCGGATTCGATCTTTCCAACCACCATAGTAGCGAGCACTGCTACGGAGAAGTATAGATGAGGCAAGGTTAGTAGATATTTTATTAAGATTTAGTTTTGCAAGAAGAAGCTATTGCATTGTAGAGTCCGACGGAGAGGTGTAAAATTTGTATTCCAGAGCTTTAATATTTGCTAGTGTTAAATTATGTTGATGAAGAAAATATTTCTTTTTTTAAATAGACAAAATGTATAATAAAGCCACGAGCCGTGGGTTTAAAAGAGTCCCATAGTAAATGAGGAGAAAGATTGGGATCATTATTCTATACAAAAGATTCTTCAGCAAAAGAAGAAAATGAAGAGGAGAAAGTTGGGTCCAGTAAAAGAGAATTATTAAAACGCCATCGGGAAGGCTTCGGATGCGGAGGGACAACAACCGGAGCATGATCAGAAATGACAATAGGTTTGATAGAGGCAGAGATAAGATTTTGAAATAAAGCTTGGGATAGAAAGATATTGTCTAGATGAGAAAAAGAATTGTGAGGTGGGGAGAAAAAATAAAAATCAATAGCATCAGGGTTAGATGACCTCCATGCATCAATGATGTGAGATTGAGAGATAGCGTTGAGAAACTGTTTATGGGATTTGTGAGGAAGAAGCGTACCTGGTATTGGTGGTCAATAAAGGGGTCATCAATCTGATTACAATCACCTCCTAAAATAAAAAAATAATCTCTAAATTGAACACATTTTTGAGTAACAGTTGGGCAAAATGCACAATCCGGCTGGGTTGGACCGTAAACATTAAGTACTGTCAAAGAAACATTATTAATGAGCAATTTAGCTAACAACCATTTCCCCTCCGTGTCAATTTCTTGGGATAAAACTTTAATTTTAAATTTATTATGACATAAAATAATTGGTCGGTTTCTTTTGGTGGGAGTGGGGGAGACTAAAACAGAACCAACCCAACAGTTTTTCAATTTTAATGCTTCTTATTCCGTGAGGAGAGTTTCTTGTAATAAAACCAAATCTGAGTTAAGAAGCAAGATGAGATAAAATTCTCTGTTTTTGATAAGACAAATAAAACCTTTCAGATTCCTAGAAACAACTCTGATTGTAGAATTACAAGTGTATGTAAAGAAACAACATGTTCAGCAATGAAGTAGTGAAAAGAGTAAATGGGAAAGGAAAAAAAGGAAAAAAGAGAAAAAGATGAGTACTTCAATGGTGTCATTAAAAGGGAAAGGAATGTCTGACTGAAAGATATCAAGTATACCTGTTGAACAAAAGGATACACAATGAAGAAGAAAGAGACATGTATAGGAAAAGAGATAAATAGGATAAGAAAGAGTTGCAGTAGCATTAGGAAAAGGGGAAGGAAAAACAGCAATGAAAAGGAAGAAGGAAAAAGGGAAGAAAAGGACGAAAAAGAAAAGACATTACATGTCAGAACCCTGAGGACTGTAATACATACCTTCACAGGGGAACAAAAGGTAAAATGAGTAGTGGCAATGGACAAAAAAGACAGCACACTCAACAAGGAGCAACGCACCACACCAAGACGCCGTATTTAACATACAAAGGAGCAAGAACTTGAGGCGGGTACACAATTGTGTTCCACAGAACCTGTAGTAACAACAATAAGGAATAAAAAAGTGATTAGTCAAGGAGACATGTTTCAAAAGAAGCAAAAGATATCAAGCATAACAGAAAAATTATTAAAGTCAATTGCGGGAGGAAGGACCAGCAATCTCTATCGAGGATGCAGAGCGGGAGTAAATGAATTTCCTGAGATTAGTAGGATCCTCAAATGAGGATGTTTTGTTCAAGAAGGTGACCCTAAACAAGCAATGATGGAATAAGCCATAGTGAGCACCAAGATATAGAAGAGGAGGGCAAAGGTCCAGGAATTCCTTTCTTCATTTAGCAGTGGCAGAGGAAACATCGTGAGAAATAAACAGCTTTGCACCAGACAAAAAAAGCTGTTTCTTAAGTTTGGCAGCGTTCAGGACTTTAAAAAGATCAGTGAATTCCAAAAACAAAAGAATTACTCCGTGAGGTTTGGACGGAGCAGAAGAGGAAGATAGGCGCGGACCTAGTCTATGTGCATGTTGAATGTTTAATTTGGATGTTGTGGGAAGGTCTAGAAGCTGTGGAAGGAAGGTGGTGAAGTAAGTAACAGGGTTATCACCTTCAAGGCCCTCAGAAAGGCCACATAAACCAAGGTTATTGCGTTGGTTCCTATTTTCAAGGACATCAAATGATTTTTTTAGTTGCAACACCTCCTTCTCCAAGCATGCAATTCTGGCCAATGAGTCCTGTACATCACTGATTTGTTGCTTCACCAAAGATAGCCAAAAATCCATAGTCGACCATTTGTTATCCAAAGACTAGAGATGAGTATTAGTCTTCTCAATGAACGGTCTCAGTGCACGTATCTCCTCCAAAACAATGTCCAAGGAAACAGGGGACACAGATTTAGATGGAGAAGGGGGATCCTGCTTGATCCTTTTGTTAGTAGATGAAGATAATTGTGCCTTAGATGCAGTGACAGGCGAGGTTGTAGGACGAGAGAACACCGATTGCGCAATTTCCATAGACGGCTGTGAGGACTTCATCAAGGGAGTATTATGAGAAGAGCAAAAGATTGGTGTGCAGGAAGAATGACCCTCAGTAGAGTGTAGTAATTTTTTGCTCCTGCCCATGGGCCAGCACAGCAACTGTTAAAGTGTACTTATGTGATGAAGTACAGCACTTAGCTGAAGCACCTCACAGGCAGCAGAGTCTCTTTAAGCAAATGCTCCATCCAGCAGAGAAAATACCATTCAGTAATAAAAAATGGAGAAAAAGTATATAAAAATTATAAAAAGCTACATTCCAAAATAAAGCAAAGTGCTTTCTGAGGAGAAATTTTGCTGACTGAGATACAAAATGGCAGCCGCTAGAAAGCTTACAGGGTCACCTGAAGTAATTAGGGTCTAACGAAGAGTAAACAGCACACTTAAGACATGCTTCTGGCCAGCAGGGGTTTCGATTTATGGAAATGCCTGCAGAGAGCCAAAAACGGCATTGGAACCTCCTAAATCACATCAGAGGCGTCTGATGCGGCGTAGAGCCTCAGAGCTAGGCGGCCATCTTGGCCATCTTCCTTCTAACCTACACATTTTGAAAACAAGCTCATGACTTAAAAATTGTGCCAGTGGTTTTATAACTTTTTATGGGCTTAGATCACATGCAGAAGAGCATATGGGGACATGTTCTATTTCTAGCTATTATTCATTTATCAACTTAACACAGTCGTTTTTTGCAACACCACTCCAACAAGATGGCCATACCTAAACATAAACTTAGCCACAGTTTATCATGGTAAAATAATAGACAGATCTCAAATTATCTAAACTGATCAATATTATATTTCATTTTGTGTTCAGACCCGATAAACAAGAAACCAAAACAGCAAGAGGTAATTTAAGACCACACAAATTTGGGATACAATTAACAGGTCCAGTCTAGTCACCTAAAACTCTTAACACGCAGATTACCAATCCTCTCCTAAAGCAGTGCAATCAATGTAGGGGTTCACAAAAAACATTGTGTAGTCAGAAAGCAAGGACAATAATTAAAGACGGGGCATAATAATTTGAAGAAACCACAAATTGAACAATTAGAAAAGTAGCTACTAGTTCATCATAGGAAACACATATGGTGGGAAAATTGTATTCTTGCCATGAAGTAAAAAGCTATAAAGAGAAGCTATAGACTTATAATGCTGTTTTAAAGTCCAAGACAGGTTACACTAAAACTAGCATTTTCTCCTAAATCTCCTATCAGAACTTTTGCTGGTCCTATACCTTCTTGCAACCACCAGTCTGAATAAATCAGGCCACATTATCACAGCAAGTCTATGAATAATTGGTGTTGTTTTCATTTACAAAATACAAAACGTTTATCAAGGTGTTAGGGATTCACAAGCATCAGCCACTGTACTACTCACTCTACCTCCAGTACCCCGTGCAAAGGGCAGTTCATCTTCTTTGCCCTCACAACTACAGAACAAGTTGCAGAACCTGGACAACAAATTCAATCTTGACAACCAGAGGACATCTGTCAGGCATTATTCTTTCTTTAATCTTTTTCATACTTTGAAAGTTGAGTTGATATTTTCAGCTATGACAGCCTTTTTAATTGAGCTTATCTTTTGCAAGAAACGTAATGATAGCTCATTGCAAAGCCATATCACAGGTCTAATTCGTGATTGAACTGTTTGACTGGATGTTTAATCAAGCAATAATACTGAGCATTTCTTTAGATACTCTCTAGCCAGTGTCATATCAATAATGAGCTAATGTAAGCTGTTTCACATATTGCAATCAAATGACAGCCATATTGCAATCACATGACAGCTTTTCCCAAACTGACTTTTTATTTGCAGTAGGCAGTTCATACTCTAGCACTTTATTGCCACAACGTTACATTGCATGCAGGATCCTATAGTTTGATAGTTAATTTATTTCTCGGTATGCCCAGAACATAGATTTTAAGGTGCTATTGTGTTATGAAACAGTTTAACCGGTAGGTGAATTCTGTATTTTCTGTTGACAAATCCTCTAACATAAAGATCTTGGAGAAATCATCTACAAGGCTGTGTTAATTTTAGCATGACCAAAAGCATATTTGTCAATTGAGGTTATATATCAAAACGTCTTCTTGCAACTAAGTTTCTGCCAATGAGGTATGATCTTACAGTTTGTTTTGTGGTTGTCTACTGAACATATGTATCTACTCTAGAGTGTTGTGGTTGACTCCAAGGTCATAAAGTTACATATTTGGTGGGTCAACGCACCCTGGAATCCTACTGCGATTGATAAAATGAGTATGATTCAATAGGGTAACCTGATGAAATTAGAATGATTTAGTAGGATAACAATGTAAGAGCTGTTATCTGTCAATAGCTCAAGAAACTCTTCCACTCTACAGTTATACTTGTTGTGTTAATTTAAAGTTTGATTATTTCATTCTGAAAAGAGTATAATACCAAATTATCTTCATTTTCAATTTCCATTAAACTGGTATTTTGTGTGTACATGACTATCTCTAGCTGTAGACATGATCAAAGGTTTAGCACCATGTGGACCAGCGGTACAGCATTTACTTTTTTAATCATGCCCATACCTTGCACACTTTAGTTTCACCTTCTATGAATACAATCCTACTTCAAACTTCATTTCAGCTATAATTTCTAGATGAATGTTGGCATCCCACTAACTTGTCTGTCTAACCACTTTTAATCCACAATAAGAATAATAAAAAATAAAAAAATCAACCACCTTTCCCTTATACTCACCACCACCCACACAATCCCCATTACCGACCTTGTTACCCATGTATCCGGTGATCATTCTTTATCACAATAATTAACCAGATTCAATCCTGCATTTGCTTAATTTTTGTCTCTTCCCAAGATTATTTTTTTTCTATAGTTTATATTGTTGTTTTTTGTCTGTGTTGCTTACTCTTTGTCTCTCATTTATAATCTTATTCTCATTATCTTGGACAGTATAATTGGTCCTCCATCTTTATTGCCTTTGTGCTACTTACTCGTTAAATCTTTACTGACACATCTTTATATAAATCATAATACAATTATCACCATGACACTGTTTCCTTTTTGTTAATTATCTGATAATTGTGCTGTTTTGAATAGGGCACTCAATCTTTTATAGTCATTATGGTTCTTTCTTTCTTTCTTTCTTTCTTTCTTTCTTTCTTTCTTTCTTTCTTTCTTTCTTTCTTTCTTTCTTTCTTTCTTCCTTTCTTTTCTATCTCTTTCTGTCTTCCTTCCTGCTTCTCTCTTTCTTTCTTCCTTTCTTCCTTCTCTCCCTTCCTTTTTCTTCTCCTTTCCTTTCACTCTCCTCTCTTTATCCCCCAGTCCCCTTGCTCACCCTCACTAGTTGGAGCTTTAAGCAGAATATTGTGAAACCAGGAAATACTTGGGTATTGGAGATTGTTTATTAATTGTTACATTGAACCTGTACTCCTTCCCATGCTAGCCATGAGTGGTGCCCATTAAGATGGTTGTATGTCAGAAGATTGAGCAGAAAATATTGTGCTACAAAAGTATTGCAGCTACAAAAGTATATCAACTACCAAATTATCACAAAGGTTAGTATACATATATATACATATCGATATGAATATGTATACCTGCGTAAATGTATAGGGCCCAATTCACAAAGAGACTCCACAGTCATGGCAGAGGCCCTACTGTCGTAATGGGGGCCCACACTTGTGGTGGGACCTCTGTACTGCATTTACCCATTGTGGAGGTCCGTCCACGAGTGTGGGCCCCCTGCCATGACTGAAGGGCCTCTGCCACGAATGCAGAGGCCCTTTGTGAATAGGCCCCATACTCTTTTTAACTCCACCTATACGTATCTTTATGAAGTACATCATAAAGATGCATAAATGTGGGGTTAAGAATAGTAAATGTGTTTACCTTCACAATTTGGAAGTTGGCATAATCAATTCAAAAGAAGATGAAAGTTTCCTAACTATTGTGTACAAAGGAGAGAGCAGTCAATCATCATGCATAAGTATAATCAGATTGCTTGTTTCAGATCCATGGGCTTCCTCATAGGTATGAAAATAATTTGGTGTGGGCAGCTCCTCACCAGAGATCTACACTCAGATATACGAAACTAAAAAGAAAGTAACTGAAGCACACACTGTTCACTCATTTAACCAAATGGTTGTAATTTGTTTCGGTGCTGAATGATCCTACAGCATGACAATAAGGGTCTGACATTATGCGCAGAACACAGAAGAAAGAGATTAGATTGAAATGTGTCAGATTTATGACAAAATCATGTTTGACAATCCAGTATTAAAAGTTTCATGATTCTATTATAGAAATCATGGGAATTACACAGCAAAGTTGACACATCTCTCCAAGAAGGGGGGATGCCATGATTCCAGTATTTGGATTTTTTTGACAATTAACCGGTTGTAGAAGTTGTAATCTTAGTTTTCCTCTATTGGGCCAAAGAGAATAGCTAACATAAATTTGTAGCATCAAAATCCCATGAATGGCATCATGGAGTCTGGCTGACATTGACCAAACTCATGACCCTTTGGAGAAGTACCGGCTTTAAGGTGGTACAACTGGTGCTGTCGCACCGGGAGCCAAGGCTAAAGGGGAGCTGCAGGACAGGCTGGCATGAGATAAGAGCAGCCTGCAGAGATCACTGTGTGCGCTGCATTTTTCAGGGATAATTGCAATGGCATGATAACTCTAGTGGTTATTGCACTTCAAGGAAATATTTGTGATTTGTCTAGTCCCAATTTTGACTCATGAAGTATTTAACATAGACTGTAAATGTTCGTGCTGCAAAGCTCAACTTGTGACATGCAGATCACAGATTAGTATTTTTATGTTGATAGCTCAGTGGGTTATTGCTTGTGTCACAACTATCTTTATGCCACCTGTGTTTTATAAGTAATAATCATTCTAACATAGCACATTAAGCCGTGAATTCACATCCAAGTTCTGCAGGCAAATTGAAAGAGATAGGTTAATTACGTTTTTATTTTTCCCCTTTATCTTTTGCTAATCTAAGTTTGCTTAAAATGGTTCCATTGGGTAGCACTACAATTTAATTAGCATGATACCCCAATAATTATGTTACATTTATAGGGCAGATTTACTAACACTTTGCATCTGGTTTGCATCGCAAAAGTTATGCAAACCTGGTGCAAAGTGTTTTTTTGGACTTACTTTCCAGTGATAATACTGAATTGCGTTGGACAGTAGCCCAAAAGTAAGACAGAGCATATGTACTACTTTTCATCAAGAAGGCATACCACAGGTCATAAATTGACTTTCCCATGCACCCACCTATGGACTTGCACACTGATCTCTATCTAATAACATTGATAGAAAGGGATTGGCATCAATAAATTATACTTCCTTGAGGTAACCATAACGTTTGAAAAATAAATATTTTCCTCAAACCTTCCAAACTTTGCATGTGTGCCGCACTGTACAGCACACATACAAACAGGGTAACTGTTAAACATTGTCAATGCATAGATTGTTGCACTGGAATGATACCCTTCCAGTATAAAACCTAATGTAGACTTGCAAACACTCTTGTAGTATGGTACCAGGGTGTGTGCATTGATACTAGACAGCCTACAATACTCCGGCACTAGAGTAGAGTGAAACAGCACCATTTTTCAGTAGACATGGTGCTGTTGTGATCTTACCTTTTCACACAATGCAGGGCAGCAACTTTGATTATTATGCATCGTAAAAGCTTACTTAATCTGCCCCTTCGTTTCTCCAGATCAAGCACTCTCAATGTATAATGCCTACCAGTTTGAACAACATGTCTTAAGTAATATTTTGTATACATTTATGTACACACTTATTTGACTCATTGATTCTGTATAATATGTTTCTGATGTAAGGGGCTTTGACAATCTACATTGCGATGAGTAGCGCTATAAAATAAATAAATGTGAGAGTGGGGCTTAGGGGAGGTGAGGGGCACCATTGGATGGTGGTAGTGAGGGAATCCTTGAAGAAGGTGGTCATTAGGGAGGCACTAATGAAGGTTCACCCTGACCACCCATTTTATAAAGTGTTGCTGCGTTGTCCATCTCTGAATGTGAGACAGTACATTGTCCATCTCTCTGCTTGTTCCATAAGACCTCTGGGAATCCCTCTGTCTTGTCAGGCCTTCATATGCCTTCATATGTCAGGTTGAACCTTTATAAACTACAATGCAGGTGCAGAGGAGAGGAGGGGCTAGATTGCTTCAATTGGACATAATGGCTCATATTTATCGATGTTTTGCGTAGCTCAAGGGTGACATAAAACCTAAGTGAGATTTATCAAGCCACGCAAGGCCACCTTGCGTGACCCTGCATGGCTTGGTAAATCTCTAGTAATGCAAGGCCTTGCATTACTCTGCCCCAGAGAGGCTTTCCATGGGTGGAGCATAGGTGTTCACATGCATCCACCCATGGGTTTTTGGCACATTACCAGATTTACCATGTGTGCTAGACCTGGGTATGTGTCAAAATGCTCTCCCTCCCCAGGTGAGGCGTAACTAGGAAAAATATCTTTATTTCCCCTTGCTTTTAGGTTTCGCCTGCACAACACTTGCGCTGTGCTTCTGTAATTTCTTGCATTTAATATACCTTAAAAGGGGGCTCTTATCAGTTCCCAAATCCAAATTTCTGTGATCATTTGCTCTTGGAAGTTTTTTTTTAAGTTCCCTTAGTTGCACACATTTATGATACTTCTACTAAAGCTGTTCACACTGTTTAAGCACCATTCACTGTCTGTCAAGATTAAGGGGGATATTTACAAAACAATTATGAAGCGCAGTCTTATGCCAAATTTGGCAACGCTGCACTCTGACATTTTCAAAATGCAGGGATGCACCGCATTTACAAAAGTACGGCACACCCCTCATGTACCCTAGCGCTGGCACTAAAAAAGCTGCCTAGCACTACAGCAGGCACCCTTGTACCATGTAGCAGGGGTGCCTGCGCTGCATGAGCAAATGTTCATGTGCAGGATGTTGTCCATTCCTGCACACAAACAATCAATAATGGCGATTTGCTCTCTCCATGTGTGCTGCAGATAGCAGCACACATGGAAAGAGCAAAAAAAATGGGAGAAATTAAAAAATTCTCCTCGTATCGCCAATCTAAGACCAGGTATTACCTGGCCTTTGTTTTTGGGGCTGCCCCAGACTTGTAAATCTTGGGCAGTGTCAAAAAGCAATGGGTGTTGCGGTGGAATGCCGACAGCAACACCCATTGCCTGACCCTTTGTGACAGCAGACTGCAGCAGTAAGGTGCATAATTACAAGGTGCCACTAAACCACATGAATGGCTTAGCGCCACCTTACAAATATGGGGAATGGTGAAATGTCACC
Source organism: Triturus cristatus (assembly GCF_964204655.1). Lineage (NCBI taxonomy): Eukaryota > Metazoa > Chordata > Amphibia > Caudata > Salamandridae > Triturus > Triturus cristatus. The sequence continues at coordinate 1,399,654,644 of NC_140591.1, forward strand.
GTAGCATAAAAGAAGTGACGCTACGGTGACGTTAAGGGCTTGTAAATATGCCCCAAGTTCTCTTCCACGGAAAAGGCAGACAGCTTCTAACAGTATACTTGAATGCTTGCTTTTTATTACTTGGTTTTGTAAAGTAGATGCTTCAGCCTTAGAATAGTTTGTGGCATTTCTTATTCATGCCTCAGTACCTTTCTTTACACTTTGTAGGCATTATCGGATTGATTTTTTCAACTTAATCTATTTGGTCATTATGATCAAATTGGAAATGTTGTAAAAAACATTGTGCATTAAAAATAAAGTTAATATACAAGTGCTACGCTATATTGTACCACTAAAAATCAAGCCACAAGTTCAGTTACCTTGCAGACAACAAGGTCATTATTTGAATGGTGCAGCAGGTGCAGTAGCACTGGGCGCAAACGTTGTGAGAACTTCTATAAACACATAATATTGCTATAGTTGACTACTAAACAGGCAGTCACAATTGCAGTTACTTTGCAGTTAAAAGGGGCTTGATTTGAATGGTGCAGCATGTGCAGTGGCTCTGGGGCCAAAAGCTCTAGGAATCCCATTAAACCCGGATAATGCTAAATTTTACTACTTAACAAGACAGTCACAATTGCATTTATCTAGCAGGCAATATGGTCATGATTTGAATGGTGCAGCAGGTGCAGTAGCACCAGGACCAAAAGCTCTAGGCACCGCACTAAACACCTACTATTTCTATATTTTACATTCTGCTGCACACATAGAAGGAGAAAAATACCTGTCAGGATTATTTTTGGGTGCAGGAAGGTGCCCCTTCTGGCACAAAAACAATCCTCTCCAGTCGACTCCGGGGTACTTAAGCCCACCGGACACACCTACCCTCTTTACTACTGACCAGACAGAGTGATGGGTAGGTTCGCGACACCTGTTTCCGGAAGAACTGTAAGTAACAGAACTCTGTCCTACTCGCCGGCGATAATGCCCTAATATCACACAGCCTTGGTAAGACGCCCTATGCTGACTGCTCGATTTCTGCTCCCGTACCCAGCGTGTCTTTTTATTTCACTTTTCTCCTCAACTAGCATGACGTTAACTCTTTAGTAATGCTCATTTCTCTGCCTGCTAATCGATGAGGCGTGATTCAAACCTGACTCGGCCGAGTTTTAACGCACCATTGTTTATGGTGGTTGGTTACCACCACTGACACGTGAGTGTTTGCTGTGTGTCGCATTTGCCACAACTTTGCTTTTTATATGTGTCCGGACAAACACCTTTTGTGTTGCACTAACCACTCGTGCATGTATGTGACATGTTTTTACCTTTTGTTTTGGAGGCTGCATTCTTTTGTGTGAATACTTTTTTCATGTTATATGTTCCCTTCTTTATCTTTATTTCCATAGGTTGGTCCTACTCTTTGATAAATTAAGGCACCTTATTGTCAGGTTGACTGAGTGATTGGTTCACTTCTACAAACCAACCACTGTGTAGATAGTGCATAACTATAGGTCCTGACGAATTGCCAAGTGATTCTTTACACAACAGGTGTGAAACATGTTGACCACGACTACATAAACCTAGACACCTCTGATCATTATAATCGACGGTGACATCCCTGATGTTTTCAATTGAGACGAGTGGGCTCGCAGATTAAACTCATTTTGGAGCACCACCTCACCTCATTTTATCCTCCCACACATTTTCTTATCACATCTACTCCACAAGGCCCCTCACCCGCACTTCACCCATACGGCTTAGGAAAAAGATCTCCACCAAAGAGCCCCTCATAGGGTGCCGGTGAGGCATTGCAGCGCCGGCCTGACGAAAAGCAAGCCCTATGACGAAGCATGACACCGAGCTGGATGTGTGAGGGCCCCACTTCCCATATTGGGAGACACCCTGACTCTACTTTAGAGCAGGGGTGTTGACCAACCCAGCCTCCGGCATTTCCATCCCTCCCCTTTAGGAACTGCATACTCCTTTGTTGCTACAAAAACAATCCTGTCTACAACGCAGGCACCCATGCAACATGACCCAAGGATGCCTACATTGGCACTAGGCAGCTAAAAGTGTGCCAAAGCCCTAGGAAAGGACAGAAATACGCAGTATAATGTTAAATACAGGACACTCCTGCCCTTTCACACAGTGCAGCAAGGGGGATTGCTGTGTTACGCTGCATGAAAGATTGATAAATCTGCCCCTGAGCACACAAGGCACGAACGTACACTTAAATTGGTTAATTTCTCATTTGTACAAATACATTCACTGTAATTGATAGATTATCATAATGAAACATTCTCTTCCTGGAGCAGGACTATCTTTATTCAGTGAGAGGGTTACGGTGCCCTCTTTTTTAGTAACACGGTTCATTATGGTTTCCTCGGGAGTGAAACGAGATCTTAGATCAAACAGAAGCCTGGAGGTCATAGGCCGACATATTGTTCCAAAAGTAAACTACCTCTGAGGATTTTTTACCCACAGCAATTAGGTCTATATTGCTGGAAATAGATAATCAATATTAGGCCAACATGTATCAAAAACCTACCCAGGTTCCTGGCATAGCTCAGAAATGTTAATACATTTTAAAACCAAGATCTTGACTCGGTAAATTAACCATCTGCTTTTTTAATTACTGCAAATTACAATTCGGCTATCAGTAAAGATTTCTTATTAAAATACAATCTGGCTATAATCAATACGTGGAGCATATTCCAGCTGATTAAGGCAGTCCTTATTGCTGTGTGCAGTTGGCAGTGGGCCAGCCGAGCCAAGTGCATGATAATTAAGTACACGCGAAGCAAATCTTGACGCTTCTCTCGATGCTTTGGGAGCTGAGCAAAGACAACGGGATTTAGATATCCTCTCTTATTCCCTGTGCACATCCTTTTGTTTTAATATAACAAAGCCTGCCCGGAGAAAACATGGTAGGCATAGTAATGATGAGTTCTAGAAATAGATGTGATAAAGGAAACAAAAGAGAGGGCAAGCATTTGGCGCAGGCGCACTATGACGGTGCTACAAACCAAAAGCAAGAGAAATCCATCCAGTGATAACAGGGATAGGGGAGGCAGTTCACCAAAAAAAGAAAACCGAGAAAAACATTAATGCAGACTAAAGAAAAGGAAATGGCTACTGCACCTGCGTATGTCAGGGGTCAGGATTCCACAGGCTGGTGGAGATTTTGAGATTGGTCCACATGCTCTGTGCTTCGCTGCCTGGATTGGCAGACAGCAGCCTGCACCAACCCTTTACTATCCTACTAGATTACATGAGCACACAAGGGGAACCAGTCATATTTGGTAACCGGGCTGGCTACATCACCCATGCCCAGAAGCTCTACTAGCTGATCCCCGTCCTATTCAGGTGACTGCCACAATCGCTTTCTCTCCAAGGGACAGAAGCTTGATTTCCCCAACTCCACCTTCTCCTACTCACTCAAATTACATGGTGTCTACAAAACCTTAATCCCAGTGGTCCCTCCAGAATGTCCCCATAAAAATCATGCACCTCGCATTACCTTACCATGTCACGACGTCTATACTCAACCTCACCCAAATCATCTCTTCAGCTCTGAAGAACATAAGTTCCATCTGAAGACAAAGAACTTGCAGCACCAAATGCTTTGACTTCCACACTCCTCCTCTGCATTTCAGTGTACTCACTGAAACTGAGATTCAGCATTATAAATCCACATTTGTCACTGTCCGATATCTTTTTTACTTATGCACCACACATCTCCCCTCCAAGAGGTGCAATTGGACTCTTACTCAGATAATCTATCCTTTGCTCTCAGCCTGGTTTTCTTCTGACCATATCAATATTACTGTTAAATTATCTTTCCTGTAAACATTGCCAAGCCTCTTGGCTTGCGGCATCTTGTTTGCTGAGGCTCATACAGACTTTGACTCAGTTCCACTATCACCATACAACCATTCGTCCATCATCATTGCCTCTGCCATCTGTGACTCTTCCTCCGCTTCCTCCTCCCCTTACTCCCCCCAACTCCATAATATCCACGTCTCTTCCCCTCCACCCACACAGTTACATCTGTCCCAATGATCAGAATGTTGGTGGCCTCAGTTTTCACTGTCTCATTTTGGAGACTAGGAATATGCGCAGGTTGGGAAGTGCCTCTACTTAACTCTTCCATCCTGGTGTGTTTGCCTAATCCTACATCAGATGCTTCTCCTAATCTTTGCACTGTCCTGATGAAAACTATTCTTTGAAACCTACTTTGTCACTTGATTATGGCTTATATATGTCAATATGGCATCTTGTAAAGACCCATTTATGAGGTACTGATATATCTATCATTATAGATCAAGATCTGGGAGACCAAAATGCTTTGGGTGAGGTTTTGATTGCTGAGTTCTGTTTGTGTGAATAAGCAGAACTCTTAACCACTTGTGGAGTTCAGCCATTTGTTCTTTCTGAAAAGAGGGAACAATGTGGAGAAGTTATCAGTGGTTTGTCCTACCGCATTGTCCTTCACCACTGTGCAAAAAGTTAAGTGCGCCTTACATGCCTAAATGAGGAGAACTTCATTGGAGGATAAATATACATGTATATATATATATAATATATATGTATATATATTATATATATAAATATATATATATTCACTGAAAAAACCATAGGTTTCACACAAGTTATAGTTAGCTGTACATTTCACTCGTAAAAAACCAATGAAATTCCACGTTATAGTTAGTGCAGGCAACTATAACTCACGCGACCGCAATCCTCTGCTGATGACATATGTGTCTTTATGAAAAAAAAATATTTGTAATATATGTATAGCTAAAATTTAATGGAAGAAGACATGGGCAAATAAGTGTCTAAATACAGTATTAGCATCAGCAGAGGATTGCGGTCGCGTGAGTTATAGTTGCCTGCACTAACTATAACGTGGAATTTCATTGGTTTTTTACGAGTGAAATGTACAGCTAACTATAACTTGTGTGAAACCTATGGTTTTTTCAGTGAATTTGCAAGGTTTTTTAAATGCTAATTCCTAACTATAACGTGTGTGAAACCTATGGTTTTTTCAGTGAATTTGCACGTTTTTTTAAATGCTAAGTTACTTTACGCCGTTCGTGCCGTGCGCGCCCACTTCACGCAGTTCGTTCCGTGCACGCACGGTGCGCTTCGCTGGATGGGCCATGTACGCACGATGCGCTTCGCGCACCGTCCGCACACGGAGGACATATTATGCGCTTCGTTGTGAAAGGTTATCTATTAAATGTTCAACTAGTAGATATGCCATGCACAAAAGTAGCCCTGCGGGCACATTTTGCACACGGGGGGGGAAAATGTGGATCATTTTTTTTTTTTATTAATATTTTTACCGTAAGCGCATTCGGCGATTTTTAGAAAAAATAAATAATTAATTTTTGGCCTTGGGGGTCCTTCTGGGACACCCTAACCAAGGCTAGGTGGTTAGGAGCTGTCTAGCCTGCCCCTTTTCATGTTATCCAACTTTGTTTTTCCTCCCCCCCTCAGAGTGCGAGAGAGAAAATGGCGGCCGACACTTCCTGGTTTCGACCGATTTGAATGTTTACTTTGATCTAACAACCAATCAGAAACGCGCTCGCGCACGGCACCGTACGCGTACGGTAAGCTTACCGTAAGCGCACGGTAAGCGCACGGAGCGCTGCCACAGATATATATATTGATTTAAATGCTATTTTCTCAGGAACTACTGAACAGATTTACACCAGACCTACAAAAGACACTTCCTTGACCTTATGGCTACCTCTCTGCCAAATTACAAGTAATTCTGTTCAGCCGTTCGGGCTGTAGCTGTGTCTAAAGGTCCTATGGAAAAATGCATGGGGAAAACGCGTTTTGGGACCCCCCTTTTTTCTCAGCCCCCGCTTGACGAATCACCCCGAGACTTTCAGGGTAGGAGCGGAGCGTAGCGCCCCATTAGTTTTGAAAATTTCGCGAGGATTCGTCAACCGGCGCCAAAGTTATTCAAAATAGAATGTTGCGGATTTCCTATGGAAACAGGGTCCTAACTATAACTACCTACTGGCGACCGCCAGTAGGTAATATGTATGTATATACACACACACACATGTATATATGTATATATCCAAGAAAGAAGTGACTCAACCAGATGTACTCACCAAAAACCAAAAATACATTTCCAATACAAAATTTCAACTTCCCCCTTCCTCAGGTAGTACAAGATGGTTTGCTAAGTGGCTGCACGGATGACTGCTGGATTTTTAAAACGCATCATGAGGGAAGATATTATTTGGAATGTGGAATCAATGCAGTCCTGAGATCTTTTGAGATATGCAGTAATCAGGTGTGCTCAGTCCATCTGAATACAGTGATTTTAAACAGTAAATCCTGAGGTTTTCTCTGGAGTCCAGTAGTTCTTCCTTTATAACATATTCCATAGGTAAAAATCTTCAAATCTGATAGTAAATGATCCACAAGGTTAAATGACTGGCTACAGGCTGGTCGTGTTTTTTACACCTGTGGCGTTGGCACTGAATCACATAAATGATGCATGTTGAGCAATATGTAAGATCCACAGGCCCTGCTTGTAACAGAACTAGTTAGTGGTGATGTTAGTAAAATTTATTCACAAGTGATGCACCTTTTAGAGTCACAGCAATGAACCCCTGAATGTTTTACAAATTGATAGTAAGTGAAATATTTTTTGCATTATATTTCTGTAATTGGGAGCTGATGGATAATAGCCAAGCCCAAATGGAACTTTGTCACTTTTGTTTCTGCTGTTGGTATTCCAAATAAGTGCTTCTGTAGGTAACAGCAAAGACTTGTCAATTTGTTGCTGCATGATATGCAGAGGATAGTCTTGCTTTTTAAATAAATTAGCAAGCTCCTGTAGATGATCTTTGCAGGTGTCCTCATTGTTGCAGATGCATCTTATTCTAAGTGTTGGTATTTCACCTACTGGCGGTCGCCAGTAAGTAGTTATAGTTAGGACCTAGGTTCCCTAGACAATGCATTTCTTGTTCTGCTTGTAACTTTGGTGCAGTTTAACGAATCTTCAATAAATGTTCAAAATAGTACACCGATTACTTCAGCTGCTGTCTGGAAAGTTTCGGGCGATTCACCAAGTGGGGGCCAAGAAAAAAGTGGGGTCCCAAAATGCGTTTTCCTCATGCACTTTCCTTAAGAGATTCTGAACACGACTACAGCCTGAACCGCTGAACAGAATTACACCACATGTTATAGAAAGCTAGATCTTGCTTTGTGCGTTTGTAATTTGGTGTAAATCCATTCAGTAATTTTGGAGATATTAAAGAAAAAAGATTTATGTATCTCTAGGGACGCAGAGGCTCCACTGATCCAACAGATCTCATGCTCAGATCTGATTGGCTGCCACCACATGAACCAGGAAGTGGTGGCAGACGTCTCTGGACTCAGACTTGGCTGAGTCCCAAGAAAAAACATAAAGAAAAGACAAGGGGGCAGGAGTACCCTGACCCCCTATGCCTGGTGAAGGGGCTTAAAAACATTTTTTGTTTAATTTCCCACAAAACCGTAGTGGATCTCACGGTTTCTCATGCTTCTTGTCATTGGCCCCCCTTGTAATTTAAATTGGGAAAGGGGCGCACGCGGTCCCTGGTGCAATTTTCAGCCCAGGGACCCCAACCCCCGGGGCCCGGATGTGCAAACAAATGGTATGAGGGCCTCCCAGTCCCCCTAATTCCATTAATGTCCCTGGGGACCCCATCCTAAGGACCGGCTCCAGCTATGTCCCGGAGTGCCTGCTTTTGCTCTTGTTTGGCAGAAGCACTTTTAAAGCTCCCCCAAGTGAGAACAAACACTAAGTTTGCTCCCACTGTGAGAAGACTCTTGATGTGTTTCGCTGCCCGCATTGAAGCAGGCAGGGAAACAGATGAAAAAATTGCTCCTGCCCAGAGGGAGCAGCATTTATAGCTGCTCTCTCCGAGTGGGAGCAATGCCGGCTCCCGCTGGGGTCAGGGAGCTTGCTAGGCAATGATGTAGTTGATGCCCTGGGAGATTGTGTCCCCGGGGCCGAAATTGGCTTAACCAATGGATCCGTCCCTCAAGGACTTGACATTGGAGAACCCTGGTTCAACGTATGGTAAATAAATATTACTGTATGTTAATAAATAAATAGAAATCCACTGAAAAACAAAGGTTACAGTAATGTTATAGTTAGGAAATAGTATTAATGAACCATAGAAATTCACTGAAAAAAACATAAGTTACATGGACATTATTGTTAGGATATAGAATTTAAAAAAATGTAGAAAGTCAATAAAAATTAAAGGTTACAAGGACGTTTCAGTTAGGTTCAGATTTTACACACACAAAACCATAGACATTCAGCAGTTATAGTTAGAGTGATCTCAAGTAACTAAAAGTTGTGCCCTAAGGTAACTATAACCCGCACCTTTGGAATGCACTGCTAATTACCCCATATAATGCATCACTCATGACATCTTCTATGACATCATTGACAATATCACTGCAACATTTACTGTAAAATTATTGATGAGAAAACTGTGCATAGCAGGGGGCGAGTTATAGTTACTTGAGATAACTCTAACTTTAACTGCTGAATTTCAGGCACAAATAAACCTTAAAGACTTGCAATTTTTTGTGTGCTGTTAGTGGTATTTTTCTTATAACTTTAATAATTGTGGAGCCCTTCAACTGTAGGTGCCTTATGCAGGCTTTCCAAGTAAATAGCTTATTTAGGAACAACAGAAGATTGAAAAAACATGGTTTACTAGACGAAAACTGTGTTTCAGCTCAACATAGTAGAAACAGAATTTTAAGCAGCAGGTTAGCTCACACCTCAAGATAAATTGATTCTGACCATGGCCAGCACAGTTAACATCAGCATGTCATGACAGTGAGGAGGTACTTTGGAACAAGGCAGCAAAGAGTGCTCCATGGATTTTTCCACCGTAGAGATATTACGGCCAATACATCATCAACACATACCAACAGGACAGATTCACCTGGCAGCACCTAGCAGCTCAAGATATGTTCTCAATATGGCTCTCACTTTGCCCTACTCAGATATGTCACTCTCTCTTTGGGACTTCATGTCAAAGCTCACAAGTGTGTGAGAGAGTGATGGATCTACATCGCTCCTGCAGGACCAATGACAGCATCATACAGATTAGTGAGTCAGGTCTTTGTAAGTCACATTGATGTGAAGATCCAAGTTTGCTGCTGGACGAATCACAGGTACCACACTTGAAAACTCAGTTTGCCGAAGTCTTAGCTGCTCCATTTGAGTTTCCAAACCCACCTCCGAAACAAAATGAATCTCACTCAAATTAAGTTGTTCATGTCCTGAAGGTCCAGTGAAGAAAATAGTGACCAGTAGTTCATTCTCCCTTGTCCAGTAAGGGAAGCGATCAAAAAAGTTACTGCAATCCCATAATGAGTTTAGGGCTCATGCTTTTGTTGAACAGTATAGACACAGTTCTGGGCAAGCTTCCACAATGGAGTCACATGGGTATCTCATATTTAGGGGCCTATATCTTGGTGCCTACTACTTGAAGTTATGCATTTTTGGTGTTAGAGGAACACAGTGGATGGAGAGAACCCACTAGTTAGCTTCAACAATATTTACTGAGAACTGACAATTTGAGTTATGGTTTCATAGCATTTTTTAAAGAAAACATCTCCAGATTTTTTCAGGTTAAAAATATTATTCTCATGGTTACAGATTCATCAGGGAGACACCATGCGAGCAATGTTAAGACAGACTGCTTCCTGGTCCTTTTCACAATGCCTAGAGGTTATATGAGCACCATTTCGATATATGGTATGTTGGGATGGCACAGGCTCAGTGGTTTCAGTGAATGCATGCACCCCCACAAAGCAGAAAATGCATTTCAGATATTCTTACTTTTTCTGTTTTGCTTATGGATAACCTCACACCACTGAGATGATTTACACAGACCTTCCCCTCAGAAGACCTTTCGCAAGTATCCCAGGGATGAGGTCGGCTTCACCATGCAGGAACAGTCCAACACCTCATGCAGATAATATCTTCTTCTCTAAACAATAGAGAAAGAAGAAAAGAGCTCGCTGGGGAGATATCCTCCAGAAATAGCAATTCATGACATCTAGATCCAGCCTGGTTGTTCTGTCTAAAACTTACTCATAAAAGAGGTGCAAATTATCAATATTTATAATATTACTAGTTTTGATCCATAACTTTAAATGAAAGTGGACAACCTATGTAACAATTACATCAATACATTCAGTCAATTGTTCTGGAGAATGCATTACATCAAGTGCATCAAGTGATTGTCTGTGTACTGACAGTGAAAGCATGTTCTACAGGTAATAGCATTGCACATTCTGAAGGGAATGGAGTGTAAAAACTACATGAGCAAGATCTTGTACCGCTGAGCTGCATAATATACACACACAGTCCCTCAGTATTTATTTGTAGCAGTAGATCTCCCATCCTAAAATTAATTCGAAAACTCAAATAGGGCTCGGAGGATTATAATGGCAGTTGCTTAACAGAAGATGTATTTATTGTTAGGTATTAGAATAGTGCACACTGATGTTGCCCCTTGTCTACTATTAAATCCTATAATTTAACAACACAAATGTTTCTAGAGGTACATCGTGCTACTTCCCTTTGATGACAACAGCGAAGATGTTCCAGGAACAATTGTGACAGAAACCTCTTCTTGTAATGTGAGGGTTATTTTTCATATTGTGTCCCCTATTTCTTAGCCTGATGGACCATTGACTTTGCATTAGATAACTCCCATACCACTAGTTGAGTGATCCTTGTTTGGCACCCTTAGATGTACCCTTACTTCATTGCAATTCCTTTATCAGTGCAACCAATCTACAGCTCCAAGTTTCTTATTCTCCTAAATGGTGACAGCATCGAGGCATCTCATATACTGCACAGGCTTAGGCTAAGACTACATATACAGAACAGCACTGAAGGAGAGATTATGTTTCTGGTCGGACATCTTTTGGTGTGTTGGTGTCTTCCCTGTCCAGAAAGTCTACCATGACCCTGTACTATCTACAGGGCAGTGCTTATCTTCCTCTGGTGGCCAATGAAGGAAGGCAGTTCCAACCAGTGGGTCTGCTTTATTCAAAGTGCAATGCTGGAGAAGTGCATTCCTCCTCTTGTGCATTTTTGTAGGCTCAGAGCCAAAAGTCACAGGTCAGACCTAAGCCATCTGTGTGACAAACACACAGCACATACAACTTAATGACCTATGTCTTGTACATGAAGGTTAGAGACCTCATAATTGGATTGGATGGAACTTTAAGTGGGTAGAGCCAGTAGTCATTCTCCCCACAGGCCTACAGGTAAATCTATTCCATCACCACCAGCCACTGTACAGCCTACGTTGATATAGCAGTACCCATGCTCAATCAGAAAGACAATACACTTTGTGTGTCGCCGACATCAGACTGCAGCTCTAACAAACAAAACAGAAAAGAGATGCAGCATCTAAAATGGATTTGCATGATTCATTAGCTCACTGCAGGAAACAACCAGTATTATCCAAAACAAATGTTCAGGGCAGGATTCCAAATCATGCAAAGGACTTTCACTTTAACAAGCCATGCACAACATGGCTTTTCTTATCGTCTCTCACCTCCATGCACTAATTTCTATGTCCTAATGTAAAAGAAGCTGTGAGACCTGGTTTGCGTGGCCCCAGGGCAACCAAGGGTTACTAGCCTTCAATTATGACACCTAGAATATATTACTACTAGTTTCCTGAGCACACAATATTATGGGACATCAAATCTCACTGGTAATGAGGTATAGAAATCCAAGCCTCAATCATTGAGGGTTAAACACTCAGAACACAATAAATCAAAACAATACATCATAGTAACCAAAATGCCCAGTCAGTGCTTCGTACATAACCAGATTACTTAATGGCAATCTGCATAAACCCTCTTTTGTGGGCGGACTTCTGATCAAGGAGCCATCTACGGAGTCAAAACCTGACCCTCAAACCTGGCAAAACTGCTAAATGATTTGCTGTGATAAATCACCTATCACAGATTCATCATTTCACCTCCCAAATTCTCCCAGTCCTATGCGTTGGCTAAAAATGGCACCATAGTCCTGTTGGCATTATCACCTGATGGTGTGGTTGTTGAAAGGTGAGCTCCACAACCACTGGCCTGCTCCAAATAAGTAGCTTTTGATATTCAAGAAAGTCACGAAGAGTCAACTAGACAAATCTATACTAGTTTTTGTCTACATTACAAACAATTGTGCCTAGACTAAAATCTAGATCCTATTTCACGTAATCTCTTTAAAGTTCTAGATTTTCTTAAGAGATGTGTTTCAGAAAGATCATTCTCCCCCTGCATTGAAAAGTACAGTGGACTTCTATATAGGCTATTATAGAGGCCAATAGTGAATTAGTATCTGTCAAAGCAAGAAGACATTATAAAAGGTACTCTAATAGAAGCTCCATTAGTTATTCTCCTTCACCAATCTAGCATCTTCTAACAGTTTCAAAGGGATTTCAGGGTCCTCCCTTTGAATGCTTACAATCAATATAATATACTTAACATCTAAAGTTACATTTCTCTTAACCATTACATGAGCTGAACGTCTTGCGGAGATGGGAACTTTAGTTCAGGATCCACCATACCTAAAAGTATTTCCTGATAGGATAATGTTATGTTTTGTTTACCACAAAGAGCTGCTCCTAGTGTGATGACCCAAATGCGGTTACAAGAGCATTGTGAGTGTAGACATCTCACAAAAAGTGACGGACTGGTCTCACACACCACCTGGTGTCATGCTTCATCATCGGCCAGTCCTCGCCCTCTAAAACCTTCGTTTGATAGAGGGCGGGCATACACTTGACGACAGGGATGCACTTCTAAATTACTAAGTGGGGCCCCTTGATAGTGTGAGTGAGGTTAAAAATCATTATAGTTATCAGGAGTTCTGTTTTAATGTGACTAATAAGTATATGATATTAAAAGCATTGGACGGTGAATGGGGTAGTTAGTGTCCCCCTAGCTGTCTCGTGAGTGGTCAACATGTTTCTGCCGTGTCGGCCCAAGTGGGTCCAAGGCATTCATCAGGACCTACGTGTTCAAGGGGCTCCGTTCTTACCAACTGGTGGCAAGAAGCTACCACTGCGCGGATATGGCAAAGGCCACTCTCCACTTCCTAAATGGCTTCGAAATGTCAAGCCCTAATTGCTAGAACTACTTGCCTCATGGGGGGAGGGGGAGGGGAAAATCCTGTTATCCGATTGTCACAGGAAAGTTTCCCTCATGCGTCCTAGGCGGCTGCTCCCGGTCGATCAGATTAATTACCGGAAATCTTCATCACACCTCATCTAAGTCATATTCATTAAAGTCCAAATATCCCTCCACTCCCTACTCTTTTGAATATAAATGCCTTCTTTCTTGTTACTGTTTATGGATTGTGAGTAGCACTGAAGTAGTAGTATTTGTGGGGGAGGAGAGGGATTTTCTATAGTGAAAACAGAGAAGGGGCAAACAGTGATTTCTTCTGAGTGAAAGTTAAATCTTAATGGAGTAGAATCTATTGTTTGGCTCTGCAGAAGAACTGTCTCACATGCAAGAGTGATCACATTGTTAGGATTGTGACAAAGACAACTTGAAGTGGAGGTAATGACTATGCAAATTAGATAGTACACATAAAATAAGAATATAAAAAGAATATTAGGACTTTGTAGGTCTTTCAAAGCCAGAGTCTGACGCCCTACTTCATTATGGTGCTCGGCCACTAAGCAGTAGAATTCCCTTTCATATTGTAGACCATGGCCAGTGGTAACCTATGGAAGAGTTTACAAGCAGTTTCTGACTCTACCTACATGGAAGTAAGGCTCACTTCATGGGCAGGTGCCTAGGCTAACAGATCACTGGCCACTTGCTTCACTGAGGATAGTTTACACCCTATGCTAATGAGCATGGAACTTGACAATCTATAATGTAATGCAAAATCTCAGCTCCTCACTCAATACGGCTCCACAGTTATGGACCCCAAACTAGGCATAAGTGGCAAATGAGCTTTCACCTACATTTGTCCTACCTTGCTTTGCATAATGGTTCTAGCACTGACCTTTTATCCAGCTATGTGCTGTAAAATGTCGACTGGCTTCCTTGAAACTAGCCTCATTCATTTTGCATGAGGATTCTTAGAATAGTCCCCTGCACATGACGTGCATAACAGGATTAACTTACTCTGTATACAACTCATGGTCATCTTCATCCTAGGGCTAAAGAACTACTTTGCATAACTGCTGGTATTGATTTAGGCTAATTTACATAATCATGCTCATAACATATTTACTGTGGTTGGAACCCTGAGGCTATCTTTATGGTATAAAAGAACCATACCTTCACTACATAGACAGAGGAGATGCTTCCACGCTGACACAAGACACTGGGGTCCTGACTTGCAGAAGCTTTAACACGCAACCGTCTGACATACCTTGCGGGGTGTCCAACGTGAGACCAAGACAGGGTCCTTCCTTCTCTCCCATCAGGTAATGAGGTTGGCTCTTTCCTAGGGGATTCTTGGCTGTACACCCACATACATTCTAGGTACAGTTAGGTGCACTTAGATAGGGTCAGCATAGTAGGAGTATACTTGATTACTTTCATGTAAATATGCCTGCATATATTCACTGTTTCAGCACCATGGTAGAAATCTACCTTCTATTTACTCTGTTGGTGCTTGTACGCTCTTACGTTAGCTTCTGTCTATTGATTGTTGCAACACATATGTTTATATACTCGAATGACACTGGTTCAATAAATGCTTATTGATAACTCCCCGTTTTTTCTGTGTATCTCTCTGAGACTAAGTGAGCATGAGTGACTGAGTGAAAAGTACTCTACTGTTTCCACGATCCCTGAAGGATCAAAGGATGTCATTATAGATGTTTGCCCGAAACTATTCGCTCCTTGGTATGGTTAGGGGGCTTATGGTGGCACTGTGAGCTAGCTTGTCTAACGGCTGACATATCCTGCAGGGGTGTCCGGAATCAGTTTAGATACCAATCCCTTAGTTTATGTTGTCTAAATGTGCAGGTCCTATGTATTTTTAGGAACTACACGACATGGCACCCCCAACGTTGGTCTGGTTCTTATTTAACGATGAGTCGTGCTTTCTTAGAGACCCCTACTCACATTTAACCAGAGACATCTGCAGTGGAAAGGGAAATCCACCACTAGTGAATAGGTAAACCCTATGTATTGGCTGTAGGTTATTCAAGCTTGGAGAATTATGATTTCCCACGTTGTGCAAAACCTTATCTCTTTCACTAACACTTCCTCTTAAAATGTCGAACACTGGAGACAGTTTTGCAAATGCAGGGGAGGAAGATCAGGACGTTGCTCTTAACATTACAGAAAATTGCAGACATGCAGTTACTATGCAATTAATGGAATACAGCCTCCCAGCAACGGGTGGTGATGTTACCTTTGGGATTGAGGTGCACGAGGCATTCAGGACAGAGGTATTCTATTCTTGTGTTACATTCCCGCTTGCAGATGCACACACACATTTGTTTCATACTTACATTGAAGATGAGATACCTGAAGAATACTTTCCATTCGTGGACATTGAAGACCTGTTAACTTACCAAGACCATATTCATTGGTTTAAAGACACCCTACCCCATAGCACAAAAAATGTGAGACTCGTCCGCTAAGCAGAGATGGAGCCACTTTACCGGTCCTAGCTGCTTACACCCCGCATCCGGAGATTGATACATTGCCAGCAGCAGACTTATGTACACTTTACAAAGATGTGGTAAAACTATACAGAAATCTTAAACAGTTTGTAATGTGAAGATTTACAATTCAACCTGGTTGGTCTCTTCAGGGCCAAGATCTGTAGATATATTTTGCTTTACACCCGCAAAGGAGATCCAGTGTGCAGTGATGCACATGTAATCAGTCACTTGACAACTGGTCCACATGTTTGTCGTTATGTGGATAGTGTGAACAACACTTTGCTGCAAAGCTTGTCCGACCAGTTGCAGCACATCATGATGCAGCACTGGAACAGCAACTCTAGGAAAATAGGTCCGACTTGGAACCTTCCATTTTGGGCAGTTGGCTGCCACAAATTCTAGGAATCCTACTCCTTCCACAAAAGAAAAAGGCAGGAGTTCCAGTGCTACCATTTTTGTCACCTTCCCATTGTAGAAACATGCCGTTGGGTGGTTGTGGTCTAGGGCCCCTCCTGCCTTCACTTGCTCTTAATAGTAGCCTGTATTCTTTTCTGGGGCCACTGATGCAGGTGATGTTTGAGAAGTAGGTGTTGGTAGACTCAGTGCGCGTAATATTGGGACAGTCACTGTATGCCTTGGTGACTCCAAGTCTTGTGCCATTCTGAAGTCACTTAGGTGGGTGATTCTGCTGATGCACTGCTGGGGACTGGGCTGCTTTACGTGATGATGTCACCCTCCTGTTCCTCATCATCATAACCTCCCACTATGACTGGACATGTAGCTGATGCTCCCTGGCACTCTTCACCTTCACTACCATGATCATGTTCAGCAATTTTATGAAGGTGCTCTTCCCACCATATTGAGTGGTGTTTTTTCATATGGGTCATTTTTCCTCTAGTACCATAATGCGTACCAGGCCTACCCCGATGAACACATATGTGGCAAATAGTGCATAGTGCAATGTGGTCCCCCTCTTTGCTAACCGTAAAAAAGCCCAAAACTGTGGAGGAATACTTTTTAGGTCAATCTACAGCACGAATGCGCTGCCTGCAAGACCTGCTGTAATCAATAATACATTTTTCCCCACTGGCTACTTACCATTGGTTCGCTCCACTGTCTCACTCTTTGCTGCTTCCTCACTCGTTCGCTTTGGTCATACCTCACTTCTCTTCAAGGCTGAAGCACACCGGTAAAGCACAGTTTCCTTCCGCTTCCATTGTTGCTATGTTGTTAGGAGAACTCTTTTTCCTATTTCCGTTGCCATGGCTTCGGGTGCAGCTATCGCTGCGTCCAGCCGCCATCTTGCTTCAGTGTGAGGCCGTGGGATCCCTCTGCTGCACCAAGCCAATTCCAGCAAGCGGATGCTGTAGAAATCATTTCTAACTTTGAAAATAGAATTTTCAGCAGTGGTGCTGGACCTATAAGAGGTGCATTTTTTTTACCTTATGCATATGCTTTAGTGCCAGACAACTTCAAATACTAGCACGATAACATTGCAGTATGAATAATGCATATGTGCAAGGGATCAGCACCCACCTTACATCCATGCGCTGAGACATCCACATTATAGGAACGCAAGTCTGATTACTAAACACTCTGCAAGTTCAAGGTCCGAGGCCCGGTATGCAAGTTGACAAGGCGTGTTTATACAAAACAAAAACTAACATTTATGAAGGAGGATGCGGGTGGAGAAAGTCTTGCCTCTTTTGCCATGCATTTTATTTGAAATATACGGGCCCACACATGCATGCCAAGCCCTGAGAGGCACAAGCCTCTGCCCTGGGCCGCCGTGACTTCAGTACAGGAATGGAAGGCGAACAGCAGACACATGCTGCAACATGAACATTCATTTTCTTAGTTATCATCACCTTATTTAGAGCTGGGTAGAATCACCAGTGCACCCAGGTAGCAGGATGTAAAAGAATCGGACATTTTGAGGGCGCGGCCCAGGATTTGCTTATAATTTCCAGGCTCTCAGCTCACCTGGAAGCCAGGTATAAAATGTCCGCATCTCTGATAAGTGCATCAGTGCTACAGGTCTGTTTCCAGGAATGCAGTACACAGGTGAAGCATTGCATCACTAAGCCAGCTCCCACTATCTATGCCCTGCTGTTCGTGATTGGCGTGCTGGTCACTTCCATCTGCATGCAGTCGGATCGTTGCAACACAGAAAACCCTACCTCCACCGATGTGCCTTTTAACCTGACTGTAACGCCTGACACCTACTTGGCCAACACAACCTACATAGGTAAGTTGAGGCTTTGCATTAATAGATTGACATACGCATAGTGCTTTATACCACGGTGTGTTAAAGTTTGTATAGCTGAGAAAACAAGATGTTTCTCTTACTCCAAATCAATGACCCTCTAATGCAATAGGCAATACAATAGGTTTCGCATTTCTGAAAGTTTAAGCTATTGGCGTTGCTTTATTATTTGCACCGCCAATAGCTCACACGTTCAGTAATGCGAGACCTTTTGCATTGCAAATGCTGGTTTACTGTGCCAATGCTAAAAAAGAACTGGAGGTGGGAGGGTGTGTCGTCGATTGCCTCTCTGCAGTGCATACTTCTACTGAGGAAGTGTTAACTAGTGCAGGTCTCTGCTGGGGCTTTGCAAATATTTTAGAGCTGGCGGTGCTACCTGTGCCACATCCCTTGGAGCAGGTTGAATAGCAATGTTTGACTCCTCTGTGTCACCTTCCACAATGACTGGCTAGTTGTTGTCATCCTCCTCATCATCTCCTTCCATGATTCTAGGGCTTTCAGGAACTTTGCTTTTCCCTTGCTTCTCTTGGCGTCTCCTGGACTCTGCCGGCGTCCACTCCATGTTCCTATCATCATCATCAGTAGAGGTGCTTGGAGAAGATGGTGGAGCAGTACCCTTACTTTTCCTTGCTGGAGTTCTGGGAGCTAATGATTCTAAAAGAGGAGTTTCTTGCTCGGAAGGAAGCTCAACCTCTTGTTCTGCTCCAACATCAGGAAGATGTACTATCACTGGCTGCGACTGCTGTCCACTTTGCTATGCTTCCTGAAACGATTGGGTAATACTTTGTTAAAGGGCCAAATCAAATTCAGGGTCACTGCTTGTCGGCGTTGCCATGATTGCAATCGCTGCCTCACTGACAGACATGGTTTTGGGCTTATGTTGGGGTGCTGCTGTTGATGCAGGAGTGCTTCTCTTAGCTTGCTCCTCAGAGGCCAATGCTCCAGGCACACAAGGTGGTCCGTAAAAGGTTTGGAGCCACTGATGGGAAGCAGCTCCTTCTCATTAACTACTTTCTTGGAAGAATCTTTTTCTGGTGCCATCTTAAAACTCTCAGTTGGCAGTTGCACTAAGATGCACAAGTGATTGGAGGAATGACGTGTGACGTCACTGCACAGGCCTTCTGTTTCGCAACGCTGTGGGTGATGTCTCTTCTCTTGTGCACCTAAATGCAAACAAGCAAGAAAAAGTTTTAGTGAAATGTGGCATGGTTGCAGTTTGAATTAGTACAGACAAAGGCAATATTAGTGTGGTTGATTACTTAGGTAACTACCACTTTAAAGTCAAACCATACCATAAAATGTAATTCCCCATCAGAATAACACACAGCATACAGAATGATAGAGCCCTATACTTTATGCCCATATATTCTAAAGGAGACACCTGTGGCACTTAGGGAACTGCTGAGTAAATGGAATAGTATTTTTTTTTTTTAAATGGAGGTTAGTGTGGGCCTATGGCTGGCAATGTGGTCCGGGGGAAATTTAATGATCATAATAACACAAATAAATGAAGCTGGTATGTCTAAAGTGGACCTCAACCAGGGAGAGCAGAAGGAAATAGAATTATATACCTGAAAAATTGAATGCACCTATGGTGGATGGATGGATGGATTAATGGATTGATCGAAGCAAAATGGAAATACATAAATGAAATACAAAACATTTAACAAAAAAAACATTTTAATTAAAAAAAGGAAATTAAAATAATTACAACTAAAATTAAAACAAACTTGCAATTTATTTATTTTTAAATCAAAAAATAAGTGAAATTTAAAAAACAACTGTAAATTAATACATCAAAAAATTATAATTAAAAAGATAAAATAAAAATTATAATTAAAAAGAAAGATCAACAATTGCCAATATTTATATGGGAGGATGAGAAGAATCCTCTTGGAGGTACAAAACAAAACAAAATGTAAAAAATGCATGTAATATTATATAAGCACTGTTAACAAAATCATATTCTTAATATACATATACTACAATGATCCTCAGGCATATTATTAAACTGATATCTCACATCCATCCATGCAAGCCTATGGCAAAGACACATGGACTGGACGTACAAAATGGCTGGCAGCCAGTGCCACATGGTCAAACAACAAAACTGAGCAAGGAGGCATGGGGAACAAAGAACACATGCAAGCCTATGACAAAAACACACTAGTTGGATGCACAAAATGGCTGCCAGCCTGTGCCACATTGTCAAACGTCAACACTGAGTAAGGAGGCATGGGGAACTAAGCGAACACATTCAGGCATATGGATACAAAAAATGACTACATTTTGAATTCAATCCAATGACATCCCAACCCTAAATAATGTTTTGAAACAACACATACCACAGAAACAGTGTGCCCTTGGCAGACTAGGCCACATAGTAAAATAAATAAATATTGCAAATTTAACAAACATGGAAAAAGTGTACTGAACTGCGCAACATTGTTCCTTTACTAAGAAGAAAATTTAAATGCAAAAATGTAACTAGGTCCCTACTGACAAAAAGTACAAATAAATAATGGTGCATGCCCTCTATCAAACACAACACCCATATACAAGAGTTATTGAACTTACTTGTGAAATCTCAAATGCAAAGTCCTTAAATCCAATGGTATATATGTAGCAGACAAGGAGAGTGATCCTTCCAGCACCAAATTCAAATGAAAAGTGACCAGGAGATGGACAAAGCACTGGGAGGAGCCTTCTGGACAGGAACAGGAAGTAGCTTCTGGACAGGAACAGGAAGTAGGAGTCTCTGGGACACTTCCTTTCAGTTGGGAAAAAAAAAAAAGGCTTATTACACAAAAATAACAACTCCAACAGCATATTGGAGAAGAAAATCCACCGAAAAGCCTCTCAGCTGCTTCTTGAGCTCTAAAGCTGCTCAAGTGGTGCCTTCGCGATAGGCAGTACACTGACGCTGTCGCAGCGGAAAGCCATGCAAGGAAGCACGAAGTCTCGCTAGAGCTTGCTAGCGACCAGAGATTATCGTGGCGCTAGCTCACAAATCTTGAGCGCGAATGGGAAAAAACTCCACTTCGCACCTGGGAAGGGAGAATTCAGGAACTCCGCGATTCTCCATGGGGCACGTAGTACCCGAATTCCGTAAACTCTGCAAACGGAGTGAAGTTTACTGTCCGGGCCTAGTAAGAATGTCAGATGTGTTGGTTTGTCCCAGTAGTTACACAAGTAACAAATTAAATGCCACTATTTTGTTTTAAGTCTTTTATAGCGCTATTCATCCCAATGCAGGGTGTCAGAACACTTTTCATCACCTATAAACATTGTACATTGACAATAAATAATATGCGTGTAAATCAATGTACATGATGTGTTACATAAGACTGTGAGGGTTACAAGGTGTAGTAGTCACATCTCCTTCATAGCTCACTGTGCTATATTAGAAGTATTACAATTTATAAACTGCAAGTTACAAAGGATCTCTGTGTTCAAAGCAGTAACCCTCTTACTTATCTTCATTAAATTAAAATGTGTCATCCGCATATTACATGATATGATTTGCAGAAGACACATTAACCCTCTATGCAACTTTAATTCAAATCTTGGACTGAATAAAACACAGATCTCTTCAGCAAGTGTGTTAACCTCAAGAGTTATGTTATCATCATTATTATTCCCTGAAATGTAATTGGCACACAAAGATCTCTGCAGCAGCTGCCTTAACCCCTTACCCCATAAGTTATTTTGAAATTCAGACTTTGCAACCAATCAAGCAGACAGAAATACTGCCACATTTCTCCTTGGTGCCACTATCTCAGTGGCAAGGTTTTAAAAAATAAATGTTTAAACTGAGGCCCAGATGGTACGTCGGGGTTGCGTTACTTTTGTGGCACAACTCTGATGCGAATTCGCATTTGTTTAATATTGTAATGCACTCAAATGTACTCATGATCGACCTGCCAACATGTGTGCGAGGTCTTAGGATCTGATGTCACTTCTTGTGATGCCACTTCCTGTGAGGTCATGGGTTGTGATGCTATTTCCTGTGATTCTACATGCGATGTCACGTGCCCTGGTGTCATGTGCTGGGATGCCACGCACCATGATGTTACTTGCATACTGTCTAACTTGGTTAGTCCCCCACTTTTCTTTTTAGGTCTCGCCTAGCAGCGCGCATGCGCTTCTCTGCGAGACCTATTGTAAGGTGGCTTCAAAAAGCTTACCACACGCTTGTGCGTGTGTGGCCTATTGCTTGCGGTTACCCGTACGGGCGCCATATGTTTTGAATTATCGTGCCCAGCCACGGGAGCGATAATTCAATACATATGGCCTGGTGCTTGCTCTCGCGCGCACCACTCGCTGGACGCTACAGCTGCTTTCAAAGTTGCTGCCGCGCGCACGTGCACCACTCGCAGGCTTCTTTGTCAAGTTGAACACATGTAATCCCAAAATTAAACTTGTTTCTTTTGGACGAGCACATAATTATGCTATATTCGAAACACACAACCCTTGTGATCTACAATTTAGGAAACATGTTATCAACGGAGATGTGCCGTGTGAATTCAGACTGTTGCCATCTCTGACATAGAGCAGTGCTTTTAAACTTATCTTCATCTCCTGGAGAACATTATCATTAAATATGAAATTAATATATGCACTTGAGGGAGGTGTGGGGCTCTTGATTATGTTAAAAAGTGGAGGAGTGCATGTCGGTCAGTATCGGGGGATATCTGGAAACGCGTTTGCACTTTTTAAAATTTTAATTGTGTCAGGGTAGTGTGTGTACAAGGTATTTGCATGTGTATGCGTCTGGCGCCGTGCCATCTTCGAGCTGTCGCTGCCTCATTTCGCGGCAGGCTCAGCCGTGGGGGCGCCACCGACCCTGAGCGTGTTTCCTGTCTGCAAAGCTCCCATGACATGACGCTGCTCGACACTAGTCTGCAGAACAATGTTGTGATCTGTACTGGGTCCAATAAGAGGGGGATTCTCGACGGACAATCAACTTTAACAGTCTCAACATTCAGGAATGCCCAATGTATCACTTGATGCTTTTCAAAGCGTCAACATTATTACAAACGCTGGCAAAGCAAATGGGTCTGTCCTTGGTAACCCAGCAACATTTTTGTATTCATTTCTTTCCTCTTTTTGTGCAAAGAAGTCATGCAAACTGCAATAAATACATTTAAAGTAATAAAAATTCTGCCATCAAAGCTTTGAGCAGATGATTTGAGCATGTTTGAAAAAACAAAATTAAAAAGTGACTCAATTCAGGCAATTTGATTTTCGTTAGTTATAACCATACAAGGACATATAACAACTCATTTAAACAAGCATTGGCATAGCTAATAGGTCTCGCCTTTGGGACGTTATAAGTGTTTAGCCATGCAACACTTGATGTTGTTGCACAAAGGATATTGTGCTGGATAACTAAACACTTATAAGGTCCCAAAGGCGAGACCTATTGGCTATGCCAATGCTTGTTAGGACTTGTTACTAGTTTCACAGAAGCTCAAGCACTATTTGATCAAAAGATGCAAATGCATTGAGTACACAAGAAACGTCTGGTTATGTGTGCTTTAAAAATATCACAGAAGTTCAAGAGCTATTTGATCAAAAGATTCTATATGCATAGGATACAGAAGAAACTTCTGGTTATGTGTTTTTAATAAATAGCAAAATACAAAAACATAATTGGTGCGGTGTAGCTTTCCATGATGATACACATTCTGAAGTAGTGTTCAATTAAGTCTTTTTTTCTTTCTTGCACAACCTTCTATGAATATGCGACTACTGGAGCACTCTTCAACTCTTCCTGCACCACCCACGCCTGGTTTATTCAAGAATAGATGTATCTTCGCAGACGAGAATAAGAAATATATTTGAAATATCTGTGGACACTTTCAGCGTTATACTTTTTATTGCTTTTTTACAACGTATAACAAATATCATGTAAGCGTCAACGCTTTGTCGTTACAGGGCAGCCCGAACTGGCTGTGTTAGGTGTAGTACATTTTCGGTTGATATATGCTTGACTGACCCCTTTCCACTGTCACCGTAAGGGAAAAGGAGAGAGTGAAAGGGGAAAAGATAGGAATTAAGGTAGAGAGAAAAAGAGATAGCATACCAGAAGTTTACTATTTTCCGCGCTAGTGTCTTGACCCAGTGGGGGTGTGCTTTTCGAGCCGTTCTGTTAGTGCTATTCAAGGCGGACCGTATAGGTCTAGGAACTTGTCCAGGGACGCCCACATTCCCCTGCAGGGTTGTCTCCATGGTGAGTTTCGTAGGGCAGTTGTGTCAGCGCCTCTAAGGTACGTCACCCAATTGAGCCAGCGCTTGAAGGTTGCCTTGGAGGTATCTTTCCATTTGGTGAGTACTATTTATCTATCTGGAAACTATTTCGTGAATCAGGAGGTACATTAATGTTCACAAAAAGTGAGAGTTGATTAATAAATAGTTTTAAATGCAAATACAACCTAAGTCTATACAGTGATCAGCGCTTCTGTGAACACATACATTAATTCAGAACTATAAAATAGACGCTCCTGCGTGCAGCAAGTAATACAGTAACCAGACGGAGGATAAAATGAAGGAAGGAAGATGAACGACACAAGATGGATACTTTTTCGCCAATCCATGAAGGGAGCAGTCATTGTCTCCTCAGCTCCTCCAGCATCACTTCAGCCGCTTCGAACTGAAGTAAAGCACCACGTTTGAAAAACAAGCATTGGCAAAGCCGTTCATCACCTCAAGGAGGCTAGTAATACATTATGCTTACATACAACATGCACGAGAATTTCGCCACACAGCCCTATAAGCTACAGAAATGTTAAACATGACAAATATTTAGGTGCAAACTAAAGTTCCAAAGCACAACAATCTTCAGCTTGGAAAATGTGGTTTCTGCTTGCTTGCAAAAATACATAAAAACAAACATTCGCTGCTTCCGTCTGGTTCCGGGAATAGATGTTAACATTCTTCTAACCACCCCTAATGTGCATTCCGCTGAAGTGAAAATCCATAATGATAGGTCGCTTGAATGTAAGAGCAGCTGACAGCTAGACTCTCGCCTGGCACCAAGCCACATGATTCACAGCTCATTCAGCTCAACCCCTAACCCAACCAATCATCATTTGCTGATGCTTAACCTCTACTTAGAAGAGAAATGCAGTTTAAAGTCCAAACCACAGTCTTAAAATAGGGATGCCTCTTAGAGGCTGCAACCGAAGGCACCCACAGAGCTCTGCGCCCTGCAAAAGCCCACAGCTTCTATTTGGAGCTGATTATAACCTTCAACAATTTGAGCTTAAAATCAAAGATAGTTTGTAGAATCCTTTTAATTCCTTTTATGTAAATCAAGTATTTTTAGTTTCAGTGGCACTGCATTCCTTTTTGGACAAGAACTAACAATTTATTAATATCTGACATTTGAGGAGTTGAACACTTGCAATCAAATGTGAAGCAGAAACATATAAGGTTCATGCTTTTCATGCATTGACAAAAACAATACGTTGGACTTTTTTTTAGTGTGTTTACAGTAATGCACATGACATACTGTCACGAATGGAGCATGCACACAGACCAACACTTAGGCACACACACAGGATAACAGGTATATAGTTAACCAGGCAAACAGAGAAACAAACTCACAGGTGTTAACTGCACCTCGAATGACAGTGAAACATACCCCGGTGGAGCAGAGGGCACATTGTGATGTGTGTGAGAGAGGACTGCATGTTTTGTTTCTGTAAAGGGTGGTGTGATGAGCATCAAAGGAGATCAAGATGATGTGGCACAAGATATTATATATCTGGACAGCACAGAATTATGCAAAGTAGGTAAGAACAAGTTAATATGGACCAATTGAGTGCTGGATGATGCGCCTCAGGGGAGTACTGGAAAATGCATCGCTGGGCAGATATGAATGCTGTTACTCAGGAGAGTGCTGACACTTCTGTATCAGAGATTCACTGGGTGCTGTATAGTGGGGGAGGATCACTGACAGAATATCGGAAAAACAAATATCCGGTAAACAAAATATCGGGTCAAAAACATTGAGGACCAAAATATCGAGATGGTACGTGCAAATAGGTAAGTGTAGATTTACTATTCTTAACTCCACCTCTACATACCTTAAATAAATAAATAAATAAATATATATATATATATATACATATATATGTATATATATATATATATATATATATATTTATATTTATTTACATGTATATATATATCTCCAAACTTTCGTAATCACCGCCGCCGCACCTCATGTCCCGGGTGCAATTCTCCGGCGGTGGTGAGCCTCAACACAAGAAACCACAAAGGTGAACAGTAATCGTCGGACCAGGAACAAGTGCACTCAGGTGTAAGTTGTCATAGAAAAACTTTAATGAGCAAGACTCCAAGCACCGACATGCGTTTCGGCACAACGCCTTTTTCAATGTCAGTTTGATTACTATCAAAGTTGCCATTTTAAACAAAAAAAGTGAATGACGTGAATTCATAAACAGTGAAAATGGCCACAAATTACTTCGCCTTTGTTGAGTCCCAATGGCAGCCATCTTAAAGCATGTGAAAAGACACTTAGACACAGATATCAGTCATACTTTAATGCAGCGGTTGGTGGAAATTTGGTGGATAGAGTATATTGTCACTGTAAGCCATTTCAGGGATGGATATTTAAGCAACATGCTACATATTCATTAGTTAATCTAGATATTCGTATCTTCCCTCGTAAGATATGAGAGATAATCCTCTGTTTGGATCGATGTGACAAGTTAATTCATACTCCTACATAAGTGACATGTATAAAGCCCTGAATGGGCAATGAAGAAGCCGGTTGCAACGGCGAGCATACAATAACTCATAATTAAAGATTTAGTGCAGCTAACATTCGTTCACAAATAAATATATTTCTCAAAAGGTTTGAGTAAAATGCACTATATTTAAAATGAACAGAGAGCTTTGCGATCTTTATGAGAAATCCATTACAGACGCACAAATTAAGGAATCATGAAACGTCCCCTGGGTCCCTGGCATCATTCCAGGTGTACCCACAGTTCCTCTTCATTATTCAGACCCCTCTGGGCCTTCATCTGGTGATCAATGATTTATTTAGATTCCAAAATAAGTAGCTTTCTGACCCTGTCACCCCCTCTTTCGTGTTTAGGCACCTGATATAGACAGAAAAATCTCAAGAGATCGCGGTTGGTATTATGCGCAGTCTCAAAATGGCGGGCTACTGGGTAGGTGGGGTCGTTTTTCGGAATGGCTCGCGTGTGCTCTAGAATTCGTTTTTTAGTGGGATTGATGGTACTCCCTATATACCGTTTCAGGCATGGGCATTCTAAGGGGTACACTGCGAAATCAGAGTTGCAGTTTAGTAATCTATTGATGCTCCTAGTTTTCTGAGGGCCCTGTTCGGTAATACTGTACTTGGTTACCTTACTGCTAAATTTACAGGCCTTGCATTTCATGCAAGGGAAAAACCCCTTAGCTTTTTCAGCCCTAGCGGAGGTGGAGGGAGTAGAGCGGTAGTGGCTGTGTACTAGGTGATCACTTATCGACAAACAACGTCTGCACGTAATCTGGAGTTGTGCAGTAATGATGTCCCCCAAAATATTACCTGTTTGCAAGATATGCCAGTTTCTCTTAAAGAGCTGCATAACTTGGTGTGATTTTTCATCGTACTGCGTGATCATCCAGCTGTCTTTGCTGGAATTTCGTGGGGCAGTGGTAGTTTTGGCTATTAGCAATTCTGGTCGAGACACATTATCTGCCCTTCCTAATGCCTCTTTCAGTATATTGTCTGTCTATCTCCTCATCTTGAATCGTTCTACGGCATCCTTCCTAGCGATTAGGTATTCAAGATCATCATTACAATTTCGTTTTATACGCTGGAATTCACCAAAAGGAATGCTCCTCATTAGACTTCTCGGGTGGTAGCTTCCTGCGTGTAAAATAGAGTTCCCTGCCGTAGGCTTTCTGTACAGTCTTGTTAGGAGTTTGTCATTTTCAATGTAGACCTCCAAATCTAGGTAGCAGACAGTAGTGTCACTGATATGCTCAGAAAAGAGCAAGTTGAGGTTGTTATGGTTGAGGAAGGATATATATTCTTTGGTAGAGATGCGACTGCCCCTCCACACAAGAAAGACGTCATCTATGTAACAGGCCCATGGAAGGAATAATAACCCATGTTACTCAGAATCTATCATTTCTGGATTTTGAAGTGCCTGGTACATGACAGCTTTTCACACCAAATCAAAGTTTTTCTCAACTTGATCCCTCCATTTAGCCTCATGTACTGGATGTAATGCTGAAAGAATGGAAGGATCTGGACAAAATAAATATTCTTGTATTCATTGCATGGCTTTACTCTTTGGAGAACATGGATACAACATTTCCTGTTCTTGTAGATTCATTTCATTTTTTTCATTTCAAAACTTTATTCGATTCAGAACAAAGGAATCATAAAAGTCAAACAATTTCATTTACAAACATTATTTCAAAATCATTTTAAAAAAGCATTCTTACAATTATAACACTAAACTGTTAAAATTCATTAGCTAAAATAATCACAAATAAAACCCCATAGCTGTTACTTCCAATCAAATTAGATAATTTCATTAGTTCTTCATGCCAGGGCATACATTAAAGTGCCGGTCAAAACAAATAGAAAATCAGAAAATCACGATGCAATGATATACAATATAGGTAATCAAGGGTCAACTTCATGGTGCCAGATTTAGCCGTAATGTTTCCTGATCAAAAGTGAGATCCGTATAAAATTTAGCATTGCACAGCAAACACCAGGTGAAGATAGGGATAGTAAATGATCATAGCCCTCTTCATAATGGCATGGTTGCTTTTCCTTAAGGATCGGCTTAATAAACCTGATTCTCGGGTCCT
Organism: Triturus cristatus; assembly: GCF_964204655.1. Lineage (NCBI taxonomy): Eukaryota > Metazoa > Chordata > Amphibia > Caudata > Salamandridae > Triturus > Triturus cristatus. Next base: position 1,399,683,474 of record NC_140591.1, read on the forward strand.
TATATAGGGAACAGAAAAGAACCATGTGCATCGTGCTTTGGCTATCTTTGTCATTACAAGGACAGGGGGGCAGTCTCTCCCACCAACCCCCCTGTTTAGGAAACGCAAAGAGAAAATGCAAGGTGTGTAACCTAAACCTTGTCAAGTAGAATCGCCATTGCACATGGTTTGTAAAAGATAAATAAAACTGGTGCAGCAAAGTAGTCTTAGGAGCATGAGGGCTAACCAGGGAATTCACAAACGGTGATTTCCAATAAGTTGTTTTAATTACAGCTTTGATGTTTCCCTGTATATTTTCGGGGTTGTCGAAATTGTCACCCAGGCCTAATTTATGAAACATTTCATTTACATAAGATAGCCAGGGGATATGTTTCATGTTTGCCAACTTTAAACAATCCCGGAGGATATCTCTAGTAAGCTGTAAGTCCTCTGATTGCCATATTTTGCCCCATAACAATAAAGGGGAAAGGCGAATGGTGTCACTCACATAATTTAGACCTAATTCGTTGTGGACAAATCTGTTTGAGGAGCCTGATGGAGTAGCCAATACACGCTTTAAAAATTTATTCTCCATAATCTGTAGTGAGTCAGGGCTTTCAGTCCCCCAAACTCCTGCCCCATAAGTAGCAACCGACAAACATTTAGCTTTATACAAAGTTTTTAAATGTATGACAGGTTTTTGTCCTAGTTTGCCACAGAAACGGAACAGACTCTCTATAGAGCGACTAGCACTTTGGACTCGGGTCTGCATTAACGGGGCCCAACTTAGTTTGTTGTTGAAAAGGTTACCCAGATAATTAAAGTTTTCAACCTTTTCAATGGTAGAGTTGTTAACTACAAACTTTCTAGTCTTAGTGCCCTTTGGGCCACAGACCATGGCAAAGGATTTGGCAAAGTTTACCTTAAGGTCTAGGTCCAACATGAATTTGTGGAAGGCATCAAGACAGTGCTGCATACTGTTTCCTGTGAGTGTCATAAGTACCGTATCGTCGGCGTAAGAAAGCATTGGAATGCTCCTGCCGTTGACCTTTGGAAAGTCATAACAGTTATCCAACAGATATTTTTCCAGGCCATTGGTGTACACAAGAAACAGAAAAGGAGCTAATATGCATCCTTGTCGGACGCCCTCAGTTGAGAGGATAGACTTAGTTTTCTCTCCCCCTGACCCAAACCTTATGGCTACAGTAGTTGATTCATGGAGTCTACGGAGCAAGGTGACCAAGGGTTCCTCGAAGCCCATGACCTCCATCATTTGCCACAGCTTGCTCCGACACACAGTGTCGAATGCACTTGAAAGGTCCATGAAGGCAAGGTGGATGGAGGATTTCCTTGCCTTCATGTATTTGCCTATGATCAGGGCCAGGTTCAGGCACTGTTCTACAGTACCTTTTCCTTTCCTGAACCCATATTGGGAATCCACAATAAGGCCCACCGAATCTGCCCAAGTTTCCAGTCTAGCTAAAATGACCCTACCCAATATCTTACATGATGCATCAATTAATGAAATTGGGCGATAGCATCGGGGATCTGATCTATCGCCCTTCTTAAAAATTGGCACCACTATTGCCTCCTTCCATGATGCCGGAATACGGCTAATAACGACTGCTCTAAAAACATTTAATAACAGGGGGGCCCAAACCTTGATGTTATGTTTAAAAAAGTCCAAAGGCACTAGATCAGGGCCGGGTGCTTTTAATGGTATGCCTTTCGACAGAGCATCTTCCACTTCCTGTAAGGTGAACGACGCGCTCAAGGACAAGGAAGACTGAGAGACCATCAAATCCCTAACGTCTCCTAGTGAAGGTTCATTAGATAGAGTACCATGTGGGTTAAAGATCTTCCCAAAGTGTGATTCCCATGTTTCACATGCAATCTGCATCACAATGTTATCCTTGCCATTACTTGTAAAAAGGGGGCGATTAATAACTTCCCAAAAGAGCCTGCTGTCCTTCAATTCCGAGGCCTTCTCTAAATCTTCCCAAGCTTGTTTTTTTAAGTCCAGCTTCCTTGTTCTTATGGCTTCTTTATATGCCAGTCTAGATGCTCTAACCACTTCTGTGTCCCTGGGTTTTTGTTTTAATGCCGCTTTCAAGGATCTGTGTGTTGCCGAACATGCGGCGTCAAACCATCTAGGACCAAGCATTTTGCTTTTACCAATTGGTTTTGTGAGGCGTTCGGCTACATACCCACATAAAGATTCAAAATTCCCTATAACCTTTTCAGGTGTGGTTGTAGGTGTTAAACATGCCTCGTACTCAGAGCTATATCTATTTAGGATCTCGGCCTCAAGACCTACCGCATCTATTTTGCCCCATTTAAGTGTAATACCTTTGTTCCTATCATACTTTACAGGTTGCTCCCAGACAGAGTGTTTGGGTTTAACGGGACAAAGCAAGGATAAATTTAGAGGATTGTGATCACTGGCAGCATTAGCGATTACTTCCAGCTTATCAACATGATGGAGGTGTCCACTAGAAACAATTACAAAATCAATAAAACTCATCATACCTCTACTTCCCTGAAACGTCGGTATTGGAGCAGAATTTGGACCAACCCAGGGTTCCACTATACATAGATCATTTAAGATAATGATGTTGTTTAAAGCGTCCCCCTGTGGTGTATGTTTGAAGTGTAACAGGGGTTGGTCATGGGAGTCACTTAAACCACACGCCTTCGAGTCCCCGTAGGTGCATAATGAGCAGTTAAAATCGCCCACCCAGATGACAAATAGTAGGGGTTGCGCGAGGCGTGCCCTGGCTATGGCCTCCTCCAAATTCAACATTACACTTGTCTCTTTGTTGTCAAAGATGTTGTAATACCAATTAATCAGCAGCAATGGTTCAGGAAACAAATTAACCAACATTAACACTTGAAACCATGGGGAGTCAACTATCTTAGAAATTACAAGTTTACATAGTTTTAAAGATGTTGCCATCATTAGGCCCCCTTTTGCCCTACCCGCTTGTGAGGGTATCGCAAGTGTATTAAAAGCTTGAAAGCCCTCGATGTTCTGAGTGGATCGGCTCCAAGTTTCCTGAAAGCACAGGATGTCATAGTCACCCACAAAATCTAGCCATGCCTCGTCCTCCAATCTTGAGGCGAGCCCAGCGATATTCCAGGAAATAAGGCGCATCCTTACAGCGCTTTGATTTTGTCTACCTAATTCAATTAGTACTTCCGGATTATGCCTTGAGATGATTGGACTTGATTCGCTTTCTTTAGTGTGGCCAGCCTCAGGGACTTGGGGGTTAGATGTACAATCGTCACCAACAGAAACATTTTCCCGTGAATTATCAACACAGTTTTCTCCCTTCTCCCACTGGCTCGGCTCTCCTGATATCAGAGCATTTGTGTCGCCGGGAGAACTTAATGATAGTCAGTCTATCTCTTCCAACCCTGCAAGTGCATCAAAACGGTTTCTTAGGGGGATATTACTGGGAAACCGTCCTAGATAGTCTTCCCCTTGGAATCGTGGTCTTAGATCATTATGCCGGGTTTGCAAGGAGATGTTATTGTTATAAATTGATCCCCTAAAGAAACCGTCACACTGTTGCCGGGGGCCCCAGTTGTTTTGGATTGGCCAATCGGCTCTATTTCTCCGGGCCCACCCATGGTGTGTTTCACTGTTTGATGTCTGCCCAGTGTTTTTATAAAGCAAAGTTGCGGGAGGAAGATACAAATTTGGATAAAAATATTCTAGACCTATGCATTGAATATCCCCAGCTCTAGCAAATCTTGGTTTACCGCAGATGATGTTTTTTACCCAAGTGTCACTGAAGTTAATCAGAATACAGTCCCCCTCTAGGTCCTTATCACTTGGGCCTACCCAGGGAACTCTGCGTACGCTAAGTATTTTTGTTTTAGATTCAGGAGGGAGTGGTCTGTTATTATTGAGCCAGTATATTACTTTGTTTTTTAATTCCTGGTTTGATTCCATTTTGTTAAACAAAACTGGGGGTACTCCTGTGAGTATTGCCATATAAGGAGCTGAATCTGGGGGCAAATTTATAGGTGGTGGTTTCCTTTTAAGTGCTCTATCGTTATCATTATTTCCTGCAGGCCCCTGCAGAGATGTTTGTTTTGACCCTTGGGTGGTTCCCTGTTTAGAAGTAAGAACTTCTGATGTTAGTGCTGTGCAGCCCATATTTTGGTTAGGGGGCCCCGCAATGCCCGCCGCTGCAGGTTTGGTACGAGCTAAAGGAACAGGTTTTGTTCGTGCTAAGGGGACCGATGCTGCCTTAGGGTCAGCAGGAATAAACGTATCGGTGATTTGCTGGCATTTTTATTCTCTCCCCCTTTCTTTGAATTACTATTATTGGCGATACTGTTTTTATTATATTTTTTAGTACTCCACGCCTCGGGTGATTTGTTTTTAATTACTAGAGTTTCAAGGGAGTTAGCATTAAGAGAGATAAGGTGTTCCAGTTGGTCTAATTTTAGATTAACAATTTGAATTTTCTCTAAAACAGGCAGCAAAAGCATCTGAACCGATTTCTCAATTACCCCCAAGAGACGATCATTATTATTGGTGTTGAATGAGAAGATTTTCTGTCCCGCGTCAACTGGGTGAGTGCCCTTTTGTTTGGTTGGATTTGTCGGGACTTTAGATGTCGCTGGCTTCGCTGACTTAGTTCTAGTTCCTTTTCTATGGTTTCCCCCTCTTTTACGTTTGTTCAGATTGTTTGATTCCCGCTCGCAGTCTACTACTTGATCTTGTATATGGATGGGCCCATTACTGCTCAAATTGTCGTCTAAGGCATTATCCCCCATAGTACCTGATGAAATAGGTATAAGAGTAGATGTGGATGCTTCAATTTGGGAATCCCCTGGGTCTGCTATCATGATTATCTGAGAGTCAGAGAGTGCCACTAGATTTGGACTAGCCTCTAGGTTGCTATCTGCACTATCAACATTCTTCTCGGGAGTGGGTGCCTTATTGGGTGTAATTTTAAAGGCAATATCTCCCAAGGATGAGCGTTTGCCTGTTATTAGATCTAAGGACAAGCGCTTTTCGGTAAGGATTATTTCTTTTTCCAGGATAACAGTTGCCCGAGTTATGAAATCGTCTAAGGTTCCAGTGGCTTTCCCATTGTTCGTTTTTACAGTGACCTGTCTACCCTTCCCTGAACGCAAGGACATCATATGGGTTCTAGGAAACAACTAAATGAATAATAGTACTATAACTTACAATCAAACAGTTAAAAATGAGAAGTCTGGGATGGAGAGGGAGAGCAGCCCAGATGGAGCGGGCGTGGGTACCTGGGACACCTAGAGAATGGAGTCACAGCCCACTTGCTCGCAGCCCTCTGCCCCTGTTTTTCCCCAACAGCAGCTTTAATCCAGTGAGGAAAGCGCCCCTCTGCACAGCGGAATCCGGACTCCGGTTTCCGCGAGGCGTGGGCAGAATTGCGTTAAGTGACCTCAAGGAATCCAAGATGGCAGTACCAGGTTTGCTAGGAGGTCCCACAGAGTACGAGGTAAGCCGGTATTTGCTCACCCGGTCTTTGGGGGCGGGGGTGGGGAAGGAGGGAGAGCAGCCCAGATGGAGCGGGCGCGGGTACCTGGGGCTCCTAGAGAATGGAGTCCCAGCCCTCTTGCTCGCAGCCCTCAACCCTCAACCCCTGTTATATCCCAACAGCGGCTTCGACCAAAGAAGAGAAGAAAAGAAAAGAAAAGCGCCCCTCTATGAGGCAATGCCCACACAGCGTAAAGGAAGCTGAAATTAATGTCAACAAGCAAAGAAAGGAGGGAACAGAGGAGTGTAAAATGCTCCCACAATGAGGGGCAACAGAAATTATCACAGTACCTTAGTCAACAGTCCTAGTGGAAGGGCAGAATCCAGGAACACACAAGTTAAGGGGGGTGGCCCTGCCCTGGCTCCGACTGGCGATGACGGGCAAGGACGGGCCCGCCCTTGGCCCGGGCTTCGCCCGGGCGCTGCCCGCGCGCGTCCCGCGCTGCGTGAAGCCTGGGGGGTTTATGAGCAGCCCGGGCGCTGCCTGATGACGTCAGCGGCAGGCGCCCGGAGCTGAGGATGCTGGGGCTTGTGGTCTTGAAGCCGTTTACCTCACGGCGGCGTCCCAGTTCGCAAGAGTTCGAAAGAGCGTCTCTCCCCTCAAGAAGCCGTTCCCCTCACGGCGAGCCTTCGTAAAACAGGTACGAAATGGATTTCAAAAGCGTGTCCCGCGCTGCGTGAAGCCTGGGGGGTTTATGAGCAGCCCGGGCGCTGCCTGATGACGTCAGCGGCAGGCGCCCGGAGCTGAGGATGCTGGGGCTTGTGGTCTTGAAGCCGTTTACCTCACGGCGGCGTCCCAGTTCGCAAGAGTTCGAAAGAGCGTCTCTACCCTCAAGAAGCCGTTCCCCTCACGGTGAGCCTTCGTAAAACAGGTACGAAATGGATTTCAAAAGCGCGTCCCGCGCTGCGTGAAGCCTGGGGGGTTTATGAGCAGCCCGGGCGCTGCCTGATGACGTCAGCGGCAGGCGCCCGGAGCTGAGGATGCTGGGGCTTGTGGTCTTGGAGCCGTTTACCTCACGGCGGCGTCCCAGTTCGCAAGAGTTCGAAAGAGCGTCTCTCCCCTCAAGAAGCCGTTCCCCTCACGGCGAGCCTTCGTAAAACAGGTACGAAATGGATTTCAAAAGCGCGTCCCGCGCTGCGTGAAGCCTGGGGGGTTTATGAGCAGCCCGGGCGCTGCCTGATGACGTCAGCGGCAGGCGCCCGGAGCTGAGGATGCTGGGGCTTGTGGTCTTGAAGCCGTTTACCTCACGGCGGCGTCCCAGTTCGCAAGAGTTCGAAAGAGCGTCTCTCCCCTCAAGAAGCCGTTCCCCTCACGGCGAGCCTTCGTAAAACAGGTACGAAATGGATTTCAAAAGCGCGTCCCGCGCTGCGTGAAGCCTGGGGGGTTTATGAGCAGCCCGGGCGCTGCCTGATGACGTCAGCGGCAGGCGCCCGGAGCTGAGGATGCTGGGGCTTGTGGTCTTGGAGCCGTTTACCTCACGGCGGCGTTCCAGTTCGCAAGAGTTCGAAAGAGTGTCTCTCCCCTCAAGAAGCCGTTCCCCTCACGGCGAGCCTTCGTAAAACAGGTACGAAATGGATTTCAAAAGCGCGTCCCGCGCTGCGTGAAGCCTGGGGGGTTTATGAGCAGCCCTTGCCCTGCCTGATGACGTCAGCGGCAGGCGCCCGGAGCTGAGGATGCTGGGGCTTGTGGTCTTGAAGCCGTTTACCTCACGGCGGCGTCCCAGTTCGCAAGAGTTCGAAAGAGCGTCTCTCCCCTCAGGAAGCCGTTCCCCTCACGGCGAGCCTTCGTAAAACAGGTACGAAATGGATTTCAAAAGCGCGTCCCGCGCTGCGTGAAGCCTGGGGGGTTTATGAGCAGCCCGGGCGCTGCCTGATGACGTCAGCGGCAGGCGCCCGGAGCTGAGGATGCTGGGGCTTGTGGTCTTGGAGCCGTTTACCTCACGGCGGCGTCCCAGTTCGCAAGAGTTCGAAAGAGCGTCTCTCCCCTCAAGAAGCCGTTCCCCTCACGGCGAGCCTTCGTAAAACAGGTACGAAATGGATTTCAAAAGTTCCCTGCCGTAGGCTTTCTGTACAGTCTTGTTAGGAGTTTGTCATTTTCAATGTAGACCTCCAAATCTAGGTAGCGGACAGTAGTGTCACTGATATGCTCAGAAAAGAGCAAGTTGAGGTTGTTATGGTTGAGGAAGGATATATATTCTTTGGTAGAGATGCGACTGCCCCTCCACACAAGAAAGACGTCATCTATGTAACAGGCCCATGGAAGGAATAATAACCCATGTTACTCAGAATCTATCATTTCTGGATTTTGAAGTGCCTGGTACATGACAGCTTTTCACACCAAATCAAAGTTTTTCTCAACTTGATCCCTCCATTTAGCCTCATGTACTGGATGTAATGCTGAAAGAATGGAAGGATCTGGACAAAATAAATATTCTTGTATTCATTGCATGGCTTTACTCTTTGGAGAACATGGATACAACATTTCCTGTTCTTGTAGATTCAAAGTTTGGCATTCTAGTGGTATGTGTGTCAATGGCAACGGAGACTTTTCCAAAAGACCCATCAGATTAAAAAAAACATAGGCTCTGCATTGAAAAAGATGCATTCAAGTTCCCATCTTGCAATGAGAGATGGAAATTATGGAACCTACACCGCCTAATCCTTAATTTCATATGTCAAGCCGATTTCAAACAGCTGTTTAAAGCAATAAAGGAAGAAACATACGGCTCAGTTCTCTTGGAAGGAATACAAAGACAAAGAAAATTCCTTTCTCTGACATTTCATTTGATGTTGTAATGGAATTGGCATTGGCATAAAGGGCTACAACAACTTGACGGAATCAATTATTAGGAGACTGGCAAGCAGATGCATCACAGAAGACCACAGCAATGACAATGCCCTTTCAAGGCACACATCTGCTCGGACAGCAATTAGAAAAAAGAATGCGTAACATCTTTAAGCAAAAAGAACACTCTAGAAGCAACAGCAAAGTAACATTTTCCTCTTCTGGGATGAGATGTACATCTTTCTGACAAACACCTTGGAAGCATCCAGGAAGCATGAGCAAACACAATCTTCGTAAAATCAAAAATTTAGCACGTATGGGAAACATGGGAAAAATCTATGTCAGACTTGTGAGTTTTACAAGTAGCTCAGGAAGGCTATCAGATAGAATTTTATTCAAAATGGAGACCCTTTGGAAGATCATTCCTTTTGTGGTAGAAGGGAACTTCATGATCACTGTGGGCTTAATGAATGAGTACCCCATGTTACAATAGCCCTGTCAAATCAGAATTTTCTCAGGTTTTGTGTTCAGGATTGTCACATTCAGTTCAAGGTTCTTCAGTTTGGACTGATATCTGCCCTGAGAGTCTTCATAAAAATGGTGGCAGCATTAATTGTATTTCTTCATCGGTAGGGATGGCATATGTGTCCCTACCGCAATGATTGGCTTGTATATGCCACATTTCAATCACAGGTGTTGGAATGTTTGAATCCATATCAGCATTGTATAAGTCAACATGGCTCCTTATCAACAGAAAAAAGTACCACCATACTCCTTTACCCGATTGAGGCCCAGATTGTCCAAGATTTTGCATCGGGTTCGAATTACTTTTTTAATGCAATGCGAAAGCAAAATCCAGGTTAATATTTACAAACCAATGAAACGGCAATATGCATTGGTTTGTAACCAAAAGCAACACAACTCAGAGCAATACTCTGCCTTGCGTTACTTTGTATCAAGTAGGGGTCCCATCGGTGGTGCATTGACTTTCCTGTGCATTTACCCATGGACTTTAAGCAAAACCATATCTATAAACAAATTGTAGGAATTGATTTGAGCCAAAATACTACCCTTCCCTCAGGCTTGAGTAAAGAGGAAAAATATTTTAATTTCTCCTTGTTTTTCCTGTTTGTATGTGTGATTCATTCTGTAGCACACACTCAAAGAGGAAATTGGATGAAAACATTATTTTTGTGCAGAAAGGGACTATGATGAATATATGATGACCTTAATGCACACACCGTGGCACTATGGTACAAGGGTGCCTGCTTTGGTTCAATACTGCAGATAGTGCATCAACACAGGGAGGGAGTAGAAGATTGTCACATCTTTGTATGTATGGAAAAGTTCTGCTCTCTCCAGTTCATGCAATTCAGCACAGTGCAGCAACTTTGCGCCAACTCTTTTAAACCTCAGCACTAGTGATTATAGAAGCAAGATTCAGCATGTACGGTGTGGGGTTGTCTTCTGTAGGACACAGCATAGAAAATGTGTTTATACTTTCTGCTATGTTCTCAAGCACCCACATGAGAATTGTTGAAGATTCAGGGCCACATGGCTATGTGTGTGTTTATAATGCTATGGGCAGATTTACAAAAATTTGATGTAAGGCAGCAAAGCTACCAAAGTTTCTACGCCGTGGTGTGTCAAAGGGAGAGAGCAGAACAGTGACATATCTACTTAAATAAGGTGTTGTTTCTCTCTCCCCAATGAGCTGGCACACTTTGACTACCTAGCGCATCTCACACACACACACATACACACACACACACACACACACACGCACACACACACACATCCTTACACCATAGACCAGGATATTTACTTGATATCTAGCATAGGTTTTGTACCAGAAAAGCTGCTCTTCCAGTGCATAATTCTGTTCCTAGAGAGAGGTTAATCCTTTTTCAGTTTACAGTTCAGAACACATGCAAAGGAGGAAAAAACTTCAGAAAAGAAACTTCTCTTTGCATTATGCCTGCCACAATGAGGTGTAATTTTTATGCAGATCCCTGTCTAACTATGTTAGCAGGTAGGGATTTGTATCAAAATCCATGGGAAGCTGCATTGGAATGCCCATGTACCATCCATGGTACATTCACTTAATAAAAAGCAGTTTGTGCTACTTGGAGCCACAAGTTTTGCAGAGGAAAGTATACCACAATGCAACTTTGTGCCAATTTCCATAATTTTTCTAATACAAACCTGGTGTAAAATGTTAGTAAATCCGGGCCGTGTATAGATAACTCTTACTTTCTTATTAGCACTGCTCCATTTTTTTCTTTTCATCACAGGGTGGGAACTCCTGCATGTTTCTCTGCTCTTGTCAATCTCAGGTCATTTTTAGGTCTCGCCTAGCGTTGCAGCGCTGCACGCTGCACGCTCTGCGTGAATTATTGTAGTCGAGGAGACTTCGGAAGGGGACTTGAAGCCCCACCCATCCTTCCCATTGGCCGGCATCATTATTTATGTTAAACGATGGCCTACGATTGGAAATGAGGCTTCTTGGTCTCCTTCTCGGCCAGCCCATCTGGACTGGATCGTGTGCAGGCGGCGTGAAACAGTGTCCTTTAAAACTCTGTACGCACTATGTTTTTCCAGTCAGTCCCGTGTTCTCTCCTTACCACCAGTATCTCTGGCCCACAGCCGTCTCTGCCACAAAGGCACCGTAGCCACGCAACCCACCGAGACATCAACCCTTCTGACACAGCCACGCGTGCACAGAACCCTCTATGAGATACAGACCCCTCCGACGCACAGAACTCTAACATGCAGCCTTCTCTGACATACAGCGCTTTGCGGTCCACAGTGAAGGTGCCCAGTTAGCTGTGGACACCATACCACACGACAATTATTCATCATGTTTCACCCCCACCTTTCACAGGCACTAGAACTAAGCGCCTGAAAGCTGCGCACAGCAGCGTGAATTGAATATGAATACTTCACTGAGTTGTTGGTTGTATTTATTTTCTTTCATACTACACAGCGTGGTGACACCGTGTCGTGATAAAAATGATATACAAAACCAAATATACATCGCCTATAACACCCACACCTCAAGCCAACCTGCGCGGTCTACTGTTTCTGAGCCATACAGCGCCTCGAAGCAACTGTTTGTGACATAACCTGTAGTGATATGTTAGCACGTATAGCTAAAACACAGCATAACAAGCTGCTTCGGGCCAGTATGTTCACTTCTGGAATGCACTTCAAGCGTTTAATAGATGCTTGGGCGCTATCCAAGCAGCAGGTACCGTTATGGTGTTGCCTGCATCTGGCTCCAGCGAACAGTGCCTGATTCTAAGCAGGCAGCCTTACATGTCAGCAGGCTGAGCGCCCATGTCATGAGAAGCCTCGTGTAGCAGTCCATGGGGGGTCTTGTGGGGCCGCAGAGGTTGCTGGGGGTCCGTCCTCTCTCCGGCAGAGTCTTGCCAGCTCTGTCCTCCACGGTCCCCCATCTCCTACACGCCAAACTCCTCATCACAGGAAGTGGGAGGGACAGGCAACTTTTGGGGGAGGTGGAGTGATGGCTCTGCAGACGACTGGAAAATGTGCTGAATGAAGTCAGTCTCATATAAAGTAAAATTCGTATGGGACTGGGAAGCGGCTGCGAGGTAGGGAAGCGGCTGCGAGATAGCTCAGTGAGTTGATGTCGCAGCTCTACAGATGTAACTGCAATCTGCCCGGAGGAGTGGAGTCAGTCAGACTTCATGAACAAGACAACTGAAAACGAGCACCAAAGCCACTGTTTCTGTATAAAATACCATTCAGATGTTAACGTGCCATTCTTTTTCTTTTCCAGACTTAAAAACGGATAACACAGTCCATGGGATCACTGTAGCGATGTAGATGCTGCAGAGATACATATAAAAAGAACTATTGAGGGACGTAATGCAGAAAAAATCCAAACATTCACCCCCAGCCAAGAGATCTGGGTTAAATACATAATTTTTTTGCTCACCATGCCACCCCAGTTTGGACCTTGCCATATACAAATCAGTCTTGACCCTGTGCCTCATGGGAACAGTCCAGCCCAAACTGCCAAGCCAGGTCCTCCCTGGACCGGAAAAAAGCATCCTAGGACCGGTTTCGGGGTTTCAACCCTCTTCAGCCAGGATATCTTGATTCCAGTGGCATTGAGAGCACGGGACTCACGTCTGTGCATACCCGTCCCACTCAGGGTGACAAATGCAAAAAGAACTATTGATGGACGGAATGCAGAATAAATCAAAACAATCACCCCCAGTCAAGAGATCTGGGTTAAATCCATCGTTCTTTTGCTCACCATGCCACCCCAGTTTGGACCTGGCCATATGCAAATCAGTCTTGACCCTGTGCCTCATGGGAACAGTCCAGCCCTAACTGCCAAGCCAGGACCTCCCTGGACCGGAAGCAAGCATCCTAGGACCGGTTCTGGGGTTTCACCCCGGATAGCTTGATTCCAGTGGCATGGAGAGCACGGCACTCATGTCTGAGCATACCCGTCCCACTCGGGGTGATAAATGTAAAAAGAACTATTGATGGACGGAATGCAGAACAAATCAAAACATTCACCCCCAGTCAAAAGATCTGGGTTAAATCCATCATTCCTTTGCTCACCATGCCACCCGAGTTTGGACCTGGCCATATGCAAATCAGTCTTGACCCTGTGCCTCATGGGAACAGTCCAGCCCAAACTGCCAAGCCAGGTTCTCCCTGGGCCGGAAACAAGCATCCTAGGACCGGTTTCGGGGTTTCACCCTTCTTCAGCCAGGATAGCTTGATTCCAGTGGCATGGAGAGCACAGGACTCACGTCTGAGACGGACTGCAGAACAAATCAAAACATTCACCCCCAGTCAAGAGATCTGGGTTAAATCCATCATTCTTTTGCTCACCATGCCACCCAGTTTAGACCTGACCATATGCAAATCAGTCTTGACCCTGTGCCTCATGGGAACAGTCCAGCCTGAACTGCCAAGCAAGGTCCTCCCTGGACAGGAAGCAAGCATCCTAGGACCGGTTTCGGGGTTTCACCCCTCTTCAGCCAGGATAGCTTGATTCTAGTGGCATGGAGAGCACGGGACTCACGTCTGAGCATACCCGTCCCACTCGGGGTGACAAATGCAAAAAGAACTATTGATGGACGGATTGCAGAACAAATCAAAACATTCACCCCCAGTCAAGCGATCTGGGTTAAATCCATCATTCTTTTGCTCACCATGCCACCCCAGTTTGGACCTGGCCATATGCAAATCGGTCTTGACCATGTGCCTCATGGGAACAGTCCAGCCCGAACTGCCAAGCCAGGTCATACCTGGACTGGAAACAACAATTCTGTCCATCAACTGTCGTTTTTGCATTTGTCACCCCGAGTGGGACGGGTATGCTCAGACGTGAGTCCCGTGCTCTCCATGCCACTGGAATCAAGTTATCCTGGCTGAAGAGGGGTGGAACCCCGAAACCGGTCCTAGGATGTTTGTTTCCAGTCCAGGGAGGACCTGGCTCGGCAGTTCAGGCTGGACTGTTCCCCTGAGGCACAGGATCAAGACTGATTTGCATATGGCTGGGTTCAAACTGGAATGGCATGGTGAGCAAAAAAACGATGGATTTAGGCCCAGATCTCTGTACTGGGGTGAATGTATGACATTGTTCTGCATTCTGTCCATCAACTGTTGTTTTTGCATTTGTCACCCCGAGTGGGACGGGTATGCTCAGACGTGAGTCCCGTGCTCTCCATGCCACTGGAATCAAGCTATCCTGGCAGAAGAGGGGTGAAACCCCGAAACCAGTCCTAGGATGCTTGTTTCCAGTCCAGGGAGGACCTGGCTTGGCAGTTCAGGCTGGACTGTTCCCATGAGGCACAGGGTCAAGACTGATTTGCATATGGCTGGGTTCAAACTGGAATGGCATGGTGAGCGAAAAAAGGGATGGATTTAGGCCAAGATCTCTGTACTGGGGTAAGTGTATGACATTGTTCTGCATTCTGTCCATCAACTGTTGTTTTTGCATTTGTCACACCGAGTGGGACGGGTATGCTCAGACGTGAGTCCCATGCTCTCCATGCCACAGGAATGAAGCTTTCCTGGCTGAAGAGGGGTGAAACCACGAAACCAGTCCTAGGATGCTTGTTTCCAGTCCAGGGAGGAACTGGCTTGTCAGTTCAGGCTGGACTGTTCCCATGAGGCACAGGGTCAAGACTGATTTGCATATGGCTGGGTTCAAACTGGAATGGCATGGTGAGCAAAAAAACGATGGATTTAGGCCCAGATCTCTGTACTAGGGTGAATGTATGACATTGTTCTGCATTCTGTCCGTCATCTGTTGTTTTTGCATTTGTCACCTCGAGTGAGACGGGTATGCTCAGATGTGAGTCCCATGCTCTCCATGCCACTGGAATCAAGCTATCCTGGCTGAAGATATGTGAAAACCCCAAACCGGTCCTAGGATGCTTGTTTCCAGTCCTGGGAGGACCTGGCTTGGCAGTTCGGGCTAGACTGTTCCCATGAGGCACAGGGTCAAGACTGATTTGCATATGGCTGGGTTCAAACTGGAATGGCATGGTGAGCAAAAAAACGATGGATTTAGGCCCAGATCTCTGTACTGGGGTGAATGTATGACATTGTTCTGCATTCCGTCCGTCAACTGTTGTTTTTGCATTTGTCACCCCGAGTGGGACGGGTATGCTCAGACGTGAGTCCCTTGCTCTCCATGCCTCTGGAATCAAGCTATCCTGGCTAAAGAGGGGTGAAACCCTGAAACCGGTCCTAGGATGCTTGTTTCCAGTCCAGGGAGGAACTGGCTTGGCAGTTCGGGCTGGACTGTTCCCATGAGGCACAAGGTCAAGACTGATTTGCATATGGCTGGGTTCAAACTGGAATGGCATGGTGAGCAAAATAAAGATGGATTTAGGCCCAGATCTCTGTACTGGGGTGAATGTATGACATTGTTCTGCATTCTGTCCATCAACTGTTGTTTTTGCATTTGTCACCCCGAGTGGGACGGGTATGCTCAGACGTGAGTCCCGTGCTCTCCATGCCACTGGAATCAAGCTATCCTGGCTGAAGAGGGGTGAAACCCCGAAACCGGTCCTAGGATGCTTGGTTCCAGTCCAGGGAGGACCTGGCTTGGCATTATGGGCTGGACTGTTCCCATGAGGCACAGGGTCAAGACTGATTTGCATATGGCTGGGTTCAAACTGGAATGGCATGGTGAGCAAAAAAACGATGGATTTAGGCCCAGATCTCTTTACTGGGGTGAATGTATGACATTGTTCTGCATTCTGTCCATCAACTGTTGATTTTGCAGAGATACATGTGCCACCTGCATACGAAATAAACATACCCCTGAGAAGGGTCAGAGAAACAACTGTTATCACTGCGCTTGGCGAGCGTTCCAATAAAACTACATTTTAATTCAGAGTGCATGTTCTTGAGTTGGATTCTTATCACGTCAACGTTTTCGTTAGTCTCAGAGACCGTAGGATAGCTCAGTGTGTTAATGTACTTACTACGAAGCTCTTTATGGGGCATATTTACAAGGCGGCGATAGGAAAATTATCGCCGCTTTTCCGGCCGTTTTAGGCCGAAAAGCGGTGATAATTTTATCAGCTAATTAGCAAGGTCACGCTAACGCGTGAAACCTTGCATTAGCGCACCTATTCTTAACGCCCAGCTTTGAATCTCTAATGAGATGCAAAGTGGGCATTCCTGACCTGACATGACAGGAGAAATGTCGCTAAGCGACATTTCTCCTATCATCAAGCCCCACGCTATGAAGCATTGCGGCAGGAAAAGTAGCGATAACCCCTGTTATCGCTACTTTCCTTACGCCTGCTTCAGGACTGACTTAGCCATGATATCCTATGGAAGGTGGATATCATGGCTAAGTTTGTGAGTCCCTATCAACAAGCTAACGCCACATTTCATGAGATTATCGCTGGGTTTCCAGCGATAATCTCACGTTAGGCAGTTAGCGCTAGGATTTTTATCGCTTTTGAGATAAGCGTTGCTAATAGCACGCTATCTCAGCGATAAAAATCCACGCTAGCCGGCGATTATTATCCTAGCGCTAAGTGCGTTTAGCGATAATTATCGCCGGTTGTTGCTGATATGCCCCCCATGTGACCTTAAGAAAAAAAACGATCGAATCCCAGCAGCGCCGCCCATGTTTTTATTTAAAACAAGCATTTGCAATGCAATAGGTCTCACATTTTCAAAATGTTGACCTATTGGTATAATAAATGACAATGCCTTTTATCATTGCATGTTTTTTAAAAACATAAATAAAACGCTTTACCATTTACAATGCCAATAGCTCAAAATCTCACAAATGCGTGACCAATTGCATTGCAAATGCTTGTTTTAAATTAAACCTGGTCTCCTTTTAGGATTTATGCAGCACCATTGCTTGGACCAGTGTTACGATGCCAGTGGAGTGTTTGTAATATACGTGAAAATAATCTCAGTCTATGCATATTACTCATTGTTGTTCATTTATTTCAGTGTCTGTTAATACTGCACCAGTTCACGGTGTCATAGAGCGGAGCTGTGATTTTAGAGAGCTATACATTGATCATGTGCTCTTGCATTTCCTGTTAAATTTTAAGTAGCTTTGATTTGACATTTTGTAGTAATGTTTTTTCCGTACTTTTTTGTTATACAATTTCAAACTGCTTTACTGTCTTGTTATTTTAGTGATTCGATTTTGTTTTGCTTTTGTGGGTTGTGCTTTATATATGCACAATGGTCTGATTTTGTAAAGGTTCGCTCTTTGTGAAAGGGGGATTTGGGCTTTGTAGGATCTAAGACCCCCTGTTGCTGCTTTGTACCACGTCTGATCTGATGCTGCAGCGAGGGAATCGCTGTGCCCTAATATATGCTTTACCTGCAAGAGTGCATAACCTGAACACGATCAAAGTATAGTGTGCGGGATGATTGAATACATTGTGGCAGTTTCAATGCATAGGATATTTTGTGAACCTTTAACACAAATGTTACTCTTGATATCTTTATGACGATCTATTGCATACACTTTTTAGTTGTGTTTTCTGAATTGCTTCAGTTCAATATTTACTGGTAAGTAAATGATGTATTTGTGAAGTTGTGGATAATGTGTTTATCAAAATCTGATAGGAACTGCACCTGTCCGCGACTGATTAATGCCGCAGCCCATTGTGGTTCGTGTGACTTTTCATCTGTGATGTCACCAATCAAAGCAATGGCAGAGTGAATAATATAGCCTTAGTACCCGATGTTGCTGGCTCTACCAGCAATTAAAGGCCCGCTACAGCATCAAAGGGAGGGGACCTGTACGGCCAGGAGAGCCCGCCACGGAGGGCTCTAAGTCTATTAGAACATTCCGCACCTAGAGGGCAGAATGTTCTCATTTGTAAAAAACAAAGGCCTCTTGGAGCCCGAGGGGGTTTAAATCCCCTCGGACTCCTAGAGGCCTCTTTTCACAGCAACAGCTGTGAAATAAAAAAAGCATTGGACTGTTGCTCTCTGGGCTTTGACCAGCCATTAGAAGACTGGAGCACTCAACATTCCAATGTTCTAATGTGCCTTAACATTTCAAGAGATTATCTATTTATGTTTTGATACTGCTGTTTGCTCTTCTGTGAATTTCAGTCTTCTCTTTTTATAAGAACTTCGATATATAGTCAGAAAGAGAAACATAGGTTGGATGGGCCGCAATGTGTGCTTGTTTTGCAAGAAGAGAGAACTGAACAGATGCTGGCTGGTGACAAGGATTTACCTTCCTTTCTCAGGGCTATCACCTATCATCATTGGTGTGAGCCCATGTATGAGTGTACAAAGCCAAGAGAGGAGCAACAGAGCAATGTATTTCAAGGAGAGAATGGTGACAGCTCATCACCGTGTACAACAATTGGTGGGCATTGACCAAACCAAAGCTATCCCAACTATTGGAACACCTGTTTATACCTTTCATGTGAAAAGGTTTTTTGTATAATTAACTAGCTATGAGTTTTTTTTAATGTATAACTAATGATGCAAAAATATATATGAAATATATTTCCTTGAGAAAGCAATAAGATATTTATGGTGTCGCAAAATACTTGTACACAAGGCGATGCTGGTAATTGGATATCTGGCAACCTAATTTCACATATTGAATGAATAGACATTTTTTTTCACTTAAGACGAAACCCTTTTAGTAGGACATAACATAGAAAAATAAATATCAAATGCATGCTAGGACCTCAACTTCCTTGATTACTGAACTAAACATTTCAAAGTATGGCACATTGCACCTTAGAGATTCTCTATCTGCAGGTTAAATTTCGAAGTCTCCTTCCCAAAAAGCAATACCCTTTCTGAGCATGCTTATAAAGTAACAGAATCTAATGGCGAATAACCCTTTACCTCTGTCAAAACATATAGCTACTGATGGTGACGTCGAAAGTGACAAATAAACCTCACCAGGATTGTATGTCAAAGCAAGGATTCATGGGGCATATTCATAAGGGAATGGTGAAGCATGGCGTGAAGCAAACATTGCTAAGGATACGCTCCACCGCTCTGAAAACACAGGGATGCGCCGTATTCACAAGAATGCAGTGCACTACTATGTTTCCCCTAGCGCTGGTGCTAAATCTAGCTACCTAGTGTCAACGGAGGCACCCTTGCACCATAGTGCAAGGGAGTCTGTGTTGGGGGGAATGATTGTTTATGTGCAGGAAGGTGTCCCTTCCTGCACCAGAATGGCGAATTGTAACACCTATGTGTGCTGCATTGTGCCTCACACATAGAAGTTGTAAATCGTCATTTTTTACATGATTGTTTATGTGCAGGAAGAGACACCTTCCTGCACATGAACAATAATTCATGGTGATTTGCTGTTTCTATGTGTGCTGTACAATAGAGCACACATATATAGTGCAAAAACAAGGCAAAATGAAGCATTTCTCTTTGTTTCGCCATGATAAGAACAGGTTTTCCCTGGTCTAAATTTTGGTGCTGCCTCCTATGTACACCACACTTGTAAATAGGGGGCAGCATCAAAATCAATGGGTGTTGTGGTGGAATGCCCACCGCAAACACGCATTGCAAACCCCTTTCACGCTAAATGTAGCATAAAAAGGGGGCCTTATTTACAAGGCGACGATAAGCCACGTTAAGTGGCATAACGCCGCCTTGTAAATAAGATGAAGGGTTTATCGCCGCAGGAACATCATAAAAAGTGATGTTCCTGTGGACGATAGGGGCTTGTAAATATGCCCCCAAGTTTGTCACAAGCAAGCTCGACTACTTGAACACCCTCTGTACCAGGATCTACAAAAAACTCACCAGACGGCTGAAGAGCATTCAGAACTCAGCTGCCAAAATCACTCTCAGCCTCCTATGCCGGACTCACATCACACCACATCTGAAGGAGCTCCACTGGCTCCCCACACAGTTGAGAATAATTCAAACTCCTCACCCACACTTCCAAGGCATGACCTAACCCTGGCTCAGAATGCCTCAGTAGCAACATATGATTTCACAAACCTTCCAGATACCTCCACTCGTCCGACTCCCACCTGCACCCTCCCCACCCATGTGGCAAACCAGAGCTGGCAGTCGAGCCTTCTCCTGCATCGCTCCTTTTGCATAGAACAGCCTGCCGCTACACATAAGAGCTTCCTCCTTCTTAAACTCCGCAGGGAGCCAAATACATGAATTTTCGAGAAGTCGCACTAGGCCCTAGGTTTGACTACACTCACAGCTGCTCACACCAGAATACCGGGTAGTGGTGCGCTCTACAAATATACATAACATAACATAACATTTTTCAATTCCTTATGTCACACTACATAACATTTTTCAATGAGTGTGTGTGTGTGGGTGTGTGTGTGTTTGTGAGTATGTGTATGTGGGTATGTGTGTTAGTGTCTGTGTGCGTGCGTGTGTGTGTGCGAAAAGATTACCCACTTGGGGGCATATCAGCAACAACTGGCGATCATTATCGCTAAGCGCACTTAGCGCTAGGATAATTATCGCCGGCTAGCGTGGATTTTTATTGCTGAGATAGCGTGCTATTAGCAACGCTTATCTCAAAAGCGATAAAAATCCTAGCGCTAACTGCCAAACATGAGATTATCGCTGGAAACCCAGCGATAATCCCACGAAGTTTGGCGATAGCTTGCTGACAGGTCCTCACATACTTAGCCATGATATCCACCTTACATAGGATATCATGGGTAAGTCAGTTTCAAAGCAGGCGTAAGGAAAGTAGCTACTTTTCTTGTCGCTATGCTGCTTTGCGTGAGGCTTGATAATAGGAGAAATGTCGCTTAGCGACATTTCTCCCGTTATCCTGGGGAGGAACGTCCACTTTGCATCTCATTAGAGATGCAAAGATGGGCGTTAGGAATTCAGGCACTAAGGCAAGGTTTCACACGATAGCGTGACCTTGCTGATATAGCGATAAAATTATCGCTGCTTTTCGGCTGAAAACGGCCGCAAAAGCGGCGATAATTTTATATCGCCGCCTTGTAGATATGCCCCCTTGGTACTCAGGATGGATTGGAATGAAATGTTCCTATTGGAGCGGGGCCAGGGCTATATTGCACTTGGTGGGTCTCTGTCTGAAGTGTCATAGTAAAGCAAAAACAATGCACTGCAACGCAGCCCGAGCAACTACAAGTCACTGGCATTAAAGCAAGTATTCCACCTATCACTGTTTTGTTTTTCTGTGTGGTGCATGTGTGTGCTTGGCAGTAAAGCATCCTACTGCTGTGAGTGAGGAGATGAATGAGTGACAGAGGGGCGTCCTCGCACAACACCAAAGGGAAATGTACGGTTTATCGAGGAAGATTGTTTTCCTTTGTGTTTTGATTTTACTATTTATTCAGTTTTGTTTTCCTTTTGTTTACTAGCTGCAAAACCAACGCGCACAATGTGGGACATGCGGGGTTTCATACTGCCACATTTTGAGCTAAATCTCGGTGCTGTAGCGTAGCCTTGTTACCTTATTACAACCTAAATAATGCATTTGCTGTGTTTTGAGCACTGCTCGCCACAAGTGACATTTGCTCCGGCATCCATTATGTATTTTGAGCGCGCGAGGCTGTTGAAGGCTATTTACGATTCTGTGCCTCTCTCTAAATGGGAAGCATTAGTGTCTCGCTCTCCAGGTGCCCCCGTTTTAACCTGAACAGCTTTGAAGTGCTGCTAATTTTTTTTCCATCTAATTGTTTGGGATTTGATTAAATTCAAGTCCTAGAGCTGCGATTAAACTCTCCGTTGCCTTTTCTCCTGTCCGTCTCTCTGTCAACAGCGGCGCTGATCGTTGAAGGCTGCTCAAATAATGTAATTTACACCTTTATAATCAGTTTACGCTTCACAGGCACAGAGCGATGTCGCTTTTTGATTAGTGAAAGATGCGGCCCCATTCCTCATAACCACTTCAAAAGGCAATGCATTTGTAAATAGCCATTTGTTCGTGATTGCAACCTGCAAACTTGTCTTTTTCCCATTAATCCGGCCGCGTCGTTGAGTCAGGGATGCGGGCTGAATCCGGTATCGGGGAGCGAATGTTTGTGTCCTTGTAAATAGTCCCGTGCGACGGCAGGGCACGCGCTGGGATGTAAATCCTGCAGCTGTGCATGTGTACATATGCTCGAGATGAAGGATCGTGTTGACATTGGCACAAGGGGCCAGAGAGATTAACCCTTATCCTCCTGGCCCCATGGCAACAGCACGCGAGTGTTCGGTGGGTGGGGGGGACATCGCCATTCATCTGTTATCGTCGCTGCAATGATAAACTGACCATCTGGCTATGGACTAGCGTTGCACCTGCACACCGCTGCCCAGAGAATCCCCCTTATGAGAGATGTCATACAATGAAGGGGGTACACGAGGAAATATACATAGGAACAACTTGTGGTCCAATATCCTTAGGATTGCGCCACTGAAGATCGACCCCCAGAATACCATGGTATAAGAAATCCATGTAAAGAAAAAAGGGGGGACGAACAGGGCTTTGGAAAGGAGGTCCAGCTAAGCGAGCCCTAAAATGTACAACCAAAAAAGTGTCGAAGCTGTTCCTTTAACAAACGAGACGGACCAAGTGGTGTGCATGAGAGTTTGTGTAGAGGCAACAATGTTGGAAATGGAAGCCCTCACACACCCATCAGGATGTCATGCTTCATCATCGGGCTGCTCCACGTCGAGTCGGCTGGTGCAATACCCGACGGGCTCCTTATTAGGGAACACTCTTATGGAGATCTTTTATCCAACAGCCGTCCGGTGAAGTGGGGGTGGGGGGCTCTAATTTGATGTAGATGAAAGGAGATAGTGATTGTGAATTAAAATAGGGATGGGAGTGCTTCTCAATCAGTTTATTATGAAGCCTCCTTACCTAGTTAAAAGCTATGAGTTGAAGTGTTGGTAACGTAGATTTATGTGCTAGGTTATATACACTGCCTCATCTGGGGTCAACATGTTTCTCGCTCTATCTGAGGATTACTCTAGCGATTCTTCAGGACCTAGTGTGTTCTATCTACATATAGACTGTTTATCCAGTATTCAGTAAGCATTCATATTGGTAGCTAGTGTTCCACAAGTTTACCTGTGACCCGGTCTACCCTACCAATTCCATAGGATAGCACACTGCAGTTCCTGGTAGGCCACGCAAGGAGTTCCTTGCGTTAGACACGCCGAGTCCGTGTCACAGGTCGTCCTACCCCGCTCTACCATGGACAGAAAACCAAGGGACAAATATTGATAGGGAAGTGCATATAGGGAAGTATAGATTCACTATTCCTCACTTCACATCTACTACCTTGAAGATTTATGTACCGCCTAACGACTAGAGCGCTCCTCCTCAAAGCTAGGGAATCATCAAGGCGGCACCAAAAAATTATCGCCACTTTTGCGGCCTTTTTCGCCCGAAAAGCTGCGATGATTTTATCGCCTAATCAGCAAGGTCACGCTATCGCGTGAATCCTTGCATTATCGCCCTTTCCCCCAACACCCATCTTTGCATCTCTAATGAGATGCAAAGTGGGCGTTCCTGCCATGACATAACTGGAGAAATGTCGCTAAGCGACATTTCTCCAATGATCAATGGGCACGATAACCTGCAGAGTGACAAGCAAAGTAGCGATAACCTCTGTTATCGCTACTTTCCTTACGTCTGCTTCAAGACTGATTTAGCCATGATATCCTATGTAAGGTGGATATCATGGCTAAGTATGCCTTGCCCAATCCGCGAGCTATCCCCAAACTTTGTGAGATAATCACTGGATTTCCAGCGATAATCGCACATTTGGCAGTTAGCACGTGTAATTTTATCGCTTTTGAGATAAGCGTTGCAAATAGCACGCTATCTCAGCGATAAAATTCCACGTTACCCTGCGATAATTATCCTAGCGCTAAGTGCGCTCAGCGATAATTATCACCGGTCCTTGATGATATGCCCCCAGGTTCGAGTCTCGGCTGGGACGCTCAACATGCTGTGATTCTGGGTAAATTATTTAATCTCCCCGTGCCTACAAAAATGAATATGTCCGTCTGTAATGGCAACTGGTGCTCATGTAAACCGCTCTTATACCTTTGGGTCTAGTTCGTGCTATATAACACTCCAGAGAAAAAAAAGTATTAAAAAATCTAGACTCACTCACCTGTCTATATTTTTTAAAAATATTTTGTCCTCGATATAGTGTCCCATTGATATTCTGGGTCCGATATCAAGGGCACACACCAACTTTAGCAATGAGTGTTTACTAATCGTTGGGTATAGCCACCCTAGCAGGAAGTACCATTACACATCAAGTTAGATTGCCTTAATGAGAAATATCATAGCAATTTGAGTCTTTCAAACAACACATTTGACCCTGATGCATCTGAAAAGAGCACAATCAGTGCAATTGCACAATTTCAGAACACAGAGTTTCATGAAGGGGATTTCATGTTCTTGCCTGTCCACCTATTTGGTCCCGATCCCCGGCGTTTCGCCATACGCCGGGGATCGGGACCAAATAGGTGGACAGGCGGGGCAGGACTCTTGACGAAGGTGTGACTATAGAGCTACCCCCATTAGTCCAGCGATCCCCTGAGAAACGGAATTCATCCGAAATTCGGATGGAATACTACGCATGACAGATTAATTAATCAGTCGTTCACACAAGGAGCAGCTACTCTGCCCTTGCTCAAAAAAACAGGATAGGGAATTCCCTCTTCTGCTATCCAGGGTGTCCTCTTTTGCCCTGAAGAAAGTCCTGGACCTTTAAGGCCGTACACGGACTGAAACATGTTGGCACTAGGGTCCTAGGACCATAATTCTCCTATGAAGACCCCATTTTTAGTAATTTTATTAACCAGACAGACCCAAAAATAAAGGGAAACTGGGGATCTGCCTGAGGTTTTTTATCTTTCAGCCCCCCTGGTCTATAATATCTTTAAAGAGCTCCCAACATTGTGGTTGAGCCCACCCCGACTTTTAGGCGTCGGGGTGACCCGATGATGAAGCATGACACCACTAGGGTGTGTGAGGGTACCTAAACCAAAAGGAAGTGCTTCCTTGCTCACCTTTGATGAAGTTAAAATTCCCCCTCACCAGATCCTTCACATCATTCCATCTACGTGCACCGATACCGACCACTGGATGGTTAGTTGGAGTAAAATTATTTGTGTAAATGTTTTAAAGACCAACATATTGAAAATTCCAGAATCTATGCTGAGCAATTTTGAATCTTTACCTGATTATACCCATACATGAAACATTTGATTTCCTCAAACTCGAGGAAACCCTCAAAACACCTTACTTGAATTTGGTTCAATGCCCTGCATCTTAGGTCATGAATTTCTCTTTTTTTTAAAACAGACTTTATTGGGTCTTCAAGTTACATATTCAAACAGATCTCATGAAGTATTAGCATTGTATGGGAAACACATACACGCATAAGGAAGCAATTAAGCACAATAAACACAATCCCTTCAATTACAATTGTCCAGCGTTCTCATTTGTGGAACAGGAGAATAGTATTTGTCATAAGACCGGTCCAACCCCCAACCCGCTACCCCTTGCTTAGTGTCAACTTAATACAGTATTTATAAATCCACTTGGATCTCCTCTTCAGTCGCTGTGCTCCCTGTACAACTCCAGTCCACCCCTACCCAAACTCCTGCCCTCCCCACCCCCCAGGCATGCCTCTTACTATCAGCTGAAATACGTGTGATCTAGGGTTACACCAGAGTGTGAACTGTTTTCTGCTCCATCTACCATGTACTGTTGGAAATTTGGTGGGGGGTGTACAAGATGGTGGGTCAGGCCTGATGTGTGACCATCAGTCAGGAACGGTGGTAGCGCCGGGTGATCAGTCACCCTGTCAGGGCCCTCTCCTTCTAGGCTATCTTCCCTATCCTCAGCCGGGTGCCTAAGGAGCTTACTAGCGCTACCCATGCCTTAGCCGCTTTCAGCGTTTTCTCACTCCCTGTCCTTTTAGCCATTTGCATTCTGATTGTGCACTCGCACTCTGCCCACTTCACAAATTCTCTCATCCATCTGGATATGTTAGGGCCACTCCTCGCCTTCCAATGACTGGGGATTTCCCTTTTATCCAAAACCAGCCCTAAGTCCATGAACGTGTTAGTGACCTTGTTCCTGGTTGTGTGAGGGAACCAGTGCAGCAGACAATACCCTATTGCTGTTACTACCTCCCTATCCGTTGTAGTCACCAAGACTGACCCCCTTCCAGAAGCCCCTCAAGGTTGGACAATCCCAGAACATGTGCAAAAACCCTGCGCCCTCCATGTTACATCGTGGGCAGGCGGCTGAATGGACACCAAAATATTTGTTAATCTTACCCAGTGTGAAATATGCTCTGTGCAGGACATAGAAGTGGACCAGCTGGAATCTTGGATTTCTGGAGCTCTTCCAGGCCCTCTCCACAAGCTCCCCCCATGGTTTCTCATCTATAGCTTCACTCAAATCTTACTCCCACTTGAGGCGCAAGGCAATCAGAGGCTGGAGTATCTCCTGCGTTAGGCGCCTATAAAGGCAAGTAACCGCCTTGAAAGTTCCATCTGCTGTCACTATATATTAGCAAATTGTTGATGTCTGAGGCTCAGCGATCCCTTCCTGACAGTGTTTTCGCATGGCTGCTGTCAGGGCTGCATGCAGAAGAAAATAAATCTCCTCTTGGGAGATCATATCGCTCTCGGAGGTCATTGAGGGGGAGCAGAGTATTCTCTTCATACAAGTCTCCTATTGTGGAGATTCCTGCTTCTCTCCAGGCCTGCAGTCTATTCCAATTCCCACCGTGGGCTAAAGCCTCGCATATGGTCAGTGGGATGTCAGGTGCATAGGGGCACCAAATCCGCGCTTGTCGGAGGGACCTATTCCAGCACTTGCGCACTGTACTCAAGTCAGAGGGTACCGAGCGACTCCGTGTGGGGAGACTCAACAACACTTGTGATAGTAGCCACAAGATCGATTCACTGCCCCCATGGTCGTCTGTGTTCCGGAGACACCCCGCCATCCATTTAGTGAACCACTGCAGCTTCGCTGCAAGATAATAGGCCTCAAAATCTGGTACCACAAAGCCCCCCTCCACTCTAGGCCTCATCATGGTAGTGAGTGCCACCCTCCGTCTCCCAGATCCCCATAAGAAACATGTGACCATTGTTTTGAGCTGAGTGAACAGTCTAGGCGGTATCCAGAGTGGCAGTGAACCAAAGTAATACAAGCGTCGAGGCAGCGTCTCCATCTTTAAAAGTGCAACACATCCCACCACAGATAGCGGAAGGGTCCCCCAGAAGTCGAAGTTGCCTTTGGTGGCTCGCAACGCTCGCCCAATATTGACCTCCAGCAGGTCCCCTTAAGTATGGTATATTTGGGTACCCAGGTAAGTCAGGCATCTATCCTCCCATTTCACACCCTTCATCACCGGTGGCTCTGCTCTGTCCGATTTTGTCGGGAAGAGACACAACTTAGCCCAATTCACTCTGAGCCCCTCCACTCTCCCCAGAATAATCAGGAGTTCCTTAGCTCCCCGAAGAGCCTCTACCGAGTTGGCTAGGAACATCAGTAAATCTTCTGCATATAGTGCTATATATTGAGTTTAATCTGACACCTCCAAACCCTGGTAGCATTGTCCCGACCTACTATGAGCAGCCAGAGGCTCCATCGCCAGGGCAAACAGCAAGGGTAACAGTGGGCAGCCTTGACTTGTCCCTCGGCCCACCCTACAGGCATCCGAGATCAGTCCCCCCGTCCTGACCCTAGCAGTGGAGTCCTTATATAAGAGAGCCGTCCATTCTACAAACTGCTCCCCCAGCCTAAATGACCTCATGACTCTGAAAAGATACGGCCACTCGAGGCTATCAAAGGCTTTCTCGATATCAACTGCAAAAATAGATGCCTCCTCTTTCTGGTATGTGTCTGCCTCCAAAACTCATAGGAGCCGACGTATATTAATCGCCGTATTCGTGACGGGGATAAAGCCTGCCTGGTCGGTGTGTATTAGCGTCGTGAAATGTGGGAGAAGGCGGGAGGCCAGTATACGACTTAATATTTTGTAATCTAAATTGAGCATAGCGAGTGGGCGGTATGCAGTCCTGTCCCAAGCCGGCTTGCCGGGTTTTAGGAGTGGAATAATCGCCGCTTCTATTGTCAAAGCAGGTAAACAGCCTTCTTGTTTTGACTGATTATAGAGCGCCATCAGTTTGGGAGCCAAAACATCTACATACGTCGAATAAAATTCTATCGGCAACCCATCTGTTCCCGGTGTCTTATTTCTAGCCATATGTTTAATGGCCCCTCTCACCTCCTCAATCTCTATGTCTCTACCCAGATCCTCTGCCGCATCTGCATCTAGGCTTGGAATCTCCACGTCCCCCATGAACCCAGCTATCTCCTCTTCACCTGGAGCCAGTCTACTCTGATATGTCAGTATAGTATTCCAGAAACTGGGCGTTAATATCTTGTTGCCTATAATAGATCTCGTCATCCCGCCCTTGAAGCTCCAAGATCGCCATCCCCCTACCCGCTGGGTTAGCCAACCAAGCTAACAGTGCCCCGGATTTATCTCTCTTAGAGTAGGCCCGGGCTGTATATGTTTTGTAGTTGAAACACCGTAGCAGTTCTACTTGTGTTGCCATTGCTTCTCTAGCCTCAAGGAGGTCTGTTTGCTTATCCATCCTCTCCGGCCTGCAGTGGCCCCTAATAACAGTCTTAAAAGCTTCCCATTCTATGAGCAGACGTGTCGCCGTATTGGCATTGTCTAAAAAATAATCATCAATAGCGGAACCCACTGTGGACCGAAATACCTGGTCTTCCAGTGCCTCGTGCCTTAAGGCGCCGAACGGGTATTTTAGGCCGATCACGGATCCAGTTCAGGAAAACCAGCAGTGGATTATGATCAGAGACCGTTCTGGTCAGGTACTCACTCATCCTGACCCCTCCGTGAACATCCGGAGAACACAAGATACGTCCAGTAGAACATGAAGTTCACTCAGGGCCGAAAAGAAGGAATAATCCCTTTCCCCGGGATGTTAGGACCTACATGTGTCAATCATCCCCCATCCCTGCTGCCAATTACATCTGGCCTCTGCAATTCTATGTATGGGAGCATCAGAGAGCGGAGGCTGAGAGCAGTCCAATCTGACGTCAGTTACACAATTAAAGTCGCCCCCTAACAGTACTGATCCTGTCAGTACTGAGGCCAATGTCCGCGAAAGCTGTGCCAGAAATGCAGGTTGTTCCATATTAGGAGCATATAAACTCCCAATCGTTATGACCCTTCCGTCTAAGTACCCCAAAACCAAAACAAAACTTCCCTCTGGGTCAATTATTTGCCTGGTGCACTGAAAAGGGACTACCGCCCTCACCCAGACCAGGGCCCCCCTGTCGAAGGCTGAATAAGTAGTATAAAACACCTGCCCCCTCCACCTGCGCTGTAGTGCAGAACCTTCCTTCTCCGATAAGTGGGTCTCCTGTAATAGGACTATCTGCACCCCTCTCCTGACCAAGTACGCATGAACTCTATGCCGGCGTAGCATAGTGTGCATTCAACTGACGTTCCAAGATAAGATGTGACACACCCCTAGCAGCTTCCCCTAAAGCGACATGCCTGGCCCAGAACAAAAACCCCTGAACAATAAGAACCCCCCCAACTCCTCCTCCCCGGGGCAGGTACAAACAAATTAGTTCCCATCCAAACTTGAACGTATGAGAACAAAGTCTCTGATAGTGGTGGGGTGCGAGGCTTACCCTACCATACCCGAAACTCCTCCAGGCCATACCCCCAACATCTTGATACAACTGTCAGACCCAATGGTCATATCATCATCTTCATTTGACTGCTATTATGCCTGAACCGCTACATAAGGCGCATACAGCTACATTGGAACCCTCTGAAAGACTTCATGGAACTTCACTTTCAGGCTATTTCATCCGCTGTTTGAGGAGTGACGTCTGGAAGATCAGTCTCAGAGTCCTCATTTGCACTACCTGGTAGCGAGCTATTAGATCTCTCTATGTCAGGACCACTTTTGCTCGATCCAGGACTGTTACCCCCACGGCTAAATACAGCGATCGCCTGCAGTGCTTTATGCCGCTCGTTCGACGTTCTGTAGGAGAAGCAGCTCTAGAGGAATGTTGGCTCTTGGTCA
Source organism: Triturus cristatus (assembly GCF_964204655.1). Taxonomy (NCBI): domain Eukaryota; kingdom Metazoa; phylum Chordata; class Amphibia; order Caudata; family Salamandridae; genus Triturus; species Triturus cristatus. The sequence continues at coordinate 1,399,713,371 of NC_140591.1, forward strand.
GATTCTGCTGAGTTAAGTCCTGGGATGGAGTGCGAGCCTCTCGATTCCACCGGGCCTCTAGCCACTCCCATGCCTCCTGCGGGGTAGTGAAAAAGTGCGTCCCTGATTTGTCGACCACCCGGAGGCGTGCTGGAAACAGCATTGCATATGGGATCTGTAGTTGTTGCATTTTTCGCTTGAGTGCCAGAAATGAAGCTCGTTGGTGTTGCACTTCCCTGGTAAAGTCTGGGAATATCATCACCCTGTTATTTCCAATCTGCAGGTCCTGTTTTTGTCAGGCTTGTTGCAGAATATGGCCATGATCCCGAAAATGAAGAAGTTGCACCACAAGTGGATGAAGGGGGTCTCCGGGCATGGGCGGTCTGGCCGGGACTCTCTGAGCTCTTTCAAGCACATAAAAGGGGGGAAGGCCCTCTGGGTCCACTTCTGCCTTAAGCCAGTCCTCCAGGAATCACACCGCATCGGTGCCCTCCGCCCGTTCCGGAACCCCTACGATGCGCAGATTGTTTCTACGGGACCTAACCTCACTGTCCTCCGCTCTCACTTCCAGTATCTTGACCTTGGCCTGCACACTCTTCAAGGATTGCTGTAACATGGAAACAGCTACCGGGATATCAGCGAGTGTTTTTTCGGTGAGCCCAACTCTCTCCTTAAGCTTGCGGTGGTCATCCTTCAGCAAGTTAAGTTCAGTCCCAATCGAGTCTATCTTCGTCTCCCGAGCTTCCCTTGATGAAGTGATCGCCTGCATGATGTCTGCTAGGGTGGGCCCCTCAGGAGCAGTATCTCTCCTCTTCTCGGTTGTCTCGTTGTCATCATCAGTTTGATGACCTGTAGTCTCCACGCTGAGGACAGCATCCCCCTTCTTCTTGGTCACTTTCCCCATTGTCAGAGTTCTGCATGCACCCAACGGGCTACCTCTGTTTGGCGCTGTTAATGGTCGTTATTCACCTGTGGCGCAGTCAGTTCAGGGAAGGATCTGGGGATCCGGCACTAGCCTCAATCACTCTCCACACTTGGAGCGCCCTCAAGCGAAGGTAGCCCTCCCTGAGCCCGTGCACATAGGCGAGACCCCAGACAATTTTTCACAGGACCTCGTTGTCCTCCACCGCTATAGTCTCTCAGCACCCTCTAGTTGCGACCAGATAGCTTCCCAGGTGTGCTCCTCCCCAGACCGATGGCCTTCTTGACCAGGCAGACTCCAGTTTCGTGCTTATTTGCCCTCTCCTGTCGTCGTGGCTCACTACCCCGCTCTTTTTGGTAAGTTGAGAAGGCTTCTCCTCTAGTACCTTAAGTCAGGGTGAGGCCCTGATATTACTCCGATGTAGGCCGATCAGGTAGTCTCATGAGCCTTTCTAGGTCATGAATTTCTCATGTTGTCACAGCCAACCAATATCACTAAGTATTGAAAAGTTTCTCTTTCAAAGAGAGTTGTGCCCAATTGCCTGAAACGTGATTTTAGAACCTTGATTTCCACTCCCCTATCCCCTGACCCCTACATACCACTGGAGGTACCAATGGCAAACCCACAAATCTGTTGATCAAACTCAGCCCCAATCCACTCATTCCTAATTTGGAATTACACCAACCGCTGCTTGATCTAGAACCAACCTTCAGCCTGTGAGAGTTTCAGAAATGACAGTTGCCAGCATCAGTGATTTACCGAACACAGGAGAGACAGCTGAGGAATACTAGTTAAGACTTCAGACCTCACATTTTTTTGTGTTCTGGTTATCACAGATGCTCACTTAAATGCTGCCGAATCTAGGACTCTTACAGTGGCAAATGGGGCCATACAAACTTTCCCCAAATGAAATAAATTGTAAATAGTAAATACTGAATATATTGTGTGATGTTTGTGTTTAGCTTCCAATTATAAGTTTAAAGATTTAGAGTTTGCTGCCCTCTCTAGAGAAAACCACTGAAACTGTACCAAAAAGAAACTATGCAAATGACAATAACAAGCCAATTATGGGTATTGTTTAAAAACACTCATTAATTCTGCAAAACTCTGAATATTAGATATAATTTTCTCAAGAATATTCAAGCTGAAAGTGAGATGAGGAAATGAGTCAACGTTTTTATACTGAGTAATAGAATTAGGATTAATGCCAGTTCCACAAACATTGTTTATGTTACTGATGACACCGTTTCTGATTAATCACCATATTAAATAGTGTTGCAATCTACGCATATGGCTTGTAGGTTTTGTTACAAATTAGGTTTATCATCTCAGTAATGCATTGAGAACATCAAGATAAATACTAAAACCATTTTCAAAAGGTCAAACAGATTTGTTAGTCATTTCATGTTTTCCCTTATTCCAAACTCAATGGATTACAATAATTTATACACCATTATCAATGCTGGTGTGGCTGGACCATGCACCTCTACTGTCATTTTGCATTTGGACATTTGGTAAATGTCTAGTTATAGTTGGTTAATAGAAAAAGATTTGAGATTCCATGGTTTTGTAGTGTCAAGGAAAGTAGTGGGACAGAAAAAAGAAATAATGATTCAGTGTGGGAAACCCAGCGAGTAAATGAGGATGAGTTTGAAACAAGTAGTGGCTGGAAGGGTGATCCAAAAATGTATTATATGTTGAATTAGAGTTGGAGGATGGGATGAGGCCTGGTATTGTGGTGGTCACTTAGGATGTAAGCAGCAGCATAAGGGAGGAAAGTGTGCATGGGCAAACAGCAAGGGCAACAGTGGGCAGCCTTAACTTGTCCCTTGTCCCACCTTACAGGCATTCGAGATCAGTCCTCCCGTCCTGACCCTAGCAGTGGAGTCCTTATACAAGAGAGCCATCCATTCTACAAGCTGCTCCCCCAGCCTAAATGACCTCATGACTCTCAAAAGATACGGCCAATCTCTAAAGGTCCCATTCAGTAGCTCAACGAGGTCAGCAATATATTCATTTGTTTTGCTGTTATGCATAAGGTTCAATCATTAACACATCAGGGGTCTCTAAAGCTGATAATTGAGTTAGAGTAACACATACATATGTAACTGATGCCCAGCAGAGGAAGGGCTTGTATTAATTTGGTTTGTAGCAATCATGTTTTTCTGTTATTTTTAATAGTTATCTGTTGTGAGGATCTGGGTGAACTATATTATATCATGATATTGGTATTTGTAAAGCGTTCGAATAATCCCCTAAGGGGTTTCTCGGCGCTCCAGCAGACTTCATAGATTCAGTTGATTGAAATTTATAGATTAAATAGCCAAGTTTTCAAAAGCTTTTCAATACCACTAAATTAGCACAGGTGCATTGGTTTAGTGGCAGCTGATTCCAGTGATGTAGGGCCAAGAAGGAGAATGAAAGTCCCCATACCTGACCGTACGGATGCGCCAGGGGCGTATTAGCAGTTGATCCCTGGATCACAAATTACGGGTAGGAATGTAGGGTTGCAACCTATTTTGTTAGTAACGAGGCGCCTTTCATATGATATGGCTATATGATATGGCTGTGGGGCGTTATCGTGGAGTACACTGAGAGATACCATCTTGGGTCCAGTCAGTATCGCTTAGTTTAACTTAGATCAACTCTGGGTAGCTGTGGCTTTGAGCAGTAAGGCTTGGCAAAAGAACTTAGGGCCATATGTATGAACACATTTTCCTATAGACACAGAATGGGTAAAACCCTTTGATACATCTGCCCCTTAGTGTGAAGCATTTAACAGCACCAAACATCAAAATAAGGAAATCACACAGCAATAAAAAGACACATCAACAATTTATAAAAATAGAGCGTATTTGTATTAATTTTTAGAGACCTTGATCAACAAAATCCACAAGAGGGTTCCGGAGATACAGATTTTAGAATTTTTATCACTTTTAAATGCAACCACAAACAAGCATTGGTCAACAAAAAGTTTGTAAACGTTTCAAAAGTTTGGAAAAACTAGTGCGGGTATCCGGCCCAAGTTGGGTGACCATATCCATCAGGGATGAGGCGTGAGGGGCCAGTATGAATGCTTACCTGGCCACCAAATTGTTTTCAGAGCAAGTTCCAAATTCAACAGCACAACCATCATAGAAATCAATGGAGTGGTCTTGATGCTGAGTGATGCAGGCAAAGATGCTCAAAAGGATGCTCCGGTTGTGGTGCCTTCGACGGGGCGTCTCGGTGGTGGTTCCTCAGACCATGGATGTTATGGGGAAACTTTGACCACTGAGATCAAGGTCCCTCGAAGTCCTCTATGTTGTAGTAGTCAGACAGCCGATGCCACCCTTCTGGTCTCACAGCACCTCTGGTGGGGTCTGGTGTCCCTTGGGTACAATTATTCTGGACTTTGACAGCACTCCCAGGTCAGGCAGACTCAGGTGCAAGTTGTGGCTATCTTGGATTGTCTCTTTGTGGTGCCCGGTGATTGGTAACTGCAAAACGTGTGTGGTGGCTACCAACTGGTCCAATTGGGCTCTTTCAGTTGCTTCCAGGAGATCAGCAGACTGATCCTCGGAGGTCCTGCTGTTGGTGAAGGCAGGAAATTGACTTTTCCCCATGTCCGGAGCTGCAGGCACAGTCCCAATCTCGCTAGCCCAAAAGTGAAGCAGGTGCAGTCTTCAGGATGGTGCGTCCTATCTTTGTGCAAATAAAAGGCAGCAGTGCAGACCTTCTTTGGTCCTCTTTTCTTCTCCAAGCATGAACTGAGGGGTAGGGTGCCAGGGTGCCCTACGTATCCCAGGAAAGTGCCCCTAGTGGACCACGCGATCACTAGTCAATGGGCTGCTGTGTCCCCTTCTCTGTAGTGCTGCTGAAGTTCCTGTTATTGTTGGCATCTGGCTATCCCAGAGTGCCCCATCCTTGCCCCCTTGAAGATGACACAACCCTTCCCTGGTCATCCTGAGCAGGGTAGCCAACTCTAGAGGTGTGGCTACCAGTGGGGTACACGCCCATGGTAAAACCAGTTTGGGCACTGGTTTCCCCTTCCTTGGCTCTGTCTCCTAAGTGTCTACAGGAACAAAAGGCATCCTGCTCAGGGATTGTATCACAGTGGCCTTTCAATGGCGGCTTCACCTCTGAAGTCTTCGTTTTCGACTAATACCCTGAGTAGCCATCTGAGAAAGGAGGTAACAGCTCGCTCTGCGGCAACTGCCCTTGTTCCCAGCCCTAAAAGTTGCTTAACTTTAATAGTGACCTTAAATCTGGCCTTGGCATCCAGTCTGATTTAATGTCCCAATAAATTTGAAAACATACTCTATTTAGTTTAGGTTGTCCCACTCAGAAGTTAGTCGGACTGGGGTGCCAGATGGTAACCCTGTGTTAGCCAATGGGGCTCCTAACCCTTCCACAGGTAAACCACAATTTGGAAGTGTTGCTGTTAACACATATAAGATTTATACACCTTGCTTAGTAATATATAGCTCTCTGCCATAGGGTTCTCTAGGCCTTCATTAGGGGAAATTACTAGGCCTGGGCAAAAATTTCGTTCCGTTCGCGGAAATTGCGATAATTTGACATTTTTGCATTCCGCGGAGAGCGCGAAAATGTCAAAAATTCCGGTTTCCGCAGCTTGGCGATAATTTGTTTCTTGCTCGCGCTGTAAAATGATACATTCTCGCGCGCGCGCGATCGCCTTACCTGAATCCCTGCGTTCGCCGACAAGTTTTCTTGATCCGGTCGCGTTCTCCATGAGATGTTGTATTGTTTTTAGCCATTTGCGCTGTCTCGCGACAGTTCGCGCCCGCAGTGACGTCATGCGTCGCGCGATCACGTCTTTCTTCTCGCGATCATGCACCGCGAGAACAACTCAAAACAAGATGGCCGCGCCCGCAAGCAACCACATGGGTAAGTTGGCGACCCGCAACCATGCAGAAAATCTCGCGAACATGCCGGAAAAAAACTTCCGCATCTTCGCGATATTTCTGCTTGTTTGCGATAATTTTAAACATTCTCGCGATAATTTGCGAAGGTTAATTCCGCAAATTCCGCCCACCCCTAGAAATTACTTAAGGGGAGTGGTGGCTTTGCCGTTGAGTGTAATGGCAAAGTCGAACTGACAATGTCACACACTGCCCTGTCAGTCTGCAGTGGCAGGCTGGGGACCATTTTGTCTCTGTTACATGCAGGGTGGCACAAACAGTGATGCATCCCTGGATGAACACTCTGTAATACATGCACTGGGCACCTGGGTACCATATACTAGGGACGTATAAGTAAACCAGTGCTTGCCAATTGGTTGTATCCAATTCAACATAACTTGGTATAGGGTTATAACTCTAGCACTTGAGTCTGGTTAGCAAGCCTCAGTGCACTCTCACAGTCAAAATGGCAGCAGTGTCACTCCCAAAAATATGGGGGTGAACATGCAAAAAGATGCATTTCCTTACATGTCCACCGCCAGACGAAAGGTGATGAGCAACCTAACCCTTTTCCTGGTGATTGTCATCATCTAAGTGGGAAAACCTGGAAAGGACATCTGCATTGGCTTGGTCAGTCCCAGGTCTATGTTCCAGTGTAAAGTCTATACTCTGTAGAGAAATGGCCACCTCAGCAGTTGGGTGTTCTCTCCTTTCTTTTGCATCAACCATCTGAGAGGCCTGTGGTCAGTTTTATTTTTGAAGTGTGTCAGTGGCACTCCAATGCTGCCCTCTGGGCAACTGGTTGAGCTTATCCCTGATCATTCAGCTGTGACAGTACTGCCGCATTCCCATGTTCTGAAGCATCAGTTTGGACAACAAACTATTTACTAAAGTCAGGTGCTTTAAGGACAGGCATAGAGCACATAACTTCCTTAAGGGTGTCAAAGGTCTTTTGACATAAGTCTGACTTTCCTTGACTGCTTCTTGGAGGTTAGCTCTGTTAAAAGTGGCACTATGTACAATAACCTTTTACAGATCTCCTATAGTAACCAGTTAGGCCAAAGAAGGCTTTGGCGGGAGTCTGAGTATTTGGAACTTCTCAGACCAGAATTGTCCGGATTTTGGGATGAAGAGGTTGTACATGACCTCCACCTACTTGGTGGCCCAAGTATACTACAGACCCTTGCCCTATTTAGCAGTTGCCTTGATAATTAGCCCTGGCTGTTGTAGGGCTCTAAGCACTTCCTTGAGGTAAACCAGATAATCCTCACAGGTGGCACCAAAGACAGGCATGTCATCTAGATATGCTGCACTAAAGTTATCCAGACCTAAAAGTTCTTTATTCACAAACCTCTGGAAAGTGGCAGTTGCATTTTTCTAACCATAGGGCATCTCTTTAAACTTTAAACTGAAAGTGTCCTCTAAGGTTAAAAAGGCAGACCTCTCATTAGTTCCAGGTGTGAGGGCTATCTAGCAATAACCTGATGTCAGATCTAAGGTACTCAGATATTTTGCAGCCCTCAACCTATCAAGGAGCTCATCAGCTCTTGGAGTGGGGTGAGCATCAGTGCTTGTGACTGTATTTAGTCCTCTGTAGTCCACACAAAATCTTAACTTGGGTTTAGCTCATTTTGGGTTAGGTTTGGGCATCAGAGCCAGTGGGCTGGCCCAAGGACTACTAGAGGGCTCAATCACCCCTACGTCTAGCATTTGTGCAACCTCAGCTTTAATGCTAGCCTTGACCTTGTCTGACAGCTTGTAAATCTTACATTTGACAGGTAAATTGTCACCTGTGTCCACATCATGGGTGCACTATGTTGTCAAACCTGGGGTCAAGGAAAACAGGTTAGCAAACTGCCCAAGCAAGTTGTACCAGTCTCTCTCCTGCTGATTACTCAGAATGGTAGGGAGAACTACTCCCGCCACTGAACCATCTTTCAGAATCGTTCATATTAGGTCTGGGAGAGGTTCACTTTCTTCCTCTTCTTCACCATCTGTCATGAGGAGCATGGTAGTGCCAGCTCTGTCATAATGTAGCTTGAGCCTAGTCACATGGATCATCTGGGGGGTGGGGGGGGGGTTCTTGGAGTACCTAGGTCCACCAAGTATGTGACGCTTCCTTCTTTTCTAAGATAAGGTAAGGCCCAGTCCATTTATCTTGGAGTGCTCTGGGTGCTACTGTCATGATCCTGTGCTTGGTGCCAAGTTTTTAAAACAAATATCGAACCTACATAGGGTGCAGTTTCCTATTCTTTACAAAGTAGTTATTCCCCAATAAAAAACTACCCCTATCCAGTGCATCCAGCACTCCAAGGGTATGCCTATGTGGAGAGTGTGGTGTTACCAATCTTGTGTTGTGTATATAAACATGTGAGATTATTATGCTTGTTTGGCTATTTAAAGGAAATCAGGAAGGAGGGCCGGATTCGGACGCTGACAAATTCCTGTTGTCGACCTGCGATCTACAGGAATTAAGCGTGGCGTCCTGGAAGTCGTCGCATGATGTGGTGTTGTCCTCTAAGGGAGTAGTCACAGTATGGTTGTCTGTAGTGATGAATATTAGAATAAAGTAATAACTTAGCTTTCTTTTGTCTTTTCTGCAGGATTCGGATGCTGCCAACGAACACTGAAGCCTCCAGGAAACCGGCTAAGTTCACCGTGAAAGACGAAGTTGATGACGGTCGGAAGGCTAAGTGCCTTCTGGAACTTGGGTGTGGCATTATATAGACATGCCACACCCGAACCGCACTCAAGATGGCTGTTATGTTCGCATGCGTTCAGACGCGATGCGACGTACATCCGCACAAAGTCTCTTCCCAGCTAGCGGGCAATACACGCGTTAGGCGCGAAACATTCACCTTCCTCTCTAGTCCAGAGAAGCATTATTCAGCGGTTTTCTCACAAACAGGAACTCACTGTAAAGATGCAATTACAGTGATGATGACTATGAGCATAACAAACATTGGTAAAGTTAGTTTACAGTGATGACGACTATGAGCACAACAAGCATTGGCAAAGTTGGTTACATACACTGGTTATCACATAGGGGTTCTAGGAGGTTGGCTCATAACGTCTCTGCGAAATTCTGCCAAGACACCTTACAGGTAATAGTACAGGATTCTTGCAGGTAAGAGTGTATTGGTTAACCTGACAGCTACTGGCTCTAACATTCAAACCAATTGTTCAGCCTGGTATTCCACCAGAGAAGCCTTTAGTCATACCAGTGCTTTACAAGCTCCTGGCTGGCCTCTGCCATTCTGGAGTGAAGATGAATCTTGGATGTTCTGTTTCTGTTTGGGTCCTTTGAGAGGTGTCTCCCAACCTTCTCTGTTACAACTTAAAGGATTCCTGACAGGGTGTCAAAAGAGTAGTTCAAAGGGGCTGAATTCTGCTCCTTTCTGGGGAGCCTCCCCGTAGGCAAACAACAGGCATGGGAGAAGAATATCCTGTCTCCACTGAGTTTATCAGTGAAACCCATGATCATGCCTTTCGTGGTCTTGTTAAATCTTTTAACAAGGCCATTACCTTGTGGATGGTATGGTGTGGTGAACTTATAAATCAATCCACAGTCATCCCAAATTGCTTTCAGATAGGCAGACAAGAAGTTTGTGCCTCGATCTGAAATAACCTCCTTGGGAAAACCCATTCTGTTAGCAATACCAAGTAAGGCTCTAGCAACTGCAGGGGCAGTGACTGTCTGAAGGGAAAAGGCTTCTGGATATCAAGTAGCATGATCCACTACCACTAGGATGAACCTAGACCTAGAGGCAGTAGGTAGGCGGGTCTAGGGAACCAAGTATATAGATCCCTACCCTCTCAAAGGGAGCCCTTACCACTGGAAGTGGTATTAGGTGAACCTTTAGCTTGGGACCTGTCTTGCCACTGGCCTGACAAGTAACATAGGAGAGACAAAATCCCTTTACATTTTCTGACATCTGAGGCCAATAGCATTGATTGACCAACCTGTCCCAGGTGTTGGTCAGCCCCAGATGTCTAGCTGAGGGGATGTAATTTACTAGGTTTTGGAGGAAATCTCTGTACTGTTAGGGGACCACCACTCTCCTGGTTGCCCCTGGTTTGGGGTCCTTTGCTTTACAGTACAGGATTCCTTACTCCCACTATACCTTATGGTTAACACAAACATATCCTTCCACCTGTCTGACAATCAACTGTATGGGGCCTTAAAGAGTGGGACAGGACAGCTGTCCATTGCTCAAGTTCTCTCTGGAGAAGCCCCCTGCTCCATGAAGTTACGCTAGATCAGGCCAGTCCATTATGGTAAATGCAATTCACTTTAAACGCTTACTTGAGTTTTTGCTGCAGTGTTTCACAAAAGTTAGATCTGTGAATCTCTAGACACATCTGTTTCTGCATATTTTCCTTCATGAGTAGAGATAAAAAACGAAAATGCATCCAGTTTTGCTCTTAGGTCTCAGTACCTCTCTCTGGCGCACAGGTTTAAACTGAACTGCATTTACCAGAATGCTAAGGGGTGAACTGTGCTGGGAGGTGAAGCAGTTTGATCCCACCCCCCTTCGGTTTAAAAAGGCTCCCTTGAGCCGACAAACTCTTGGAGATGCACCTGTGCGCCAGGGTGAGGTACAGAGACCTGAGAGGATTGTGGCAGCTTTCTCAGCAACCCCTGATGAATTTCATTTTTATCTCTACTGATGAAGGATAATATCCAGAAACACAAGTGTTTAGAGAATAACAGCGCTAACCTGCATCAACTTTGGTGAAACACTTCAGCAAAATTTCAAGTAAGCATTTAAACTTAACTGCATTTACCAGGATGCTAAGGGGTGAACTGTGCTAGGAGGTAAAAAGTGTGCTCCCATCCCCCTTCAGTCCTTTAGGGGAGTTCCCTCCTCTTCAGAGACCAGGCCTTACCCCTGGGGGTTGGGCTTCTAACGGCTCTGCTGACATTTGGGAGAGGCCTCCTCAGGCTTCCTTCCTCTCCTCTTGTTGGTAGGGACTTGGTCTACTGTTTCAGAAACCACAGTTCCTTGACTATCCCTTAAGGCCTTTTGTGCTCTGGTGGAGACATACATCTACTCAGGGAGACCCAGCATTGCTGCAGCAACTTTCTTAGGGCAAGTAACCCCTCCCGACTCAAAGTCTACCACAGCCATGGAATGTGACTTTGTAACATTGTCAGAGTTCACTATCATGTACTTCCTCTTGTAGAATCTGGCTTGTGAAAACCAACTTGGCCACAACCATGGTTATGCTGGCACCTGCATTCCCCAAGGCCTGAAATTCTACCTTATTGATTCTTGGCCACTTGCTATAATTTACTATACTGGCTGGCCAGTGGACCAAGGGCTCAACTTCCTTACCACCCAGGGAAACCAATGTGGCTTCAGTGTAACCCCTGCAATCCCCAGGGCCAAATTCCACCCCAACCCTCACACTGGCAATTCCATTTGAACCAGAGGTTGATTTCTTAGTGCATGTAGGATCTCCCTTCTTGTGCCCTGGCTGTATATAGTAATAGAACACCCCAGCCTTTGATGGGTTAAAGTTCTTTCCCTGATACCCCCTCCCCTTTTGGAATTGGTAAGTGGCTCTGGGCTCCACACCATGGGCATCTTTTAAGGCCTCTGGGGATTTCTTACTCTTTCTAAACTCCCCCCATCTTTCCCTTGAAGGGGGGCTGTCCCACCTTTTTGTTTTCACCTCCTTGGTACTTCTTGAGTACTCTAGTGAGCACCCACTCATCCGTTGTCTTCACCAGCTCTCTGGGGCTAGACAGCTTAGAGTCTGCCAGATGCTGATGTAACAACTCTGAGGTACAATTTGTAAGAATGTGTTCTTTCGCGACTACATTGTATACACCCTCATAGTTATCTACCTTGTTACCCTTTATTCAACCCTCCAGTGACTTCACTGAAAAATCTACAAAGTCTACTCAAGTCGGTGTTGCTCCCTTATGTGTAATTCTAAACCTGTGCCTGTACTCTTCAGGGATAGGGCCAAATAGCTCAATGAGTGCCTCATTTATGTAAGATTCTGTCACCTCATCCTTGAGTTTAAGAAATCTATCTCTCCCTATTGTAGGTATTAGTTCCCATAGTAAGGGCCCCCAGTGTTGTGCACTCACCCTCCTAATCCTAAGTGCTCTCTCATAGGATGCTAGCCACTTTTCTATTTCACCTCCATCATTGTATTTAGGATCTATCCCCTTGGGCAATCTAGGATCATAGGCACCACCTGGTATTGACTCTGCTTCTCTGCTGCCACCATTTTCTTGTGGTCTTATCTCCAGCTTGACCCTCAACTAATAGTAGGGATCTTGAGTGTGAGTAGGGTAGCCAAGTCGATTCCCCCTGCTCACCATCTTTGAAGACTTTTTGGAGAAAATAGTTTTTGCTACTGGAATTTTTTCTTCTAGAAATCACCTGCCTTTGGACTTTTCAGAACTCGGCAAACTTGTAAAGTTTTTCTCAATGTCGACTTGGCAGTTTCTTTTCAGTTGTTATCAACTTATTAGTTGTCTGGTAGAGCAAAACACAAGCTCTGGATCCCACCGCTAGGCACTAAGGTGAGCATCTACGTGTGCTGTATGATATGGATGTGGGGCCTTTTCGTGGAGTACACTCACAGATACCATCAGTATCCTCCGTAGCTCAATCATGGGCAGCTGTGGCTGTGAGCAGTAAGTCTTGGCAAAGGAAGCAAGCGTGAAGCATTTAACAGCACCAATCCACAAAATAAGACAATCACACACCAATAAAAAGACACAACAATTTATACAAATAGAGTGTATTTTTATGACTTTTGTGAGACTTTGATCATCAAAATCAAAATCCAGAGATACAGATTTTAGTAGTTATCACTTTTAAATGCAACCGGGAACTAGTATGGGTCAAACAAAGTTTGCAAACTTATCGTAAGTGTGGAAAGGTTAGTGTGGGTACTCTGGTCCGAGTTGGGTGGCCAAATCTGATAGGTATGAGATCTAGGGGGCCAGTATGTATCCAGTGTTTTTAGAGCAAGTTCCAAATTTTACAGCATGACCACCAAGGTAATGTAGTGGTACTGATGCTGAGGTATGCAGGCAAAGATGCTCAAAAGGATGCTCTGGTTGTGGTGCGGATAACGGGGTGTCTCAGTGGTGGTTCCTTGGGCAACAGGTGTTTTGGGATGACTTTGCCCATGGTGATCAAGGCCCCTAAATGTCCTTTATTTTACAGTAGTCAGTCAGTCGATGCTGCACTAGTGGTCTCACAGCACAGCAGTTGGATGCAGACTCTTTGGTGGGGGCTGGTGTCACTTGGGCACATTGAATCCAGAATTTAACATCACTCCCGGGACCAGCAGACTTGAGTGTAAGTTGCGGCTATCTCTTTGTGGTGCCCGGCGACTGTTAGCGGCAAAACATCTGCGTTGGCTCTTATTGTCCTGGAGCTGCATCCAGAAGAGCAGCAGACTGATCCTCTGAGTTACTGCTGTTGGTGAAGGCAGGAAATCAACTTTTCCTTGTGTCAGGAGCTGCAGGCACAGTCCCAATCTCGCTAGCTTAAAAGTGTAGCAGGTGCACACAACGGTCCAGCCTCTCTTTGTGCAAATAAAAGGCATCAAGGCAGTCCTTCTTCGGTCCTCTCCTCTTCTCCAAGCATGAACTGAGGGGCAGGGTGCCAGAGGTGACCTACTTATCCCAGGAAAGTGCTCCAAGGGAGTCACTAGCCAATGGGTTACTGGGTCCCCTCCTCTCTAGCGAGATAGTTCCTGTGATGCCTGACATCTGGCTATCCCAGAGTGCCCCATTCTTGACTTTTTCAAGATGACATGACCCTTTCTCTGTTGTCGGGAACAGGGTAGCCTACCCTAGAGGTGTGGCTACCAGTAGGCTACATGCCCATGGGGAAATTGGTTTGGGCATTGGTTTCCCCTTCCTTGGTTCTGTCTCTGAAGTGTCTACAGGAATAAAAAGGCATCCTTCATGGGGATGTTGTCACAATGGTCCTTCAAATGCGACTTCAACTTTGAAGCCTGCCTTTTGGGCTAACACCTTGAGTGGCCATCCTGGGAGAGGAGGTAACACATCGCTCCGCTGCAACTTCTTTTGTTCCTGGGCCTGGGAGTCATTCACACATCTCCCCAGGCAGTCAGAAAACTGTCTGTGTGTCAGTGCCTTTGTGAGTTGGTTAACTTTAATAGTGACTTTAAATCTGGCCTGGGCATCAGGTCGGATTTAATATCCCAATTAATGTGATACCTTACTTGACTTAGTTAGGTTGTTCCATTCAGAAGGTAGCTGGATTGGTTTGCTACCCAGTAACCCTGTGCTAGCAATGGGGCTCCTAACCCTTCCACAGCAAAACAACAATCTGGATGTGTTGCTGTTAAGACATATAGAAAATTAGATACCTTACTTAGTAATATATAGCTCCTTGCCATAGGACTCTTTAGTCTTTCATTACGGGAGACTTGCATGTATTACTCAATGGTGGCTTTGCCATTGGGTCTAATGGCAAAGTCAAATTGACAGTGTCACACACTGCCCTGTCAGTCTGCAGTGACAAGCTGGGGCCAATTTTGTCTCTTTTAGATACAGGGTGGCACAAACAGTGCTTCTGGCCTGGATAAAAACTCTGTCTTCCATGCCCTGGGCACCTGGGTACCATATACTAGGGACTTATAAGCAATCTAGTGCTTACCAATTGAGTGTTTCAAATTCAACATAACTTGGCATAAGGCTAGAACACTGGCACTGAGTTCTGGTTAGCAAGACTCAGTGCACTCTCAGGAGTCGAAAAACCTGCAGCATCCAGTCCCAAAAATGTGGGAGTGAACATGCAAAAAGATGCATTTCCTTACGTCGGTCCTCAATTGCTGTAATGGTAGTCGGTTGCAGGCAATATCCGCTTCAACTGAGTAAATTGGGCCAAAAGTGCCAACATTTTCAAACAAGGGAATCACAAGAGATTGACTCCCTGATCATAATGACATGGTGGTCTACAAAGACATGCATGAAATCTGGAACCTTCTTATATGGTGCCGGAATGACTATACATGCTGCCTTTAGGACAGATTACTCTCTAATACGTGGTCAATGAAGGACACTAGCACTGTATGTATTGTACCCATTTGTGCACTTAGGACAATACCACTTGGACCTCCTATTTGGTGGTTAGGACGTGAAAATATGTGGGAGTTAATAAAAACAGCTTGAACCATTTTTGACACATGAGCTTTCAGTGGCAGGTCTTTTTTCCATTGAGACCACAGATTTCTCATGAGGGACACTGGTTCTTGACTGCATTTGGCTATGATCATTGATCCATTACACTCGAATTTTAATGAGTTCGACTGCAGATGGTGCTTGCACATACATCCTTCTACTGTCTCTGAACACTTAGTACAATTTAGAATTTGTTCGTGATTGGAAGGATGTAGTTTAAATGTCAGCTGTGTGTTGGCTGCATAACACACCCTCACACCTTAGCACTGTAGTCATGCAAAGGGATTAATGAACTTGCCGATGCCATACTGCCAACTTTTCAGTTTGCAGACAGGGATTGTATTGTCAGTTACAGTGCGTGTCCTCAGAAATGTTTTGTTGCCCCCTCCTCAACCAATTAGTGAAGATGTATGGGCACCACCTCTGACTATGCTCTAGTCAATGGGATCCGTCTCTCATTGTTTTCAGTGGAAGACCCTACTACTACAATTAGAGAGTTTGAACTATTTTCCATTATGTAGTCCATTAAACATAATGCATCGGGCTAGATGGCTGGGCCAACACCACCCTTAAAACTAACTCACACAAGTGAATGTTCTAATGTTTTGTGACTGCATTTAGAGATGTTTGCGAACTTTTAAAGTGCTGCTCAGAAGCTGGTGAATAAAAGGTAATGCATAATGCTAGCCTCCTTTCTGGTCATTAAATTACATGGCAGTTACAATGTAATAGCAATGCTGACCTCTCTTCTTCACCCCCTGCCCTCTAAAGATCTTTGCTGAATCCTTCTTAAGCACTTAGAGAATTGGGTCAAGGAGACTAGAGCCTCGTCTTTAAGCCATGCCCACAGTGCAAAGTGTTGTGGTATTGACCTTGATGACTAGAGTCATGATGGTGGGAGCCACTCCCATGCACCGTGCATTTGCAAATCAATGTACGACCTTTGAACTTTGGTTGGTTTGGTGTTTCATGTGAAAATTGGTGTAGGGTTTAATGAGACAGGGCATGAGGCAAGGATGGGTCTGCTGCCACGGTTAGTTAACGGATACATCTGCCATCTGATCATGGAACTGTCTAAATTAAAGTCGTTTCCACCTAGATTTGAGCCATGCCTAGCGTGTTGCATTGTTTATGCTGATGAACGACCATCCACTAGTCTTCAGCGGCTTTAGATATAGTGAGGTTGCATGCAGAACATTAGTCCTCAACTTAACTAAGACGTATGTATTTCAGTAAGTCGTCTAACAGCATGAACTGTTTCTTAAAGGTATTATGCCGCAGAATGTTTTGGACAATAAATATCTGGGTATTACAGTCACTCATATGCTGGACTGGCACACTATTTGATTACGCAGAATAGTGCTATGAACACCTCTAACACTTTCTTTAGGAGACATGGGGGCGATTTTCCAGGATTGATCCTGAAGGTTCATAAGAAAAAACTAGTTCCAGCTATCATCTGCAGATGTGTGGCACAATTGACACATAGCAAACAAGCTGTGAGCAAACTGTACCGGGGTATTTTGCATCGCTTTTTCATTTAGTTGATTACACCCCTGTGGAGCTAACTATAGTAGAATAGGCACACTATGCCTCCTTGTTCTCATTGAAGAGCTAATCCTTCTGTTTAAGGATGTAGGACCCTTGTTGAAAGGATGCCTAGTCTATTATTTGCTGAAGTAATTGCACAATGTAGCTCAATGGCAAGCAATTACATTTAATTCTGTATGGATTGGCTGCACCTTCTTGATTGTTTTGTCCTTTGTTATGATTTGACTGTCACTCCTCGACAATTTGGGTAGAATTTAAACAGAACTAATTGCTTTATCGAGAGTTGTTGAATTAATTGCACTGAAGCACTCATACACATCTTATGACCTGATCTGAACTTCTGTAGGTGTTAGCATCTTATACGACCATTCAAAAGCTGGTATGATGGCTCAGTTAGCCGACTGTGCGCCGCTGACAAATGCAGTGTTTTGGAAGTTATGAGTTTGAATTTTGGCAAAGCAGACTCTGCTTCCATCCTTCTGATGTCAGAAAATTCAGTGTGATAAATTCGGTAATAGTAACATCTGTTGTTTATAGCACTTAGAAATAGCAGAACTAAGTTATGAAGTGGTATGTGTAGCACGCCATAATATATAGTACACTTCTTGTACCTCTAAAGTCCTGTGGGCCATGTAAATATTTTCAACCTAAGTGGTGACTGTACTTATGTTACACACAAGGACCAATTACGTGGAAAATTAAATTCCATGATAATATTGAACTGCTAATACATTAAGCCACATAGTGATTTAACCTGTGGGATGTTTTTCAGATATAATTACACGGCAGACCAAAGGATGATAGGTACATTTTTTGTTTTATTCCAATAAAAAAGGTTGATTCAAATAGAGATTTAGTATTAAATTGAACACCTTGTATTATTTACTAATTTGTAATGCACATAGCTGTATATTGCTCATGGTATGTGAATGTAGAACGTTTAGATGGTTTATTTACCTATTAGTTAACGCACAAAGTAAAATATCTGTGGTTGGCTCCCCTTTACCTGCTGCTTTTCTAATGTTGAAGGTCACTTTGGAATATGAGCCTTGTCTCCACACGTTCTTAATTGCCTTCTATTTTAATTCTGTTTTTGTCGAAAGATGCTTACATTATCTGCTTTGGTTTCAGATTGATTTCAGGAGCCTGAAATACGCTTTAAAACAAGTCCTTTCCCACAAATCCCTCATTCTGATATTCTCCCTTTCGGTTAGGTTGCTGAAAACGTTAATATTTTCAGATGCATCTACTCTTATATACGACTTGATCAACGTTCTGTATCCATTGCATCTTTGGGTTCACTCTACCTAGTATCCTTGGAGCTTCCCCACACTTTGCTCAATGTGGGGAATTTCCTTTTCTTCATGAACAAGAAATTGCTCCTCAAATTGGGATTGCAGCAGTGTTTCGACTCTAAAAGCCCTAATGGCCATTCCAGAGATGAAATTGAGGCCCAATTTGACAAGCTCTGACTATAGCATGGGGCCTCCCCAACTCGCTTTTTTAATGGCTTGTATCTCTATATTTGTTTTGTGGTCCTATGACCTTGGGCCAAGAAAGCCATAGAGTGAGAGCTGGGAGTTGAGGTCACTGGGCCTACCTCATTGTTGCACACTTTTCTCTCAATGCCTTTCTCAGCAGCCACCATTATATTGCGGGGATAGAAGAACATGTGTTGGAAACGGCCCTTTTTTCAGGGTTATCCCCAAACTTTTTGCTTCTTCCTCCTTTATTTTTTCTGATCTGTGGTTGTTGGCAATAGGACTCTGAGCACTTTACCACTGCTGATCAGTGCTAAAGTGCATATGCTCTCTGTATAAATTGTTATATTGATTGGTTATCCATGATTGGTATATTTGTTTCACCTGTTAGCCCCTAGTAAAGTGCACTGAGCGTGCCAGGGCTGGTGATTCAAATGCTACTAGTGGGCTGCAGCACTGATTGTGCCGCCCACATGAGTAGCGCTAAAATGATGTCTTAGGCCTGCTTGCAGTGCCTATGTGCAGTCCAGGACTGCCATGTCGACCTGGCCAGTGCACCCACTGACCAGGCCTTATCCTTCCCTTTCTGTACATGTCAGGCATCCCTATGGTTGCCCTAGGTACCCCCCTGGGCTGGGTGCAGTGTATCTGAAAGGTAGGGCATGTACTGAGGTGTGTAACATGCCCTGGTAGTGAATTACAGCCATTTTCGTTTTTCACTGCTGAGAGGCTATCTTGCCCATAGGATAGAATGGGGAAGGCTGTTTACATGCCTATCTTCCCATAAGGTCAAGATAGAAAATCCAAGTTTGGTATCTTTGTGTTCAGAATTTAACTATACATCTTTTTACCAAGATGGTTTTTAAATTCACTGTGTGAGAATAGCACTTTTTAGAAAGTAGCTATTCTCCTGTTTAACCTTCCTATGTGCCTGTGTGCTGGTTGGCTGACTGGTGTCATGTGATGGGCTAGGTGGCTCCAGGAGCCTGGATGAGTCAG
The DNA here is from genome assembly GCF_964204655.1 of Triturus cristatus. Lineage (NCBI taxonomy): Eukaryota > Metazoa > Chordata > Amphibia > Caudata > Salamandridae > Triturus > Triturus cristatus. The sequence goes on from NC_140591.1 coordinate 1,399,732,394, forward strand.
CAGCAGGGTGAATAGGGAGATCTGCTTTAGATGGGTGGGAGGAGTAGTCCCTGGGTTTGAATAGGGCTGCCCCTGCCAGCACAAAGCTGGCTCCACCCCCTGCTGGCCAGGCTGAGGACTCTGCCTCTGCTGGCACAAAGAAGGCTCCACCTCCTGCTGAGCGTCTAACGACCCTGCCCCTCACTCTGAAAGGAACCAGGTGCTCCAGGGCAGAGCACACCCAGGAACCGGTTTGAGCAGGGGAATCCCCCCACTGAAACACAGCGAGACAAAGACTTGGAGGGGTATAAGAAGAGGACCCCAGACACCTAAACTTTAGATCACTTTGGAACTAAGAAGAAACCTCTGCCAAGGAGAAAGCTGAAAGGACTGAAGAGGAGAAGACTGCCTGCTTGCTGTTTTGCTTTGCTGCCAAGGAGAGGGGAAGGACTTTGCTGTGTCCCCTTCTTTTGATTCTGATCTCCAAGGGCCTGAGAAGAGCTGGCTCTCTGTTAAGAAGTCCCAGGAACAAAGGGACTTCACCACCAGCTCCCCTGGAACTCTGCTGAGAGAGTTCTGACCTGCCTTGGAGTGCTTGCCCAGTCTTGGGGCCTCAGGAGGTCTTTTTGCTGTGTTTGGGAGCTGGGAAGCAGAAGCGTGAAAAAGAAACAACTGGTACCCAACGCATCATCCGATTGCGTGTCGCAAGAACGAGAGTGCGTGGAAAATTTCATCGCGGCACCATCGCAACACGCAGGGTCCCCGCATCGCGGAGTGCGTCGAGCATCGTCCCGGTGCGAGAAGATTCCTGACGCTGCGAGGGTCGTCGCAGAACCAGTTTGCGGGCCGCACCACTGCCGCTGCGTGAAAAGTCTCCAGCCACTGCGTACGTCGACGCAGAGTCCCGTTCCGTGGCGCATCGAGAGTTGCGGCGCCGGAAGGCCACGCTGCGCCACGCATCGCACCACATCGAAGAGTGTCGCATCGAACCTGTGCGTGAAGCTTCCCCCTAAGAAACCTACGCAACGAAGGCCAAAGTCATCGCATCCTCCCCTTACAGATCGGAGCCGGCGCATCCACCTCTGCTGCGTGAAGCAGGGCCGCTGCAAAGCCTCCCCAGGATCTCAGTAGTATCGCATCGCCTTTGCAAGCTTCCTTGTTATAGCTTTTGGGAACCTTATCGCAACTACAGGTACTGTTGGGCACGAAAGTGTCGCATTTTGTGCGTTGAGAGTCGCATTGTGCAGGACACTGACTTTTACATCCTGGAGTACTTTCTGCAAACTCTGAACTATCTTTAAAGTAACCTTTTTGAATTATATGTTGGTTTGTCTGTAGTATTTGGTCTTGTGAAGTTTTTAGTAAAGATACATCATTTTTCTAAAACTGGTGTGGAGTAAATCTGTGGTGTTTTCACTGTGTTACTGTGAGTGTTGGTACAAATACTTTACACATTGCCTTTGATAGCCTAGACTGCTCAGGCCAAGCTACCTAGAGGGTGAGCAGGGGTTATCTTAACAGTGTATCCCCCTTTCCCTGACTAGAAGCAAGGGTCCCTACTTGGACAGTGGTACCTACCCTGCCTACTAGAGACCCCCAGATCTAACATTGGTGGTCAGCGGTGAGGATTGAACTTGTATTTGTACTTGACCCACAGTAATTGGTGTACATCACTAGTTTAAGTGCAGACCAATACGCAACCACATACTGTAATTTTTTATTCTATTTTTGAGTAACTCTTCAAGAGCATCATGTCTCAGGTGGCAACAAGTGAGAGGGCAGAATTGGAGTTTTCCATGGAGGATCTGTATTCGTACAAGGTTGAGGAGCTCAAGCAATTCTGCAAAGACCTTGGTTGCCCTGTGAAAAGCGGATCTAGAAGGGATGTGCTACAAAGAGTCTTGAAGGCCTGGTGGGAGGCTCAAGAGGAAGATGATGCAGATGAAGAGAATGGTTTTGTTCCCCAAGCTCTGCCCGTGGTCGGACCAGTCTCAAGGGCTGGCAGCTCCCATGCCAGTAGGAGTCTCACTCCAGAGGAGTTGGAGGAGAATCAAAGAGCTAGAGATCATGATTTAGAAGTCATGAGGCTTGAGTTGAAGCTGATGGAAATGGAAACCCAAAACAAAATAGAAGAGAGCAAGAAGATGTATGCCTTGGAAGAATTGAAATTGACCTTGGCACATGAATTAAGAATGAGGGAGCTTGATATGGAGCTCGAGAGACTTGAGGCCATGAGTGTCTCAGCTGAAGAAGAATGGTTAGCTCAAGAAGTGAGCTTTGCTGAGTTGGAGGTGGAGTCCAGCTCAGATGGTGGCAGCAAGATTGTAGTTTCTAGTGCTGAGAGAAAGGTACAAACACCCAGAGATGTGGCACCTGACTTGAAGGAGGGGGTTGACATACACCAGGGGGTTCAGGTTTATGATGTAGTTCCCGTGGGGTGCAGTGTCCCTGAAGTAGATTGGGGAACTGGCACGGGGGACCATATTCCTAGTGGTGGGAGGGACACTCTACTGACCCTAGATGAGAGGTACAGGGAGAGGGGTTCCCCCATGGTAGAAACCTTGGTGTGTGAGTGTGAAGACCACCCAGAAGAGTGTGAGATGTGTGACAGAGACAGTCAGGTACTGTCTTGCCAATCTCAGGAGAGTGGTGTGAGGTACTTGTGTGAGGCACTGGAGGGTGAGGCAAACGGTAGCTTGGTTAACAACTGTGGGGGGCTGTGTGATTCATTTGTTGGAGAGCATATTTTAAGTCCCTGTTTTCCAGAGCTATGCCAACACCCAGTGGAGTGTGAGTTCTCTGGTTCCAGAGAGCTTGCGTTGGAGGCAGACCTTTGGTTGGATGCCAAAAGGGCTGGAGAGGCATTGGGGAGTGATCCCAAAAGGAGTGGCCTGTATATCTTCCAGACCTGTGAGGTGGAAGAGGTTCAGTGTAGCCCAGTTAGGTCCCAGTGTAGTGGGAGGGGTGTAGGGGCTCACGTCCTGTCTCAGTGGAGAAGGGGTGAGTGTGGGACTGTGGGTCCCAAGGTGTCCGAAACCCCGTCTCAGGGCCTGGCGGGTTCCTTAAGGGAACACCAGGTTGGGGGCCTAGACAGTGCTAGTAGGCCATTTGGGGAGGATCTCCTAGTGTCAGGAGAACCTGGAGCCTCTGTAAACAGAGCTCCAGTGGTTCTGGTGTCCGGCGGTACCACTCCAGTTGGGAGGGTGCAGAAGTCCAGACTGAGGGGTGAGAGGGGGATGTGTTCCCCAGTGGGAGAACCAATGGGTCAGGGACCAGCCAAAAGGGCTGAGTCCCCTAGGAGTGACCATGGTGACAGCACTTCTGTCCTGGGGGATCCTCGCGCACTGTCAGGTGGACAGGGGCCGGGAGATCTGCGCCAGGCAGACTGTCACGAGACACATGAGTCATGTGTCACCCTCGGGGAGATACTGTGTGAGTCCCCAGAAGTCCTGGCATGCCAGGCAGGTGTGCAACCGCAGGGTTTAGTCCCTGGGTTGGGAGGTCAGGTTCAGGATCTGCCTGACCTGGAGGGAAGGACATCTGTAAGCTGTGTCCTGACCAGTTTGGCTTCCAGGGGTACCACTCCAGTGGGGAGGGTACAGAATTCTGGAAGGGGGTGCAGAGGGAGGGAGTCCTCGCCTCTGACCCCGGTTCACCTGGAGGGTGTAGACCCTAGGTTGGAGGGCCAGGTCCGGGGTGTCCCCCCTGACCTGGAATCCCAGTTGCAGGATAGAACCCCTGAACTGGTGGGCGAATGGTGCAGGACACCTGCCACAGGTGCCCTAACTATTCTAGAAGGGGGTACCGCTCCAGGTGGGAGGGTACAGATCCCCAAGGAAGAGGAGGACCGGGTATGGAACAGCCCACCCCAGCCTCCTGTCCAGCCACCGGATACAGGCCCGGGGCTGGTGGGTCAGTGCCAGGTCGTCAGACCAGACCTGACAGGAAAGGAAGTGGACAAAGGGTGCCCAGCACCTGGGGCTACTGCCCCCCACCTTCTGATGCCACAGGGGTTTGAGGGCCCTGAGAGGCATAAGGCCTGGTTCTCATCCCTGACCACTGCCACTGGTCACTGCGGCTTGCTGTCTGTCTGTTGGGACACACCTGTGAGCAAGTTAAGGCTAGGTGCTGCACAGGTGGTGTCCACAGGTGAAGAGAAGGGTTCCACATGGGTTGGCGTAGTGGACCCTGAGAGTATGGATGGAGAGATCCAACCGGGTTCAGGAAGGCGTAGAACAGGAATAGTACCCTGCTGTTTGGGCCAGTTTCCGTGTTCTATCGCCCTAAGCAGGGAATCCCATTGAGGTATTGCTTGGTCTACCCTGGCTTTAGGCTGGAAGGGGGTTGTGTTGGAAACGGCCCTTTTTGCAGGGTTATCCCCAAACTTTTTGCTTCTTCCTCCTTTATTTTTTCTGACCTGTGGTTGTTGGCAATAGGACTCTGAGCACTTTACCACTGCTGATCAGTGCTAAAGTGCATATGCTCTCTGTATAAATTGTTATATTGATTGGTTATCCATGATTGGTATATTTGTTTCACCTGTTAGCCCCTAGTAAAGTGCACTGAGCGTGCCAGGGCTGGTGATTCAAATGCTACTAGTGGGCTGCAGCACTGATTGTGCTGCCCACAGGAGTAGCGCTAAAATGATGTCTTAGGCCTGCTTGCAGTGCCTATGTGCAGTCCAGGACTGCCATGTCGACCTGGCCAGTGCACCCACTGACCAGGCCTTATCCTTCCCTTTCTGTACATGTCAGGCATCCCTATGGTGGCCCTAGGTGCCCCCCTGGGCTGGGTGCAGTGTATCTGAAAGGTAGGGCATGTACTGAGGTGTGTAACATGCCCTGGTAGTGAATTACAGCCATTTTCGTTTTTCACTGCTGAGAGGCTATCTTGCCCATAGGATAGAATGGGGAAGGCTGTTTACATGCCTATCTTCCCATAAGGTCAAGATAGAAAATCCAAGTTTGGTATCTTTGTGTTCAGAATTTAATTATACATCTTTTTAGCAAGATGGTTTTTAAATTCACTGTGTGAGAATAGCACTTTTTAGAAAGTAGCTATTCTCCTGTTTAACCTTCCTATGTGCCTGTGTGCTGGTTGGCTGACTGGTGTCATGTGATGGGCTAGGTGGCTCCAGGAGCCTGGATGAGTCAGCAGCAGGGTGAATAGGGAGATCTGCTTTAGATGGGTGGGAGGAGTAGTCCCTGGGTTTGAATAGGGCTGCCCCTGCCAGCACAAAGCTGGCTCCACCCCCTGCTGGCCAGGCTGAGGACTCTGCCTCTGCTGGCACAAAGAAGGCTCCACCTCCTGCTGAGCGTCTAACGACCCTGCCCCTCACTATGAAAGGAACCAGGTGCTCCAGGGCAGAGCACACCCAGGAACCGGTTTGAGCAGGGGAATCCCCCCACTGAAACACAGAGAGACAAAGACTTGGAGGGGTATAAGAAGAGGACCCCAGACACCTAAACTTTAGATCACTTTGGAACTAAGAAGAAACCTCTGCCAAGGAGAAAGCTGAAAGGACTGAAGAGGAGAAGACTGCCTGCTTGCTGTTTTGCTTTGCTGCCAAGGAGAGGGGAAGGACTTTGCTGTGTCCCCTTCTTTTGATTCTGATCTCCAAGGGCCTGAGAAGAGCTGGCTCCCTGTTAAGAAGTCCCAGGAACAAAAGGACTTCACCACCAGCTCCCCTGGAACTCTGCTGAGAGAGTTCTGACCTGCCTTGGAGTGCTTGCCCAGTCTTGGGGCCTCAGGAGGTCTTTTTGCTGTGTTTGGGAGCTGGGAAGCAGAAGCGTGAAAAAGAAACAACTGGTACCCAACGCATCATCCGATTGCGTGTCGCAAGAACGAGAGTGCGTGGAAAATTTCATCGCGGCACCATCGCAACACGCAGGGTCCCCGCATCGCCGAGTGCGTCGAGCATCGTCCCGGTGCGAGAAGATTCCTGACGCTGCGAGGGTCGTCGCAGAACCAGTTTGCGGGCCGCACCACTGCCGGTGCGTGAAAAGTCTCCAGCCGCTGCGTGCGTCGACGCAGAGACCCGTTCCGTGGCGCATCGAGAGTTGCGGCGCCGGAAGGCCACGCTGCGCCACGCATCGCACCACATCGAAGAGTGTCGCATCGAACCTGTGCGTGAAGCTTCCCCCTAAGAAACCTACGCAACGAAGGCCAAAGTCATCGCATCCTCCCCTTACAGATCGGAGCCGGCGCATCCACCTCTGCTGCGTGAAGCAGGGCTGCTGCAAAGCCTCCCCAGGATCTCAGGAGTATCGCATCGCCTTTGCAAGCTTCCTTGTTATAGCTTTTGGGAACCTTATCGCAACTACAGGTACTGTTGGGCACGAAAGTGTCGCATTTTGTGCGTTGAGAGTCGCATTGTGCAGGACACTGACTTTTACATCCTGGAGTACTTTCTGCAAACTCTGAACTATCTTTAAAGTAACCTTTTTGAATTATATGTTGGTTTGTCTGTAGTATTTGGTCTTGTGAAGTTTTTAGTAAAGATACATTATTTTTCTAAAACTGGTGTGGAGTAAATCTGTGGTGTTTTCACTGTGTTACTGTGAGTGTTGGTACAAATACTTTACACATTGCCTTTGATAGTCTAGACTGCTCAGGCCAAGCTACCTAGAGGGTGAGCAGGGGTTATCTTAACAGTGTATCCCCCTTTCCCTGACTAGAAGCAAGGGTCCCTACTTGGACAGTGGTACCTACCCTGCCAACTAGAGACCCCCAGATCTAACAACATGTCTCAAGCGTAAAGCTATGACAGATTTGACTTCTTCCATCTTCTCACACCACTAAAATTGGGCATGAGAATAGTGGTAGAAGAGGAACAGTAATGGGCAGGAAGCAGTGACTTAAATAGTCAGTGGCACTGACCAAAATATTTACTTACACATAGCAAGCACATACAAGTTTCATAAACTAGTTTGCATTCAACTCATTATCAGGCTTTGAACTAGAAAATAAGTGCATTAGAAATGGTAATAAGTAGACTGGTAACTACTTAATCACATTTCCTGACCTGTCTCTTGTCTTTCTAAGTGTCAAGCAAAGTGCACTGCTCAGAGCCTCGGTGTAGAGTGAGACAGCAATCCAGTCAGTGAAGAGTAAACTCTTCATAGCCCCTTACGGAGCACCATCATCAGATGAGTAGATAGAGCCTGTGGTAAATAGGCCTGGGCGAAAATTCCGATCCGCTCGCGGAAATTGCGATAATTTGACATTTTTGCGTTTCCGTGGAGAGCGCGAAAATGTAAAAATTTCCGCAATCTGCATCTTACCGGAAATTTTTTGCTTGCTCGTGCTGTAAAAAAATACATTCTCGCGTGCGCGCGATCGCCTTACCTGAATCCCCGCGTTCGCCGACAAGTTTTCCCGATCCGGTCGCGTTCTCCACAAGATGTTGGATTGTTGGTAGCCATTTGCGCTGTATCGCGACAGTTCGCGCCCGCAGTGACGTCATTCGTCGCGCGATCATGTCTTTCTTCTCGCGATCATGCACCGCGAGACAAGTGAAAACAAGATGGCCGCGCCCATGAGCAACCACATGGGTAAGTTGGCGAGCCGCGACCATGCAGAAAATACCGCGAATGGGCGGGAAAAAAACTTCCGCGTCTTCGCAATATTTCCGCGTGTTTGCGGAGATTTTTAACATTTTTGCAATAGTTTGCCAAAGTGAATTTCGCAAATTCCGCCCACCCCTAGTGGTAAAGGAGTTTGTATCTAGAGAGTAGGGTTGCCAGAAAAACGAACTGATAATTTGTCGCTTGCATTGATCAGGGTTAGCTAGTGACTTGATTAATATACATCTGCTCCTGGGTACTAAGGGCATATTTACTAACAGTTCACACAATGCAGAGAAGCAAATGGAGTTCCTGCGCTGGGTTGCGTGAAAGGGAGAGAGCAGAAAAGCACCATATTTTGAAAGGTAGCAACCAATCAGTATTCATGAAGTGCGGCTAATCACCCGCTAGGGCATCAAGATGCTTCTGACACAGTTCTGCTCTCTCCTAAAGTGATTTCTTCTCCTAACACTGGTGCACTTGTAGCTATCTAGCATAAATGTGGGCACCCTTGCATCAAGGTGCAATGATGTTTGGATTTGTGGTCTAGTTAGTTTTGTGGAAGAATTAATATTTTCCTGCCCAAAAACTATCCTTTGAGGCTATTTCCTCTTTGTATGTGTGTTGCAGAATGCAGAAATAAGGAGAAATAAAGAGGCTTGTGTATCTTATTTTCTCCTCGTTACACCAGCCTCAGGTAGGTGCATCCTTGTGGTGCAAACTTGTGCTTAAATGTCATTACCTATTGGCAGTCGCCAGTAGGTAGTTATAGTTAGGACCTATTTTCCATAGGAAATCCGCAACATTCTATTTGGAATAACGTTGGTGCCGATTGACGAATCTTCGCGAAATTTTCCAAACTTTTGGCCAGCTCCGGTCCGCTCCTATCCTGAAAATTTCACGGTGATTCGTCAAGCGGGGGCCGAGAAAAAAGGGGGGTCCCAAAACACGTTTTCCCCATGCATTTTCCCATAGGACCTGTTGACGCAGCTACAGCCCGAACTGCTGAACGGAATTACACCAAATTGGGCAAATAGGTAGTCCTCAGTTCAGACTTGTGCCTTTTGCTTAAATGGTGTAAATCAGTTCAGTAGCTCCTGAGAAAATTAGAGTTAAAAAGATAGATATTTCGTGGCGGAGCCTAACCACATATCTCATCGTGAGATCTGATTGGCTGTCAGTACTTCATCCAAGAAGTGTTGGCAGCCATCTTGGGACCAATATACATGATAGCACCTCATTAAAAAACATTGCAGTTATTAGAAGGTTTTAAGACTTTCGTTACATTATAAATCATTTGTTGATGGTACCATACTCATTTTACGAATTGTGGTGTGTTCTAAGGTGATTTTACCATGTGAAAAAGCATTCTGCTGTGATATCATGAATCATGTTTGAGAGAAAACTATTTTCTCATGCTTTTCCCACAGAGGTTTGGAAGGTGATCTATAAGCTAAACTGAGAGCATATTTTCTATAAATTCACATTATCTTTCTCAGTCATGTGAGAATGAAGTCTGACATTCTCAGTAAAACATGTACATCCAACAAGGGCAGAGACTGTCAGTTGATTCCTTCGTGTTCTACTGCAGCTTCCCAGAGTGTTCTAAAGAACAACTAGAGCGCTAACAGTCCTACTTATGAAAAACGTATTGCACACCTGAAGCCATCTTGATTGGAATAAAGTGGTAACTCTTAAAACATTTAATTTAAAAAGGAACAAAATGAAGGGGTTCATTTTGCCATAGAAAGTATGTTTAGTGCTGCAGAAAGAAAAATTAGGGCTCATTTTGAGTGACTTCTCAAATCCTCTTCTATTTCATTAAAAAGTCTGACATGCAGACTGAAACATGCACTTTCAATACCAGCAGCAGACTTCCTTGGTGAGCAGTAGCTTTACTACAGTGATCTAATAAGCAACTAGAGTGCTAACATTCAGAATTTATGGCAAATGTGTGACTCATCTGAATGCCTTCTTGATGGAATCAAAGTAAAACACTGAAAATATTTCCTACTGAGGAGACTGTAGTAAATGAGGAAATTAGGAAACTTCATAACAAATAAGTCTCCCAAAATGGCCACCAGAGACAAAAGAGCCCAAATGTAGCCTAAGTATAGCCCAATGATAAAATGTCCCAGAGTGTTCTAACAAACAACTAGAGCGCTAACAGTCTTACTTATGACAAAGGTATGGCACACCTGAAGCATCTTGATTGGAATAAAGTGGTAACACTTAAAACATTAATTTTACAAAGGAACAAAATGAGGGGGGTTCATTTTGCCATAGAAATTATGATTAGTGCTGCAGAAAGAAAAATTAGGGCACATTTTGACTTCTCAAATCCTCTTCTATTTCATAAAAAGATTCTGACATGCAGACTGAAACATGTACTTTGAATACCAGCACCAGACTTCCCTGGTGAGCAGTAGCTTTACTACAGTGATCTAATGAGCAACTAGAGTGCTAACATTCAGAATTTATGGCAAATGTGTGACACATCTGAATGCCTTCTTGATGGAACCAAAGTAAAAAACTGAAAGTATTTCCTACTGAGGAGACTGCAGTAAATGAGGAAATTAGGAAACTTCATAACGAATAAATCTCCCAAGATGGCCCCCAGAGACAAAAGAGCCCAAATGTAGCCCAAATATCACCTAGATGTAGCCCAAGTATAGCCCAATGACAGAATGTCCCAGAGTGTTCTTAAGAACAGCTAGAGCGCTTACTGTCTTACTTATGACAAAAGTATGGCACACCTGAAGCCATCTTGATTGGAATAAACTGGTAACACTTAAAACATTTAATTTAAAAAGGAACACAATGAGGGGGTTCATTTTGCCATAGAAATTATGATTAGTGCTGAAGAGAGAACAAATTAGGGCACATTTGGAGTGACTTCTCAAATCCTCTTCTATTTCATGAAAAAATTCTGGTATGCAGACTGAAACATGCACTTTTAATACCAGCAGCAGACTTCCGTGGTGAGCAGTAGCTTTACTACAGTGATCTAATGAGCAACTAGAGTGCTAACATTCAGAATTTATGGCAAATGTGTGACATATCTGAATACCTTCTTGATGGAATTAAAGTAAAAAACTGAAAGCATTTCCTACTGAGGAGACTGCAGTAAATGAGGAAATTAGGAAACTTCTTAACAAATAAATGTCCCAAGATGGCCACCAGAGACAAAAGAGCCCAAATGCAGCACAAATATCACCCAGATGTAGCCCACATGTAGCCCAATGACAGAAGTGTGCAAAAACACTTATTTTTTGTGTATTTGCAGTTTTATATAGTGCAGACTTGTCAGGTATTGGAGTGCTTTACATGAACATTGGTTACATCACACAAGATCAAATTCATTTTGGTTGTAGACATGGGGAGATTAAGTGATATGACCAGAATAACAGAATGTTGAGCTGAAGCAGAAACTCCAACCTGGTTCCCCAGTTGCAAAGTCTGCATCTCTGGAAGTAGCACCACACCCTCTCCCCTAGGTGCAACATTTAATCAAGTGGTCAACTGGATAAAAAAACATAAAGATTACAAATAATTTAAAAGTTCTTTGTCGCTATTTGAAAACTCAGAAAATATGTCCTCATTTTAGCTTTTTAGAGCACTAACCATAATTTTGATGCAAATAAGACCCTCTCATATATGTAATTTCTAAAGGAAATGCTCTAGGTATTACAGTTTTGATTACATCAAGATGACGTCAGGCGTTCCACACTTTTGAAATAAATATAGAATGTTAGTAATCTAGTTGTTCATTGGGATACTGTTGAGAGGCAGAGGCCAGGGGCACAGACTCTGAAAATTGAAGGCAGGTAGGAGAGTGCAGAGGCAACAATTTGACCACACTGGGCAGGCAGGAAGGGCAGTGGCAGCACAACAGACCATGGAGGGCAGTGGAAAGGGGGGCAGGGGCAACAAACCAACAATACAGGACTGGCAAGAGAGGCTGTGGCAATATAATAGACCATTGTGGGCAGAAGGAAGAGTCAGTGGTAGTACAACCATACATGCCAACAGACCCGTTTCAGCCAGGAAACGTCCAATGTTTTTAAGCTCAAATGGGCTTTATTTGATCTGTCTCCTGTCTACAATCTCCTCTTTTTCAATGTAACTCAAAGGGGAAAATTAATACCCCAGTTTTTGTTTCAAAATCTCCCTCTTACCAAGTTCAAAATGTTCGCAAGTATGGTACATTAGATCATGGTAGGCAGGAGGAATTGGGGTAGGGACATGGACTCAGATAACAGAGGACAGGAGGGACATGGAGAGGTGCACCAAACTGACCCTACAGGGCAGGCATCAGGGTTTGCAGCAGCACAATACACCACACAGGGCATGCGGAACGGGAGTGCAGCACAACAATCCATAGAAAGCAATAGGGAGGGGACAGGACCATGCACATGGACAACAGAGAACAGAGGGGAAAGAGGCAATGGTAGCTAGCTGACCATAATGGAAAGACAGGAGAGAAAGCTGCAGCATAACAGACCATAAAGGGCAGGAGGGACGGATCAGGGGCATTACAATGGAACAGACAAGCCAGGAGGGAGAGAATAGGGGGTCTGCACATGGAAACAGAGGGCTGGGGGCAAGGGGGCAGGGCAGGAAAAGAAAGATGACCATGGAGGTCAGGCAGGATGGACACTAGAAACAAGACACACCATTGAGAGCAACAATGAGACTATGATGGCATACATACAGACCATGGTGGGAAGGTGGGAGGGGGTATGGGGCAGCTAGCTGACCACACAGGGAAGGTGGGAGGGGCCATGGCAGCACAGAAGACCATGCATGGCAAGCGGGAGGGTTAGTGGCAGCACAATGGCTATGATGGGCAAGAAGGAGGGTGCAGGGGCATGCACAAAGGACCATGGAGGATAGATGGGAGGGTCAGGACCTGGGCACAGACAAGAGAGTTCAGGGAAAGGGGCCTCACAACAGACCGCGCGGGGCAGGCAGGAGGAGCAGTTGCAGCACAATAGACCAAGGAAGGCAGAAGGGTGTGGCAGTAAAATGGACCATGGAGGACAGGAGGAAGGGGATAGGGGCATGGCATGTGGACAGGCAGGGTGGAGGTGGCAGGGACAGGTTACAGTCATCTGACAATGCTAGGCAGGTGGGAGGGGAGTGGCAGCTCAACAGAACACTCAGAGTAGATAGGAGTGGCAGGTCCATGGAACATGGTAGGCAAAAAGGACGGAGCAGGGGCATGCACAAAGACATCGGAGGGCAGGGGAAAGGAGAATAGGGGCAGCAAGCTAAGCACAGCGGCTAAGCAGGAGGTCAATGATGGGCCATATAATTGAGCAATGGAGGGCAGGAGGAGTGGACTGGTACATCATGCTAAATGGAGGGCAGTGGCAGCACATCAGACCATGCATGGCAGGAGGGAGGAGGCTAGTCCATTAATTCAGACAACAGAGGATAGGGAGGAGGTGGATGGGGCAGCAAGCTAACTGTTCAGAGAAGGTGGGTATTAGGAACTTTATTGTTTTTATAATGTGTGTATGTGCGAACTACTTAAAATATGAACAAGTATGCAGCATAATCTCACTTTTATTCAGGAAGAAGAGGACGTTTGTGACTGTGACTCCGGGCTCACTTGGCAGAAACACCCCCTGACCCTCCACCCCCCATCGCAAAATGTAATGCCCGTGAAAAGGGTAGGTGGACGCAGTGTTATATAGAACATAGTCCTGAGAGCACGATTGAAAATGAAAACTAGATATAGTATTTGGTATAAACTATGCACCAAAAAGTGTGATATAAGAAGAACTGGGGCGTGAAATATAATATGCAATACATTGTGCGCAATGACAGATTCATTGGAGAGCACGAGATAGCACAGGCACTAGTGCGTGCTATGCGATATGCGCCTTGGAGTGTAATATGCACAGGGCAGTGTTGTGTAACCTAACTAGTCTCTAAAGTTGTAATATAAAATATGTGCTGGGGAGTGTAACGTTGCATATGCACTGTGACAATGATATGGATCCCAGATTGTAATATGTATGGCATAGCGCTGTGCGTTATAACATAGGCATCGAGGAAGGCACGTTAGATGGGGCAATATAACCCGTGCGAAGGCAAGTATGGCATGACATATTCATGGGGTGGTGTTACAGTGCACATGGGCTAGAGAGTGTCATAGCATACGCACTAGCTGGTGGAATACAACACAAAGGTGTGTAGCACTCGGCAGGCACTGGTGGGTGTAACACAGCATTGGGCTCAGCCAGGAGCACGCTGTGACTCTCAAGTGAGGTTCGTCTCCTTTCCAGAGAGTAAATAAAAAGTATTACACATCCGGCGGTGGATGTGTGTTTTATTAACCGTGAGGGGGGTTTCTTGCATAGTTTGGTCGAATTTTTGTCGAATCCCCTTTGAATGGCTTGGTGTGCGTGTGTATTAAATGTGCCCGTCAATAGCTATCCATGTTTGTATAAATAAAGGACAAGGGTGTCTACTTGGAGAGTACCCACCGGCAGGGGTGCCGGGATTAGGCACGGTAGGGCGTCAGACATGTCAGAGCTTCACTAGCGGTGTAAATACATTCCACGTGGTTCATTGTATGCATAGTCGCCTTTTAATGAATGTCACGCAAATCGTCATGGTGATAGGTACATACGGTTTGTCCAGCATGTCCTAGGTGTTTCTATAAATATATTTTTTAAAAGAATAAAAAAAAAAAGGCCATGACCCGGGGGTTGGGGTCCCCGGGGCCGATTAAGGCCTTGGGAGGGCCAAATTTATTTTTTTCAACAAATAAAATTAGGGTGCAGGCCCTGGGGGATGGGGTCCCCAAGGCCAATAAATTAGAAAAAGAAGGGGGGCCACACAGCCCTCCTTCTTAAAAAAATTAAATAAATAAAAGACCGGCATCGCGCCGGAGGCCACGCCCCCTCCTTGCAGCACTCTGCAAACGCGCCCCCTGGCCAGTTGTAAGTATGGGAATTAATTCCCCTTCAATACTGAGGGTCCCTAAGGGCCAACTAACCCAACAGGTATCTCCAGTATGCGCCAGGGCGCTGCGTTGCAGACAGGTGTTCTGAGGCCTCGCCCCTTTTTACACCTCTATGCAACGCAGCTCTGTGGCGCTTACTGGAGGTACCTAGTGGGCTAGTTTGACCCTAGGGACCCTTAGGATTCAAGGGGTCTTAATCTCTCAACTTAGAACGGCCACAGGGCGCGTTTACACAGTGGGGAAGGGAGGGGACGGGGCCTGAGGTGACGTGTGCAAACACGCCCTATAGCGCGTTTTAAGTTGGGGAAATAATTCCCTTTCAATCCTGAGGGACCCTGGGGGCCAACTAGCCCATCAGGTGCTTCCAGTAAGCGCATTTGCTCTGCGTTGCAGAGAGGTGGTGCAGGCCGTGCCCCTTTTTACACCTCTCTGCAATGGCGCATACTGGACGTGCCTAATGGGCTATTTTGCCCCTAGGCACCTTCAGGATTCAAGGGGACTTAATCTCCCAAGTTTAAAAACGGCCACAGGCCGTGTTGACACAGTGGGGAAGGGAGGGGACGGGGCCTGAGGTGACGTGTGCAAACACGTCCCATGGCGCATTTTAAGTTGGGGAAATAATTCCCCTTCAATCCTGAGGCCCCTGGGGGCTAACTAGCCCACCAGGTGCATCCAGTAAGCGCCACTGAGCTGTGTGGTAGAGAGGTGGTCCAGGCCGTGCCACTTTTTACACCTCTCTGCAACGCAGCTCTGTGGTGCTTACTGGAGGTACCTAGTGGGCTAGTTGGACCTTAGGGACCCTCAGGATTCAAATGAACTTAATCTCCCAACTAAAAACGGCCACAGGGTGTGTTTACACAGTGGTGAAGGGCGGGGATGGGGCCTGAGTTAACGTGTGCAAACAAGCCCTGTGGTGCGTTTTAAGTTGGGGAAATAATTCCCCTTCAATCCTGAGGGACCCTGGGGGCCAACTAGCCCACCAGGTGCTTCCAGTAAGCGCCACTGCGCTGCGTTGTAGAGAGGGGGTCTCGGCCGTGCCCCTTTTTACATCTCTCTGCAACGCAGCTCTGTGGCACTTACTGGAGGTACCTAGTGGTCTAGTTGGACCCTAGGGACCCTCAGGATTCAAGGGGACTTAATCTACTAACTTAAAAAGGCCACAGGGCGTGTTTACACAGTGGGGAAAGGAGGGGATGGGGCCTGAGGTGACGTGTGCAAACACGCCCTGTGGCGCGTTTTAAGAGGTAGTTTTATTCCCCTGCCCTATTATATACTAGGGGCTTACAGAGGAGGTCATGCTAATCACAGGGGAACCCCAACGCATAGTGATCCCTAGTGTATGTAGGTGTTTTCACTGTATTCTGACTGTCTTTTAACATAGCAGCGGCTCTAGGACTGGTTAGTCAGACTCAATTACCACCAGTATCTGTCTGAAAAAGTTGAGGGTACAGGATGATTTTGCAACAAGGCTTCTTTCTGCTCTTCTGTTTGTTCTTTCTGCACGTTATCCTTCATCCTGCACTTTTCTTCGTCTTTGAGGACTTCTGTTGCTTCTTTCTGCATTTCTTTTTTTTCTTTCTGTGCGTTTTTTCTTCTTTCTTCACATGTCCTATCTCTGTAGGCATAGTTAGAAACTAGCATTTAAAAAAAAAACTTTGAAATTCACTGAAAAAACCATAGGTTTCAGGCACGTTATAGTTAGGAATTAGCATTTAAAAAACCTTCGAAATTCACTGAAAAAACCATAGGTTTCAGGGGCGTTATAGTTAGCTGGACATTTTACTCGTACAAAACCATTGAAATTCCCCCGTTATAGTTAGTTCAGCTAACTATAACTCGCGCGCCCGCAATGCACTGCTGATGACGTCACATATTACATCACTCATGACATGGTCAGTGACATCACTCATGACATCACTGATGACATCTCAAATGATATCACTGATGACATCACTGATGACATCATCCTTGTGATAGAGTGGCAGACCTCCTCTCCCCCTAATAAAACCTTTGATACACACATTCAAAAATAGAAACTAAAATGTTCAAAACAATGGACATTCCAATACCATTTACAACAACCTATTCAGTAATTCTAAGATCCACACACACATCCACTCATTCACCAACAGTCCTATACAGTCACTCATACATGTACTCACTAATCATATGTACTCATACACCTATACATCCTATTACACAACGCCACTCATCCATAGAGTTACTCACACACATAGTCACTCATGCTAATAAAGAATCAAACATCCATTTACTTGCATATACAGTTATACACACACCACCACACTTACTTCTACAGAAACTTACACATACTTAGTCTTTTAAACGATCACTTATAGAAACAGATACTTATTCATACAGGAACTCTTTCAATCTCTCACTCTCACATATACTCACTTATATACACCAATAGTCACATATACTAGTTTAGAACATATGTAGTTACTCATAAAGACACTATTGAGACAGTCATTCACTCACTAACACACCCATGCACACACTCATCCACCCATACAGTCCTGCACACATGCTGTCTTCAACACATACAAACAGTGAGTCACTCGTGCATGCACCTATGCACTACGTAATACCCCCCACCGAACCATACAGACACTCAGACACTCATACTGGTACTCAAAAAACCAACTAATAACCTATATAGACACTCATGTAGCTACTCACCAACCCATGCAGCCACTTATACACAAAGTGAGAGACTGATACAGATATATAAGTGTATTCACTAAGATACACTTAATCAGTCAGTTATACAATCAATTTTTCAAAAACAAATCATCCATTTAGACACTTATATACCCATATATTCTTCCATCGACCTTGAGATATACATATATAAAAATATGCAATTTTCAGAAAAACACACATTCACTGGAGCATGTCATCAGTGATGTCATTTGAGATGTCATCAGTGATGTCATGAGTGATGTCACTGACCATGTCATGAGTGATGTAATATGTGACGTCATCAGCAGTGCATTGCGGGCGCGCGAGTTATAGTTAGCTGAACTAACTATAACGGGGGAATTTCAATGGTTTTGTACGAGTGAAAAGTCCAGCTAACTATAACGCCCCTGAAACCTATGTTTTTTTCAGTGAATTATAGATATGAGTCACTTCAAAATAGATGGGTGGATGCACAGGATGTACCACACACAATTCTGAAAAGGAAGATTCATTTAAGAACATTCAGTACTCAAAGGTCATAAACCTGTTGCACTGCAAGGTAGCTAATGTTAACCAGCCAGTAGCATTACTGTAACTACTGTAACACCTAGCTGACACTATACACTTCCTTGCATTGCTTTTTTTTAAACAAAGCCATGCATTGCTACTCTAATCAAGATTTGAATATATTTGTAAATCCCTAAATGGATTTTGCGTTTGGACTATGCCCAAAAAAGTGCTGCATCCCAGAAGCAAAATCTTAGTAAACCTGGGTCCAAGAGTTGTAGGCCTAGTGCAATGTGTACACACTTTAGGAAGTAGGAGAGTGCACCCTCATTGCCCTTTACTCCTGTCCCACAGCCTCAGCATCTATGTATATCATTATCTTCTATTTAGGCCCAGTTTACTTAGTGTTACCATATTAACCAAAAAAACAGAAAGAGAGTGCCTTATTCTAGTTATGTGTCCAAAGTTTGACAGTGACCACCAGTGAGATCCAATTCCAATTATACTATTTAAACATAATAAGTTTTCCTTAGGGCTGTATGGAAATGCTCTGAAAACAGTATGAAAGAATACATTGGAAGCACACTTTCCATAATACGGTTACCGCCTAGACTGTAAATCAGCAGCTGCAAGCTCAATATATCACAATTCGTATGCAAATTGTCAAAAGATCAAGAGAGGAAAATTTTACTTTTCAACACTGCGAGCAAGTACATAGAAAAACCAATTCATGCATTTTTTTGCAGGGCATTCAATAAGGAACAGATCTTTTTCAACATGAAAGAACCCACTTTACATTACAACTAATGTAGGTTTCTTGTGTGCTGGGAGGCTGAGGCGGGCAATTGAAGACTTTGAAGGGAGTGAGCTGCTCTGTTGAATATCACTCCCAAATAAACATAATGGGAACAGGTTTTGAAAAGAAAGGTTCATTTAAGGACATTCAGTACTCAAAAGTCATAAATATGTTGAATTCCAGGGTAGGTAATGTAAACCAGCCTATAGCATTAATCAGTGATGCTTCAATCCCTTTTTACTTGTCTTATCTGTTGTTGTCTTGTCCCTGGGATCTTATTAATCAGTCAGATTTCCACTCCAGAAGCTCATGGCGAAGGCTTCCTTCCCGAGATATAATAGCTCTGTTCTGCTCAATCAGTTGATTGTTTATGTATTTGGGTAGGGGGATCTGGAATATCTGAAGCTATTGGTAATTTGTACCTACAGGTGCCAACCAAAGAGCCTTTTTCTGAACCATGTCCCAGAAGTTGTCGGAAAATGTTTTTGAGTCTTAAGAGTAAGGTTGAAACCAATCCATGGGAAGTTAGTGAAAAGAGGGCATTGTCTTTATTTTCCCTGAACTTGTGCTCCGTTTCCATCCAGAGAGGCAGTTCCAAAAAGCAGATTTTCCTATAAAATATTCTTAGCTCACAGTTGGTAACATTACTTGATCAGGACAGCATATTCTATTTAAAGGTGTTTGTGGTGAATACACAACAATTCAGAAAAAACAATACAGTAAAAATAAACATCTACAAAATCTAAACAAGTCAGCTAAAAAGAAGGTGTTTATGAAACAATATGTAGAAACAATTGACCAAAATTGGATCAGTGGTTTAATAATTATTAATCATCAAAACTCATGTTTATTTATTCTGTGTATGTAGTACTGTATACGTTTAAGAATTCACTGACAATGTAGCCTCATACTATAGCCATTTCCTAGTATTTTGTATTGCTCATTCTGCTCAGGCTGGAGCTTAATCTTGATGTTCTTTTCACTGCACATTATGATTTATTTTTGTAACTTCTGTTTTTTTAAATATGAAAAATATTTTTAATAAAACTGGAACCAGAATAAAAACCAAAAGTGCAGTTCACTAGACAAGAGAATTTATGACTAGAAAAAATGTTTTAAATCGTTGTTGAATCTGTGTTTGAATCAGTAGTTCTTCTGACAAACTGTATGCGGGTTGGGTGAGGGAGGTTCAAGTCTTATACCGCGATGAGCTCAGAAAATCTTATGTAAGGCATTGGTCGAATCAGTTGCTGGAACCTTTAAAGCATGCCATACTGGTTGAAAGTGGTAGAGATGCCTAGAGTTGTCAGGTAAAGTATGGGTCCATTGCTATCTAGTTGCTTCAAAGCTGAGTGCAGGCAACTTAAATTATTGTAAATTTCTGGGCAACAAGATGGGTCAAGATAAATGGTTTTAGCCAAAACAGTGCTGTGGCTCAAGTTGAATAACATTTGAAAGTGTTTTTGAGTTCTTGCAGGTCTTTTGTTCTGAGTTTTTAAGTTTACTGCAATAGACAATTCATAGTCACCACACAACACTTAGACCGCTCAGCCCTTTACATCACCCAGGGGTCAGCAGAAAAAGAACCCCATAGGAATGATAGGATCATATTTTGAGTGATTTGATCTGTTCACTTCAAAGTGGTTTCTTGTTGGCAGTAGTCTCATCTTGCACAGTGCATATAACAATCCGCAGACTCTGTGTCCCTAAAAGGCAATATCAGGGGATTTTTTTTGTAGAAACATGGGACTAAATATAGTAATTCTATGAAAGAGCCATGTTGCATTTTTAGAAGATGGCTGCCAGTTATGTCACACTGATACCCAGTTACATGAAATTTCCCAAGGGGACACTTTCTCCTTTATCTCTATGTTATAATTTTTAAATTCCAAATATGGCCCTCTATCGTCAGACACATGGTGAACAAAAAGCAGAAAGTCAGTATTATGGTACTAGTAATGAAGTAAAAGTTAGACAGGGCTCTATTTTAAACAATATCAGAGACTCAAATGCAAACACACAGAAAAAAAGCAAATGTCTGGGGTTCCAAAGGAAGAAAAAGACTTGGGATAAATGTGTAAATCATGATAGATGCCTCACAGTGGCACAGTGGCATAACACAGGTCGCCGCAGCCCCTGCGGTGCCGGGGGCTCCCAAGCTTCAGGGGGCCTCTGAGCTCCTGATCGAGTCTGGAGGGGGCCCCTCCATGTACCTTGCAGGAGGGCCCCCTCAAGTTTCATTACTCCACTGATGCCTTTCAGAGCTAAATGAAGAAATTGCAACTCTACTGGTGCCTGTTTGTGGCTGGTTGTTCAATCTAAAAACTCGCTAGCCATCAGGTAAGGGTCCTTGCTGCCACCTAGGATTTTGTCTCCTGTGTCATTTTCTCTGCTGGTGTGTGTAGGAAATTCTCCTTTGAAATCTTCATTGAGTCGTTGCTTCGGATCCCTGTCCCTGCCTGAACTCCTACTTATAACCCCATTCATATATTCAGTTTCCATGTCAAAATTACATTTACCCAAAAATACTATTCGATTTTGCCCTGCTAATTGGAGAACATATTTTCATCCAGACTCCATTTGTAAACCATGTTATTAATTTAAACATGTGTGCAAACACCAAATCATCTCATACATTTACCACATTTCAATAGAGAGGTGTATGTGTGTAGCAGGTTCTATCAACCATAGACAATCTTTCTGTGTCAGCATTTGCCATTAGTGTTATATTTATTGTTTGAACATTCAAACAAATGTAGAAGACGTGGTCCAACTTGACCAAGACACCTTGACTCGCAATTCTTCTTGTGTTTGTCTCCTCCTGGAGCATAGTTTCTTTACAATTCTTCTGATTTACTGACTTGTATCCTTCCACTGCTCACAATTAGAGAACTATTTTTTTCTTTTTCACTCTATGAGAGTGCATGTGTTTTCTATCTCTATCTCTCATGTGCTGCTTCCCACTCATGCTGTACTGTTATCCACCCCCCAGGTTGTCTGCACATGCACTGTGATGGTAATATGTCTGCTGGAGGACAGCAGAGGTCCAGACTTTAAGTACTGTTTTTGTTTTATCTCCTATATCAAACAAAGTGCATGAAAACAAAAGCTTTGTCACACAGAGGCTTTTATGGCACTGAGGGAAGATTCGTCTGCTCCACTCATTTAGCTGGTGGCAGAAGGTGTACTTAGCATAATATTTCTCCTGGTGGGCAATACATCTTTTCTCTAGGCTACTATCAAAGGACCAAATTGCTGAATCCTGTAGAAAGTAAATTAGGCCTCGGTACATATTTCGCTTCACATTCTGATGCTTCTAACTTCTTTTTAAATTCTGCTCAGTTTCCCGTGGAGAAAGTGTTTGAAAAAATAAACCACACCGTTTTTGAGGATTAAAACCTTCAATTCAATGACCTACTGACTTTGCCAATGTTAGTTTTCTTATCTCTGCCATACTCTCACTTTCAGACCATCTTCTGAAATTTAACTTGCCAGCTGCAGGGAAGTCAGTGCGGATCTCCATGACAATGCTATAACTCTTTTCTCCAGTAGTGATGCCACATCTAGGAACCTGTTGCCTGCCTTTTTCAGTTTTGAGTGTGGAAAGAGACCCAGTAAGTCCTGCTCCAGGGTGTGCTGTGATCCCTCCCCAAGGGCTCTTTCAGTTGGTTAGTGATTTCTTCCCACTATGGATGGATGACAGGGCATTCCCATGCCATGTTCAGGAGCATCTCCTCCATTAGGATGAGGAGCCTCACCCCACTGACAAAAATACCCCTCAGAAAAGCTCTCGAGCTGAAAAATAAAATCGTAAAAAAGTTGATTTATTACCATTTCATTTTTCACCAACCCGCCCTGAACTGAGTGTCAGGGGCGGGGCCATTACTACAGCAGGGAGGTGTGTTGGGCTATCTACGCACCTAGGTTTAAAGTGTGCATGTCTCTTTGGCCGGCCATCTTGTGATGGCCAACCAGACATGCACATTTTAAACCTTTCTAACCCAGCTGTCTTAGACAGCTGTGTTACAGAAAGCAAAGGCCTCCAGGGCTCTTGAGAGCACTGAGAGAGGCCACTCCCTCCAATCTAGGTTACCTGCATGAGAGCAGCGCCAGGATTGGTTAGGTGACTTAACTGGAGCTCACAGCACCTGGAGGAGACAGAGCAGAGCACGGACCTGAGCGAGGGCGTTGTGCACCACCAATTTGCCTGCCCCGCCCCACACTCTTCCTAGTTTCCAGCCACCGCTGGCCATGTAGTTGGAACCTGCATATATATCTGTGCGTGTGTGTGTGCGTTGCATCTGGGACAAGGTAATGTGCTTTACGGTTGGATCTTGATGAGTCTCTATGGGGTCAAGTAAGCACTGTATGGGTAATTTAATCAGATATATTTATACTGGGCATTTCAAGATATGCAGACATTCCAGAGTCCTCTTTCGGGTCTCAATGTCCTGTTCCCTACCCAGGTCTGCCTCCCTTTTGAGCTTTAAGCTAGACATGCTAGTTTTGGTTATGGATTGTCATAAAAAAAAGGCAATTTGTTTCCATCTCTCGCCTACTGTAAATACAAAGTGCATTGGGGGCCTGAGGTTTGGAACTAGTTGTCTCAGTTTTCTCTTGCAAAGTGCTCATCAATGCACCATGGAGCAGGAACTGTCCAACAGGGAGTCCGCCCTCCTCTGTCAGTTCAGCAAGTGTTTCCATTTCGATCCAAGAGTAACACCAACCCCTCCACTATCTCTAAACCCACCCTAATCCAGTTCAGTGGTCGTGCACTATCCCTGGGTTTTTGTTGAGCCTCTTATGGCAAGGTTGGGGCCTATGCAGGGACTGGCCGGGTATTTCACTCATTCCTTCCTCTGTTCCTCAGCGTGGCCTGGAGTAGCTGATGTCCCTCATTTCTTGTGATTCTATGTCTCAAAAATAACCCGGTAAGCACACCGTCATCTATTTTGTCCCTGAATATTCCAGATCAGCCAGATTCTAATTGTAGCGCAATTTATTGTAGTCCACTAATATGTCCTTTGTGACCAGCACACATAGATTTTATCTCTATCATTATCTTCTACCTCAGCTCTACCATCACTGCCTGACCTCTTGTGCACAAAACTGATTTTCGTTTTTCTGTGTCTATTATGATACATAAAGTGACATTAATTAGTGCATTTTAGTCTTACTTTAGCTACCAAATTGGGGGGAAGTGAACTATAGATATTTGAATGCGTTATATTTCTAACAGATGTGCTGTGAATGTAATGCCTTTCTGTTTAACAACAAGGAAAATGAAATAGCATGCTTCGTTAACGATTGCTTCTCCTGTCCAGATCATATCTCAGAAGCTACCTTTTTATTTGCCCAGGCGCGTTCCAGACTGAGACATCCAAATAGAACAAGCATTGGCATAGCCAATAGGTCTCGCCTTTGGGACCTTATAAGAGTTTAGCCATGCAACAGTTGCATAACTAAATACTTATAAGGTCCCAAAAGCGAGACCTATTGGCTATGCAAAGTGGAAGTGATTGCGATCAAACATCAAACATCAAAGCAGCAAGTAATCGCGGTAAAGCGCGGCGCGCACACCCGTGCACATGCACTGTAGCTCTAGGCTGGCCTGGTAGCACTTTTTGGAGCCCTCTCAATAAGTCTCGCCAGACCAGCGCATGCGATGGGTCAGGCGAGACCTAAAAAGAGCACCTTTTTATTTTTAGACTTGGTACAAAGAGTTTTTACCCAGACACCTCAGATTCCTCTACTTATAAATGCAATGTGCATATTAAATCATGCTTACTCTTTCTTGTTATAATAATTTGGCATGAGTATTTTTCGGAAGCTACACGTTCCTTAATTGATATACATAACCTACTACACAACCCTAACACTATACCAGTTTTGTCTTCAAGGAAAACAGTTTCACCATGTCACATGTATTTTCAGAGATTTGGAAATCCAATATATAGCAAACTGCCAATAATTATATTTGCTTCTGATCTAAGTCACTTGAAAAGTGTTTTTGAGCCTTTACTTTAGCTTTTACTGCTACTCAGAAAGAAAAAAGAAAAGTAAAATGGCTCCCAGTAGTCAAGAAGAGCGAGCCTGGTCCTGGCTCTATTTTTCTGCATCAGATTAACATAGTGACGCTGTTCCGTTTCTATTTTTTTTTTAAACAGATTTTATTGACATTTGGTTCATACAACATTCACTTGAGTAGTTCTTATATTAAACATCTGTTCGCATGTTTAGATTGCATTGCTCTTCTTCTTTTTCTGATTCAATATATGTGCAGAGTAAATTGTTCAACACGTTTAACCAGTTCCAACTCCCTATCTCCCCTCACTCCCTCCCCCCTGAATGAGTTGCTTATTTTCCAGTTGTATGTGTCAGCGGTTTGTGTTACTTCTTCATCTAACTGTGCTATCTTTGCCTGGAGTCGGTGTGTGGTAAGGGGGTAGGGCGGCGGTTCTCTCAGATCTTGCCGTATCGTAGGTCCTTTATGTCCCTATCTCATTGTCCCTTTCCTGTGGTGGCGAATTCGGCGGGTCGTCCGTTGTGTCATCTAGGTCTGGTGTTCGCAAGTCATCCTCTAAGCTCCCCCAGGCTCTTACTATTTCCAGGTTCCCTATACCTCTGTTCGCTGCTCGCAGCTAGATTCTATGTTTTGCGTCTGCCCACTTCTCCAGTTCCCTTCTCCAGCTCCCTATTCATGGCCTCTCATGATCTTCAGGTTCTCTGTGATTTCCCTTTTCGTTAGTACAAATGCTAGGTCTTGAAACCTCCCAGTGACCTTTGTCTAGGCCGTGCGCGGAAACCAGTGGAGTATGCAGCGACTTGGTGTGTGTGGCTTTTCCTTATCTATTATGTTCTCAACAGTCATTAGTACCGCTTCCTAGAATTCCCTCAAGCCTGGACAGTCCCACAGCATGTGAAGAATGTGTGCCTCCCTGTCCCCATATCTTGGGCAAGCTGCTTCCTCCGTTTGGAAGTAGCGCCTGATTCTGGCCGGCCTGAGGTATGCCCTATGAAGTGCGTAATAGTTTATGAGCTTGAACCTAGCTTTTCTAGAGACCTTCACGGTGTGCTCTACAATGGCATCCTAGTCTTTTGCTATAATCGGTACCCCTAAGTCCTCTTCCCATTGTGCTCTCAGTCGCTCCATGGGCCTCTGAATGTCCCGTCTGATGGCTCCATATATGCAGGAGACCGTTTTTATCCTACCTGCAGAAAGGACCACATATCTGCAGCAATCCAACGCTCTAGGTTGTGTTGCTCCCGTAGTCAAATGCTTTCGGAATGCCACCGTAACGGTTTTCATCATAATCTTTATTTCGATCACTTGGACCATAAAAGATGCAGCAAAATACAGTTATATATTTGTACAACAATTAAAAAAAATATTACATATGGATAAAATTAGAAGACCTTAAAACATTCAATTAAAAACATTCAAGGTATACATGCAGTCATGTTAAGCTTGATACAATGGTTACGGATAAACCACATTGCTGTAAGGAATCTAGCGACTGCGAATACAGTTGGGGGAGATAGATCTGTTTTTAAGATTCTATATGCAGAAGAATAATTCCTAAAGCCTAAATTTTTGAGGAGAGGAATGAGCCAATATTTCCGAGCTATGTTATAAGCTGGACAAAAAAATATGATATGTAGGTCATTCTCTCTGAGATAAGCACATGCTGGGCAATGAGCCATAGTGTGTATTTTTGTCCAGTATTCAGTATGTGCCCTAAAAGGAAGAGTACCGTATCTCCACTGCATGTATAACTTCCTTGTTATTAGAGGGGCCACATCATCAAAGACGGACTCTAGATGGTAAAAATCTTTAACAGCAAGGAAGTGGTTAGATAAGGATCCCTTTTGCATGGTCTCAATAGTAATCTGTAAATTATACTCAAAGTAGGCCTTTGCTAAAGATTTGAGGGAGATCCTGCAGCATGTATTTTCCGGGTTGGACCACAAGTCTGGTCTTCCCAAGGCTTGAAGAGTGAGCCTGATATATTTTAGCCATGGTATTTGTGAGACCTTGGGTAAACACAAGATCTCCGCGAGTTCGGCCCTATAGCTAACTAACTCAGGCGCACTCCAGATTTTATGCCAAAAAGTCAAAGGTTTCAAGCCCAACTCCTCCTTAATAGGTCTTAGGCCCAAGTCAAATCTTAATGGGAGTAGTGGTGTGCTGGATGGTAATGCTGTCAGTTGTCTTATGAAACTATTCTCAGTTGTCTGGAGTTTCTGATCAGCAGTATGCCCCCAAATCTCACCCCCGTAAGTTGCTGCCCCTCTGGCCTGCGTTTTGTAAATTTGGAGGGGTGGGCCCAATGGTTTGTAGGTCGACCTGGTTAACATCCTGCATATCCCGCCCGTACTCTGCACCAGTTTCATATTTGCCTTAATTCTGTGCGTCTCCCAGGTCATAGATTGGTTTAGGGTTAACCCCAAGTAATCAAACGTGCTAACCCGCTCCAATCTAACGGACCCTAACATGGGGTTTGGACGGGATGAAGGATGCGGATTGAAAATCATGTATTTGGTTTTAGACGCATTGATTTCCAATCCACGCCCTTCACAGAAATTCGTGAACCCATCCAGCACCCGTTGTATGCCCGTGGGTGATTTGGAGAGCAGTAGGGTGTCATCGGCAAACATAATTGCCGGCACCCTACTGCCATTTAACTTGGGGGCATCAATGTTATTTATCCCCGTAAGATAATTAATGACCCCATCCACGAAGAGGCAAAACAGGGTCGGTGCGAGCACACAACCCTGCCTGACCCCCGTTTCTACGGGGAAGCTGTCCGAAAGGACGCCCCCTCTGCCGCACCTCACCTTAGCAAAATTGCCCTGATGTAGTCTCCTTAACATGAATAAAATATCTGCAGGGACGACTAGATCCTTCAAAACAGTCCAAAATTTGTCCCTTGAAACTAAATCGAACGCCGCTCGTAGGTCGACGAATACCGCATACAGAGTGCCTCCCTCGATTAACACCGTCTTCCAATATAAAAGATTTAGACGGAAGATCTGATCTAGAGTTGAGACACCTTCTCTAAACCCAGCTTGATACTTGCTCAATATATCCCGTTCCTCAATCCAATCTTGCAGGCGGTTTAGTATCAGTCTTCCGAAGAGCTTTTGAGGAACGTCGATAAGACTGATTGGTCTATAGTTGGATGGGAGCAGAGGCGATCCCTTTTTAAATATTGGGACAATCTCCGCGCCCAGCCAAGTATTAGGCACCTCCATGCCGCCAAGTATGGAATTTAATAATATGAGTAAATAGGGGGCCCAAACATCAGGTTCTTGTTTAAATAAGTCGCCCGGCAATCCATCTAAGCCGGGTGCCTTACCTGATGCGAGCCTCGCTATAGCCTTGTGTACCTCAATTAATGTAAATGGGACCCCTCTCATTTCATCCTTATCAGGACTAATGGAATTGGATCGAGCTTCATGGGGTACGCTGTATAAAGACTGGAAATGATTTTGCCAAACCTTAGCAGCGATGTTGGGTTCAATTGCATTGGACAGGTCTTCAGTTCCCGTATTCACAAGACGCCAAAATGCACGAGAGTCTCTACGTTCCAAGGCAGTTGTGAGATTCTCCCATTTGCCCTGCTCCCATTCCTTTTTTGCATGACTAATCAATGACTTATAAGTCAATCTTTTTGCCCCAATCTCTTCAGTCCCCTTACCCTCCTTAATCATGATCAAAAGATCGGTTTTTGCCTTGCGGCACGTAGAATTATACCAGGAGGGACAAAAAGCACGTCCGTTTGCCCCCTTTGATGTAGAAAAGAGGATTTCAGACGTTGCTTGGATAAGATCCTCGTGTAGCAAGCCCCGTAATTTGTATATATCCTGGGTGCTCTCTTTTTCTATCGATGCGAGGGCCTTTGTAAGTATGGGGATAATCCGGACATAAAGTCTGGGTAGCTTCTCTGGGTTGGAAACTAATCTTTCCCACTTCACCCTTCGTCTATTATTCGTGAGGGCTAATCCCCTCGCGGGTGGTGGCCTCAGTAACCTCCTAGCATCATAATCAGGCAGGTTATATTCCATTTCCAAAGCATTGTGGTCACTATCCGCCCTCGGGATTACCCGAAAGTCATTGATAAGTGACCACAAGGCCAAGGGAACAAGAATATAATCTAATTTTGATTTTCGACCCCCTCTATTATATGTATTTTTTGGGGGAATGTCAGATTTTATCCTACCATTGCAAGCCCGGAGTCCATGTTTTAAAGTTAAAGATGTAATTTGAACAGCCAAAGGTGTCCAAGTTTTTGGGCTCGGTGCCTCTAGTGGGGGTATGGACCAAAGCGCATCCTCTTCTAAAGCTAATTCATCCAGTGAGCCAAAAATCGGCTCATAGTGGCGATTTAAATCACCTCCAATTAAGAATGGGGTTCCGTCGGAGATTTCACTTATGACGTCAGCAAGCTCCTCGGTGGTACAAGACTCTTGGGTAATGTTTGTTGGTCTAGAATAGACATTTACCAACATGAGCTTGATTGAGTTAGGCCATTCGAGCAAAACAACAAGAATATCCTCCCTACTAGATGGCAGTAGAGTAGCCCCACATCCCAGGTCAGTAGCCACCCAAATAGCAAGTCCTCCCGAGGGACGTCCCTTACCACCCCATTTCGCATTTATAGAAAATGTGGCATAACCAGTGTGTGTTAGCTCTTGGCGTGCCCAAGTTTCCTGGAAGAGGCATATGTCTTTGGCCTGGATGTATAAATTCCATTCCGGGCAATACAATTTGTTAGATAAACCCGCCACATTCCAGGAAAGTAACTTGAGTGGAGAGGTAATGGCACTTTTTTTTGGTGCATTTGAAGGCAAACCCCTACTTGGTTGCAACCTCAATGATGTGTTGGTTAATGTGTTACTATCTTGGTGGGCCTCAGCCATACTTTTAATAATTGGGGAAAGAGCGATCCCAGTGACTAACTCACCGATAGTATAATTCTCCTCGAAATTAACTTTCACTCTAGGACTGGGTAAAGAGGATTTAATGACCTGTGGACCGTAATGACTACACACCTCCTCATTTGGCGTTTTACTCAGTCAATCGACCATGTCTAGATTACTGTATCTATTATGGATTGGGAGATAGTCATAATGTTGTCTTCTAGTTGGATAAGGGATCCTAGTTTCTCTATTTCCCCATTTACCCCTTCTTCTCTGTACTAGTTCCCATCCTTCCTCAGCCTGCTCTTGTGTTGGGGGTGGATAAAAAAAGGATAATGGTAGAGCTTGGATAGAGGTCCCCTTATCACAGTAAGGCCAATTACATATATAAGAAACAGTCAAAGGGTCCCTAAAATTGACCAAAACACAGTCCCCGGCGATAGATTTCCTGGTACCGCCAAGCCATGGGACTCTTCTTACCATTAGGACTTCACTATTTATACCATCAGGGAGGGGTCTATTTGTGGAAAGCCAATTAATGACCTTATTTTTGAGTGCTTCCACAGGTTCCCGCGAAAATTGATTTAATTCGGGAATACCTGCCAGGATAATTGTATACGGACTTGCCTCTGGTGGTAAGTTGACTATCCTATGTTTGGTGTCATTGCCATTATTCTGGGCCTTAATTTCAATCGCAGACAGATTCCCCTGTGTGTTTATATTTGTTGCATGATCTGGGGGTGGCTGGTTAGAATGTGGTAGAGAGAGTTGTATTTGTACCGGGTTAGCCGCAAGAGCCCTTTCTTTAACTGGGGGGGCCGTTTTAGTCATCTCACCACTAATGCTCAGTCCTGTTCCTGACAACTGACTATTTTTCGTGTGGGCGACTGACTGATGTAGGATTCCCTTTTCAATATTAGTTAGGGAGATTTCCATCTTTATTAATCGCTCCTCCAGAGGTTTGAGCATTATCCTCAACAAGGTGCGAATGTCCAGGAGAGTGATTTCGTCCTCCCCAGAATTTATATTAATACTAGGGGATTTCTGCCTTGATGGGTGTGGGGGTGTTATCCCTTTATGTAGTGTCACTGTATGCCTATGATTTTGTATGGCGTTTTTCTTTCCCTCATTCAAGGAGAGATCCTTGGTGGTTTTCGGCTTTCTTCCACGAGAACTCTGGACCTTCCTCTTACTTTTTGGGATAGTTCCCTCCCTCTCACCCTGTCTTAGCAACATAGGCTGATGTGCCCCAATGGTAGTTCCTTTTGGGGCTAGCATGGTACTAATGGGAGCAATTTGAGATGGAGGGGGCTCAGGACGAGGTAAAGATATTATACTAGAGTCTACCAGGGCCGAAATATCGCAATCAATATCGGGTACAATAGACCCATTCAAGCCTAATGTGGGGGGCGTGTCATCAATTCCCCTAACCCCAACTGCCAACGATGTGCATTCCAGTCGTTGTTCAAGGGAAGTTACATGTGCGAGGGGCCCCATAGATGATCTCCGTACCCAGTCAATTTCTTGAGAAATACGACGTTCTAATGTAGTGATTTCATCAATCAACAGGGAACCAGCCTTTGCAAAATAAGTATCCAAAGTACCTTGAGGCTTCCCCGCAGCCAGCGAGGTCTTGCTTCTTGTCTCTCTCGAAGTCATTATCTGGAAAGGCAAGCAGACTATCAGGCTGTGTGTACGAAAACGGGGGATAGAGGCCCAAAGGGGGGCGGCCCGAGCCCGATCTCGGCCGTCTCGAACGGCCTCAAACAGCCCGCTCTTTGCCCGGTCTTCGCCCCGGGCTACGTCCAGCGCGCGTCCCGCTAGCGCGTGTGGGCTGGGCCTTCCTAATAGAGGAGAGAGCGAGAGGGGGAGGAGCCGGGAAGAGGAGCCAGGTGGGGCAGGTGAGTTCTCGCCGGGCAACCTGGTCCTCGCAGTCCCGAATGTGATCAAAGTCCAAATTAAAAGCAACTTCCCTCTACAGCAGCATAGCGTCCTCAGCAGCCGTGGAGTAATGGCAGAGTAAAAGCCCAGCCGGTTTCAGCACAATCAAAGCCTACGAGCGGCTCCCGCGAAGCGGGGGCCGCGAGGCGTAAAGTAGCTGGTGGGGGAGGAGCCGGGAAGAGGAGCCAGGTGGGGCAGGTGAGTTCTCGCCAGGCAACCTGGTCCTCGCAGTCCGAATGTGATCAAAGTCCAAATTAAAAGCAACTTCCCTCTACAGCAGCATAGCGTCCTCAGCAGCCGTGGAGTAATGGCAGAGTAAAAGCCCAGCCGGTTTCAGCACAATCAAAGCCTACGAGCGGCTCCCACGAAGCGGGGGCCGCGAGGCGTAAAGTAGCTGGTGGGGGAGGAGCCGGGAAGAGGAGCCAGGTGGGGCAGGTGAGTTCTCGCCGGGCAACCTGGTCCTCGCAGTCCCGAATGTGATCAAAGTTCAAATTAAAAGCAACTTCCCTCTACAGCAGCATAGCGTCCTCAGCAGCCGTGGAGTAATGGCAGAGTAAAAGCCCAGCCGGTCTCAGCATAATCAAAGCCTACGAGCGGCATAACGGTTTTATGTAGTAGGAAATGTCCCAGCGGGAGGTCAAACTCCTCTCGGAGGTCCTCAAATGGGAGCATTTTGGATTCTCTAAAGAGGTCTCCAACCACTTGTAGCCCCCCTTCCTTCCAGTCATCCAGTCCAGCCCAGTTCCTCCCGTGCGGTAGCTGTCGGAGCATTTCGTTGGGTAT
Source organism: Triturus cristatus (assembly GCF_964204655.1). Lineage (NCBI taxonomy): Eukaryota > Metazoa > Chordata > Amphibia > Caudata > Salamandridae > Triturus > Triturus cristatus. Next base: position 1,399,764,570 of record NC_140591.1, read on the forward strand.
GTTTGGCGAGTAGGGAACCCTGCAACCCGTCCTTTGTAGCCATCTCACCCAGCACCTCATGATTACTGTCGCCTCTTCAATCTTCCTGAGTGGTCCCTGCTTCAGCTGTAACAGTATTTTCGTTAGGACTGGGGTTTCTGGGGCAAATGGTGATTGCACCCTGTCTGGGTTTCTGCTGTCTGCAAACCATCTCATAAACCACTGCAGCTGTCCTGCCAGGTAATATGCCTCGAGGTCAGGGTCTGCCAGGCCCCCGTGGATGTGGAGCATTGTATCGTACCCAAGGCCACACGCCTGCGTCCCGTCCCTCCTAGGAATGCTTTGATCTGTGAGTTTAGGTCACGGAATGTCGCACAAGAGAGCCAAATTGGAAGTGTTCTGAACATGTACAGCAGGCGCGGTAGCGCCACCATTTTCAGGAGGGCCACTCTGCCTGCTACCAATAGTGGGAGGGATCCCCAAAAGTCCATGGAGGAGCGGAGAGCTCATATCCCCCTGCCCACATTGCCCTCCACCAAATCCGCCATGTCATGGTATATTGTCACCCCCAAGTACTCTAGGCATGTGGATTCCCATTGTAGGGTCCCCAGCCACTCTGGAGGGCGTCTATTGTGTGTCATCGGGAATACCTTAGATTTCTGCCAACTTACTCGTAGCCCTGGAAGAGCGCCAAATTCTTCCAACATATCCCTAGCCTCCTGCAAATCTCCGAATGTATTTTGTAAGAAGAGGAGTAGGTCGTCTGCATGGAGTGCTATGCGATGATAAGTGTCTTTGATTGCAACCCTGCATACTCCAGTTCCGATCTGGCCCGGCATACCAGCGGCTCCATGGCTAGTGCGAATAACAGAGGGGACAGAGGGCAGCCCTGCATAGTCCCCCTCTCTACCCTCATGCTCTGGGAGATCACTTTAACCGTCCGCACCCTGGCCCTAGGGTCCACGTACAGCAGCCTTACCCGTTCTACAAATCCCGCACCTAAACCCATCGCCTCTAAGACTCTATAGAGCTATTGCCATTCTAGGCTGTCAAAAGCCTTTTCGAAATCGACTGCAAATATTGCAGCCTCGTCTTTGGCATAATCCTCCGCTCTCATTATGGCCATGAGGCACCTGGTGTTAAGGGCAGTGTTCCTCTGCGGTATGAACCCCGTTTGGTCCGCGTACACTAGCTGGGGCATGTGAAGAAGCAGTCTGTTCGCTATGATTTTGCTCAATATCTTATAGTCCATGTTCAGCGTGGACAGTGGTTTACACAGTTCTGTCATGGGGCGGTTTTCTGGGTTTGAGTACAGGAATTATTAGGGCTTCCTTTGTGGTGTTAGGTAGCAGTCGCAGCTCTCTTGCTGTCTTGTACAACGCAACCAATTTTGGAGCCAGCTCCTCAGCATATGTCATGTAGAACGCTGCTGGGAGTCCATTTGTCCCAGGCGTTTTGTTGCGCACCATAAGCTTCATGGCAACTTTCACCTCCCGTAGGGAGATGTCCGCCCACAAGTCCTCTGCTTCCTCACGGTCTAGGCGAGGCTGCTCTAGCTCACCAAGGTAATCTTCTAGTGTCCCACCGCCGCTCCTCGAGGCACTACTGTACAATTTGGTGTAGTATCTTGCGAAGATGTCGTTAATACCCTCTTGCATATTTTGTCTGCACCCAGCTTCGTCCTCCAGTTCTACTATCTGTGACCCCCTGTTATTGGGGTTGGCGAGCCACGCCAGCAAGGAGCCCAACTTGTTGCATTCCGCATGTGTGCAGTCCAGAAACTGTTTATAGTCGAAACTCCGCAGCCTCTCTGTCTGACATGCCACAGATTCTCGCGCTTCTAGGAGTGCATCCTGCAAGTCATGGCGCTCTGGTATTTTCTGTTCTATTTGTCTTAATTCCTTTTGAGCTATTAGGACTTCCGCTGTCAGTGTGCGTTGGACCCCTGTCAACTCCGCTATACAATGCCCTTGTATAGTTGTTTTAAAGGCATCCCATTCCGGCAGCAGAGAGGATGCCGTCCCTTCGTTGCCTTGGAAATATTGTGTGATCTTTTCTCTGATACCTTCCTTAAAGACCTGATCTTCCAGTGTCTCAGGGTGCAGTCGCCGAGTAGGGATGGCCGGAGCCTGGCTCGCCCAGCAGAGGCCCAGTAACATGGGGTTATGATCGGATATCTTCCTAGCTAGGTACTCAGCATTTCCCACCTGTCCATGTATGTCCGGTGTACATAGAAATGTGCCCAGTTGCGTATGTACATCATGTGTTGGCGAAAAGAATGAATAGTCTTTGCCCTGGGGTTGCAGAGTCCTCCTTGAGTCCACTAGCCCCCAAAATCTCTGCCAGTCTCCAAGTGTCCGTGCTTGGTGGACCATTGGGGAGTCTGGTAAGGGCGGGTGAAACTTATCCAAGTCAATATTGGCACTAGCATTAAAGTCTCCACCAATGAGCACTGTGGTCGTCAGGTACGGGGCTAACTGCCGGGATAGCCACAACAAATATTGTGGTTGGTCCACATTTGAGGCATAAACACTTATAATGCTCACTTCTCTACCCTTCAGTCTCCCTCTCAGCGCCACATACCTGCCCTCTGGGTCTATTAGCTTATTGGTGACCTAGAAGGGAACCCCTGCCCTCACCCAGATCATAGCGCCCCTGGCATAGGCAGAATATGTTCTGTCGAATGTTTGTCCCCGCCATCTCTTCTGCAGGGCTTGGCCCTTCTTAGCCGTGAGGTGTGTCTCTTGAAGGAGTGCTATTTGTACTCCCCATCTGTTGAGGTAAGAGAAGACTTCATACTGTTTTGTCATCGTATGCATGTCCCGTATATTCCAGGTTAAGCACTTATACCTTATGTCATTCGCCATGTTTGTATCCCTTCTTTTGTCGACCACCCCCCTCCCCCATCCCCCTGCACCGACCTGATGTGTCACCCCACAACCGCTGAGTTGAATATGTGATGCGACTCGTGTTTCCCTTCTCAACAATTCTACATTATAACAGGTTCCCCAACGCCCCTCTGTTCCATTTCTATTTGTGTTGTAATTTCAAAGAAATATTTCTGTTCATAAAAGAGGTGCCACTTTTTTTATGTAATACAGAGAAATTAAAATGGCACAATGCATGGAATTAATATGAAACTTTCTCCTACTGTAGACCCTACTGGTAACTGCTGATATGAAGTAAATGTTAAGTAAGGAAGACATGAGCTCATCAATGTTTAATGAATTCCAGGGAAACAGAACACAGTTGTAAAGGTAATATGACTCATTGGAAATAAGCAGTGTTTGGCCCTGTAAGAAAATAGGTTATTACTTGGGGAGGATGCTGGTCCTTCCAAGTAATAATTCTACACTTATGTGAGGTCCAACACAAATGTTAAAAAAAATAACCTGGGCTCAACCGATTGTAGCCGTGGCATAGAGCATACAGATTGAATTTAAGTAATAGTGTGGAAAGCATTTAGCAGTACCAAAGCAACTAAAAAAGGCAAAAGACAACACCATACAAATACCACAACTGATTTATAATAATAATAATAAGGAACATTTTATTTAGAAAAAGGCACACAAATTATTAAAATCCAATAAGGAAAAACAGAGATATAAATTTATTAAGGTTCAGGGCAAAAAGGGACAAGAAAAAAGTGAAGCGCCAATCAGAAGTCACTGTTCATGGCTGACTGGAACTTAGATGTGATTTCAGTCCCACTGCAAGGGAACATAGGTCTGAAACATCATCATCATGGTCAAAGTCTTAAAACCTTCTGACTTAGGACCTCATTAAGATGTGACTCAGAAAGCCTCCGACCGCAAGTCGGAGGCTTTCCAAGTCACATTCTGGATTTCACTTCCACCTTACAATGCAGGTGGTCGAAAGTGAAACCAGCTGATCATTCCGGCTGAATTCCGATGGGCTTAAGCTCCCAAAGAGAAATGGTAGCATACAATCGCTCCATAAGGTCGCACCGAAGGTCGGTCTGTCCCGATTCCGCAACGACGTCTGCCCTACATCGTAATAAGGCCCTTAGTCATTTTTATGGGCATCAAAATTCTCCATTGGGGCATTGTTGCAGGCTTTATGGGGCAATGTCATCTCAAAGTCAGACAGCTGTTGGATAAGGTCCTGCTGAAATAATTAGTTTTGGAAGGAAAAGCTCCAAGTGGGAAAATTGAAACTTTCCACCTACTAAACGCCTCTTGCAGGTGTTACTTTTTGCGCCTTCGGACTTAGGCCCTGATTTATAGTTTGGCGGAAGGGATTCTCCGTCACAAATGTGATGGGTATCCTATCCACCATATTATAAGTTCATTTTATCCTATGGCACTTGTAATATGGTGGACAAGATATCTGTTACATTTGTGACGGAGTATCTTGATCCACCAAACTATAGACCAGGCCATTAGCCTTTTTTATGGAGCTCATTGTTTTCCAGCAGGACAAGCATTAAGTTGAATCCAATACAGCAATCTCGAACTCCAGAGCAGAGGTCCAGCAGATGCCCCGGAGGTCTCGGAAGTAAAATATATTTCTCAATCCCAACTTTTCATATTTTCTGGAGCAGTTCCTCTTGGTCTCTGTTAAGGTGCTCAGGACTTCTGGGGCAGCATTTAGGGGCCTGGACTCTCTCCAGTAGAGGCCACCAGCAGAGTCCTGTCCAGGTCCAGCTGCTAATGTTCAGCGTGTCACCCCTAGAAAAAGGGTCTCTTGCAGTTTGTGTCCCTGTAGCCACAGAAGAGGTCAGCCAAATGACCCTTGAAGTCCACATCTCTGTCTTCAGTACAAGAACGTTTAGGTTCAGCCCTTCAGGTGGCCACATACATCACAGACAACAGGTCCAGTCCTCTTCTGTTCATCCACAGGTCCGGCTGTATTCTGAGGAACTGGGGGTAGGTGCCACTTTTGTGAAATCTCCTAGCTAGTAGTTGGGAGTGGCTCCTGCCCATTTCCTAATCAATGAGAAAAAAGTTCTCAGGGGCAGCCCTTCCCAGTTTTTAGCATATCCCATTTGCCTTACTGCAAAGCTATCCACCAGTGCACTTTTCTGATGCAAGCTAACCATGGCACAACCCTTCTGCGATAGGAGGAGGCTGTTATGTGAGCTAGGGGGTGTCTATGGAAATTAGCAGTCCCTTCCTCTTCAACCGCACCAACTTGGCTCTGTGCCAGCTCCTCCTCCTACTAGGCTGGTGCCACGTTGGATATAGTTTGCCTTGGGATCATAGAACACTGCCTCCCCAGTTCTCTTTCAGGTTTATTAAGTTCCTGAACCCTCCTTCGCTTCCCTTACTGAGTTAGATAAATCACATACCTCAAACCCAGGTCTTGTTGACAAAACGCCTATGCCATTTTCTCTGCTTTCAGAGCAATTTTCAAGGGAAATACTGACAATGTTGTTACTTTTTCTTGAAATTTATCAAAAATCAAACTTCATCATTGGATTGGATTTTTAATAAACATTGAAAACAGTGATTGGATAATTTCTGTAGCTTATTGCAAAGTTAGCAAAATAGTATTATAATTACACTTTAATTTTCCTCATGTGATCAGCTACAACGTTCTATAATAAAAATAGCCTTTGGGAGTTGGTCACTGTAGGAACATGCCAATGTGAAATGCTTATGTATTCGACTTTTGAATACCAGTCATCCTACCCGTGAGCTACATGGCCTACTTGGGGACAACATACTTAATATTTAAAAGTAGGCTTCCCCTAGACCAGCCCACATGGGTTAACATTGAGAAACCTGTCTTGAAGTGTGAAACGTTCTTTATATGCATAAGGCCCACTCAGTGCAAAATGACAACCCAGTGATTAGAGCCATGATGGTTATATCGAAGCCTTCACACAGTGTTTTCAAAACCAACCTATGGCTGTATGCTTCTGCCCCTATATGGCATAACAAGGAGCTATGCATAAGAGGCCACTCCATACACTGGCCCTCATGGAAGTCATCAGGTATCATAAGTATTGCCCGATTGTTTGAAGAAAATGGTTTTAGAACCCTCCGGACACTCCAATCAGAGTTTGGGCTTGCAGAGTCCCAACAATGGTCCTTCAATCAATTGAGGAATTGGATCAGGGCACACCTGGGAATCAACACTGCCAACTCCCACCAATCCCCCATACACCAGTATCTTGCGACTTGGGGGAACAACAAAGGAGTTATGCCAGGCCTATATAACGTACTTAGGACAACTTTGTCTAAACAGTAGCTAGAGTCCAGATGAGACAAAAGTGACAGCTCTCTTTAACTCGAGACTACACTGAAAAAGATCGGCCCACTCTTCTCCAAACACATGGCACTCTCCTTCAGGAAGCCAAAAATTAAATTCCACTATTTTAAGCTATTACATGAATGATACTGGACCCCCCAAAAACTACAAGGTGCTGTCCTTTTACCACATGATGTGTCTGGAATGTGGTGTCAGAGGCTGCCATTTACCACATATCCCGCACTTCAAACATACTGTAAAGCAATGTGGTTGACCCTAGACATGAAAGGATTGTCTAACCACCCTTCAATGCACCTAGCCCTGTACATGAAATGAAGAACTGTGTGAGACCCAATAGGCACAACCAGCGAAGCCCTTGCAACTGCCAAGGTGTGTGTTCTGAGGCACTGGAGGCAACCCTTTCTCCCTACACTCTCGAAATGGTTGATCAAATCGCCCAGTGTCGCTGAATGTGATCGGATAATACACAAAGTTAACAGCCAACTGGCAGTGTTTGAGGCCACATGGGAACCTTTTCTCCCCATTGGGACTGAGACGCATAGTCATATACTCAGGGCTTGGAAGGCAGGAATTTTGCTCAATTCCTCCCAACCACGGCTAATTTGTCCCTGCAACTTAGCAGGAATAGTGCCAATTGGCCCTAGAAGAGGAAGATGTAAGGCTATCTTAATCAGTAGATAGCCACCAGGACCACTCTACAGGTACTGTTCCATGGGGCTGTGAGAGGATTCACTTCTCCCAAATGGTAGACAGGGGTTGTCGATGCACCCTAAGTGGGATAACTGTTTGTTGTGTAAAGGTTGTGTAAAGTAATCTGTTCCTTAATGATTCAACCATCGTTTATAGGTGGATGTGATTGACAAGTGTAATTATCAGTGGTTCTTTGACAGCATCTCTTCATGACTTGTGATGACTGCAGTGCTTGCACTGTTTCCAGTGCTGCATGATGTAATGCTGCTGCCTACATCTTTGAGTACTAACTTAATTGTATGAATGCAAATTTCAATAAAAATATATGTACGTATTAAAAAGTAGGCTTCTCTCCTGTCAAATGAGTTATTTTGATAGGCTTGCCTAAAGGGTTAAAAGCTGCAGCAGTGAGGTTACACATAAAGCCATGATTTCTTTCTCTGCCTAGTGGATGGTACTATAGGTGCATCAGTCCCAAGTGACAATTAATATCTATGTCATTGGTGTACTTCCAGAACCCTGTTGCTTCAATCGAAAGATAAATATGCCAGTTAGGAGTTAGCCAGATCTGTCATGTTTAATGAGTCACAGCATGCACTGGGGACTGGGTGGCCGTGTCCCAGTTTGTGAGTTCAAAAACCAGCAGCATTAGTCCACAATAAATGGGTATTACGAAATAAAAGAGGCGCTTTCCACAATACAGGATGACTTCACTTTAAAGTCATAGTAGCAACGTAATAGTGGAAAGATTCAACCGCATCCTGAAGGATTCTAGTCTATTGTCTATAAGTAGCTGTTAGACTTGGCATCTTTTGATGTGTTTCCTTCGTCTTTTTGCTGTCTGACCTACCAGTTGTGACTCTGTTTTTGCTGGTATAGTGTCTCTGCGCACTTTCTCACTGCTGTTCAGTGTTAAAGTACAAGCGCTCCCTTTGTAAATTAGATTATGGATTGGTGTTTCCATGTTTGGCATATTTGATTTACTAGTAAGCCCCTACTAAAGTGCACTGAGGGTGCCAGGGCCTGTAAATCAAATGCTGCGAGTGGGCCTGCAGCACTGGTTGTGCCACCCACACAAGCAGCCCGGCAAAGAGTTTTCAGACCTGCCACTGCAGTGTCTGCATGCAGTTTGTAACTGCCATGTCGACCTTGCAAGTGCACCTACTTGTCAGGCCCTAATCTTCCCTTTTCTTACATACAATTCACCCCTAAGGTAGGCCCAAGGTAACTCTGTGGTCAGGGTGCCGTGCATATTAAAGGTAGTACATGTACTGGTGTGTGTGACATGTCCTGAAAGTGAATTACAGCGTAATTCATTTTTCACTATGGAAAGACTATCTTTCCCATAGGATAGATTGGGAGTTACGTTGTAACATCTTACAAGTATAACTTCCCATTGGGACAAGATAGAGAAATGGGGTTTAGTAAGCCTAAACTCAGAATATAAAAATGCATCTTTTAGTAAAGATGATTTTTGTGTTCTGTGTTTGAAAATACCACTTTTATAAAGTAGGTATTTTCTTGCTTAGCAATCCGGTGTGCCTCTGCTGGTTTGCGGATTTACTTTGGAGGGACAGGGGCTGGGGATGTGCATTCTCTTCAGACAGCCACTGGGGTGGATCAAGATGGGTCCTGCCTTTCCTGGATTGGTCAGGGATGGGCTGAATAGACCGTGACCACAGTTAGAGTAGTGGGAGGAGATTTCCTTGCACCTGAATGGGCCTGGTCTACCTTGGACAATGATGTCTCCACCTCCTGCAAGGAAGCCGGGCCAGAGAGGACAGAACTGGTTTGGGCTGGGCACAGACACTCTCTGCCCAAGAGAACAAAGACAAATGCAGTGTAAATATTGGGGCCCAAATTTCAGAACTTTAGAACTCACTGGAATCAAGGAACCTGTCCAGGAGGAGTACTGCCCTTTTGCTGTGTTGTTACTATGTTGGGTTGGCCTGCAGTTGCTGCTTCTGCCATAGGCAGTGAAAGGACTAAACTGAACTTTCTTAAACTTGTGCTGACTATCTCCAAGGACTTGAAACCGAACTTACCTCCTGTTCATAACGTCTCAGGGACAGCAAAGACTACACTTACCTCTGGGTACCGCCTCTGGAACTGCAGTTTCAGTTGCCACAGAGGGGGAAAACAGCCATCACCGGCACCGCTGCAGACTCCGTGTGCCGAAGGCAACGCAGAGAGCATCGCCTCACTTTGCACTGCAACCCTCGTCTCACTAACAATGACGACCGCCGCCGCCTCTGACCCGCTGCTTGCACTGCGACCTGTGGGCACCGCCTCGCTTCACTCTGCCACCTAGTCTCACCAATGATGACGCTGCCAGCTGACCGCGACACCCGTGACAACATTGTGGTTTGGGGGCACCGCACTTAAGTTACGCGACTCACCGCCCCGTTCCACACTGCTGTCTGGGCTGACTGACACCAGCTCCCACCAACTGGCACTGTCACATGTACTGTGATCTGTCAGCACTGCCAAGAGCACCGCCTCACTCCTCATCGCAGCCCTGGTTTCACCGATGCCGCGGGACGACCATCACCGAGCAGCTGCCTGCACCACGATATAAGGATACCGCACGCTGCACCCCTATGCTTCACATCGCGGCAAATGCCTTAACCAGCCTGCACCAACATGATCAGCCGCAACGAAAAGATGCTGTTTACGAGTCTGCGGACACCACGACCAACGCGGTCGGACGGAACTGTTGGATTCTGTTGTTTTCAGCACTGTGGTAGCACCGGACAGATATACCGGATTAAAGGAACTGCATTTTAAGGTTATTCTTGCAAAGTGCATATTTTTAAGTACTTATGATGGATTTATATCGTTTTGGTCTTGTTTTGAATATATAAAGTATTGGATATTTGTGGTGTCCTTTTGTAGTTTTTTTAATGTATTACTGTGTGTTATGTACAAATGTTTTACACACTGCCTCTGAGATAAGCCTGACTGCTCGTGCTAAGCTACCAAGTGAGTGAGCAGGGGTTATTTCAGTATTGTATCCCTCTTATCCTGATTAGAAGGAAGGATCCCTGTTTGGACAAAGGTGCAAACCATTGCCAACTAGAGACCCCCCCCTTTCTAACAGTAGCTGTTTGGATTGGCAGTAAATCAGTTTGTATTTATCTACTCCACTACTATTGACGTGACTGTCAAATGTCATTTTGAAATAATGAGAGGAAGATTTCCCATATCTAGAGGCAATCCCAGTTCATTGCCTAACTTAAAGTAGTGAATTGCTATGTAAAGATACTGATAATATTAAGGACTCATAGTAATTGAAATAATATATTTTGGTATGATGTGTGTAACTTGGTCTGTGAAAATTGATGTGGGAGAATGGGTAGGAGTGAATAAAACAAAAAAAGGTAATAAAAGGACAAAGTTGGCTTCATACTCCCTTAAAGATCATTAACTATTTCAGTGTATTTAATGAGCTGCTTACATCAAGTGTGCTACCTTTGTACAATTTTCTTCTTAAAAATAATTAGGGAATGTGAGGGAAGAGCATTGTTTTTTAATCATGTGACACTCAGTGCATGCATTGCATTGATGTTACATTGATTGAAGATGAAAACAGTAAGTGCCATTAGATTCAGAATTGCTTAAGCCTGATTGGTGCTCGGGACATCAATCTGACTTCTGAGATGTAACACTGGAAAGGGGAACATGTCTTTCTCCAGCTGTAGATCCCTGTTTGGGAATCACCCTGGAACCTCAATATTTAATCATAGATCTATTCACCAGACAAAAGGAAATACATTTACAGTGGAGAGACCCCCACCCCCGCCATGGGTCACTGCTCCCTCTTAAAATTAAAAAAATTAAATTTCTGCCCTGTTGGAGGCTACATGGGAGGTTTACCCCAGCCTGTCCTCCAGAAGGCTGAAAGTCCACTGGACAGTTGGGAAACGTGATAAAAACAGAAGGGGTGAGGGAGCCTACTATGGCATCCGGTCATGCCCCAACCCAAAAATGAACCCAAAAGTCTTTCTGCCCCCAGATGGACAGATGATGGGGGCTTTCCACAACCTATTCCCAGGGACAGAAAGCCCACTAGACACCAGGGATATTATTAAAAAAAATAGAAGAGGTGGGAGTGCCCCTCCCAGGCATTGGGCCTCCACCCTATTACAGTGCCAACAGTCTTTCTTCCCACTGGTGGCACATTGAGCAGGGGTTTAACCTAAACTGCCCTCACCTGGTTGACAGAAAACCCGCTATATAAAAGGGAAAATTATCCAAAAAAGGGGTGAGTATACGCACCAAGTCCTTTGGCCATACCCCTACTTGACAACATGCCCAACAGCCTTTCTACCTCCCCTGGGAAGCATTGGAGGAATTACCCCTAAGAAAACCCGATGGATGGTGCGTGTCAGCACATCCTGACATTAGGCAGCACCCAACTCTTCAAGCATCAACAGTCTTTCTGATTAGGGCACCTAGAGCATACCAATGGCAAGTGAGACGACATTTGGATTCTTGAGGGCACAGTTGTGACCTATGGGCCAGCAGAGAGTGTGAAAAGCCCAATTTTCTCTCACCTGCCAGGGTTAATGGCAGTACTATTCAGTCTCTGGCTCAGTCACTAACAAATCAACCTTATGAGCTCTGGGCATTTCTGAAACCAAGAGACCAATGTGAATCAAGGGTGGTGTAGCTTGAAAGGATCCCATTGTGTTTTCTTACCTAGAATACCATGCAAACATCAGATTTTGGCTACAATCATGCATTTTCCTCAAATTTATTTGAGATAAACCTCTGGAATCTGCAAGGATTGACAAAATTCCTACCACCCTGCATTCTCACACATCTAATAAAAATGGTTCCCTACTTGTGTAGCTGCCTATGATTCTTAGAGTCTCTCTTCTTCATAAACAATTTATTAGAACTTGTGTTTTGATCCCTTGGAACCCTTGTCTGAATTTTCTGTATACCTGTCCGGGACTTTGGTACAACATTGGTTCAATTCCCTTGAGCAACTCAAGATTGTCTATTTACCCCTTTTGAAAACAATTTATTCTGATATTGGCATAAATTGTTGCTTTATTTCTCTACCTTCGAGATATTTCCATGTCCCTCCCTCAAGTAATGCTCTAGTTCTCTTTACAATATTTATTGGCTTCCTGTCTGACTGTACATGCTCAGAACGAATGTCAATTGCCTCACTATTATGGTGGACAAAGGTTTGTGCGCCTTAAGCGGATAACGCTAGAGTTAAGAGATACGCAGTTTATGACTAATTGAGTGTGTATTTTCCAGCGCGCTTTTTAAAACTCAGCTTCTTATACTGTTTTTAATCTTGCTTAATTTGTATCATTGTACCCTGTTTTTAATCTCCTTATTATCAGAGTAGTACTTACTTGCACGTTAAACTGTGACCCTCACCGTGGTTTTCGCGGGTCCTCAGGCAGCTTTACTGGATCGCCGCCATCTTGAGGGTAGTCAGGGACGTTATACTGGTGCCATATTGGTGAGCGCTTTAGTGATTTGCACGGTAGGCGCGGCCCCTATTTATAGTTAGTATGGAGACGTGCAGCGGCAGCGCTGTCTCCACGCCGGAGTCACGCCAGAGTCCAGCCCGTCTGTGCCCGTCCGGGCCTGGACGGGCCCAGGGCCAGAAACTCCGCCTAAAAACCCTGCTATAAGGACGACATACTCTCGAGATGACCTTATGGCTTTATGCCCGCCCCAATTCGCTGTCCGCAAACCGGCCTACAAAGGATTTAGCCGGCTATCTGCCTGTAGGCTGGGTCTGCCATCTCATTCGGACAAAGGTAAGATCGCTTTGTCGTTAGGTCTGCTGAATTGCAGATCTCTTCCAAGACACTCGTTAGAAACTAAACTTCTTATCCAAGATTTGGATTTAGATTTCCTGTTTCTGACGGAAACTTGGATAACGGCTAGTTCTGACGCTGATATCGTGCAAGCCCTCTCCCCAGGCTTTCTCATATACCATCTGGACAGACCGGTGGGGCGAGGGGGTGGCATTGCGATTCTATACAGGGACATATATGTGTGCAGGGCCCAGAACGGCTTAGTGTCGGACTGCGAGAGCTGTTATTTCTCCTTGCGCATATCCCCTACGGTATCACTGTCAGGTATATTGATTTACCGTCCTCCGGGTTGCGTGGGTAATTTTTCTAGCTCCCTTATGGAAACCGTTACGACCCTAGCCTTTTCTACGACTAACTTTATAGTGATGGGAGATTTTAATCTCCATTTTAATGACCCTGCCGATTTAGTAGCCCGAGACCTTCAGGGTGATTTGAAAGCATGTGAATTGCTCTTAATTAATGCGGGGGCTACGCACGATAAGGGACACTTATTTGATCCAATCTTTTCTAACATCCCCCGCTTTATGGCTAGGCCTGCATATCCCCTCCCTTGGTCAGACCATTTTCTGGTTGCGGCAACGTGGCAAATTGATGCATCGCCTACATCTGGCCATCAGGCCTATTTGGTGGATAGAGCCTGGTCCAGGTTATCGATTGCTGACTGGACTTCCAAATTGGATGACACATGCCTTATTTATTTTATTTATTTGTGTATTTTATAAAGCGCACAGCTGCCCCGACGGGGCGTCCCGGCCCCTGGAATCTGACCCGGTAAAGGGGGACACAAATTTTGATCATTGGCTGACCACTTCCCTTGATGCCATAATTCCGAAAAAGAGAGTACCAAAGAGGGAGAAAAGAATTGGCTCTGCCCCGTGGTATACTCCCGAGCTACGTACCCTCAGGAAGGGATGTAAGAAGCTGGAGAGGATGTGGAGAAAGGACTGGGAGGTAGCTAGGCGAGAGGAATACCGCTCTGCAATGAGGGGTTATAAATCCGCTCTTCGCCATGCTAAAGTCCAATTCTTTGAGGAGCGCATAAGATCTGCATCCAACTCCTCCAGGGAGACTTTTAAAGTGGTAAAGGAACTTCTTAAAGTTACTGAACCCGCGATAACACATGATAACCAGAAGTGTAAGGAGCTGGCAGACTACTTTCATATGAAAATTGAGAAGATTTTAAGCACCTTACCTCAGTCTTCGTCGCCTCAGTCTGGCCATAATATGGATATACCTAAACAGCCAAGAGGAGCATCTACCTATTTAGACACTTTTGGCCCAGTATCAGTGGCTGAAGTCCTTAAGGCTTTGGGTTCCATGAAAAGTGGCTCCCCTAGGGATCCGGTCCCCATGAAGTTCCTGAAACAGGTTGCAACTTCCATCGCGGATCCCGTTACAGATTTAATGAATGAACATTTGCCCATGGATTGGTGCCTCCGAGCTGGAAAACAGCAGTTGTAAAGGCGCTTTTAAAGAAGCCAAGTCTGGATCCTTCGGACCTGGCAAACTATAGGTCCATTTCCCTGTTGCAGGGACTCGGTAAAATTGCGGAAAAGTTAGTGAACCAACAACTTTCAGGCTTTCTCGAGACCAATGGCCTGCTTCGAGACTCACAAACAGGATTCCGGCCAGGCCAGGGCACCGACACTGCCCTTCTGGCCGTCGTGGATGAAGCCAGAAGCATTTTGGATTCAGGAGGCTCAGTGGCAGTGATCCTCCTGGACCTCAGTGCGGCTTTTGACACTGTGAACCATCTGGTGTTGATTCAGCGACTGTCCGAGGTTGGTGTGTCAGGGGTCGCTCTGAAATGGCTCAGATCATTTCTTAGCGGCCGGACATACCAGGTCTGGGAAGGGAGTGTTCGGTCGACATCTATTCCCCTCCGGTGCGGGGTGCCACAGGGCTCCTCTCTCAGCCCTACATTGTTTAATGTATATATGGCCCCCCTGGAGGATGTTGTGGCCCCATTTGACATTAAAATCGTCAGTTATGCGGATGATACGCAATTGGTGGTCGCCCTATCCCAATTGGAGGGGAACCCTGATCTACTGCACTCCTGCCTGTCGGAAGTTTACTCCTGGATGTGTGAGTCATCCCTTAAGCTAAATGGCTCAAAAACTGAGATAATGCTGTTAGGGAGCAAGACCCTTTCGCTCCCTGCGACCAGCTGGCCCAGCTGTATGGGAGAGCTCCCCAGTCCGAAAGAGGAGATTAAGAGCCTGGGGGTCTGGCTAGAGCAAGACCTGTCGTTTAGGACCCAGGCGAAAAAAACGGCAGGAGTTTGTTTTGCCCTCCTCCGGTCAGCCCGCAAAATTCTCCCTCTCCTTCCTCTAGCATCAAGGAAGTTGCTTATTCAGGGGCTGATTAGATTATAGCAATGCTATTTTTCTGGGCGCCCCTGAAACAACATTTAATAAACTCCAGCTGGTCCAAAATGCGGCTGCAAGGCTGCTTATGGGCGTCTCTGGGATGCAGTCAGCTAAACCGGCCCTAAAAGCCCTGCATTGGCTCCCGGTGCGTGAAAGGGTTAAATTTAAGGCTCTTTGCACTGCGCACAAAATCCTCCAGGGGAAGGGCCCTCCCATCCTGAGGAATCTAGCGGTGCCTTATAAAGCCAATAGAACGTTGCGCTCCAATCAGAAATTTCTTCTCCAAATCCCCAGAGTAAAAAAGGCCCGTACGGGCGGGAGAAGATTCTCGGTTCACACAGCTATGCTGTGGAACGCACTCCCTTTTAAGCTGCGTTCCGAGACCTGTACTTTGCGGTTTCGGAAATGCCTCAAAACTCATCTGTTTCCTGCTTGATTGCACTGAACTGGCCTTTGGTTAACTATTGGCGTCTGGATAAGTGCTGGGACGCCTGAGGGTAACTGTGCGATATTCAAAATGTTAAATAATAAATAATAATAATATTATCAGAACAGGAGAATCCCTGACACTTTTTCACCAAAGTCAGTGTTGGTGTGGGATTTATGAATCTGGAATCTGGTGACCTTCTTCTGAAATTCTGCACTGTATATCTTTTTCCCTTCCCTTCCTCTATTCATAAACTCTCACCATTGGTCTCCTCCTCGATGGAGGATTTTATTTACTATAGTCTTTCTTGCCTGTTATATGCACCTTTGTTAGAAAAGGGATTTTTAGTCGGCTAGGGTGTGGGCCAAAGCCAGGCAAAAATCGCCACTCTAGTCAGGATGAGGGAGTTACACATCCAAAATAGCCCCTGCTCACCCCCTTGGTAGCTTGGCATGGGCAGCCAGGCTTATCCTAGAGGCAGTGTGTAAAGCATTTGCACATAACCAACAGTAATACAGTGTACGCACTACGAAAGGACACCACACCAGTTTAGAAAAATATCCAATATTTTTATCTAATTAAAACAAGACCAAAAACGAAAAAAATCCACAATACTCTACTTAGAAGTTCACAGTTCAAAAATACGTTGATTGAAAAGAGTTCCTTGTGTGGATAGCTCCGTCCGGGCTTCCACGGTGTCGTGGGCACAAATCCAAAAAGAGTTCTGGCTGGCCGCGGGGTCGCGGGCCAGCTACAGTGTTGGGAAGCGCCGCACACAGTACCTTTCAGAGATGCAGGGCGATGGGGCCCTTGAAGTCACTCGCCTTTCAGGTCGAGCTCCTTTCTGATGGAATCAGGAGCGCTTGCGCCAACATGCATCGGGTGCTGCGGTGCGAAGGGCAGCGGTGAGGTGCCCCCAGGTCGTGGTGCGAGCAGCGGTGAGGTGGCGTCATCAGATGGCGTCGTCTGTGAGATCAAGGTCGCGGTGAGAGATGGAGGCGGTGCGCGGCGCTGTGCTTGCAGGTCACGGTGCAAGCAGCAGCGTAATCATTGCTGAAGAGCTGTCGTCGGGTGACGAGAAGGAGTCAATGGCTACGGCGTCGGTGGGCCAAGGCTGGGGTGTGGAATGAGGGCGGTGCATCGTGTAACTTACGAGCAGTGCCCCCAAACCATGGTGCAAACAGTGGCGTCGATCTCGGCGGGAAGTGGCAGCGTCAGGAAGGCCACTGCGTCATCGTGTAGAGAGGCGGTGCAGAGTGCAGTGCCCACAGGTCGCGGTGTGAGCAGCGGCTCAGCGATGGCGTCAGCGTCATCGTCGGTGAGACCAGGGTCGTGGTGTGGTGTTGCGGCGGTGCCCTCTGCGGTGCCTTCAGGACACAGGGTCGGCAGGGTCATCGTAGGCGTCGTCGAGGTGTTGTTCTTCGGGATGCAGTACGATACACACAGTCCCCAGTGCTGCGGGTTGAAGAACCTGGAGTCTTTGATGTTCCTGAGACTCCGTGAACAGGGGGCAATCTCTACTTCGAGCCCTTGGAGAGTCTCACCAATGCGGTTCCAGAAAGTCCAGTCCAGGCCTTTCACTGTCCGAGACAGAAGCAGCCACTGCAGGTTGGCCCAGCACTGCACACAGCAAAGCAGTCATTCCTTCTTGCAGCTTCTCCGGCTCTTCTTCTTGGCAGTCTTCTTGATGCAGATGAGTTTTGAAGTTCAGGGGTCTGGGCCCCAGTATTTGTACAAAAAAATCCTTTGATCTTCCAGGCAGAGGGTGTCTATGCCCGGCCAGAACCAGTTCGACCTTCTCTGGTGTGAATTCCTGGCAGGAGGTGGAGATGGCTTTGTCAGAGGCAGACCAGGCCCTTTGAGGTGCAAGGAAATATCCTCCCTCTTCCCCCATCGCAGCCCAGGTTTATTTAGCCCTTTCCTGACCTACCTAGATTATCGGAAGCCACCCTGCTTCCTAGCCATCTGTCATCCAAAACCCAGACAGGCAATCCGCATTTCAGCAGAGGCACACGGGATGACCGAGCAAAATAATACCCACTTTCTAAAAGTGGCCTTTATGAAATTAGAATGAAAAGGGCACCCTCGCTAAAGGCTTCGTGTTTAGACGCTGAGTTCAGGCATACCAATCTTCATTCACTTATACCTTTTTCGGGCAACGTACGTGGGTGGCACAAGCCGCGCTGCAGGCCCACGAGTAGCGGTTGACTCACAAGCCCCGGCACCCGCAGTGCCCTTTACTGGGGACTGACAAGTAAATCAAACATCCAATCATAACACAATTTACCACAGGAGCACCAGCTCTTTACCACTGATCAGCAGTGCGAAAAGTGTGCAGAAACGTTTCACCAGCAAAAACAGAGTCAAAACCGGGAGGGCAGAAAGCAAAAACTCAGGGGAAACACCCCAAAAGATGCCGAGTCTAACAACCTCCCTTGCTGTTCTTGCTGCCACATACACTCCTAATGATTCGTTTATTTCTGCACTCCTACGTGCCACTTCTGCTCAACGCTTTTACCCTTCTCCTCTGTGCTTTTACTCTTTCTAACAAGGATGCGATTTTCGGGGCTATGTTTGAAGATTAGTATGCTTTGAGGGAGTGGGTGACCTGTCTGTTCCCCTGATGTTTTGCTATTTTAATTAATGTATAAGGCACACTTTGTTACTGCCAAGGTCGACCATTTGGCCCAGATTTTCTATCGAATATCACAGGTGTTTACGTAATGCAAAGTGGTGCACACAGCAGTATTTATTGACTTTTGCACATACAGACTAATTAGTGCTGAAAGCTAAGACGAGTGCAGCGTCAAAAGAACGTCAACTCCCCAATAATATATGCAAAGAAGATTACGGTAAAGGTGAGAAAACGCAACACAAACCCCTATCATTTTATGCAAAGCCAAATCTACTAAACTAACATGGCATGGCTGTGCATGAAATCCTATACAAAAGGAACAATGTGAAACCAGAATATCCCCTGGCATTCTCCACCATTATGTGTAACTTCTGAAAAATCACACATTTTTTGCATCTTACCATTGGGTGGTTGCCGTCACGTTGAAATTGGTACCAGAAGTTGTCAGGAGTACATATTTGCCACATGATACCACTTGCGTGGCTTAGCGTCCTGGTCCAAGGCTTAGCATTATGTTAAAATTACATTTTTAGCACAAAGTTGTCATGGGCATGCGCCTTTTTCTAAATATGACACTGCACTTTTTGTAATGTGAAACTGAAGACTTTTAGTGAATATGGGCCTTAGAGATAGCACCTCTTGAGCTAGATGTAGAGTATGAGATAGGAAGAAAAATATCAGGGTAATCTGGATAAGTAGTAGGAAGGTGGTTGTATTATGCATAGTGTTTGGAACTCTGCCCTGCAGGCTCTTTGTTTCCAGTGCTGGTTAGCTAGTCTGGGGAAGAGTGCCCTTTACATCTGCTTCAGTGCTTCCAAGCACTAGCCTGAGGGCAGGGTTCTGGAATCGCAAGAGGCTACTTTTGCATCAAGCTAGCATGGCAATGTAGCAGGGGCGGCTCCTCCGTAATAGCGGAGAAACATCGCCCCACTGAAATGCTCCAGAGACGAAAAAATGAAATGGTAATGAAGTTAATTCCTTACCATTTTATTTTTTGTCGCCCATCCTGAACGGAGCGTCAGGACGGGGGCAAGGCTGCTGGGAGGAGGGTGGGCTACCTTTTGAACTTGTTAAGTGTGCATGTGTCTTTGCCCGGCTGTCTTGCGACAGCAAGCCACTCATACGCACTTTAAACTTCTCAACCCAGCTGTCTTAAGTGCAGGCAACCAGGGCCCTCTGGAGCACGGACAGAGGCCGCTCCCTCCGATCAGTGCGCTGCTCTCATGAGCATGAGAGCAGCGCCAGGATTGGCATGGGAGCCTACCTCGAGTAGAGAAGACATCGGAGTACTTCTCCTCGTTGCAAGAAGGTGTTTTATTTTATTTAATGTACTTTTTTGCCCACCATCCTCGGGACATGCCAGCCGCCACTGCAATGTAGGTAACATTTTATATACGTATGTTGGGCATTTATTAATCCCAAATGTAGCCAACAATTAGCAGAGCACTGCATAATAGAAGGAATGCAAAGCGAGTGCAAGTAAAGCTTCCTTAGAACTGGCAGGGTTTTCTTCAATGGGATTCATGTGGGTTGAATATCAAAGGAGATAACCCAGGCTTCTTTATATCTGCCAGGACCGTAGACCTTCATCCATCCAACCCTGCATGGGGATCGACCTTTTGTAACTTTCAAAGAAAGTAAGAACAGTCCATGTTCCTACATTGACAGTGAATATATCTAGGGTCGTCTAATAGTTGTGATTCCTGGCAATTTTTCAGACTCATAGTCACAGGAGAAATATTCATTGAGGTAGGTTAAATTCCCTTCTTGGCATCCATTTCCTCTCGGGTCACTAGAACTTTGTTGGTGTTTGAAGATTCACCTTCAGGGGTAACAAGGCCTAATAACATGCACTAAATGTTTAATTAACCCTTCCCGCACCCATCTGCTTTGATGTGTATTTTGCACCTTAAATTTGACGCATCTATTTTATGAGATCAAATACGTATTTTTTAAATAGTTTCTACACACATGGGGATATGCTGCCAATTAGACTTTTTTTGTTGAACACAAGCCCACGTGCTTCCCAACTGTGTCAGGCACATAAACATTGATTTCTAGGGACCAATAATTCTTTGTCATTCTCACCCTGTTTCAAACTAATGCTTCTTCCTTCAGGGATTGATAACACTTCTTGAAACTTGTTACTTCAAAGGCTCAGTAACTGTAATTCAGTTATTCTACTTAGCCATGTAATCCCTCCACTGATGAGTCCTTACCAATAATTTTTCCAGTACACATATGAGACTCAGAATCACCACCGTTTGCCTAAATGGGCATGCCTTGTGCATGTATAGAATTTACAGCATGAATCAATTTTACATATCTATTCATGGATATATGCAGATTTAGTGCAAACATCATGTAAAAACATAAATATTTGGCACAATATTATGTGTAAAAGATGCATGTACTGGTGTTTATTTTACCTTTTAGGTCCATGGGATAGTCCCGACGAGGCCTATTTATTTAATGGATGGAAGGCCGAAACACATCAACACTCCCCAGAAGCCCACTCTTCATACAAGAAGGACAAAACAATCAAGGATTGTCTTTATGGGATACTATAGACTTTGACAAACCAGAGGTCCGCCTATGGTTTTTCAAAAGACTTTTCTAGGCCTCGGCCATACTATTGATGTAGCGCCTAAAGGTTTTGAAATTTGTAGGGGTGCATCATATTCACTGTTAGTTGGCATCCGCACATAATCAATGTATATTTAGATGGGTCGTGCGAAATGTATTAAGAAATGTATTAGCTATATCGCAACATAGAAGTGTTAGAGATATGAACACATATTGTGAATGTATTCAGTAAAATGCATGACGATTAGTTTCCCTTCAATGCAATGTATTAGGTTAAACGTGTGATATGATTAAAATTACTCATGTAGGTCGCTTATTCATGTATATGAAAGTAAAAGCACTAATGCTTAGAATGTGATTTAATAGCGTGTTTAACCGAGTAGAGGCCCGAATGCACATATATTGTTGAGAAGAAAGGCCTGTTATTTCTTATGTTAGCTGAATGCGGTAGGCCGCAATGATTTATTCTGGTAGAGGTTTTGGGCTGCAGTAAATTGTAAAGTTTAAAGATGCGAAGTATTTTTCCATCCCATGATCTCACCGCAGGTGCAAGGACAGTTGGTTCGTTAGTAGAAAAGGTCTTTGTCTAAGAGTTGAATTATGGGGGAAGCCAGACATGGGAGTACTTTGGAATGTGCCAATCGCAACTCCTAGTGCGGACGGTGTCTGGGACCCAAGGCCAAGCTGATGGACGATGGAGGATGGACAGCTCTGGATGGAAAATTACTGGAAGAAGACCTGGTCGAGGAGGTGTGCCGAAGGGCGTGTTCTATGATTTGGGGTTTTGTATTAGGGACAGCGCCCCGTTGGTTGAGCAGAGAAGAGGTAGGAGAGGAGCTAGAAGGAGCACTTTAGATCAAGCTCTCTCTAAGTGAAGACTTCTTAGGAAGTTTCACTTCTGACACCTTTTTCACGATTTCTTGGGTCTTAAGGGAATGTTAAGCAGGGATGTCATCTAGCATAGAGTAGGGACAGAGATGCTATTGTTTAATGATTCCTAATATCGACATTGGCTTGGTAGTTATCTACCTCATGCTTTTAGAAGTTGTACTTTTGTTTATATTTAGTCGAATGCGGATTCTTCGTAGAGTAGCATTTGTGTTAGTGCCTATTTACCTGTTGTGCCTTGTGCTAAGGTGCCTATATCTGCAGATGTTTTTGTTGATAATAAAATCCCGGGAGAAATAGAGATTGAGTTTCGAGTCCTTAATTATGTCAAATTGCGCAAAGTATTCTCTGATAATTGTGTTTGCTCCCTCTACGCTATTGGGCAAGTAAAAAGGTTCAATCGACCAGAGTGGGTTCTTGGAGATAAATGGAAAACAAGAAAATTGGGCCCCAGCAGTTGGTAGCAGAGGATGGTTACTTCCGATAGCGAGGGACGATTAGACTAGGATAAGTGATCCTTGAGACCCATAGACGATAAGTGATGGTGAATCATCAGACGGTGAGCAGCAGACGACGGCGGATGATGAACATTGACGGTGAGTAGCAGTGCGGCAGGAAGCAGCAGTTCGTGGAGTGAGTATGAATAGGATGTGATGTTGTAGATTGCGGTGTTGATTCATTGTGTGATGTCTTGCGGAGTTGGAGTGAATGTTGAGTGATTGTGAGATCAGGCTGTGAGCGCGCGCAGCCCGGGAATTGTGGTGTGGAAGACACCCGTGGTAGATTTTGTTGACCACCCAAAGGAGATCGTGAGGTACCATCGATCATCTGGACCGAGATAGGGGGAGCGAATTTGTGAGTGCATGACAGCTCGACGCTGGTCGTGGGTTGCTGTGTGTGGATTTGGGTATTTGTAACCTATCAAGAGGCGATCTGTCTGGCCGGACGGGGACAGACAGTTGCCAACCGAGGTCAACAATTTCGAGAGACTGTGGACGAACAGTCAGAGGCTGTGGACGGACAGCCAGAGAAGTAACTTGTTTGGGACAAACGGTTATTTCAGTGTATGAATGGGACGAGTGCAGGCGTGAGACGTAAAGAGTAAGGAAAGGGAACTGCTGTGAACGAAGGAAGGTGACGTCAGAGAGTGTTGCGCTGTGATAGGCTGGTTGGTGTTAGTCGCGCTGTTATTGGAGGGTTCGACATCAAGAGGTAAACAGAGTGTGGGATCGAATTTGTCAATCATGAAGTGTTTTAAGGTTTTTCGAGAACTGTGTAGAGGTGACAAACATGTAGTTTCTCGAGGAGGAGAAGAAGCTCCTCCTGAGGATACTCCAGCACATTACATGGCAAGGAATGTGGGATTGCATACGATAATTTGACTTGAGAATTGGCATAAAATGACTCAAAATGAAGGAGAATTAGCATTCCCGAGGTATGGCTCATTCAGGTTAGCAGTGTTGTACCAGTTGAAGTCTGTGATGGCGGCTTTACGACCTTTGCCAAGGCCAACACAATTTGAACCACTACATGCGTGGATTAGAGCAGCGCATGATAGAGAAAGAGGAAGAAATCAGGAAAGGGTGAAAAGGTCGATCAGGGCTTTTCAGGATGCCAGATGGGATGCAGCGGAGAAAAGATGGAGAGTACAGGCAATAGAGGGAGATAAACTGTATCCCTTATTGATCACTTCAGAGGGGGTAAAGAACGTAAAGTCAGAAGATGAGGATGATAGTGACACCGATGATAGCCTATTGGAGAGGTTGTTATCAGAGAGACCACCTCCGTATAACCCAGAGGTCCCAGAAGAGACGTTGGTTCGGATAGAAGAGACTAGAGGAGTAACAATCCAACCAGAGACGAGAGTAGAAGGAAGGATCTCGATAGGAACAGAGAGTACAAGGAGCCAGTCTGTGGCTAGCTTAAAGGTCGAGAGAGATGTGAGGTTACCGGATGCTCTAAAGGTACCGGTCACTATTGGATCTATTGTTTCGATTTACCACCCAGATTCAGAGGAGGTTGCGAACCCAGAGCAGACAGCCGAGGGGGTAAGGAGAGAGGTCGCAGGAAGTGGCCTAGTGGGTGGAATGGCTCGGACTCCGGACCCTATAGAATGGAGTACACCATTGCCAGCCATGTCAGACTCTTCTAGGGGACAAGGAGAACAGAGACCAGAGAGGCCGAGGTCTCTGATGGAGTCAAGATCAGATTTACGATCATGGGTACCACCAGTGAGAAACCAAAGCCCAAGAGTGGTGACAGCAGAGAGAGAGCGGGTCATTTTCATGAATCGGTCCGCTCCAATGGGTATACCAGAAGAGAGTAGGTCGCAGGAGCAAGAATGTGAGGACAGCGGTAGAGAAGGGGTAGTCTGCCGAGAAGTGCTAAGAGGAGCCCTGAAAGGGGGGGATGATAGATGTAGTTAGGTTAAAGGCAGAAGTGGATGAAATAATAGGTGGAAACTTACACCTTGAGAGAGTATTAACATATGGACCAGATGAATTACTCTTCGTAGCGAAGGATGTGACTCGGAAGGCACGAGTTGCACATGAGAAATTGTCAGAATTGGCTAAGCGATATGAGGTGGATCTGTCCAAGACTAAAACATTGCAAGGAAGTCATAGGTTGCAGTACAGTGACCAGGAAGTGGAGGAGAAAAGGGTTACCGGACTGAGGACCCACATCAGAGATCTGATCATAGCCATGCGTGCATGGATGATGCTTGATAAATGGGAAGAAAAATGGTCCAAGAAGAAAAACTCTAGGAGTACGATAGTAGAGACCCCACCTCCGGGTGGAGGGGTGTCGGAGATAAGGAATTTCCCTTTACTGGAAGTGCAGAATGGAGGATACGTTCATGTACCCTGGAGCAGGGGGGATTTGGCGGCGTTTACTAATGATTTTCCCCGGCTTAGGGAGAAGCCCGCAGAGTGGTATAAGCAGGTTGACCGCTTTGTAAAGATCTCAAAGGTATTGTGGATCGATCTGAATACCTTATTTGATATTGTGGGTCCGGGAGATTTGTGGGCAGCATGCAAGATTGCCGTTGAGTGGCCGACTTATGAGCCTGAAAGGAACGTGATCACGAATGGTCCGTCACCGCTAGTGATGAGTAGGAACGAGCAAGTGATTACTTGGTTGAAGTCGAAAGTCTCACCACAAGACATCGATTGGGTGAAGATAGACAGGGCAGTGCAGGAACCTAAGGAGACGGTACATGAATTCTATGAGAGACTCTTGCAGGCTTTTAAGCAGTACAGTGGCCTAGATGCGTTGGACACGAAAGATATGGGACAGTTTGTTTCAAAGTTTGTGTTGGGATTGAGGCCAGAGGTTAGTCTCATGATACAGCAGCATTTGATTTGTTGGCAGAACAAGCCTGTTGATGAGATTTTACGGTACGCCCGATATTGCACAGATGAGATTGAATCCAAACACAGGAAGTTGAAAGGCAACTTGATGCTTGTTCAGATGCAAACCGCTCAGGGACAGCCTAATGGGGGAGCGTTGGTAAGAAGACAGGGAAATTATCAGGCGGGAAATCAGAATGTTCAGGGGCAGGGAAGGCCATGACCAATAGACCCTAGAACAGGTATGGATGTGGCGACATTGAAAAAGACTACAGCATGTCATCAGTGTCACCAGGTTGGACACTGGAGACGCGAGTGTCCCCTGAACCCATGGAATCAGATACAGCCGGAAGGAGAAGTAGTTCAGGTCCCTGGGGCGGAGGCGGTACCGACAGAGACTAGACCCAGAATGATAAAAGAGGGGACTGGCGTTCCGCAGGTGCAGGTTCCCCAGCCACCCAGAATACAGAATGTACAGCAGGGAGCTCGAACCTATTTGCAAATGCCAATGTTTGAAGTGAGTGAGGAAAACGATACAAGCCTGTTGGCATGATCATGTTCAAAGAGAGATAAGGATTGCATGCTTAAAGACATCCTAGAGGTAGATCAGAAAGGACCCTTTGTGGAAGCAGACCTTGACGGTCACCCTACAACCTTCTTGGTTGATACGGGGGCTACCAAATCGACTATAAGATCGTCAGTGGTTCCAGGTCTAGCTCTTTCTGGACAAAGTATCCAGGTTGTTGGTGTGGCAAATAAGAAACTGATTAGTCCACTGATGGAGCCAATTCCAATCAGGATAGGAAATTTCAGTGATCGACACCAGTTCGTGGTGTGCGATTCTAGTCCGGTTTGCCTGTTAGGGAGAGATCTATTGTGCAAGCTCAACTGCACGATCTACTGTACCCCGAAAGGAGTGGAGGTACAGACGAGAGATGATGACGCGATCTTTAAGGTTGCAAATCAGCGTGTGTGTGTGGAAATGTACCCAGCATTGACGGTGGAGGAGCTTCCACTTGATCTGAGGGACTCAGTGTCTATTGACGTATGGGACCTTAGTGGTGAGGAGATTGGTTTAGTCAAGGGAGTAGACCCAGTGAAAATCCAGATCAAACCAAACGTAGAGTTTCCGAGGACACCCCAGTATAAGTTATCTCCTGAAACTATTGCAGGGATTAAACCTGTGATTGAGTCTATGATCAAGCAGGGAATACTAATGGAGATTATGGGTAGCCCATGTAATTCGCCTATCATGGGACTACAGAAACCAAGTGGAAAATTTAGGATTGTGCAGGATTTGCAAAAAATAAACGAAATAGTTGTTCCATGTTGTCCAGTGGTACCGAATCCATCTGTGATCCTATTTCAGATCCCATGTGAAGCTGAATGGTTCACAGTGATTGACTTGTGTCAAGCTTTTTTCTCGATTCCTCTACATAAGGAAAGCCGATTTCTTTTTGCATTTCGGCTGGAAAATCGTGTGTTAACGTGGTGTCGTATCCCACAGGGGTATACAGAGAGCCCATCTATTTTTAATCAGATCTTGAAGAAAAATCTTGAAGGTCTTGTGTTGCCACAAAACTCTGTTTTAGTGCAATACATTGATGATCTGCTTGTTGCGTCGGAGACGGAAGACGCCTGCAGAATTGATACCGTTGCTCTGTTGAATTACCTGGGAGAGAATGGTCACAAGGTGTCTCCAAACAAGCTGCAATACTGTTTGAGCGAGGTACAGTATTTGGGGCACCGAATTGAGAAAGGCAAAAGAAAGGTGTCTCCAGATCGCAATGATGCGATTCTGAGAATGTTGGTTCCCTCGACTCAGAGGGAAGTCAGAATGTTTCTGGGAATGGTGGGCTATTGCCGCCAGTGGATCCCAAACTTTTCCTTTGAAGCAAAGCCTTTACAGCGGCTGACACGTAAGGATGTGAGTGATCCGGTACCATTGGATGATGACTGCTTAAGGTCATTTTTGAGGCTGAGAGAAGGTTTATGCAGCGCGCCAGCTTTGGGAATGCCAGATTATAACAAGGCATTCACTTTATTCTGTTGCGAAAAGGAAGGTTGCGCATTAGCAGTGTTGACTCAGAGTCACGGAGGTGTCCGTAGACCAGTTGCCTATGTTTCAGCTACTTTAGATCCAGTAGCTTCTGCGTTGCCTGGATGTCTCAGATCTGTTGCTGCAACAGGTGTCAGTATCGAAAGATGTGAGAGCATTGTGATGGGTCATCCGCTTACTGTCCATGTGCCACATTCTGTTGAGTTGTTGATGACTAGGACTAAAACACAGCACCTCACAAATAATAGGTTGACTCGTTATGAGCAAGTCATCCTTGCTGCAGACAATGTGACGCTGAAGAGGTGTTCTGTTTTAAATCCTGCTACACTGTTACCTATTCCAAATGTAGATGATGATGAAGATTGTGAGGACCATGATTGTCTCGATGTGACAGAATTATGCACCAAACCAAGACCTGACATTGTCGATGAACCGCTCCCAATCTCAGATGAGATTTTCTTTGTGGACGGTTCATGTTTAAGAGACAGTGTTGGCCGACTGAGAGCAGCGTTTGCTGTGTGTACCATCACAGGGGTGGTTGAAGCCGCTTGTCTAGAAGGAGTACACTCCGCACAGGTGGCTGAGCTTATTGCCTTGACCCGTGCCTGTTTGGCCGCTGATTAGATCCGTGTAACGATTTACACAGATAGTCAATATGGGTTTGGTGTAGTTCATGATTTCGGACAGCTATGGTCCCAGAGAGGGTTTATGACATCTTCTGGTTCACCCATCTGAAATGGGGATTATGTACGACAATTGTTGGAAGCATTGCAAGGCCCAGATGAAATTGCTGTTGTTAAATGTTCTCCACACACTAAAGGAAACGATTTTGTGTCATTGGGTAATAATTACGCAGATGAAGTTGCTCGATTTTGTGCAGAACAGGGATGTAATTTTACTGAGAAATATGTTGTGGAAAGCGAAGAAAAAACAGATTACAATGTGATGTTAGCTATGGCAGACTCATGGGAGGAACAGAAGCAGTTGCAAGATGGAGTCTCTGATCAGGAGCGGGACAGCTGGATACGAGCTGGATGCAAGAAGGGAGATGTGGATATATGGGTTTCGAATGATGGACGAGCTGTGTTACAGGAATGTTTGCTGAATCCCATGGCGAGGTTGATACATGGTGCTGTGCATCTTGGCAGAGATGCAATGATGCGAGTGTTTCGCCAGACGTGGTACCATCCGAAGTTTCGGACGGTAGCTGAAGCTGTGTGCCAGAGGTGTGTTACATGTCAACAGATGAATGTAGGAAAGAGGACCGCTGTGACGTTGAGTCACATAGGTAGGTCAGGTGGACCTTTTAATAGACTGCAGCTGGATTTTATTGAAATGCCGAAGTGTAATGGGTTGAGGTACATATTAGTCATAGTATGTGTCTTTTCCAGGTGGGTGGAGGCTTACCCGACACGTAGGTGTGACACACTCACCGTAGCTAAGTTACTATTGAGAGAACTAATCCCGAGGTACGGTTTTCTGACCTCTTTTGAATCAGATAGAGGAACGCATTTCCACAGTGAAATCATGAAGCTGCTTTGTGCTGCCTTGAATGTAGACCAAAGATTGTACTGCAGTTACCGACCAGAGGCTTCTGGGATTGTGGAGCAAGTTAATGGAACTTTGAAAGCCCAAATGGCGAAAGTGTGTTCTTCGACATCTTTGAAGTGGCCAGATGCATTACCTTTAGTTCTCATGAGTCTCCGTAGTGTCCCTGATAGGAGGACTGGATTGTCACCCCATGAAATTCTTATGGGAAGGGCGATGCGCTTGCCAGCAATACCTGCCACTGCTTTGATTAACATCACTGATTATATGATTTTGGACTATTGTAAAGGCCTGGCTGACTGTGTCTCAGCAGGTGTAGACAGCAACGGTTCCAGCCGCAAGTGACCTGTGCCACGACTTGTGCCCAGGGGACTGGGTATTGGTGCACAAAAACGTGAGGAAGAGTTGTCTGGATGCTCGGTGGCGTGGGCCATATCAAATCATTCTAGTTACGAACACAGCAGTGAAGTGTGGAGGATTGCCGAACTGGGTACACGCCTCCCATACCCGTAGAGTTCCAGCACCCTTGGGAGAAACAGCCCCTCTCGCGAACGAGAACCCAGCTGAGGTGGCAGAGCCATCTGAGAGGGCAAGTCAAGCTGTAGGGGTTGCTGACGCAGCTGGTTGTGCACTAAACCAAGCCGAAAGGGAACGTGAAAGTAACACTGAAACGGACTCGGAAGAAGAAGAAGGAGCTGCAGTGGGCAGTACCGAGTAGAATTCTGCTGAAGAAGAAAGCAGTGCACAGGGTACCAGTAGGGAGAGTGGAGGTGCCACAGAAGCAGAAAGGGTTTGGCCCGTGAGTCAGAGACGGGTAAACTCGAGATCGGCACCAAGAACAGATCTCGTCCCAGTTTCCGAAGAATCAGAAGCAGAGCAAAGTGACGAAGGTCGACCCCAAGGTGCTCTGAGAAGATCGAAGAGAACAAGAGTGCCGTGCCAAAAGTACGCCTCACCAGAGTGGGCATACACAGTGACTGATGCCAAGTTTACTGAACACGGGAAGGTTGAGATCGATCACACTGGTCAGCAGTTTCCCGTTTCCGAGAGTGGAAGTGTTGTTGAGGATTCCAGGATTGGAGATCGAAGGAATACTGACCATCAATATTCCGAATCCGCCATTTTTGAGCATCATCCGTGGTCTGATTTTGGAAACGCTGGACTTCCCAACCTTTGCAGTCATACCAGCTCCCCAAGAACTGACAACCCTTAAACTTGAAATTTTGCAGGGAGTCCTGGAGCTGCTTGGATCGGCAGTTATTCTGGACTGATCGTAAAATTGCTGTATATGAAGTTTGCAAAGAAGATAACCTTGGCCCGAGAGGAAGAAGAATACATTTAGGGATTTTCCGTTGGAAGGCGAAGAAGAACTAGGAAAGTCTTCCTGGTCCAAGGAGATGAGAAATTGAACTTTGTTAGAGGTTTCCCCGGTTTAAGAGAGCAGCTGAACTGAATTGCTGGATGAGAAAGAGACTTGTGTCTGCAGAGACTGTACTGAACATTGAGAACATTCCAAAGATGGCGGCACCTGGAAATACACACCGTAGAGCCAAAATAGTGATAGGCACACTGTTCGGGGTAGTGATAGCTGTTATATTTGCAGTAGTAGTAACTTCATACATGGTGGCCCATAGACAGGAGGGGGAGGTTCAGGGAACACCCACACCTACCACTCTAGGACAGGGAGGGGTCACTAGTAGAGATCAGAGAGCTCGGACACTTGAGGAGAGTCGTTTGTTTCATATAGATTTGTCTAGAGCTGATTTTAAACTTAATGGCTATGCGAAGCTGTTGTATGAGTATGTTGATGCGATGGATGCGAAGGATTGTTATGTGTGCATGCAGTTGCCTGCTTCAGTAGATGAAGGTATTAGATATCATCATCTCCCATTGACCTATGGGATTTCTTGTAGCCTATTGCTTAGTTTGTTTTATGAAAGGAAACAGTTTGAGTATTTCTTTTCAAATTATGATACAGTA
This sequence comes from Triturus cristatus, assembly GCF_964204655.1. Classification (NCBI taxonomy): domain Eukaryota; kingdom Metazoa; phylum Chordata; class Amphibia; order Caudata; family Salamandridae; genus Triturus; species Triturus cristatus. The sequence continues at coordinate 1,399,795,167 of NC_140591.1, forward strand.
CTTCCTGAAGTTCCGGCATATAAGCATTTGAATAAGTATGATTATTAAAAGTCAGAGGATAGACTTCGGAAGTATTTCATACCGACTGTGAAGCTAGATAAAGCCTATGCTCATAGACATAACTTGACATGTTGGTTGTCCGAAACGGAAAAGAAGTTCATAGGTCAGATAGAGGATAGGTATAGAAAACTGACCCAGACACGAGATACAGGAGATAGGTCAGTGAATTGGACTGATGAGGAGAGATTGCACAAATCTAAGGGAAGTTATGGACCGATTGCATTAGATGAAGTACAAAAGGGGAAATTGTGTGTTGCCCGTCCTCAAACACCTAAGGAGAAGGTTCCAGTGGGGCATAGTATGTGTGATCATACCTTTACCATGGAAGACTCTGCTAAGAACTTCTTGCAAGGTCCGGTACAGGTGATTCCGACTGTGTATTATGTATGTAGGAGGAATGCATATGTGAAATTGCCTGCGAATTGGTATGGTACGTGTTATTTGGCTATCATTTTCCCAAAGATTTATCATGCTGAAGATTTGAATCTACTAGAGACGGGACGTCATTCTAAAGTGCTTAGAGCTGTAAGTGCAGGAGCGGTGATTGGCGATATATTCGGAGTGACTATACCTAGTTTGGGTGTGGTCCTGAATGATGTGAAAATAAGAAGATTGGCGACTGTGGTGGATGAATTGTCAATGAATTCGGCGAGGTCATTGCTGTTGGTGAATGGAGAAATGTTATTGATACGGAATATGGTTTTGCAGAATCGACTGATGTATTATTGGCAAAAGAGGGCGGAGTCTGTAAATTACTGAAGGTCCAGGAATGTTGCACGTATATTCCAGACAACAGTAAGGACCTGGAGAAATACATAGACAACATTACCACAATCCATAAGGAAATAGTAGATTTGACAGAAGAGAATGTGTGGGAAAAGATTGGTCAAGGATTTGGTCGAGTGGGGACTTGGTTTGCGAACTTGGGAATGGGATTTCTTGGATCTGTGTTGAAGCCAATAATAATTGCTGTGGTATGTGTGATCTGTCTGTGGGGACTCGTAAGAGCCTGGAAATGGTACAGAGGGAATAGGGTCGAAAGAGCCCTCAGAGCGAATGAGCAGAGAATGGCGAGATTGCAGGATCGTCAATATCAGAATCTTAAAAGGATGGAAGGGATCCGACAGAATAGAATGGTAACAAGTACTGTTTAGATCAGCTTCTTATTTCAGGAGAAATGAGAATACGATGGTGTGATGACAGTTGTCATCAAAGGTGGGAACTGATGTAGCACCTAAAGGTTTTGAAATTTGTAGGGGTGCATCATATTCACTGTTAGTTGGCATCTGCACATAATCAATGTATATTTAGATGGGTCGTGCGAAATGTATTAAGAAATGTATTGGCTATATCGCAACATAGAAGTGTTAGAGATGTGAACACATATTGTGAATGTATTCAGTAAAATGCATGACGATTAGTTTCCGTTCAATGCAATGTATTAGGTTAAACGTGTGACATGATTAAAATTACTCATGTAGGTCGCTTATTCATGTATATGAAAGTAAAAGCACTAATGCTTAGAATGTGATTTAATAGCGTGTTTAACCGAGTAGAGGCCCGAATGCACATATATCGTTGAGAAGAAAAGCCTGTTATTTCTTATGTTAGCTGAATGCGGTAGGCCGCAATGATTTATTCTGGTAGAGGTTTTGGGCTGCAGTAAATTGTAAAGTTTAAAGATGCGAAGTATTTTTCCATCCCATGATCTCACCGCAGGTGCAAGGACAGTTGGTTCGTTAGTAGAAAAGGTCTTTGTCTAAGAGTTGAATTATGGGGGAAGCCAGACATGGGAGTACTTTGGAATGTGCCAATCGCAACTCCTAGTGCGGACGGTGTCTGGGACCCAAGGCCAAGCTGATGGACGATGGAGGATGGACAGCTCTGGATGGAAAATTACTGGAAGAAGACATGGTCGAGGAGGTGTGCCGAAGGGCATGTTCTATGATTTGGGGTTTTGTATTAGGGACAGCGCCCCGTGGGTTGAGCAGAGAAGAGGTAGGCGAGGAGCTAGAAGGAGCGCTTTAGATCAAGCTCTCTCTAAGTGAAGACTTCTTAGGAAGTTTCACTTCTGACACCTTTTTCACGATTTCTTGGGTCTTAAGGGAATGTTAAGCAGGGATGTCATCTAGCATAGAGTAGGGACAGGGATGCTATTGTTTAATGATTCCTAATATCGACATTGGCTTGGTAGTTATCTACCTCATGCTTTTAGAATTTGTACTTTTGTTTATATTTAGTCGAATGCGGATTCTTCGTAGAGTAGCATTTGTGTTAGTGCCTATTTACCTGTTGTGCCTTGTGCTAAGGTGCCTATATCTGCAGATGTTTTTGTTGATAATAAAATCCAGAGAGAAATAGAGATTGAGTTTCGAGTCCTTAATTATGTCAAATTGCGGAAAGTATTCTCTGATAATTGTGTTTGCTCCCTCTACGCTATTGGGCAAGTAAAAAGGTTCAATCGACCAGAGTGGGTTCTTGGAGATAAATGGAAAACAAGAAAATTGGGCCCCAGCACTATGAAACAAGATTGTTTGGAGCTATAAACTAAAGTACTGGATGTATCAATAAACTTTGGAGCAAACAAAAATTATCTGATTATATGTTCAGGTGACCTAATGAAATAACGTTTTAAATCATGTATAAACACTTATTTTTTTGTGGCATATATGTGTATTACACAATGTATGCTTGTGCTGTGGTGCTCTTTTGAAAAATAAGAATTGATTTAATTTACAAATCAATTTGGTTGATCATTAGCAGTAATTAATTAGCTGCAACTATAGTTACCCAAGGGGGCGCACACGTGTCCTCAAGAGAGAACAATTTGTACAATTATTATTAAATTCCCCCATCTCTCAGGGGCTACAGAGGGTACCATGTGCTTCATGGTGACATTGAGAGGCAGACAGAGGAGGACACTAGCGATCCCAGCCCTCCCAGACTTTTGTGGCATTTGGGTAACAGCGAGGAACTTGGGCACACTAAGCCATCCTATACTCCCCAAAGTGTAGGAAGAAGGTGAGTTTTTGGTTCACCTGTCTGACAGGGGCGGCTCTTCCGTTTAAGCGGAGGAGTGTTGCACCACTAAAAAAAGCCCCAGGCCAGAGCTGAAAAATAAAATGGTAATTAAGCTTATTTGTTACCGTTTTATTTTTCAGCAACTGACCCGTTCTGAACTGAGAGACAGGACGGGGTGGGATAGTGCTATTGTGCCAAATGGCAGCAACAGGGAGCTGTGCACTTTAAAATGAGCCTGTCTCTTTGGCCTGCCGTCCTGCGACAGCCAGCCAGACATGCGCATTATAAACCTCGACAGCTAGGTTAGAGAAAGCGCAGGCCTCCAGTGCTCATAGGAGCATTGAATGAGCCGTTCTAACCAATCCTGGTGCTGCTCTCATGCTGGTAAGAGCAGCTCCAGGATTGGTTGGGGGAGTTTGCTACTGGGTCCCGCATTGGAGCCTACCAGAGGACCGAAGGAGGATGTGGTTCCAGGTTTTTTCCACCTGTCCCTAATCCTCTGTATATGGAAGCCGCCACTGCTGTCTGAGTGCTGAACTGACTTCTGATGCCTTAGTCCCCTGAGGGGCTCTCTTCTCCAGGAGCCCAGATGTACAGTGAGGAAGGAGGAGACGTCCCGTTGGAGTGGGGGTCTTTGTTGATACTGGGTCAGTAGTAAGAGCTTCAGATTAAAGGGCTAGCTAGCTCTTACATATGTGACACCTTTATCCAGTTTTTACTTTTTAGTTAATAGCACCTTGTTTTCTCTCACTTGCAGTTTATCTTTTAACTTTGACAGTATAGGCTCCAAGCCTAGTATACACAGTGCTGCTGCCTAAAAAGTCAACAATTGTTGAAGTTTTCACATACGTCACTGTGTCACTTGAGGCTCTGGGGATCAAATTGCCCAGCAGTGCAATGGTGACCCGGTGCTTATGCAAAGCTCTGGCAATGCTAAAGAGACATCTCTGCTCAAAAGAAGAAACTTTAGAGGGCTATTAATGGATGATGAAAAATGATCAACTTTCACCACGTTGGTCGACAAGGGCGAATACTGGCCAAACATTTAGATATTCTAAACAAAATATAGGCACTTCTCAAAAGCCAGAATGGGAGTTTAAAGTGCCTTATAAATGCACAAGCAGCAAAGATTGTACACACTTCAATATTAACAATTTGGATTAAATGCTTGACAATTTACAGTTACACAGTGCAGGCTGCAGTGCAGGTTAACAAGTGAGAGGATGTGCCCTAACAGCTAGAGCGGTCGACCTCGAAGATAGGGACCCGTGATTGAGTCTCGGCAGGGACACTCAACAACCTGTTATTCTGGGCAAATCACTCAATATACTTGTTCCTAACAAAAATAAATTTGTCGGCCTGTAACGCAACTGGTGCTCATGTCGAGTTCAGAAACCTCAAAAAAAAAATAAAAGATTTGTGCAATTATTAGGCCTGGGCTAAAATTTCGTTCCGTTCGCGGAAGTTGCGATAACTTGACATTCTCGCGTTCCGCGGAAAGCGCGAAAATGTCAAAAATTCCGCATTCCGCAGCTTGGCGATAATTTGTTTCTTGCTCACGCTGTAAAATAATACATTCTCACGCGCGCGCGATCGCCTTACCTGAATCCCTGCGTTCGCCGACAAGTTTTCTTGATCTGGTCACATTCTCCATGAGATGTTGTATTGTTTTTAGCCATTTGCGCTGTCTTGCGACAGTTCGCGCCCGCAGTGACGTCATGCGTCGCGCGATCACGTCTTTCTTCTCGCTATCATGCACCGCGAGACAACTGAAAACAAGATGGCCGCGCCCGTGAGCAACCACATGGGTAAGTTGGCGAGGCGCAACCATGCAGAAAATCTCGCGAACATGTGGGAAAAAAACTTCTGCATCTTCGCGATATTTCCGCGTGTTTGCGATAATTTTTAACATTTTCGCGATAATTTGCGAAAGTGGATTTTGCAAATTCCGCCCACCCCTAGCAATTATACATCAAGCAGACGTGCATAAAAAAAGATAAATGCCACAGCTAGCACTTACAAAATTGAATACTGAAATGCACTCGTTCATGGCATCATATTTTCTTCTCAAACACACCTTATAAAGCAATATAGAATATACTAGGGCTTGGATTAAGCGGCTTCTGAGAACGGAAATGTAATTCTAGGCTGGAACTCTCCATTCTAATTACCCCACATACGTTTTGAAATTGTTTGACATCCTTATTAACCTGGTATAAGAAAAAGTGATTACCAATTCCTGGAAAAATGTGCAACTCATTAACTTCCACTTTGGTGGAACGGGGTATTTCTAACCCATAAACGTGGAGGGGCGGCTGCAGGAAAGATACCGCAGCTGGCAGCGCTGATTCACTCCCTATCGAAAGAAGCCAAAGTTGTGCTGTTGTGAGAGGAATAATACACCACCCCCTCAGGCCACATACCCTTCTATCAGACTATGGAAATAGTCTGGGCAAACATTGCAACTGGGAGCATCGGACAAAGAAAAGCTGCTTCAAGGTTTCTTGCTAACTCGGAAGTAGATGCGGGGAGTGGGGTTTGAGGGATAGGTGGTGTAATCTCACCCCCAAAAATACTCTGTTTGATGTGACATATTGAGAAGTGCATTTTAAAAACATGATTTGATGACCAGACAGAAAAGAGAGTGTTTTATGCAGTATAATAAAAATACAAGTGCTGTAAAGAGAAAAGATACAATAAACCAGCGGCAACTTAAATACGCATTTCATTATTAACTACATCAATCAATTAAAACTTTATTCGGCCACATGATGGCCATAAAAGTACATGTTACATTTTTTTTTAAAAGACATTGATGTTGTAAGTTAAAATAGAGAAAGTTATAGAGACACAAAGGGAAGACATTTTCTAATGACCCAAATCATGAATGTAAGCCCACCATATTATTTCGTTTACGGATCGCCCTTGACAGAAAACATGCAACTCCATAACAAACGGTGGGGAAAAAAAGCATTTGTAGGTAGGTCAGTGCTGGGTGCTGGCCTAACTTGTGCAAAATAGCAATCTTTAAAAAGTGGTAGAATATATTTAACTCTCAGTTCAGTATAAAAGCCACAGAAGAACATATAATGCAATATATCTTGTTCGGAGAAGTTGTCACATGTGCATGGTTGCAGAGAGCCTAACTTTGAGAATCCTTTAGATACAGTTAGGAGCCAGTGAATACAACTAAATCTAAACCTAGATAAAATAAAGCAATGGTGCAGGTTATTTACAAAAGACCAAAATGCCAGGACTTAAAATCATAAAATATCTACACAAAGGTTTCATAAGTTCTTTTGTTTCTCTATCTAATTGCCTCCTAGTGAGAAATTGAGTTTTTAAATTTTTCACAGTTTCAGGTTGCAGCTTCCTAGGATTCCTAAATAGCTCTGGTTGCCCAAGAGTTGAAAGCTGCTGTGAAATATAGTTTAACCACGGGATTTCCATGGCTCCATCCAAACTCATACAATCTTCTAAGATGGTCTGGTTTAGATTTGGTTTATCTTTCGACCAAATATTTAGCCACCATATAAGGGGTGCTGCAGCAATTTTGTCTGTCAAGTAGCCTTGTCTTAGTTCCTCATGGATGATAAAAGGTGGAATGCTAGGGGGAGCAGCCAAGAGTTTTCGTAAATAGTTATTTTCTACTCCTTGGAGTTCGCTACAATCCTTAAATACCCCACACCACACTACCATACGCTGTAATTGCGACTCATTTCTTGTTATATATTTTGAGCAGTGGTTGTATTGGTTTACTACCTAATCTTCTAGCGAAATCCAGTGAGGCTCCAGTCGCTCTTACCAAAATATTTATCTTTAGAGCGCGCTGTGCTACCCAGGAGCCCCTGTCGTCCAATAGTACTCCCAAGTCTGGATAAGTGGGCACATTGGTTAGCACTCCACCTTTACAGGGAAGAGATTTTTTTGGACTAACCCATTGACATAATGTGTGAGTTTTTAAAATTAACTGCAAGATCCAGGGCTACCATAAAATCAATAAAAGAGTTAACTAAAGATGTCAATGCATTTGGGGTCCTGGCAATTAAAACTGCGTCATCCGCATATAAAAGTGCTGGAATAGATTTAGAACCTACTCTAGGAATGTCTAGGCAAGAGTTGGACAATACTACCCCCAGATTATTAATAAACAAAGTAAATAAGATTGGGGCAAGGATGCAACCCTGCCGTTCTCCTCTTTGGACCTTCCAAGCATTAGATATGGAGCCATCTTTGTTATATCTCACTGAGGCAGTTAGATTGAGATGGGACCAATGCAGGAAACTTACTAAGTTCATGTCCATCCCAGTATCTATTAATAAGTGCCATAACTTAGACCTATTTACCCTGTCAAAGGCGGACGTTAAGTCCATAAAAGCCAATGACATACCTCCTTCTTTAGCTAGGGTGTATTTACTGGTAATCATGAGTAGGTTCATGCATTGCTCTACTGTGCCTCTCCCTTTACGAAAACCAAATTACAGTTCTGATAACACATCCATCTCTTCCAGCCAGGCCGTTGAGCGGTCTAAAATTACTTTTCCCATGATCTTTGCTGCGGAGTCTAATAAAAATATTGGGCGATAACATCCCAGGTCTTCCCTGGCTCCTTTTTTAAAAATTGGCAATATCACCACTGTTGACCATGAATGAGGTTGACAGGCCCTTACGGCTGCATTAAACACTCCAGTTAACATTTTGGCCCATACATCCACATCTGCCTTGTAAAGGTCCACCGGTATCCCTTCAGGACCAGGGGCTTTCCGGTCGGGCATACCCTCAATAGCTTTCTGAACTTCTTTTATGTCCACAGTCAGGTCTAGGGGTAAAGGGCTAGGTCCCCAGAAGGGAACTATAGGTTCTGCAACAAACTCTGATTAGATTTGTTCAAAGTGGCCAACCCACCTGTCAGCTGGAATTATGCATTCTACTTTTGTTGTTTTGTTGTCTTTAAAAAATGAGCTGTTTACCACTTTCCAAAATTTTGCACTATCTGCTTGTGAGCACGCCTGTGTTACATCATCCCAAGCCTGACCCCTCAGTGATGGCTTCCTAGATTTTTAAGCTAAATCATAAGCTTTTCTACAAGATTTAATCAGTTCGGGGTCTTTAGGTATGCATTTCAGGGCAACCATTAGGGCTTTATGAGTTTTGGAACAGTCAGCGTCAAACCACTTTGCCTCATATGCTCCTGCCTTAGACTTTTTGCCTGTTAGCTTATTACCAATTAGCTTACTTAGTCGATCATAAGCCTCTAATACTTCTGTCGGCTCACTGTGTGTATTTATACAACGCTCAATTTCCTCTTTGCCCTCAGTATATAGCTCAGGTAAAAAGAGTTCCGGGACAATTTTCTCCCATCTTATCTTTCGGTCCTGGGCCGTCGTTCGAAAAACCACATTAGCCAAAGCTTTTGGCTCTCCGCCCCTAAAGACCAAATACCCTTCAGTTACCACAATAATAGGTTTGTGGTCACTAAAACTGGTTTGAACTACCCTAATCTCCCGAATATGTTTGTATATGGGGGCTGAAATTACGACATAGTCTATAGTGGAACTGCAACCTCTACCAAAGAAAGATGGTATCGCCTCTTTTTCTTCCCCCGGCTCTAGACAGTATAAATTATGTTTGCTAAAAAACTATCCAGATGGGTGCCTTGTTAACTACAAATTTCAGACTCTGTAAACAATACTAGAATAAAGTATTCATCAAATTATTTAAAAACTTCTAAACCTACATTAGAAACTTGACAATTTGGGTGGCTGTGTAGAACCTGACGTCATAAAGCAAGACTGAAATTGTGTATAGTCGAATCGCTTCCCAAAAGGGGCAACTCTTTTGATTGTGGTCTTCCTGTAAAAAGGACTTTTTTTCCACCCCAGCTACCTGGATTATAGCTGGATGCAAGAAATACAAAGATTACCAATTTTCAGTGATATGAAAAGAAGGGGGAAGATGTAATCAGTGCAGCAGGTGCAGTGGCACCATGGCCCTCGGCCTTGAGGAGGTTACTGCTCTTCAACAATGACTGTGGTGTATTAGCAAACTGTGAGCCAAATGGCCATTTTTCCTTTTTTGCACTACAGCTAATTGTATATTTAATATACCACTAGATAGAAAGATTGCCTCATCTGTCAGGCCTCATCTGAGCCATAACTTTGACCCCTGCTGCCCCTGTGGTGCAGGGGATCCTCGCCATTCTGAGGGCCACGGTACAGTCAAAATCCTCTGGATAACAGTGAGATATAGGAGCTTTGGGGGCTCTCATCAAATTCTGCAGGTGGACTCCATCAATCTTTGCTATGCCACTGGGCCTCATAGTTCAGATGTGAAAAGAAGAGAAACATGCAGGGTCATCCTCAAACATTTGTCTTCATTCCTCCTATATTTGCTGAATTAATTATTATTGGCCTTAGGACTCTGCACACTTTATCACTGCTAACCAGTTCTACAGTGCTTGTGCTCTCTCCTATAAAAATTGTGAAATTGGCTTATACCCAATTGGCATATTTAATTTATTTATAAGTCCCTAGTAAAGTGGAACTACATGTACCTAGGGTCTGTAAATTAAATGCAACTTGTAGGTCAGCAGAACTTATTGTACTTAGTAGCCCTTTAAACATGTCTCAGGCCTACCATTGCAGCCTGTGTGTTCAGATTAAACTGCCATTTCGACCTACTAGAATAAACCTTTTTGTAGGCCCAAACCTTCCTTTTTAGGTCTCGCCTGAGCCAGCACACATGCGCTGCCCTGCGAGGCTTCTAGTAAGAACCTTCAACTCAGAGCCTGTGCTTTTTGTTGTTGCTCACACGCTATTGGCCTTTGCGTGCGTCTTTCTAAGAAATACAGCACGCAAATGGCTAAAGGCGGGAGTATGTTCCGCCTTCTCTCTCCCCTGGCCTATGGAGCTTGGGAGCAAGCAGCAGCGCGGCCGGGTGCCAGCTGCATACCTCGCATTCCTTGCAGTGCATGCGCACTGCGCTTGTTTTTCTTCTTCTAGCGTCTTTGCAGCGTGCTCGCACGCACCACTCTCTGACTTTTTCATAACTTGTGCACAAGGAGGGAAGGCTTGCCACCTGCACTCCAGCTCCAGTTTCCTTCCTGCTCCGCGAAAGGTCCAAGCCAATCACTGGCTCTTCAGCTTATTCCTTGAAAAATGAAAATGGCTGAGACCATATCAAATATGCCCCATTGCGGATCTTTTGCACATATTCTTGGCTTCAAGGCACCTGCAGTGTGCCAGTTCCAGATCAGGGGGAATGCAGCGTTGAACAGCAAGGATTGACACTTTTCTAAAAAGAAGAGGGCAGTGAGATGTCACCGAGGATGGTCTCTTTCTGCACGGAAGGAGGCCCGGCCGAAGGAGCCGCACTGGGTTTCAGCAGGTCTCTCACAAACAAGGACAGAACACACCAGAACCTTCCAGAGGGAGCCCAGCTGGACTCATTATGGTGACTGATGGGAGCCCGGCACGCCATCCCGACCCTCGCTCACAGCCGCACCCTAATTTGGGTTTGATGACTTCCAGGTGCGGTGCCTGCCGAGGGCTGCGCCTTTGACTGGGCCATCAACTGAGGCTCGATTGGTAATTTGAGAGTCCTGAGTCAAGCCAGTCTTTGGCAGATGCCAATCCTTTTAGGAGCTTTCTGTCTATCCCATGTTCCCTAAATACAACAGCTTGTATTCAGCAGGCTTGCCTCCTGAATAGAGACTAACCTGCTTCTAGGATACAACCCAGAACAAACCTCGATTGAAAGGCTCAAGACTACGTAGCTGTCGAGTGAGTCCATGTCACGGGCCTGACTTTCAGCCAGAGCTGGTTTTCCAGCCAGCAGCAGGGTGCATGCTGGGAAGTCTCACGTACTTATCACATTATAAACAAAAAGGACTACACATCCCAGGGTGCTTTGTGGTGCAGGTTGAAAAGCTAGGACTGGACTAATAGCACTGTCAGGACGCAGGGCCAGATAAAAAAGCTATGGGAGACGACACTTATCACGGGCTCACACGTTTTCATACTTGGCCGTCATTTTAGATTCCAATGCAGTCTGTGAGTTGCAGGCCAGACTTTCTTGGGTAGAGCCAATTTGACTAAAATACCAGCGTACACAAATTTGTACTGTAAACATGTCGACCCCGTTGACATCCAGAAGCGGGAACCAGCATAACGGGGCTAAGGACGTCTGTACTGTCCTGAATGATGAAGCATGTCAGAAGGTATTATGGGACATGTAGTCTCAATCATTCCACAGGACGTAGGCCGGACCGCACGCCCATCCTTGGAGCTTTACTAGCTCTTCCATTGGCTCATGAACTCTCCACGAACCTGGCATCTCCGAGACAGGTGTACTGAGGAGAGAGGAGACGGAAGGCCGGTCCCTGACAATGGTAAGTAGAGGTTTTAAAACTTTTTACACAGACAAAAGATATCAAACTAGGCACATAAAAAGGCCTTTTAACATACCTGAACTCTGCGGTTTGTGTTACCCGGAGGCCAAGACGTTGTAAGGACTAAGCAAAGCAGGGAATGGTCCCGGACCTGACCTTCCATGGGGGGCCCTACGAAAGTGAACCCTCTCTCTGTACCTCTCTCCCTCCCTGACTATCAACCCGGTGTCAACTTAAGGATTTTGTGGCTCGAAATACAGATTTCAATAGTTTTGGGTGAGCTTGTTCAAGTTAACATAACGTTTAGTTTTATTTGGCATCCTACAGGCTTGAGTTAGCTGTAATAGCGTATAAAATGCAGGTATTTTTTACGTACAGCGAAACTACAAAATATGTCTTGCCCAGGGCTCCAAAAATCCTTAAGATGACACTGCCCGGAGGGCAATACTTGTTTAGTCTCAAAGTCTTGGTTGTAGTTGTGAAGGGGATTGTGATTGGTTATCTTTTATCACAAGTGATTGTGTAAATTTTTTGACGTTTTTGGGCATGGTACCTTCTTTGCTGTTTTCTTGTTTATCTTTGTGGTAATTCATGACGCACTGCCTTAAAAGTAAGTACCCCCTAGCTCCGTGACATGGCACACGTGTTTACAGTCCGAGGCGCTTCTCTTACAAATCATTACCAGGTGTGTTGAGTGGACTGAGTCTGCTGAAGGAAGCCTATACTACAACACCCAGAATGCAACAGGCTGTCAAATAAAGGTCTAGAGACATGGTGGGAGGCCTGTCTAGTATGTGGGATGTAATGATGTATTATCCTCAGATAGGCATACGTGCCAACACTGCCAATGTTGATCAACGTCTGATGGTATTTCAGCCAAAAATGCTATATTTGTAGTTTTCTTTCGCATGGAACCTCCCCCCCCCCTTCGCTGTCAATCTTGGAAATTCTTCATTATTGTGATATTATTTTTAATGTCTAGCTTTCTTTCGCTTGTAGCCTCCCGCCCCCAACATCGCTGTCATTCTTGGAAATTATTTATTATGGTGGTGTTCTTTTTATTGTCTCTCTTTTCTTTGCCCCAAATGTTGGCAGGTATCTGCACACATCTTGGTTTTAGTCACCTACAGCATCTGGGTGGAATGAGGCCAGCTGGCACAAATTATTAAATAAGAGTTCTGTTTGTTCTGTGTGTTTCTCAGTGTACCACACAAAGCTGTTGCGGCCTGCTTAACACAGGGGCATAATGTAGGGCCCTGCAGGGGGCTTAATTTAAGCTGGTGTGTGCCAGTACGCATATGGAAAACTTAAAAAAAAAATATTAGAAACACATCCTCCGGCACTTCCTCGCAATTAAACATCACCTAATTACACTCAATTCAATGCAACATAAATACACTCCACATAATACCACTGTGCCACATAATTACACTCCACATAATTACACTCTACTCAATGCAACATAAATACACTCCAGATAATACCACTCAGTACCACATAATTAAACGCCACATAATTACACTCTACTCAATGCAACATAAATACACTCCACATAATACCACTCAGTGCCACTTAACTATATGCTACATAATTACACTGCACTCAATGCAACATACACTCCAAATAATACTCAGTGCCACATAATTACACGCCACATAATTAGTCTACTGAATGCAACATACACTCCACATAATGCCACTCAGTGCCACATAATTACAGGCCACATAATTACACTCTACTCAATGCGACATACATACACTCCACAAAATACCACTCAGTGCCACGTAATAACATGCCACATAATTACACTCTATTTAATGCAATATAAATACACTCCACATAAGACCACTCAGTACCACATAATTAAACACCACGTAATTACACTCTACTCAATGCAACATAAATACATTCCACATAATATCACTCAATACCACATAATCACACATCGCAAGTACACTCTATTCAATGCAACATAAATACACTCCACATAATTGCACTCAGTGCCACATTATTAAATCCCACATATTTACACTCTACTCAATGCAACATAAATACACTCCATATAATACTCAGTCCAACATAATTACATGCCACATATTTACACTCTACTCAATGCACCATAAATACACTTAACATAATACCACACAGTGCCACATAATTACACGCCACATAATTACACTGTACTCAATGCAACATAAATAAATTCCACAAAATACCACTCAGTGAGACATAGTTACATGTCACATAATTACACTCTACTCAGTGCAGCATAAATACACTCCACATACCACTCAGTACCACATAATTACACTCTACTCAATGCAACATAAACACTCCACATAATACCACTCAGTGCCACATAATTATATGCTACATGATTACACTGCACTCAATGCAACATACACTGCAAATAATACCACTCAGTGCCACATAATTACACACCACATAATTACACTCTACTCAATGCAACACAAATACACTCCACATAATACCACTCAGTGTAACATTACTATATGCTACACAATTACACTGCACTCAATGCAACATACACCCCAAATAATATTCAGTGCCACATAATTACACACCGCATCATTACTCTACTGAATGCAACATACACTCCATATAATACCACTCAGTGCCACATAATTACACTCTAGTCAATGCAACATAAATACACTCCACATAATACCACCCAATGCCATGTAAACACTCCACATAATTACACTCTACTCAATGCAATATAAATACACTCCACATAATACCACTCAGTACCACATGGTTACACACCACGTAGTTACACTCTACTCAATGCAACATAAATACACTCCACATATTGCCACTCAGTACCACTTAATCACACGTCACAATTACACTCTATTCAATGCTACATAAATACACTCCACATAATCCCACTCTGTGCCACATAATTACACACAACATAATTACACTCTATTCAATGCAACATAAATACACTCCACATAATAACACTGTGCCACATTATTACACGCCACATAATTACACTCTACTCAATGCAACATAAATACACTCCACATGCCACTCAGTACCACATAATTACACGCCACATAATTACACTCTACTCAATGCAACATAAATACACTCCACATAATACCACTCAGTGCCATATAATTATATGCTACACAATTACACTGCACTCAATGCAACATACACTGCAAATAATACCACTCAGTGCCACATAATTACAGACCACATAATTACACTCTACTCAATGCAACATACACTCCACATAATACCACTCAGAACCACATAATTACCCGCCACATAATCACACTCTACTCAATGCACCATAAATGAACTCCACATAATACCACTCAGTGCCATGTAATAACACGCCACATAATTACACTGTACTCAATGCAATATAAATACACTCCACATAATACCACTCAGTTCCACATAATTACACACTACGTAATTACTCTCTACTCAATGCAACATAAATACACTCCACATGATACCACTCGGTAATACATAATTAAACGTCACATAATTACACTCTATTCAATGCAACATAAATACACTCCCTATAATAACCATGTACCACATAATTACATGCAACATAATTACACTACTCAATGCAACATAAATAAACTCCACATAAATGCACTCTATGCCACATATCACCATTCAATATAAATGCACTCCACACCATGACACAATTTCACTAAGCATAATTTCACTCAACAACACAGTTCCAGGCCACACAATTCAACTCCACAGATTTCCGAAACACACCTCATAAATACACACCAAACATATTTCAACTCCACAATCCACAACTTACCTCAAATCCAAACACCATATATTGGCACCACCTAAGCACCAAACACCACTCACCACCACCATTTTGCATCAGCGCACCACCTAAGCATCACCTAAACATCACCTAAGCATCACGTCAGTCTGCCCTCAGAATCTGGCATCTGTTGATTCTCCTCCAGTGTCCGTCTGCTGCTCGAGTTATAATTAAATTACTGTTTTCCAACCTCCACTCCCCCGTTATTTATGTCCCGCTCCCCCATAATGAAAGAAATTATAACAAACAAGCATGAGAACAGGCAGAAAGAAGTTGCTAGCAGTGCAACTACAAAAAAACTAGAAGTCATTTTTTATGTTAATCTTTTTTTAATCAGGTTGTTCACTTGTATATAATGTTATCTTGGTTTGTATAAAGGTAACAAAAATGCTTAACACTTTTTATTATAACTTCTCAACATGATGCACAACAGCCACTATGCTCTACAACATAGCCAAAAGTTCTGGCTAAACACATAAGGTCCCACTGGCTAAACACATAAGGTCCCAAAGGTGAGACCTATTGGCTATGCCAATGCTTGTCAATACATATAAGTACCCCTAGGGTAGGCCCTGAACAACCCAGAGAGCACATTGAAGTGTACTTAAAAAGCTGGACATATACTTTTAAGCCTTACATGTCCTGGTAGTGAAAAACTCTTAAATTCGTTTTTCACTACTCCAAGGCCTACCTCCCCCATAGGATAACATTGGAATTACCTTGTTACATTTAATAAGCTGCAACTTCCAAATGGGAATAGGTACCAAGTTCAAGTTTGGTGTCTTTGGAACCATAATGACAAATCCTCTCTTATGGTAAAGTCGGATTTTAAATTACAATTTTGAAAATTCCACTTTTAGAAAGTTGCCATTTGCCTGCTTTAGGTACTTAGCGCCTACAGCCTGTCTCTGTGTCACCTGACTGTGTGTAGCTGACAGTTGGGATTTCTGTATTCCTCCGAGACAGCCATGTACAATAGATGGCTTACTTGTGCCTGGATGCACAATCACTGGCAGGATGGAATGGTGGAGCTGAGCACAGCCCTACTTAAACTTGAACAGGCTGTGTCCTGCCTCCACACAAATGGCTGAATACCCCGTGTAGTAATTATAAAGCCAGGCAGGGGAGACAGAAAACCTATGCACTTCAAAGGGTAACCTCTAGAAGCTTCTTCCACTTCAAAGGAGGCACCTGGAACAAATATTGGACCTCAGACTCCAACTCTTCAGTACACTTCTTCACCTGTGGAGACTCTGCCAGGAAGAAGGACTGCTGTGCTGCTGAAATGGCTGCCTCTCTACTGGACTGCCACCCTGCTGGACTATTGTCTTGCTGCCCTCCTGCCTGAGTCAGAGGAATTGGACCTATGCCTCACCCCAGGACTCCCAAAGTGACATCACTGGCTAGTCTGCTGACCTCCTGTTCTGAGCTACATGGATATAAGAGGCTCCTAGCTACCCTAGCCAGAATGTATGCAGAATTTTCTGCATTTGTGTCAATCACTCTACGTTGCTACTCTTGCCCCCCCCCCACACTAATCATTGACACAGCATTATAATGGTTTCTATCCGATCTTTAGTGTCCTTATTTGCTAGTCTGTTTTGCTATGTGAGCCTCTCTACCACACAGATGCAAAATATCCCCAATTGCCCTAATACTAACTGTATCATCAGTCTTTATTTTGCTCACTTATGCCTACTGTACTACCAAACTGGGTAGTTTGGTCAACACTGTAAAGTTTACATTCTTGCAACAATTTGAAGGTAGAATGTGCTCTCCCCCTCTCATGGGTGTCATCTGCACCTGCAACATCTTTGCAGGTTTTATTTCATTCACATGTTCTTCATTGGTGTCTTTGCATGGTAAAGCTATTTATTTGTTACACGAATTGGTATGCAACAGCATTTATTCTCATGCTTAATCATATTACCCTTTTCTATGAATTCACAGATAATTCAATTATTCAAGTAGGCTCACAATATTATTTCCTTCAACACTCATTCCAGTTGCCCTCCTCAAGGTCTGATTCCTGTGTGTACTCCTCTTTTCCCCGTACAGTACCTCCTTGGAAGATATTGTCTACTTACTTGTCATCACTAATTGCCTCTTTGTTGATGGCACACAACTCATCTTCTCTTTCCTATTCCTCACCTCCAATCTTGTCTCTTTGTCTGCTTTACTGTGAACAAATGTGGGGTGGTCTTCCACTCCATTATGCTTACTTACTACAAAACAGGAATTCTATACTTTTGAACATCTTCCACCCTCTTCATTTAGACTATGACAATCTTTTTCCCCTTGAGATACTCATACCATCTCTGCCCGGCAATGCAACTTCCGTTCAAGATGATACCAGCATCCTTTATCTTCTCCGCTGCTTCAGACACTGAGGGGCCAATTATAAGTCTGGCGGTCCACGGACTGCGAGACTTGCGGGGGCATGGTGGCAGCAGTCTCCCAATCGCCCCATTAGGATTAGGGCGGTCGGACCGCCATTGCCCTGCCGCAGCCACCAGGGAACGGCCGCTCCCAGGTGGTGTTGCCACAGTCAGGAGGCATCAATATGCTTGATGGCCGCCGTGGTCCCATCAAGCATGTTAGGAGTTTCCTCTCCGCCATAGTTTTTATGGTGGTTCCCCCTCCATGAAAACCCTGGCAAAGTAGAAACAAAGGGGGCCCTATCGCAACACTTATATTTCAAACTACTTTCATATTTCACTATACTAATTCACCACTAATCTTCGCCGAAAAAGTGCTTCGACACCTCATCAGGGGTAGTAAGGGCTATATAAATGCAATTACAATACAATACAATTTGCCATTCCTCCACACACTAGGTAGTGGCAATTTCCCTTTGCATCATGTATTTTCTATGAGTCTTCACGGGCCCGCTGTACGGCCTGCCAAATAGCAACTCGCAAATTACGTCGCTTTTGCGTCCCTGGGACCACTGCCTGCCCTTTTTTTTGCATGCATTTGCAAAGGGGAAGGGGTTCCCCTGGGGCCCCCTTTCCATTTGCGAATGCATTGCCTCCTACTTGAAGTAGGTGGTAATTTGCGAGTGTTTGCGACTGCAATAGCGGTCGCAAAACATTCGTACATGGCTATGGAGTCGCTATTTGGAAGGGAACGCCCCTTCCAAATACCGAGTCGCAAAACAGTATTTTGCGAGTCGCAATTTATTTACGAGTCGCAAAATACTGTTTGTACATGGGCCCATGGTTTTTAGTGTGCTGAAACGGGTCTAAGACCCATTTGCGCACGCTAAAAAACGTCGTACATCTGGCCCCAGATCTTTAATTTGCACAAGTATGCTTAGCACGATTTGCACATATTTTAGCAAACCATAATTTTGCTGTAGTTATTCATAACTTTAGTGTGCTATGAAATCAGCCATCTCCTATATGTGTGCACATCACGTATTTTGTTTTATACTGTCCATTATGCATATTCTTCATTTTTATGCATCATAGTCTTTTCACTTTATCCTCAAGATGCATTTGGCATATTTGCTTGAAATATAAATTCCTCATCAATCCCCATCTTGAGTGCATTAACAGAAAGGCTAGTGAGTTTAGTGAATAACAGTGCCATTATCTCAGTCTTATCTCATGTTTCATGTAATGCGATCTATGTCAGAAAGACCCCGTGTTCTAGTACAGGACTTTCCATTTACAGATAATTACTTGAAAGTATGCTGTGCAAGAGGTTAGTTTGAAATGAGTCAAGAACGCAAACTCCTTAGCACATTATATTGCTGAAGCAACTGGAAAATAGTGTCTCTGATGACATGGAGTCACCGGGTAAACTGGGTCACATGCAGACTAGGGGGCTGCCGTCCAATCCACGTGGGTCTTGTTTTCTTGCCGACCCTCCATCTGTCACATTCACAGCAGTCATTTCACTTGGAACCATCATGGGCTGTTGCAGTGTACAGCGGCAGCCTAGACAATGTCCTCATTTTAGGTCTGAGTCACTTATCCCTGCCAGAGTTTTTTTCTTTCTGGTACTTGTGGGTCTGTTTATCACATTATAACTTCAGGGCTGAAAGGTAAAGCAGCAAAACTGTTCTGTATGGGATGCTCTCTCCGGATCTCGACAAACTTGAGAGCTCCTGATTTACACTTAAATTAAGATGTTGCTCCCCAGCCGGTCCTTTCAATAGTTATTGATCGGCTCCGAAGATTACTGTGTGTCCTTTTACACCGGCTGCTTGTGCAGGGCTATCACTGCGATACAAGAGATCTTTGTCAAAATCTGTACCTCTAGTCAAGTGACCAAGTGAATGCAGTACATAACAAGCCTTGGCGAAATCAATAGAGTTGGTGTAGGCAAGACTGCAATTTATTTTCTTTTTTGCAAACTATGTTATACACATTAAACGTATAACAGTAATAGAAAGTAAAACAAATGATGCCCCCTAAAGGTGCTGTGCTTATGTTTGCATAGAAAAATGTATAAAAGATCCAACGAAAAAACAAATTAAAAAAATCTTGAAGTGAAAGCAGAGTGGCCTACCAGCAGCAGCGGACTGGTTTAACAGGCACCGGGCGTTTACCGGAGGGGGGCAGGGCCGGTTTTGAACCAGTGGGGGCTCTTTGCTGCTGGGGGCCGGTTTTGCAAAATCAGCTCCTTGTAACAAAAGCGCAACAGCAGTGTAGCAGCAGAGTTCCAGCCCTGGCAATGGCGTACGACCGCCCTCCCCTTTAGCTCCCTCGGTGCTAGTAGGACGTAATAGCCAGGACTGCTTTGAGAGCCCAGTCTGTCTCTGCCTTCCAGCCCTGACGCTGAAGTCAGTGGCTTACCGCCTCCTCCGATAGCCCCTGCGCCACAGGGCGGCACCCAACCCTTCAGGGGGGGCCCTTTAACCCCAGGGCAAATTAATATCTATGCGATATGAGAGACTCAGGGACCCCTCTTTACAATCTGCATGGGAGCCCAGTGGCATCTTAAAGATTTTTTGGGGGGGCCTGTGCATGACATATTTTAGTGACCCCAGTATAGAACACATTTTGAGTTTTATTACCCATGTTCTACTAACATAAACCCACATGATGGTAAACAATACTAAAATATATGTCACACTATAATAGTGTCACATAAAAGCAGTTGAAATACTTCTTACTATGTATCTAATTAAACCTTAAGACGGCACACGGTAAAGTGTAAGAGGTACAGAGGCATAGAGAATTAAACAGCGAAATAGAATAGAAAGAAAGTTCACTTTCTCAGGGGGGGCCTTGGTAGGTGGCGCCATGGGCAATTGCCCACTTTGCCAGGCCTTAATACATCTCTGAGGGAGCCTCATCATTTTACGTCAAGCCACTGAATGAAGTGGAGTACTCTATAGGCGGATGTGCAGATGCTCAAGAGCAAAATACCATCACTGGTAGTGAAGTGGGGCAACCTATTACCGATGCTGTAGGCTTTGATGGGCAGAGGCAAAATGTTAATGACACTTGCCCAGACCAGTAGTTGAAGAAGGCTGACCGAAAGCGTCTCTGCCTTCATATACATGTATGTATTTTTATTATGTTTTTTTAAAAACCATGGGGCAGATTTATGTTTGACTTGCGCCTCATTTACGCCGCCGTTGCGTCACTTTTGTGACGCAGCAGCGGCGCAAATCCTGCGCCATGGTGCGGGGTATTTACAACGTGACGCATCGGGGAGATGCGTCACGTTGTAAAGCCCTGCGCCAGCAGTAGGCGTACCTGTGCAGGGGGGGGCGTTCCGTCGCAGGAATGCCTCCTAAAAGTGGCTGAGTGAAATCTACAAGATTTCACTCAGTCACTTTTGAGCCCATGCTGCGTCAAAACCCTGCGCCTGCTTGAAGCAGGCGTAAGGATTGACGCAGCATTGTGCAGATAGGGCCCCCCAGAGCATTGCTGGAGCTGCGTCGCGCTTGCGACGCAACTCCAGCAATGTGCCACTTTTACGGCACAGATGCGTGACGCATCTGTGCCGTTTTTACCCCATGGTGCGCCGCATTATAAATGCGGCGCATCCATGGTGGCGGAGCTGGGGCGCAAAATAACTGGCGCATCCCTGCTGATATGCAGGGATGCGTCAGTTATTATAAATATGCCCCTATCTTTCTAATGGCCAGACTAAGGAGTAGGGGTGTCTGAAATTGTGTGAATGTGTTTCTCGTGAAAATGGCGCAATATTAAACTGTGAGTTGTCTGTATCGCACATGAGTTTTTTTCACACAAAGACATACTTAGCGTGAAAGAGGCTTGTGAGATTATGGCAGGATACTGATTAGAGCAGAATATGTCTCTTTACAATACGATTTCTCAATTCATCTTTCTCCAAGAGGCACACATTATGTAAAATCTCAAAATGTGAAATGTAAAAAAATCTCACACAATGCAAGATTCAGGAACTGTATTAATTTAGCCAGCGTTTATTAAATTGTATCTAGATTTTGTTACGAGCCCAATCTAAATCTGCTTTCACTAAGTGCACGCGCAATGCACGCGCCTCAGAGCCTTGACAGAGTCGTCATGGAAGACTGCCGAGGGCCTCCTTGACTCCCTGGCGACTCAACATGGCAACCTCTCGGCTAAAGGTGGGACGCCAGATATTTTCTTTCAATAAACGATTTGTTTTTGGAGTTAATCTCTTAAATAGCCATACTATTTGCAAATCAGGGTTTGACGGACTGATTGACTAAATGTCTGGCATTAGCCGGCCTCATGAGGATGGCAGTACCAGTCAGCCCTCCCCAGGGGGCGTCTATGCGTGCCTAAACCCTTCCTGAAATTACAGACTGCGCTATTACAGGTGTGCCGGCCAGTGGGCCTGGAGCCGCACTCATTTGCGGCAGGAAAGGCGCCATTTTTCTTCAGCTTTTGGCAGCAGGAATCTGTCAGGTTTAATCAGGTCGCAAAGTAACTCTTGATAAGAAAAGCACCGGCAGCATAGTATGTCAAAGGAAGGAGCTCTGTCAGTAAAACGAATGACTGGAAGAGGTGTGGACAATGATCGCTTGTACTGTGTCAAAGTGACTGAATTACACGCCGGGCATCGCAGTCTTATATCTACCACTAAATACGTTTGTAGTAATGCCTTTATAGCCTACTGTCAGAAAACTACGTTACCAGGGACGTAATGAGCAATTCCTCATATTTCCATTCCTAAATCATTGCTTTCAGGTGTCTTAGCTCACCCGAAGAGACAAACGACTTCAACTCATATAATGCAACTCTATCTATCTATCTATCTATCTATCTATCTATCTATCTATCTATCTATCTATCTATCTATCTATCTATCTATCTATCTATCTATCTATCTATCTATCTATCTATCTATCTATCTATCTATCTATCTATCTATCTATCTATCTATCTATCTATCTATCTATCTACATTTATAGTTATTTTCTGTCCTCCTGTTTCAGTGAAGGCCATTCCATGGCTGTGGGATTCCAGAGTTCTGCCTGGCAGTTTCACATGTATGAGGTCCTTTGGGTTGATCAAATCTACACTTACCAAATGCAGTGTCCTGCTGGTCGCACTTTGGGGAGTTAGATTCTACCAGTATACCAGTAACGACACATTGTGCATGGCAAACGTCTGATCCTTGTCTCCACTGGAGCATTTTCATGGCTGATTTTGTAGTCTAAATCAGGCATGTTCTGGTGGCCTGGATCAGAAGCCTTTGTATCCCGCTGGTAAACGTCAGTGAGTGTGAACTATACTGCAGTGGTCTTTTTGTGTCATCACCAGCGGTCTTGTCAGTTCCACCCAGTAGTCTGCTTTAAAGGATTCCGTTTGGCACAGAAAGCTATAGGTTGAGGCACTTGGTCCACAGCATTAATTTAGGGTAGAGTTCCCCAAAGTCGGTCCTGGAGGGTCTAATCCATGCCAGAATTTTAGCAGATCCACAGTCAGATAAATGTAGTTATGTTTCAAATCTGGCATGGATCCGGGACTCCAGGACTGACCTTGGAGAAGCCGGTCATGAGGAGGAGACAAGAATTGAATACAACTCCCAGCTTCGTTACTTCCAGCGCAGTGGATGAGGTGCTCTTACGTTAGTGGGGCAATTGAAGCAGAGCAATTCAGGCCATGCTCCTCCTAGGAGGTGGAACTCGGTCTAGTTTGCCCCATTCATATACAAGAAGTTTCTTCCATCGAGGCAAAAACAAAGTCCTGGGGACGCCTCATGATGAGTTAAGAGCAAGTTTCAAGCTCATGTATTAACTTGGAGAAATTCCTAGTCATATGTTTCAACTTTGTACACCGCACACACAAAAAAATGCACACAACCTATTATGAAACAACCCCATGTGTATGGAACTGACAGTTTTTTTATTGGAAATCTACCTGTGTGTTATCTGGGTGAGGGTGCATTTGCCATTTCATCTAATACAGTTGAAGGAGCAGAGCCGGATGGCATGCAAAGTTATTGAACAGCAGACAACGCAGAGTGAAATAAGGGCAGATATACTATGATTTTGCATCGGGGTTCCAGTACTTTTTTGGTGCAGCCGCGATGCGAAGCCATTTTTGATATTTACTAAGCCACACAAAGCCACATTCAGTGGCTTTGCGTTGTTCACTAAATACAAAGTAAAGCAAGGAGGTGCATAGCGCTGTCTTGCTTTACTTTGAGTTGGGAAAGCGTTCCATGGGTGGAGCATAGGCGTTCCCACGCATCTACCCATGGATTTTGGCCTACTCCAAGATTTACTAAGGCCAATAAACCTGGGAATGTGTCAAAAAGCTATGTGGCAGTTCGGGCTGGACTGTTCCCATGAGGCACAGGGTCAAGACTGATTTGCATATGGCCATGTCTGAACTGGGGTGGCATGGTGAGCAAAATAACGATGGATTAAAACCAGATGTGTGACTGGGGGCGAATGTTTTGCCAATGTGCAACATTCCGTCCATCATCTTGTGTGCTTTGCTGTTCCCCCTATGTTGGAAGGGTATGCCCAGACGTGGGTCCCGTGCTCACTACGCCACTGGAGTCAAGCTATCCTGGCTGAAGAGCGGTGAAACCCTGAAACCGGTCCTAGGATGCTTGATTCTGGTCCAGGGAAGACATGGCTTGGCAGTTCGGGCTGGACTGTTCCCATGAGGCACAGGGTCAAGACTGATTTGCATATGGCAATGTCTGAACTGGGGTGGCGTGGTGAGCAAAATAACGATGGATTAAACCCAGATCTGTGACTGGGGGTGAATGTTTTGCCAATGTGCAACATTCTGTCCATCATCTTGTGTGTTTTGCAAAAAGCTATGCCTCCCTGTGGCACGCTTAACAAGGAGAAATTACTTTACTTTTCCTAGTTGCTTTCTCTTTCTATGCTTGCTGCATTCTGCAGAACACAAAGAAAGAGGACTATGCCTCTGAGGATTGTTTTTGTGCAGGAAAGTATTCCTTCCTGCACAAACACAACCAGGCCTGTAATGCAGCATCCTAGCACCATGGTGCAAAGCTTCCTGCGTTGACGCCAGTCAGTGCACAGTGCTCCAGCTCTAAGAGATAGCAAACATTTGCGCAGTCTCTCTTTCAAGCAACGCAGCGCTGCCCAGCAACTTTGCTTGCCACTCTGCCTTGCGTGAAAGGTAAGTAAATATACCCCAAAGGTAACTCTCCATAGGACACCATGTGAAATGAGGAGTCCAACTGCCCAAGATGAACCTGCTGGCGGCAGATGGTAAAAAAAGGTCAGATCCATTTCTGGACAAATCCAGACACAGCAGCCTATTGCTTGTCCTTTAACAACTGAACTTTGTCCACCAGTAGTAGGGGCGTGTTGTAGTCTTGTAGAGGATGCTACCTATGCACGTCTTACTCCAAATTCTCTTCTCTCCATAGCATTGTAGCAAAGCGCTTTGGTTGGTGCTGGTTGACACAGGGGAGGGGGAGAAGAATACAGTGTTTAGATTATTAGCTTTAGTAGCTGTGCTAAACCATAATTAAAAATAGCTGTGTGGGTTTATGCCCCATGCATCTCTACATTTAGGCAGAGTATGTGTATAAGGGACATAGCGCATAGATTATACCATAATTAGTCACTCAGTCACAGTGCCTGATGAACCTAATACATAAACTCAAGAATACACGCCTCTGTGTTGAAACAGTGCTCATTACAACAGGTGACATGTTTTGCGTTAGGGCTGTGTGGACCTTCACACGGCTGTTACGTGCAGTAACATGATGTATGATGAAGCATTGTATGCACATTCCCATTACCATGAACTCAGCTAGCTCCGTTTTTGTTACCTGCATTTCTTGACAGGAGCTCCTCGCGCAAAGGCAGCCAAGAGCTGACTGCGCACGATCCCAACCTATGATGTGCCTTTTTCACATATTGGCCCTGACTAAGCAGACACAGACTCGAGCTGCACTTCTTGACAGCCAATTAGGGTTTCTCAGGTTCCCAAGCACCTGTGAATAACGTTTTTTAGATTCACAGTTAAAACCATCACCAAGTCAGCGATATTTCCTTCTGTTTCTTTGCCCTCTGCCTAGTCTGACACTCACTTTATTTCTCTACTTCTGATAAGTGCTGCTGCTGTTAATTGTTGTTCGTCCACACTGTGAGTGGCGATGAATCTGTGTGGTTCTCTGACTGTAGCATACAGCTGCGTCCCGTGTAGATAAGAGCGGTGAGGCCGGGTTAGGGGGGTAATCGACAGACGATCATGAGGGAAAATTACATAAATAATTCATTTTCCCTCGTCGTCTGTCGAAATCCAACCCCACCCGGCCCCACCGCTCTTACCTGCATGGGCCGTGGCTGGTAGCATAGCGGCAGAGCAAGTTGGGAAGAGAGGTGTGCAACCAACAACGTGGAGGTATTTACTGATTTCCGGACCTGACTAATAAACCTGTTTTCTACTGTAAATGGGGCATATCTCCTGTAGAGCAGGCAGGAGCAGGGGTGTAGCTACCAGAGGTGCAGCAGGTACAGTGCCACCGGGGACCAGATACCTGAGGGGTCCATTGAACCCTGAGAAATGCTGCATTTTACAACCTCCGCAGCAGTCAAAGGGGACATTTTCCTTGCTTGCACCAGGGCCCATGGCATCTTTGCTGAGCTACTGGGCAGAAGAAAGATGTGTTGAGGTCTCTGGGTAAGTTGGATTTAGTCTGTGAGGAAAATGTTGTTCATCACTTTCGAAAAGTAGGGGGAATATAGTTTTAGTCACACACTTGTCAGTTTCTATTTTTAAATAAAATTAAAAAAGGTAAGACAGCCTTGTGAAACTGCTAGCTCATAGTTCAGACACAGTGAAAAGGTTGCCCCTCAGTCAATGCCAGTTACAGCAGACATCCTGAGAGATGACCACAGCTACTACTTCGACAAATGGACGTCTGAGCGGCCCAGTCATTGTTGGAATGGTCACATAACCATCTTTTATTGGTTTTGATGACGCTGCTGTTCACAATAAAAACAAATGGTTTGACACCCCTAGTAGAGCATGTGTTCAGAGTGCGCGCGGCCCTTTTCACCCTTGGGAGATTGGGGGTTCAAACTATTGCAAAAAAAAATCTTTTCCAAGGTATAATTATCTCCATCTGCTTTGGGATCATAAAACCGATGAATAAGAAGGAATGGTTTAAGGCAACCAAGTAAAGCAACCAAGTAAAGCAGGATATTAATAATTTGCCCAAAATGAGCTGTTGGTCTCTATATCCAAGTGAGCTCAAAACAAGGCGATGTACTTTTATGATTTTAACTAATCGATTAAAGTGGTTATGACTGACTGACTGACAATCAACCTGCACCCTCATGGACTCGTATTTCTTATTTTTTAAACAAAAGAACTGTTCAGCACACCAACGCAATGATTGATTTTTAAATAAAGTTTTGTGATTAATTTAAATAATCAGGGATGTAAATATAAACCTCATGGAACTCTATAGTCATATATTTGTACAACGACGTATTTAAATTAGCAAATGCAAGAAACATGTATACACGATTTAATAACGGGCAGTTGCAATTCAGAGGTAGCAAAATATTGTATAGTAAGGTGGATATATTTATACTTCGAAGAGAGTTTTTTTGTTAAGATGTGAGAAGAACAGGCTTCAGAAGAGGAACAAAACATGTAACTTGGGGGTGGGGGGGGGGGGATATAACTCTAGAAACGGTGCTATTTCCACTGTTCCATTTTTTTTCACCCAGGCAGAAAAAAAGCCAAGCTCTCTGCCTTGCTGAAGCCCCCATTCAAAGAGCGAGGTTGGAGCTATTACTTCGACGTGCTTGAACATTTAGCACTTAATTCATGAAAGGCATTTTGGAGTACTACTCCACTAATATTACTTCATGTTTTACCAAATGCAATTCACAAACCTACAGCTGGATAGCTACACACTCCCACTGAGAACAGCGGAGACAGGCTGTAAGAAATTGAGTTACTGGTTGAGTGGGGTAAAATCATACTCAAGCAGCAACCACAATCCTTATTGGGGTGAGGTACAAGCAAACCCCACATTAACCTTTGCTCAGCTCTCTGGTAGCTTGGCACAGAGCAGTCAGGTTTAACTCAGAGGCAATGTGTATAGTATTTGTGCAACACTTCAAACAGTAACAAAGTGAAAACACAGCACACCAGTTTAGAAAATAGAACAGTTTTTAATAAAGAAAACAAGACCATAATGGCAACAAAAACATTTCTAAGAAAATAGCTCCAAAAAGAACAAAGCCGCAAATGTGGAAATCTGCTTGTGCTGAACCGGGACAAAGTCACAAGTTGAGGCCAACTGCGATGGAGTTCGGGCTGGCTAGATGGACCCAGTTAGGTCCACTAAACCAGAGTACCTTAAATCCTGGTTTGATGAGCATTGTGAGGTCTGGCTCCAAGGATGCGCTGCGCAGACAAGAAGATGCATCGGTACCGAGGAGTTGCAGAGCTGCGATGCGTGGTCCTGCGTCATTGTCGAGCATCCGTTGATGAGGGCTTGTGATGGGATGGCTGGTGTCGCAAACGTGTCGTGAAGTCGAGGCAATGCGTTGGTTTTGAAGAGCTTTGAGGGTGTGATGTGAGAACCTGTGTTGTAGTCAGGCTGCTGTCGACAAGGGATGTGCGATGCGAGGACTTGCATCAGGAAAGCTTCGCTCAGTGGTGGATCCGATGTGGGCTGCGGGGCCAATACAGAGTCCTTGCACTGGTAGAACCTTTGCAGCAGATGATATGTGTTGGTTCTGCTCGGATTTATGCAGCACAGCAGAGAAGATGCTTCAGTCTTGCTGGATCCACAGATGGGCTGGCAGAGCACCTTTAGGCCCAATTCAAAGAAACCAGGACTGGGGTGGCACCACTTAGCAGGTTAGTACTCACAGATGGCAGAGTGCATGTGCTGGGTTCAAAGTTTTTAGATCCTTCTATCCCTGAGGCTCTAGTCAGGAGGCCAGCCAATTAGCCCTTGGAGTCACTTTGGGGTCCTGAGTTCAACTGATGCAGGTCCAGACCTTTATTATCCAGGCAAGAGGGCAGCAGGTCAGCACATTAGGGCAGCTGTTCTTCAGGGCAGCAGTCCAACAGAGTGATAGTTCTCTCAGCAGCACATCAGTCATTCTTCCTGACACAGTATACACAGGTACAGAAATGTATGGGAGAGGTGGTGTCTGAGGTCCAATATGTATACCTGGGCTTTCTTTTGAATTAGGAAGACGTTTCGACAGGTTTTCGTTTGAAATCCATACGTATGCGACATTCCACGCCCATGGTCCAGACTTGCTACAAGGGGTATGTAGCCCTTTGTGTGGCGGCAGGGCACAGTCTCATTAAGTGTAAGTAAGACAATGCCCAGCTCTGCCACCCCATCCCACCAGACACTGTCCCATTTAGGCACACCTGAGCTCTCTATTATGTGTGACTGTCTTGGAGGAATACAAAAAGCTCAACTTTTGGTTATACCCAGTCATGGGGCCCAGAGACAGGCTACAGGAAAATGCTAACTTTCTAAAAGTGTCATTTTCAAATTTGTAATTTAAAATCCGACTTTGCCCAGAGAGAGGATTTTTCATTACAATTCCAAAGGCACCAAACATGAACTGGTTACCTGCTCCCATTTGGAAATTATCACTTTTTAAATGTAATACGGTAACTCCAATGTTAGCCTATGGGAGAAGTAGGCCTTGCAGTAGTAAATAATGAATTTAAGAGTTTTTCACTACCAGGACATGAAAGACTTACAAGTAAATGCCCAACCTTTTAAATACACTGCATCCTGTCCTCTGGGCTGCCCATGGCCTACCCTAGGGGTGACTTACATGTATTAAAAAGGAATGTTTAGGCCTGGCAGGTCGACATGGCAGTTTAAAAACAGCACACACCGGCAGCAATGGCAGACCTGAGACATGTTTAAAGTGCTACTTGAGTGGGTTGCACAATAAGTACTGCAGGCCCACTGGTAGCATTTAATTTACAGGCAGTGGGCACAGGTAGTGCTACCTTACTAGGGGCTTACAAGTAAATTAAATATGTCAATTGGGGATACGACAATACTGGAAAACCACATCAAAGATGCCAGGTCCAACACAGTCTATGACACTAACACTTATTGGGATACACATTAGCAAATTAAATTAGTTCTAAATTTAAGTTAAGAAACATAAGTATAGTTAATGCTATGTATGTGTGTATGTATTGGTATTTATATAGCGAGAGCCTAGCTTTGAAGCAACAGAGCGCTGTACATTACATGAGGGGTTAGGAGACAATTAAGATTGTGTACATCATGTGGGGATTATGCAAATACATTCTCCAAACATTTAGACACAGAGGGATATTAAGTGATTTGCCCAATCTAGTGTTGTGGCCAGATTCAAACCAGGATTTTCAGGTTCCAAAGGCGGCAGCTCGATCCTCTAAATTGTATTAAATTTGATAATACACTTCAATTTAGGTGGTTTTTAAATTGTGTGCTTGAAAATGCCTCTTATAGAAAGTGGTCATTTTCTTGTTTAACCATCCTTTGTGCCTCTGCCTGCTTGTGTATTCACTGTCTGGTTTTAGACTGACAAGGGCTGGTTGTGCACTCACTCCAGAAACTCACACAAAGGGAGTTGAGGTGTGCCCTGCATATGCTGATGGGCCATCCTGGGCTAGAGTGGTGGGAGAAGTTGTCAATGACCTGAATAGGCTGTGGCTGCTCTGCACAATTCTGTCTCCACTTCCTGTAGTGAAACTGGGCCAGGGAGGAAACAACTGGTTTTACTGAGCAAGAGAGACTTTCTGAGCAAAGACTTCACAGGGAAAAAGGAGTAGAAGCACTAGACCTAAAACCCCATAATTTTAGAATACTTCTGGAATCACGATTAACCTATGCCAAGGAAAAGGGTTGAGGAGCTATGAAGAGGAGTACTGCCATTTTGATGTGTGTTGCTTTGCTGGGTTGGCCTTCAGTTGCTGCCTCTGCCAAGGAGAGGAAAGGGACTGGACGTTTGCTGTTTTCCTGTTTGTGAAGTTTCTCCAAGGGCTTGTGTGTGCTTGCCTTCTGTTCTGAAGTCTCAGGAACACAAAGACTTCACCTGCAGCATCATTTGAACTCCACTGCTGGGCGTTCTGTACTGCCTTGTGGTGCCAGTTCTGGACCCTTGGAGGTTGTTCCTTCTGCAAAGATCTACACAGATCTGAAGAAACCTGCAAAATCGATGCGTTGCTCTTCTTGTAGATTAATTTTCCCACTGAACAGCCCCATGTGTCCGGAGAAATTAACGCAGCACCTGCCTGCAACCTGGGGATTTGCCACACGCCAAATTCAACGCAAGGTCTCCGAAGTCCGAGACTCCCACTCAAAATCCGATGGAGCCCCTGCTGTGTGGCTAAAATAATCGACGCATCACCTGTGTGCGACTACAAAAATCGACACAGCTCCTGGATCGCCGCTGCATCGACCCGGATAGCTTGAATTTTATCACGCATCACACTTGTGCACCAAATTATTCCTACACAACACCAGAATCAGCTTCAAAATTGATGCCTCACTTGCCCCGAGAGTACGGATTCGACTCTCAACTTCTCCTGAGCGCAGCAGAACTGTCACCTCGCCTCCCAAGTACTCTATAATCGACCCCTCGCTGTGTGTTTCAGCACTTCTCTCTGTGGCTGTTTTGCCTTGTGGATTTTGACGCAGTTAAGGTACTTGTGTAAAAATCATGCATCTAAAGATTTCTATGGATTTATGCTTGAACCCTTTTAATGATCACATTTTGAGTTGTGTATGTTGGATGTTTGTTGTTTTGGCCTTGTTTGGTTTAGATAAGGATGCTTTATTTTTCTAAACTGGTGTGTCTATTTGAAGTGTTTTCACTGTGTTCCTGTGTGTGTTCTGTATAAATGCCTTACACATTGCCTCTGAGATAAGCCTGTCTGCTTGTGCAAGCTACCAACGGGGTGAGCAGGCAATATCTGAGTGTGTGATTCTGCTGATTAGAAGTAAGTGTCCCTATTTGAACAGCGTGCATAATACTGCCAACTAGAGATCCCCATTTCTAGCATTGGTGGTCAGCGGTGGGATTAGGACTTGTGTTTGCACTTTGACATACAGTGATCAGTGTGCACTACTACTGAGTGCAGACTATTACGCAACCACATATTACTTATGAATTTTTGTCCTATTTTTGTGATAAATCTTGAAGTATCCAAGTACCATGTCTCTCCGTCGTGAGCCGGCAAGTGATGATGCAGGATTGGAGTACGAGATTGAAATGTTGCAGTCTTACAAAGTAGATCAGCTCAAACAATTTTGCAAAGCTTTTGGTTGTTCCATGAGAAGCTCCGCTAGGAAGGAGGAACTGCAGAAGGCCTTGAGTGCCTGGTGGGTGGCAAGAGTAGATGGGAAGAATGAGGATGGGAATATGGAGCTGGGTGTTGGATATGGAACTTAGGATCTGCGTGTCAAATCATCTTTTAGGATTAGCAGCAGTGTGTCATCCAGGAATCTGTCCCTAGAGGAGCTGGAGGACAGGAGACAAAGCACCAGAAAGAGAGTGTTAGAAGGTCAAAACAAATGTATGAAAGGGAGAGTATGATGGAGCTGGACATCAAGGCCAAACAGGCAGAGTCCAGTTCAAATGGTGGTAGCGTGCAGCCATTGCAGTCTGGAAGGGTACACAAGCCAAAGAATTTGACACAGGATAATTTTAAGGGGGATGACATACATGCATGGTTTGCAGGATATGAGGCAGCCTGTCATATGAATGAGGTCCCTGAGAAGCAGTGGGGAGGGACCCTGTGGAAACACTTTGAGATGGAGGGGAGGGACACTTTGACATCCCTAGGGGATGCACACAACCTCACCTACCATATCATAAAGGAGGCCTTATGTACCAGTTATGGGCTCACCCCAGAGCAGTATAAGGAAAAGTTTAGATCTTTTATGTAAACTGATTCTCATACTTGGTTGGAATGTGTTGATCATTTTTGCAGAGCACTGGATGTTTGGATAAAGGGCAGCAAGGTAACTGACAATCAGGGTTTGTATGATTTGATTGCTTAGGAACACTTGTATAGTCTTGTTTACCAGAGCTGCACCAGCATCTGATGGATAGTAAGCTGACTGAACCCAGGAAGCTTGCTCGGGAAGCAGAACGCTGGATGAGTGCCAGGGTCCACAAGGGGTATGTGGAAGACTCAGCCAAGGGCGGGCAGGGTACCCAGGAGGAAGAGGAGGGGGGACAAGGGTAAACAGAGGAATCTCCCAAAAGGGCCCCAATCAAGTTCCCAGGGTAAAGGTTCCCAGTGTTCCAGTGGTAAGAAACCTTGGGTCTATACAGGGAAGCCTGCAGAGGTGGGTTCCCGCAAGGTTTTTGCCTTGGGTCAGAAGGATCACCTGATGGGGGGGACCCTAAGTGCCCCAAGTAAACACCAGCATCCACTGGTGCGCAGTCATGTGGGTTGGTTAGTATAGTGCTTGGGGAGGAGTTGGGTCCGTGTGAAGGGTGGGAGCTAGCTGAGATGACCAATGTTTCACTAGGGGACAGTGAGATTGTCCAGATGACCCTTGTGCCTGACAATACTAAAACATACAGGCAGTGGGTGACCATCAATGGCCGTAGGGTGGATGCTCTGGGAGACACAGGAGCCAGAGTGACATCAGTCAGGTGTCAATTGGTGTCTGAGGAGCAGGTGGTCCCCAATGTACTTCACCCTGTAGTTGCAGCAGATAACTCTGAGCACCTGTGTAAGCTGGCGCAGGTTCCCTTTGAATTGTTGCACCCTTGACTGAGATGACCTCCAGGAAGCTGCCAAGGAAAGTGATCTGGACTGATGACTGTCAGACCGCTTTTGATGCCCTGAAATCTGCCATGTGCATGGTGCCCATGCTCAAGGCACCTGACTTCTCTCAAAAATGTGTTGTGCTGACAGATGCTTCAGAGCATGGTGTGAGAGAAGTACTCTCAAAACTGAATGATGAGGGCCTGGTCCAACCTGTAGCCTTCGTTAGCAGGAGGTTACTTCCCAGGGAACAGAGGTGGAGTGCAATTGAGTGAGAAGCATTTGTCGCGGTATGGGTGCTGAAGAAGCTAAGACCCTATTTGTTTGGGACTCACTTCCGGTTTCAGACCGATCACAGGCCCCTCGGATGGATAATGCAAATGAGGAGAGAGAACCCAAAACTGTTGAGGTGGTCCATTTCCCTACAGGGGATGGACTTCAAGGTAGAACACCGCCCTGGTCCCGAACGTGCCAATGCTGTTGGTCTGTCCAGATTCTTTCACCTTAATGATGAGAACTCCCAGGAGTGTGGGTAGTTCTCCCCACTTTTCAGCTGGAGGGGACATGTGTTACACCTGGCATCCTCGGCGTGGTTTCCCCTGTCTTTTTGCCTCTACCTCCTGTGTTTTTGACGGTGTGCTGGATTTCGTTTTTGGTGGATTAGGTAGTCTGGTTACTTTGCCACTGCTGATCAGTGTCAAAGTGCAAGTGCTCCCTATGTAAATTGTAATTATGATTGGTTATCCATGATTGACATATTTGATTTACTGGTAAGTCTCTAGTAGAGTGCACTGTGTGTGCCCAGGGCCTTTAAATCAAATGCTACTAGTAGGCCTGCAGCACTGGTTGTGTCACCCACACAAGTAGCCTTTCAAATGTGTATCAGACCTGCCACTGCAGTGTCTGTGAGTGTAGTTTTAAACTGCCATGTCGACCTGGCAAGTGCCAGACCTTAACCTTCCCTTTTCTTAAATGAAAGTCACCCAAGGTACCCCCATGGGCAGGGTGCAATGTATGTTAAAGGTGGGACATGTACTAGTGTGTTTTACATGACCTGATAGTGAAATACAGTGCATTTTGTTTTTTCACTATTGCAAAGAGTAGCTCTCCCAGAGACTATAACATAACACATGTATTTGTAAAGCACACTTATCAACCAAGGATCTCAAGGCGCTGAACAACAGATGTTTATTGTTACACAACCCAAATGCACTCATTTTATTGACCTCAGATGGATGAAAGGCTGAGTGGACCCACCAGGATTTGAACCTGTGACCATGAGGTCAACCACAGGCTCCTGCAGTGGATGCATTAGTCCACTAAGCCACCAGACACGGCTATCATGAGAGCTGCCTTGCAACATTTTTACAAGTGTAACTTTCCATTGGGAAAGCTAGAGATTTGTAGTTTAAGCTTTTTGAACTCAGAATTTAATAACACATCTTTTAGTGAAGGAGGTTTTTAAATTGTGTGCTTGAAAAGGCCCCTTTTAGAAAGTGGGCCTTTTCTTGTTTAACCATCCTGCTGCCTCTGCCTGCTTGTGTATCCACCATCTGGTTTGAGACTGCCAGGGGCTGTCTGGCATTCACTCCAGATACTCACATAAAGGGAACTGAGGTGTGCCCTGCATATGCCGATGGGCCATCCTGGGATAGAGTGGTGGGAGGAGTTGTCACTGGCACCTGAATAGACTGTGGCAGCTCTGCACAATTCTGTCTCCACTTCCGGTAGTGAGGCTGGGCCAGGGAGGACAGACCTGGTTTTACTGAGCAAGAAAGACTTTCTGAAAACAGACTTCAAAGGGAACAAGCATTGGCATAGCCAATAGGTCTCACCTTTGGGACATTATAAGTGTTTAGGCATGCAACAGTTGCATAACTAAATACTTATAAGGTCCCAAACGCGAGACCTATTGGCTATGCCAAGCGGCCGTGTGGCCACGAAAGTGATCGCGATCGCGATCAAACATCAAAGCGGCCGCGAAAGTAAGCTCGGTCAAGCGCGGTGCGTGTGCCCACGCACATGCACTGTAGCTCTAGGCTGGCCTGGTAGCACTTTTTGGAGCCCTCACAAAATGACTCGCCAGACCAGCGCATGCGCTGGGTCAGGCGAGACCTAAAAAGGGGTTTAAGTGCTAGACCTAAAACCCCAATATTTGAGAATACTTCTGGAATCAAGATTAACCTCTGCCAAGGAGAAGGGTTGAAGAGCTGTGAGGAGGAGTACTGACAATTTGCTGTGTGTTGCTTAGCTGGGTTGGCCTGCAGTTGCTACTTCTGCCAAGGAGAGGAAATCACTGCATGCCGTATTCAACGCACCAGTCTTCGAAGTTCAAGACCCCCGCACCGAATCTGACAAAGGCCTTGCTCTGCACCAAAAAGAATCAATGCATCACCTGTGTGCGGCTGCAAAAATTGACGCAGTGCCTGGATTGCTGCCCAATTAACCTGTCGCGCCTGAGTTTTTTCGCTCATAGCACCCGTGCACCAAATCTTTCCGCCTCAACACCCGAAGACCAGAATTGCCTTGGAAATCAACACCTCACTACCCCCTACAGTCCGGATTGGATGCTCCACTTCTCCAGCGTGCAGCAGACCTTTCACCTCCCCAAGGACTCAGGAACTGATGCCTCGGTGTGTTTTCCAGCGCTTGTCCTCGGTGCGGCTGTTTTGCCTTATGGATTTTGACGTAGTTAAGATATTTTGTGTAAAAATAACGCATCTATAGATTTCTATGGACATAACTGCTGAAGCCTTTTAAAAGACACATTTTGAGTTGTGTATTTTGGGTTTTTGTTGTTTTGGTCTTGTTTGGTTTAGATAAAGATACTTTATTTTTCTAAACTGGTGTGCATCCATTTGTAGTTTTTTCACTGTGTTCCTGTGTGTGTTGTGTACAAATTATTTACACATTGCCTCTGAGATAAGCCTGTCTGCTCGTGCCAAGCTACCAAGGGGGAGAGCAGGGGTTATCTGAATGTGTGCCACTTTATTCTGACTAGAAGGAAGGGTCCCTGCTTGGACAGGGTGAATACCACTACCAGCCAGCGACACCAATTTCTAACAATTACGTTTTAAAATGAGCTTTAAAAGTCTAACAATTATTCTAATCAAATAAAAACAGAACTTATAGCCAAGTATTTTACAAATTAAATAAAAGTAAATTTGGCAATATGCATGGGTAATTTTATTATTAAAGTGTTTTTCACAAAATAATATTTGAGAAGGTGGGCCTGGGCCCTTTCGAGGAGGGTGACTGGGAGGAGGTGTTGGCTGCACCCAGGGAGGTGGCAATATATTCAGGGTTCAGACTGGTGCAGCTGAAGATCCTGCACAGGGCATACTTAACGAAGGGTGCTGCTGGCAAGGATTGGCAGCGTGGACACAGATCGATGCTTGTGCAATTCTGGCCTTATGGGTACCTTTGTGCACACACTCTGGGCCTGCCTAGCGATACATGCCTGTTGCCTGGGGACGTAATAGTGCCATACAGTTAAAGTTGTCCTCACACGGAAAAACTGCCAATTCTTGATATTTGGGGTGAAGTGATGCTGCAAAGATGTGCAAAGATATTCTGCAGAGTGCGTCTCATAGTGCCAGGAGAAATGTGCTGCAGGGGTGAGGGGAGGGGGTTTGCTGCACCCTCCGGACGTTGAACAATAGAAAAAGGACATGGGCTGGTGTTCTCTGATGGAGAAACACATTTACCTCAGTAGAGGGTGCCCAAAAAAATGCTGGGGAATCTGGCAGCTGTGGAATAACAAGAGGGACAGGCTTTAATTGTACAATGAGGATGGAACATGCTGAGATAGTTCCACCAGTGGTGCACAGCGGGGAAGTAAACCTACATGTACTGTCACGTGTCTGGTGAAAAGGGTAAGTTCTTGATTCCTGTAATGTATGTAGACAATGTGTTCATGCAGTGTTGTTGGA
Source organism: Triturus cristatus (assembly GCF_964204655.1). Classification (NCBI taxonomy): domain Eukaryota; kingdom Metazoa; phylum Chordata; class Amphibia; order Caudata; family Salamandridae; genus Triturus; species Triturus cristatus. The sequence continues at coordinate 1,399,832,598 of NC_140591.1, forward strand.
TATATTTTCCGCAAATATACGCGTCCTTAAAAATTGCAATTTGGGATTCACAAAACCTGATGTTTGTACATGTGCCCTCGCGATGTTTCATTCTTTTTTTTGGGTGACCCTGTTCAGCATTGGCAAAGAAACACTTATTTTCCAATTTGCCTATGTGGAACGGCAAAAAAGCATTAGCAAAGCAAATAGGTCTGCAGTGCTTTTAAGAGGTGAGACCAATTGGCATTGCCAATGCTTGCTTAGATTTGCTTGTTTGGCCTACCATATACTCTTGTGTCATACTGCTTCTAAAGCCCTCGTTATAAGTAACGGGCTGGATTCTGATCCCTGTGCAGCCACTTTTTTTTCACTTGGATAGGAATTATGAGCTGTGTGATAATTAGCAGACACTGGCAATTTTGCAATGATAGATTCAGGAAGGTCAAACCTCCTCAAGTGGTATCAGGGGGCTTGAGGGGGCCATAAAAAAACAGAAATTCAGAATTTGGTGTAGTAAGTCCAGATTCTGCCTGTTTTGCCTCATTTTCAATTCAGAATAGGAGGGTTTTACCATAAGTGGTAAATACCTCAGCCCTGAATAATAATATTTTTACCACATTTGGTAAATATTCATCCTATTCCGTCTAACTTGTAATGAGGCCTTGAGCGCCATAAAGTATTTATTGAATGCATTCAGCAAAATTAAATGAATATGTAAATAAATAAAGTCCTCCCCCATTATGAAGCTCCTACAGTCGCTGCTCTTCTCGCAAAAAAGGTATATAAACAGAGTCACAAAGACACTGTCAAATAAATAAATAAAAAGACAGAGAAACTAAAATTAAATAAAGTGATGGGTGGACATAGAACCAGACAAAGAGACAGTCGGGCAAACAGGGAGACCGGAAAGTAGAACAGTGGATAGATTAATAAAACCTCTTAGATTGACGGACGGCCGGGAAGCCAGAAAGAATGGACGCTAAAGTAGTATAAAACACGCGGTGGTCTGGGTCAAACAGTGAAAGGTCCTGGCTTGCCCTCGTCTTAACCTCCTCCCATCAGATATCGTACAAAGGAAGAGTCTTCCTGGAGTGTCTAGCTCAGCACATATATTTCAGCTGCTAAACGGCCCTCTGCAGTATGTGACAGCCGGCTCTCTCCTCAAGGACTTGCTTCACAAGCAAATGAGGGGCTAAGGCAGAAGGGAGATCCTCCAGCCGAATGTGCCCCGTTACAGTTTCTTTTATGTGTGTGTGTGTTTGTGTGTGTGTCTTGTGAATACTTTTTAATATGTTAAACAGTGCAAGACGAGGAAGAAAATCGTAAATTGGCTTGGACATATGAAGCTGAGGTATTCATCATTGCCTAAACATCTGCCTACTGTCATCAATGATTTGTCTCGAACTTTCGGGAAAAAAATGTCAGTCGCCAAGAATGTGTATAATCAAAAGTAGGTGAGTGTGAGGTTGTGTGTGGGGCAAGAGAGGCATTCAGCAGTGGAAGAGTGAGCGAGTGTGAGTGAGCAAATAATCAGAGTTCTTTACTGAGTTTAGCAATAAGCAAAGTCCTCACCAAAGAGATAATCACTCAATTTAATTTTCAGTGCAATGGAAGAGTGAACGAATGTGAGTGAGGAAATAATCAGAGTTGGTCACTGAGTCTAGCAATGTGCAAAGTTCTCACTGAAGAGGTAATCACTGTAAAGTCAGTGCAATCAGCTAGTGCAATGAGAGTGAAAGAGTGCATTGTAACAGTGCTAGGCAAAGATGGAAATAACAAGGCATGGGACGCGCAGGACAGAATCGGACGATCTAGTCAATATTGGGTGTGGTGCACCAGTCCAAAATGAAAACTATTGACCTTTGGGTGAAGGGTGCGGTTAAATCCTACGCTGCGCTGCAGAGTGAGTACGTATTGAGTGAGAGGGAGTTCTTTCGGTACGTTCAGGTTCGCCACGCTTTGCTCTCGGCCATCGGGGCAGGGACTGCAGTCCCTGTGTCTTCGCCACTCGAGGACCGCATACTCGACGGTCACTTGCCCGACAGTACTATTTCCCTTATCTATAAAAAACTAATAAACATTCGGGCGGATCTCCTCGTGCGTCTGCGGGAGGCGTGGATCGGGGATGGGGTGGAACTGGACGACGAGGACTGGCAGTCTGCGCTGTCCTCCCCTAGGGAGGTGGCTATACCCGCGCGTCTCCGTCTTGTCCAGCTTAAAATTCTCCACCGTGTCTACGTGACGGGCCCTCGTTTAGTTCTGATGGGTTTCTCTGACGACGGGCTCTGTCGGCGCGGCTGTGGGCTCAGCGCCACTTTTCTCCATGTTCTTTGGGAGTGCCGTAAGGTTGCGGAGTATTGGCGCCGGGTGCATGAGGTCATGGAATGTGTCACTGGGGTTGCCCTGTTGCCTGAGGTTCGCCGATGTGTGCTGAACGTGTGGGAGCCTAACGATTATAATGCGGCTCAGACTCGGTGGGCGGCCCTTGGGAACATGGTTGCTAAGAGGGACATCGCACAGCTTTGGGGTTCCCGGCGGCCTCCCACTGTGTCAGCATGGAAGGAGAACATGGACTGGTGCATGTGCAGAGAGAAGACTGTGTATGTGGCCCGGGGCAAGCCGGGGGCGTGGGGTAGAATATGGGGCCAGTGGAATGCGTACCGTGGGAACATCTGCACACCCCCCCTCGTGGACTCATCTGATGCTGCCTTGTCCCCCTGATCCCGAGGTTCCCGGACTATTGCATTTCACCTGTAGATTGTTGTGGCTCTCCCGTCGCCCCCACCTCCCCCTTGATCATCCTCATTGACCACCCGAGGGTGGAGTTGGTACTGTGTGGTTCCCCAGCCGTGGTTAGACGCCTCTTTTTCGATGGTTTCCGCCTTGTTTTTTGGTGTTATTTTATTTTTCTTTTTTGTTTGTATTTCTAAAATTTATGTCTCCGGATAACTTCTGAGGTGCACTCACTACTCTGTCAATTCGGCTGAGCCCCAGGGGGCCCATCGCTTCCTTGATGTTATTGAACATGTCCATATTAGCGGCCGGCCCTGGTGGTTGTAGGCCCATGTTTGTATTGACTTTTTATGTGCAATAAAGGGTTATCAAAAAAAAAAAAAAAAAATGAAAACTATTTTGCAACTAATTGTGATATAGCATAGACGTTTCCGGTTCCGGAGTGCACACAGACTGAGCGAGAAGAGCGGGAGGAGGCTGGTTTCTCGGCTTGTCGTGGCTGCGGTTCTTCAGCTTGCCATAGGCTGCTGCGGCTGGTTTTCTTGGCTGGTTTGTGGCTGCGGCTCGTTGTTCCCGTTAATAGCTGTCGACAGCGGGAATCCATCGCCGACAAAACTGTAAGTGTGTGGTTCTGTGATTCCGAGACAGTGCAGGCAGGCGGCAGTGGCAGCAGCGCTGCAGGGTCTGCAGAGTGAGTGAGAGAGGTGAGCGGGCGAACGGAGCAGAAGCTGAGAGGTGAGAGGTGGAGGGGTGAAGAGGAGAGAGGCTGTCGGGTGGGTGCAATTGAGGAAACCTGCAGAACTTGCCACCCTTCCCCCCCTCTTCCCGCGGCACAGCTCTGCCTTGCTCTGCCCCACGCCGCCAAGTGCTCCAAGTCCACACCACCAAGACCCCGCCTAACCCCGCTAAACTCTGCAGAACCAGAACCAAAACCACAACCACCTTAGCTGCCTTGCCTAAAGAGGGAAGGACTTTGCTGGAAAGTCTGCTACATAGGGTGCTCACAGACCTTGCAGTGATTATTGGTGACAAGTGCGGCTGCACTTTAGTGGGCGGGTGGGCGGCCGCAGCAGGTGTGCCGTTGGAGTCTGGGAGTCTTGCGGAGGCAGCCTGCGACACAGCCTTGTGAACCCCGTCCAAGCCCTCAATCCTGCTCCAGCCCCCACACCTCCTTATTATAAACACTATTATAATCATTGCTATTCATTATTTGCTCAACTTTGCCCAGCTGTATTCCCATACTGCCACTGACATGGACCCACTTCAGTTCTATCTTTGCTGTCCTACTGCCCATAGCCTATGATTGCCAGCACTAATTCTTCTGGCGCTTCTGGAGCTGCTCAAGCTTGTGTGTCTGCGAGCTGAACTGTACGTTGGAGCGTGGAAGCTTGGTGCTCGGTGTTGCATGAGCGGCGCATCGGAGCTGTACCCCTCTGGTAGTGCTGACTGGCCGGCTAAGGGTTCCTCTGCATAAGGACTAAAACATGACCGCAAAGAAATTGCACTCTGGTAGATTGTTATACATAAGAGCGTGCAAAAAACCTAAAATTAATCCCTTAAGGAACAACTCACTTCAATTAAACATCTTGAAAAGTTTTATTACCATCCCTTCCTTTTTTCCCAAAAAAGAAACAAGCTTAAATTCAGCAGGGATGTTGAAGTTTACTCGAGAAGCCCTCGGAGAGGCTAAAGTAGTACCTGGAAAAACATTGCCAGCAATATCTATAAAACTTTCTCCCAAAACTGGTGGAACTTGGCCCAGGGAAACCCAACAATCAGAATCTAGGGTGGCTGACTCTATGCTGGCAAATTTAACCATCCACTTTGCAAGTTGGTGAACCCATAATGGAAGATTGTACGCTCCCTGACCTCCCTCACCTCAACATTAATATAAATCAGTCTTCTAAGATGTCTCATACACCTAATCTAGAGTCTTCCAGGATTCATATTCCTGCTTCTTCATTTTCCTGCAATTCTTGTGATCCCTCTCAGTTTCGTCCGGTTAAAATGCAGCTGTTTAGTAGTACACCCAGCGGAACAAGTATATTAGACTCACGGGGCTCGTCTACTCCTGATCTATCCCTGAAATTTCACCCCTTAAATAATGATTCAGAGTCAAAAATGCTGATGTTGGAATCATTACTTTGCTTGGAAAGAGTGCTGTCTTCAATCTTAGCTTTAATGGAGAAATCAGTAAGTAATTCCGATTTTATTCTGGATTCTCTTAAGGCCCTGACTAAGTTCCTAGCCTCTGAGCAAAAACTATCGCCTGGTAAAGCCGGCCTACTTTTCCCCCGTAAGCCTAATCCAGGGAAGGGGTCCCCTCCCCCTCTACTCTTGAAGGACAACCATCATCAGCACTATTCTACTCAAACAGGCTCTCTTCCCCACGCTAAAGGGCAGGACTTTGGCGTTCAGGCTGGTAAGCCTTTTTCTAGTAGGAAAAACAAAATCAAATTGAAAGGTAAAGAAAATGAAGATATACTCGACAAATTACACTCTTCTGCTCTACAGCAGCTTTTCGATCCTGAGATTTTAGATTCAGCGGCTGTTACTATGTCCCACATGCAAGCTAAGAAGGAAAATCCAAGTACAAGTCAAAAAGTTTTCCCTATTTTCCTAAAAACTGGTGCAAAATCTCCTGAGTATCCTGTAGCGTTTGTAAGAAGAAGAAGAAGGAAAAAAGGGAAAAACGTCAAAGGATAAATATAAAAAGGGCAAAACGGCTATGCTTCGACCCTAACCTAATCCGCAATATATCACCAGTTCCCGACTCTAACGTTTTGAAGAAGGAAGAAGGTCAAGCAGTATTTAATCTATCGGGACCTTGTTCTCCTTTTTTGAACCCAAGTGCTCCAATTCAATCCTGCCAAGAAGCATTTGTGTTAGATATAAGCGTTCCCCCGACTGTTCAGAATAACTTGAACCCTAATGCTTCATTATTTGCTTCCTTCTTAGGCAATAATGTTATTTATAATGCTACTGAAAATATTGCTGAGGTTACCTGCCAAGTCAATCACTCAGATTTTGCCCGATACACCTTGGATTTTTCGTTTATTTTTTACCATGAGCCATTTATGAATAGGCCCTTCCTGTTGAGTTGCTTTGCTGAAATTCCTGGCCTTCAAATGATCCGAAGTAATGACCTAGCTCTGGTTTAGGTTAAAAAATATAATAACCCTAGGGGAGCAAGAGTAACGTTTGCATCCAAAGCTATCTCCCACCTGATAATGTCACACAGTGATAAATTACGTTGCCGTGGTATTGATGTTCTTATACCTGAAGAGGAGCTAGCCTTAAAAAAAGTGGTCCAAAATCAGCAATCTAACACTTATCCATAATTCATCACAAGGGGCATACTCTTTTCGGAGAGAGAGAGTATATTACAGGTTTCCCTTGGTAAAGAAGGTAGGAGGGTCTCGCTTCTCACAGAGAAAAAGACCCAGTACGTACTTTCTGCAGATGAGGAAGATAAGAAATGGAGTTGGGTAGCAGTCACTCTTAATACAAATAGATCCTTAGGCTTAAAATGTGGAAATTCTTCCTAGCAAGAATATTAATGTGATATCTTGGAACGCAGCCGGCTTAAGCGCTAATTAAAACAAACTCTTATTTTTAAAAGAACAGAGTGCTGATATATTAGGTCTACAAGAGACTTGGATCACAAATAACTGGTCCACTGAAGATTATATAGTGCTGAGACGGCCTGCGCTCCCTGTGAATGGAGGACATGCTAAAGGAGGTATTGCTATTATGCTAAGTACAAGTCTTAGTTGGATATATAAAGAATTCTTTCATGCCTCCAACTTAATTCAGGTGATTAAGCTAGATCTCATGGATGCCCAGGATCATTTAAATTCCTTGTTGATAGTAAATGTATATTTACCTCCCGATGCATCCTACTCTTACCTACTAAAAGATCTATTTGTTTTTATCTCCTCTAACTTGGACAGTGAAGATTGCAGGTTCCTAATGTTAGTTGGAGATTTGAATTCTAAACTCTCTTCTCAGAGTATAAGGGTATTTTCTAACAGCGCGAAAAACGAAGCCCTAAACATTCCCACTGCCCAACTTCCAAATAAAAGCAGGACAGACAAAAGAGGAGCTACATTACTCGAAGGTCTGAGAAGCTTAGACCTTATAATTGTTAATGGGAGGTTAGAAAATGATATTCCAGCAAATTACACTTATAAGGAGCCATCTGGGAGATCTATTATAGATTATCTAATTGTTTCTGCAGATTTCTTTTATAAACTTATAAGTATGGAAGTTTTGGGAAATGATTTTAGCGACCATATGTTGATCTGCTCCAAATTTGAACTTACTTGTGTTAAGGTAGGTCCCTGGAATTTTAAAGGCAGCGCAGTAGGGTTCAACGCAACAAACGGTAGAATTCATTGGAATACTCAAGCGACCGCTAAATTAAAAGCAAACTTGACAGCTCTGATAAGAGATCAGCAGCACTTAGCATGGCCGAGAGTGACTCTTCTCAATCTGATTTACTCAAAGCCTTTTCCCATAACGTAGGTTCTTTGGCTACATCATGTAAATCATCGCATGTCTCAGCTAAACAGAGATCACATTTTAACCCAATGCTTACCATAAATAGGGAAATAAATAATTTAGTGAGGGCCCAGTTCCTGAATTTTTCTCTAGAACAAAGTAATCTAATAAACTTACTAAAGAGGAAAAGACAGAGGAAAAAACGTTCCTTAAAGCAAATAAAGGAAGATGGCGTATGGGTGCAGTTAAAAGAGGCGGCTTCAAAAGATAACTCTAAAAGGTACTGGGAAATAATCGCTGACTGCTGTGGCACAAGAGTGAAATCTCTTCCCATCCCTATTATAGAAGAGGAATGGAAACTCTATCTGGTAGAACTCTACTCTGTGAATTTTATTTCTACCAGCTCTGTTCCCGCTGCACCCGACTCATTCGAAACCCCTGCATTCAACTATGTACACTCAATAAGTGACGTGGTAGGATTTATCAAAAAAATGAGATCTTCAGGAGCAATGGGTCCTGATGAAATCCCCATGACGGTAATTAAAAAGGAGCCACTTTTGTGGGCCACCTACCTAGCTCCACTGTTTAATTTTTGCTACTGTCAGGGAAAGACACCATCATCTTGGTCCAGGAGTATTTTAATCCCTCTGCACAAAAAGAGTCCTAGAAATCATCCGGGAAATAGCTTTATTAGATGTGGCGGGGAAAATATTTGCACATAGTTTTCTTGATCACCTCACGGAATGGGTGATGGAGAAGAAGGTCCTCCCTATAGAACAAGCAGGTTTTATGAAAAATCATTCCACCCTGGATAACATCTCCATGTTGAAACTAATTGAGGAGCAATACACGATTTCTCGTAGGTCAAACATGTACACGGCCTTCATAGATTTTTCAATGGCCTTTGATAAGGTAGACTGACCATTACTATGGAGAAAATTGCATAAAATTGGTCTGCCTTCTCCCCTACTATCCTTAATTAATGCATTATATTCTCAAACATGGTGCCAGGTATTAATGGGAGGAAACCAAGTTTTATCATCTGTAATTCCCATAGAAAATGGCCTGAAACAAGGCTGCTTGTTAGCACCGCTGCTATTTTCTTTATATATAGCAAATTTACCCGATTGTTTTTCTCAGTCACAGGGAGATGCACCAAAGATAGGCAGTCGTTCTTTTGCATGTCTCCTATATGCAGACGATATAGTAGTGATTGACCTAACCCCTATTGGGCTAAATAGAAAGCTGATAACATTACAGAATTACACGGTGGCTCATATCTTGAAGATAAACATACCAAAAAGCTAAATTTTAATCATGAAATGTACCAGAAGTAGAAAATCAAGTAATTTTAAGTGGCAAATTGGTCATGAAAAGCTGGAGGTGGTAGATTCATATCTTTATTTAGGGAAACTAATAGCGGGCAGTACGAAGAATAAACTTCATATCGAACATAGTTCCTGTAAAGCTGCATCACACGCTAATGGATTGCGTATTTTCTATAGTGCAATGGGCAGAAGGCATTTTTTACATCTGCTGACGGTTTTTAAGGCAAAAATCCTGCTGACTCTGCTGTATGCTATCGAATCAATCACTGTAAAGGACTGGAGTTTTTTAGATAGGTTTGAAGGACAGATTTTAAGTAAACTATGCAATTTTAACACATTAGTCCCATCAGCTGCTATTAGATTGGAATTTGGCCTGATAAACTCCTATATGCAAGGTTTATCCAGGGTCGTACGATGGGGATATCTTAAGAGGTTTTTTGTGTCAAGAAATCTTTGGCGGTATTGTAGGAAAATACTCCCTCTATCGAGATTTCTCTTTGGCACTAAAACTTTTCTGTGTACAAGAAGAATCGGTGATTACCCTCCCTCCATTAGAATTTAAATCCCTTTTAAAAACCTTAAGTGGTAAGATCAGCTATAATAGAGATATTAACCCATTAACCGCGGCGCAAATTCTGCCGCGGTGTGGGACTTTTAATGAGTGGGCGGGGCCGCGTTGGCCAACGGACATGCGCAGCACTAGCCAGGTAGTGCTCGCTACGGCTGATGGCCGACGCACGAAGGGGACGGGTTACATTTTGTAATTCTAAAGATAGGTTAAAGATTATAGCCAGGACGAATTCCCCGAGAATATTTCAGAAATATTTATCCTGGAATTTAGAACATGGAATTCGACAAAGGCTCATCCTATGTCACATGAATCTCTTACTAAATGACTTAACAGTAAACTGGTCCCAGAACATGGAAAATGGAAAAATGTGTAATTTCTGTGAGCTGAGCATTCAGAACCTGGATCATGTCTTGTTTGTCTGTCCAGCATTGGTTTTGAATCGTCGTCGCTGGCCGATGTTTTTACAAAATTATGTTTAAGATGTAGCTACAGCCCACGACATTCTCTTTTGCCCGAAGAATGGAGCAGTTTGTGTAAAACTATTCAATTTTTTAAAGGAGTTTATATATATATTTTAACCTTTTATATATTCTTTTAAATGGGCTGTTAATCCCCATACTTGTCGCCCTTTTATGGAGTATTAATATTCTCTCCGTTTTTGGATTGTATTTTGCACATATATTGGCTGCTATTTAACTGCTCTTTGCACAATTGGGAAATGTTTCGTTTTTCTTCCGCTTTCTTGTTGCTAATTTCAAAACTCAATTTTCAATTGAAGCTGAATTTTGGATTTGGCACATGAACTGGCTGCTACTCAATTGCTTTTTGCACAGGATAGGATATGCTTTGTCATTCTCATTCTCTTGTTGCTAATTTGAAACTCAATATTCTGCCGAAGCTGGATTTTGGATTGTATTTTGCATATGAAATGGCTGCTATTTAATTGCTCTTTGCACAATTTGGGATATGCTTTGTTACTTCAATCCTCTTGCTGCTAATCCCAAACTTTATCTTCTGTCAAAGCTGCTATGCGTTGTCGTTTAAACGTTTGAAAAACTTGTATATGTAGTTGCTGCCATTAATGCATTTTTCGCACAAAATATGAGTAGATTTAGTTCTCAGTAAAAGGAAAATGCATTGTCTATCCAATCATGCTGATTGCTTTAGATTATTTTTCTGTCTTCTATCAAGCACTGATGTGTTGTACATTACCAAATACTGATTATTACACAAAGTTGCTAATGTTTAGTATGGACCAAAACTTGCACTATTTGTTTTGGTAGAGGTCTCTAGGGTCTCTGTTTTTACCCATGAGCCAAATGGTTTTATTGTTGAGAACTTTAGTCGTCTCGCTCACTAGGGTAACTGACAATATCCATTTATGTTATGTATGGAAAAATCTAAGGCCCGCTATGAAGGCTTTCGATAATCTATAATGGTCTGAGAAATGAGTTGTCCTTATGTTTTATTATATTTTATGTAATAATTTGTATGTACTTTTTATGTGGACCTCATTGGAGTTCCAAATCTTTCTTAAATATTGAATAGAATATTGGCTAGCAGCCACTAATAAACATGGAGGGTCATTAATAAGGAAAATGATGCATAATTATTAGTGAAGGACCTGCACCTTTAGTGAACAGAAATATGAATTAATGGGGAAATGAGTGCAACAATGAAATCAGTGGATAATCTACAGTTATTACTGGGGTGAACAGCAGTGCATTGAGAAAACAATATAAAATAGAATGTCAAATCAATATTCATAAAAGGGAACTACCACTTGTGATCACAGTGTGCAATTAATACTGAATTGATTGGATCATCAATGTTGCATAGAGTGGGCCACTAAATTTGAGTGGATTTGACTATCAATAATTCTGTGATGTTATTTGTTAGCACACCCAACATTGTTTTGGCCTGGTACATCTGTAGGCTGTCAGAGAAGTGATTTTTCTGTAGGCGTAGTCTCTCTTTCTTCTCTCGTGTCTTTTCAGTCTTGTCTTAGTGGTCTAGTGTCACTGTATCTCTGTCTCTCTTTGTTTCTATACCTGCATCGCAGCTTCCCTTGCATCTCAGTGTACCAGTGGAGTAGGTTATCTTCAATGAGTACGGGGGATTTACAACTGTGAATGCAGTGGGTAGTCAGAGTACACAATGGGCTAGAATTAGTGAATAGAATTTGTATTCATCAGTTGTAGTCAAGCTGTTTTATTGATGGTTAATGTTACTGTGTAAACACAAGGAGATGATGGACGGAGCGCTGAAACTTTTCAGACACTCACCCCCAGTCACAGATCTGGGTTGAATCCATCATCATTCTTTAGCTCACTTCACCACCTCAGTTCAGAACCAGCCATATGCAAATCAGTCTTGACCCTGTGCCTCATGGGAACAGTCCAGACCGAACTGCCAAGCCAGGTCCTCCCTGGACCAGAAACAAACATCCTGGGACCGGTTTCAAGGCATCACCCCTCATCAGCCAGGCTAGCTTGAATCCATTAGCACAGTGAGCCCGGGATCCACGTCTGGGCATACCCGGCACACTTAGGCCTAGAAAGCAAAAGACACACAGATGATGGACGGAATGCAGAGCAAATCAAACATTCACCTCCAGTCAACAGATCTGGGTTAAATCCATCGCTCTTTTGCTCACAATGCCACCCCAGTTTAGACCCAGCCACATGCAAATCAGTCTTGACCCTGTGCCTCATGGGAACAGTCCAGATTGACTTGCCAAGCCAGGACCTCCCTGGACCAAAAACAAGCATCCTGGGACTGGTTTCAGGGCATCACCCTTCATCAGGCAGGCTAGCTTGAATCCAGTGGCACAGTGAGCCCAGGATCCACATCTGGGCATACCCGGCGCACTAAGAGCGAGAAAGCAAAAGACACACAGATAATGGATGGAATGCAGAGCAAATCAAACTTTTACCCCCAGTCAATAGATCTGTGTTAAATCCATTGTTCTTTTGCTCATCATGCCACCCCAGTTTAGACCCAGCCATATGCAAATCAGTCTTGACCTTTTGCCTCATGGGAACAGTCCAGACTGAACTGCCAAGCCAAGTCCTCCCTGGACCAGAAACAAGCATCCTGGGACTGGTTTCGGAGCATCACCCCTCATCAGCCAGACTAGCTTGAATCCAGTGGCACAGTGAGCCCGGGAACCACATCTGGGCATACCGGGCGCACTTAGGACACAAAAAAGCAAAAGACACACAGATGATGGACAGAATGCAGAGCAAATCACACATTCACCCCCAGTCAATAGATCTGGGTTAAATCCATTGTTCTTTTGCTCACCATGCCACCCCAGTTTAGACCCATGACGATGGATTTAGGCCCATATCTCTGTTCTGGGGTGAATGTATGACACTGTTCTCCATTCTGTCCATCAATTGTTCTTTTTGCATTTGTCACCCCGAGTGGGATGGGTATGCCCAGGCATGGGTCCCGTGCTCTCCATGTCACTGGAGTCAAGCTATCCTGGCTGATGAGGGGTGAAACCCCGAACCCGGTCCTGGTATGCTTTTTTCCAGTCCAGGGAGGACCTGGCCTGGCAGTTTGGGCTGGACTGGTCCCATTGGGCACAGGGTCAAGACTGATTTGCATATGGCTGGGGTTCAAACTGGAATGGCATGGGTAGCAAAAATACAATGGATTTAGGCCCAGATCTCTGTACTGGGGTGAATGCATGACATTGTTCTGCATTCTGTCCATCAATTGTTCTTTTTGCGTGAAGAACAGACAGGCAGTGGTGGCTCTTCTTCTATGGCGGAGGAGCATCGCCCCACTGCTTTCTTGCAGTGCGAGAAGCAAAAACATAAAATGGTAGTAACTTTTAGTTATTATCATTTTATGTTTTTTTGCCGACGGGCCGATGGGGCTGCTATGCGTACGGAGCAGAGCAGGAGTGGTTTGCCCACTCCTGAGTGCGCAATGACTGTTTGGTCGCCCCTCTCAGGCCGCCCAAACCACTCATGCGCACTTTCCCCTTCTCCATGCAGGCCCCTCCCCACCCGTGAGCCATGCCGGGCATCGCTGCTGACAGGGATGGAAGCAAATGATTGTATATTTGGGACATTTTACCAGCTGCCCGCAATGGCAGACTTCCCAGCTGGCCTCGCCTATTTAAACGGTCTATCTGTCCCCTGCAACCAGATACTTTGCTCTATGCATTTGGGACATGGATCCATGGATGGGGCATGCATCTTTACCCTATACATGTGTGCAGTAAGATGAGCATGGACCATGCGTATAGTGTTTTAGTGCTGCAAAACAAGAATCCATTTTGTCTCTTCTGTTTGTTGGTGGTACATAACATGGAGATTGGAGAAAGCTTGCCAGACAGCAATATACATTTCAGGATTCTTCATAAACATTCCTGAGGTCCTGTACAGTGGACCAGACTTTAGGGTGTTGGGAATCAGAGAGGGAAAGACACATTGAGGTGTAACATTTTCCCTTCCTGTGCTATTCTTCTGAGAAGTGTTACCCCCAGTAGTGCGAAAAGTAGTTGCGTGAGGAAACGTCTCCCACTTGTGTACCTTTGTTTTGGGTCCCCCTGGCATGGGGCTCCCAGTCCCAGCCCTTGATCCTCCTGATACTAGAAGACAAAGAAGACTGTTGTATTGTCATTCTGGAAGGAATGTGTAAAAGTAAGGAACAGCCTGAAGCCAGTCCTAAAACTGAACCTGTGGTATATATAGACTCTGTCTACAAACAACTTAGTAAATATATGAGCAGAAAAAAACATTCAGCATGCCAGGATTTCTTCTCAACCAGCAACAAAGCTATGAAGACCGAGAAGGACATCTGTGCACCAGGGTTGGTGTCACTTCTGGCCATCTTCCCTTCTCTAGATTTGGAATAAGAATCCAGGAGTCCAGCATACTGTGAAGATTAACTGTTCTTGACATGACTTGAAGGAAGGAGCCAACTGACTGCTGACAACACAGTTTGGAGGCAACCTTGTAGCACAAAGAACGTTTTGTGTAGAAAAGACAGGCTGTGAGGAGCTGCGTTGGAAGAACTGATTTCGGCCATGTGGTAAAGTCTTATGAGATGGATTTCCCTGCATTAATCCCGGAGAAAGAACATTTTGCTGCCTGAACTTGTGCTTTCGCCTTGGACTTGTGAATTCCTAGGCTTGCAAAGCCTTGCAGGAAGTGGTCTGCGGTGAGAGAATGTCTCTGATAGGCAGAATTGCCCGAATAGTACTGTGACGATTTGGTACAATGAAACATGAGCAACAGTATATGTTTGCCCAAAAGAAACAGCAAGTTTGATGGTTTGGCACTACAATAATTTGCAACCACAATCAGTGGCTCACAACGTCAAACACAAACAGTGACAGAGAGGATGTGGCGCAGTGGCTAGAGCAGCTGACTCATGGGCTGGGGATCCAGGTTCCAATCTTTGCATCGGTGCAACATACTGTGATTCTGTGCAAAACACTTAATCACCTTGTGTCCATGGACAGAGCCTAGATGCCTTCACTGATGATAAGCCGTTCTGTATAAATCTATAAACAACAAACTACCTTGGAAAGAAAGAACTAGAAGCACCTCCAGACCTAGATGTGGAAGGTGTGCACAGAATTTACTCAGAACTATAGCAAGCAACATAGAATTTCTGGATTGCATGCAAAGTTTTCTCTGAGAAAATTTGGTGATAGGTTCTGGCGCAAGCAGTGTGACGGCCAAATGTTATCTGATAGGAGAGCTGCACTTTCATTGCACTCTCCTTATTCACAATGAATGGCTCAAATAAATGCAGGACCTTCAGAAATTGATCAGTGGGTCGAAATCTTTTAATGCTGATCCCCTAAAATATCATTTTGCCAGAGAATGTAGGTAAGTCCTTCTGCTGCCTTTCTAAGTGTTAGGAATTCTTCTTGAATGACATTTGTTGGCATTCGATTGAGTGAGACTTTGTGTAGCCACCACACTGTGGATGCAATTTCGAAGCAGTCTTTTGACAAAGGAACAAATGTCAAGATAAATTACAAAAGGTGCTCAATACCACTCCTGTCAATCTAAATCCAAACGAAGGAATTGTGCCAAGTGGTGTATAATCTCAGAGAAGCCCATGCCAACTATCTGGCATACATCTCACACCAGTGAAGCGCATCCAGATGGGACATAGTAGGGGGTCCTAACACTTAAACATTAATGTACTGTAAGTATTGCAATGTACAGATGTATTGCTTACAATATCTTTGGGGACAATTGTATTTCTTCTGGCCCCATTCCCCCTTCCCCTGGCATAACTGCTCCTTCCACTATTCAAAAATTCTGGGTAGGCTTTCTTGCATCGTGGAACTGTGGGTTCATGCTACCTCTGTGGCTACTGCAGATCTAACAGAATATTAACTTGTTGTTATGTCATGCACATCTGTGCTACCCTGGATACTAAAAATTATTTCCTGAATCTGGACATGATTCTGTCTTCCTGCACAAAACTCAGGTGATTAGACAAATGTAAAGAGCCATCATTACAGGAAATGTACAATATGAGATGAGCAACTCCTACAATATATAGGTCCATGTCAATGCTCATGTCTCCTCACAGGGATATTGCAAGCCTGGGGATATTGTTAGAGCTGTTCACTGCCAGTGAAGCATGCACATAGACAGGACCGTGGAAGCCATGATTACGTGAACTGTGCAAGAGCATGGACAGACATGCCACTAGAATTACTGGATGCCAGAAAAAGCAGGAACTCTTGGCAGTACAGTCTTTGGGCCCAATTGATTGGAACTTATTCTTTGAGGAGAGATTCTCTAAGTAGCTGCATCAGTTTATACCACTCATTGGTTCTCAAGTTAAGGCTGACAGAGGTACTAATATGCACATTGAAAGTTGTATCGTCCAATAAGCAGCCATATGGCATACAGTTGTTGTTAGGAGGAGGTAAATGTCTAGTATGATATTCTGCTAGACTATCTTGTGAATGTTGTGTGCCAACATACACAGGCCTATAAAATGGGTACCCCATAATCTTCACAGCAGCGTGCAGTTTTCCCTATCTAGCTTCAAAAGGAGACCCATGGCTTTTGTGTTGTAAGGCACCATCTGACACAGGTTTATGAGTTGCTTCTCTTTGGATAAACTGGTCACTGAAGAACAACTTCCATTATACTGTGTCATCTTCAAACTCATAACAACTCTTCAGGATTTACCGTTCGCATCTGATTGAACTAGCCAATAAGATATGATGAAGCCTGTAAGCTAACCGCTCCCACTACATTCACATGAATTAACTGACTGCCTCTGTGAAGGTAAATGTCCACATTGTTGTAATGGATAGCTTTAAAGGCTCTTCCATGCATACAAGCCCAGGGATCACACTTATCATGGTGATTTCCTTGTATCCCTGCTGACCCCATACCCAGGGTACGAAGGATCCTTAACATTGATATCTGTCGGTATACACTAATGCATCTTCTACGTCATGCCCAAGCGCCTGTGAATTACTAGAAAGGCTGTGGTCCTACATTGGAAAGTACTTGGATATATCCATCTTACTGATTGGACAGAGCTGAAATGTATGTTTGGTTGGGGGACACATTTTCTGAGGTTCAATGCAACATATTACATGGAGGTGGATATGAGTACAAATCAGGGCCAATATTTTCCCCAAATAAGACAAATTGAGATAAAACATGCAAAGCGGTGATAGTATATCAACATAAGGAGATCATGTCTTGCACCTTGTTGTGATTTTAGTCTCAGGATGCGTTTTTCATATACAGAGGCATAATCATTCAGGAGCGACGAATAGGTCCTACATCCACCTTGTTGTTTTTGGAGGTGTTCATTCTTGGACAGTGTTCAGTTTGTTCTGCTGACCCGATGAACATATGCCAACAAGCAGATGAGAACACCATAACAAATGGGTGTGTATGCTCCTAATGACAGACTGGACTGCTTGTTGTCACCTCAGTCGGAGACAATCCCTATGGTTCCTTTCTGATAGTAATCTGTGCTTTAGAGGCCCCCTTTGGGACCTGTGAGGCCTTTCAAAGATGGAATCGCAGGCATGATGAAATTGTAGCTATTGGAATATATATTTCTTTGTGTTCTGGTCTGATTTCCACTTCAAGTAAATTGTCTGTCTTCCTAGCCCAATATTATGGTGTCCCTTCTCCACATCTGGACGACTGTGGCTGTATGCGTTGGCAGGAAAGTAATTTATGTTAGTACATTCAGTGCAACTAGATAATCAAGGTTCCCAATTGGATGTCTGTTGATGTGGTTCGAGGGATCTTGTTTTGAAGAGAACACCCAATCGTTAATCACCATAAATTGAGATGCCCTGTAATACTTTTTGAGCTCAGGGATTACAGAATTGCAAATTCTGTATCATAAACTCCAAGAGTCAGACTCCAGCACAATCCACAGTGGACCCTTGTTATATAGCAAGTTGTGAATTATTCGATTGATTTTCCAGAAAAATAAATCCTCAGGCACCCAATATAGTTCATAATAACAGGTATGGGAGCATAGTTAGCACTATCATTTTGTAGGATGCTGCCTTACACAGAAATTAAATGGGGACCAATCACCAATGGTAAGCCAGAGATCTATATAAATTATGTCTGGCTATGGAATTCTTTCTCACTCCTCATTTGGGGCCATTTTGTAGATCCCCCAAATATCTTAAACTATCATAGGTTACCTTAAAATAAGGTAAGAATCCCACCATCCGTTTCCGGTCCAATAAAGGATGTATAACTGATTCATTCCAATTGATTCAATACCTAGGGTATTTACCAAATATTCTGAAGATATATAGGGGCATATTCACAACGATGTGACAGAGTGCAGCGTTAGCCTTCCTGTCTTAATGCCACACTCAGCCACTTCTGAAACGCAGGGCTGCACCATATTTACAACAATATGGTGCAGCCCTGCGTTTCCCCCTGTGCTGGCACTAATCTTAGAAGCCTAGCGCCAAAGCAGGCACCCTTGCACTATTGCATTGAAGGGGAAATTGTTCATGTGCAGGAAGGTCTCCCTTCCTGCACATGAACAATCTGTTTTGTAACTTTTATGTGTGTTGCTTAATGCAGCACACAAAGAAGTTGCAAAACTTCATTTGTATTAGATTGTTTACGTGCAGGAAGGCACACCTTCCTGCACGTAAACAATCAATGGCGTTTTGCAGTTTCTATGTGTGCTGCACAATGCAGCACACATTGAAACAGCAAAAACTAGGAGGAATAAAGCATTTCTCCCATTTGAGAGCAGGTTTTCCCTGCACCACTTCAACACCCATTGTCCTCCCCTTTCACGCTAAGTACAGCGTGAAAGGGGGACTTACTTACAAGGCAGCGGTAAGCCACGTTAAGTGACTTAACACTCCCTTGTAAGTAAGGAGAGGCCTGTATCGGCAACACATCACTGAAAGTGACGTTGTGGTGGTGGCGATAGGGGCTTGTAAATATGCCCCATAGAATTCTGCCATTCATATGAAAGGATATCATCTTCCTGCAGCAATACTCTGTCAGCTCATGGGGGTTCATGTGAGACCCCTGATAAGGTGTCCTTCCTGATCCAACACAGCAACTCTTGTACAGTAAACTGTGAACAGAGGGAACATCTAACTCCAGCAGTTTACAAAGCGCATGTCACTTTGGCCGACTATCTTGCGACAGCCAACATGATATGCACAGTGTAAACTAGACAGCTGGGTGGAGAGCAGGCACAAACACCCAGAGCCTGCAGGAGTGTCGAGGCAGCCTGCTCCAGCCATTCCTGGTGCTGTTCTCAAGTTGCTTAACATTATCAGCAACATGAGAGCAGCTTTTTAATTGATGTGGAGAATTCAACTGCTTCAAGCTTCCAGCACCAAGGGACTGAAGCAGAAGACCGGAGTTGGTGAGCCAGCGGAGTGGGTAGCTACTATCTCTGCTTGTTCTGTCCATTATTTTGCTTCTTTATGCTAGTTTCTGGCCTTTATTTTGCTTCTTTCTTCTCGTTATGTCTGCCCCTTATTTTTCCACTTTCTGCTCTTTTCTGACCTGGCTCCTTGATGGAGACAACGCATCCACATCGCCCAGATACAACTCTATGTCTGATCCCACAGCTTGAGGTAAGGGGTTAATTAGACCCATGTGCCCCTGAATACTTTTAGTGGAGAGACTGTTGCCAATAGAACCCAAAAGCCCTTCCAGTCTGAGCTTACCCAAACCAAGCTCGTCCTCCACAGTGATGATTTCATGTGCAAGAACCCCTACCATAGAAGTCAAAAACGTCATTATAGAGGATGGCTTCCTACTTACGCCGTTATCAGCCAAGTTCTTAGAGGCAGTAGTGGCTTTGCTCTTACCCATAGCGATGCCCCACAAAAATCTTTACGTAAGACAGAACTTAGTCCCGGCCTTCGAAACCACAGAGAGCAAGACCATGACTCTGGACCTGAAGTACAGAGTCCCAACAATTACAATATAACAAACAGTGGTTCCAGGAACGTCACTTGATGACCGCACGCCAACAAAAGGACACTCAACCCGCCAAGAAGGACATCTGGAGATGAACGGAAGAGGTTGGGCCTAATCTGGCCTCCTCTGGGCTTGGACCTGCACAGGCAGGCCTGCTCTTGTTTCAGTCTTTACCCGGGCTGCGTGCAAACATGCCCCATGTGTGTCCTGGGCAAGGGAGAGGTCAGCCGCACTTTAGCACAGTGGTAGCCCTGCCCTTTCAGGAAGAATACTGGTCGATGTGGTCCTACTTGCCTCCAGCACTGCAGAGTTAACAACAATCCTTGGCTGCACCTGCGCCACCCTCCAGTAGCTGAAAAAACATCCTGCACAGCAAAGAAATCAGCAGCCCTTTGAGCATGTTGGTGGCTGCGCCCTCTCAGGGGGAATGCTGGACACAGTGGTCCTACGCAACTCCAGCACAGCAGGGTTAAAAGCAACCCTTGGCAGCACCTGCGCCACCTTCCAGCATCCAAAGAAATGTGCCGCACACTGCGGAAGTCAGCAGTGCTTTGAGTTTGGTGATTTCCCACCCTATCAGGAGTAATGCTGGGAGATGTGGCCATACATACCCCCAAGCACAAGGGGAAATTAAACATTTCTAAGGTATACTGGAGGAAATTTACAATTCTTTTAAAGACGAGGAGAAGAGGATTGTGCATTTCTTTCTTCGCTTTATTTTCACAGCAGTATTAAACGAATTGTAAGCAAAACAGTGAAACATTACAGACTACACATCCAATCAACAATAGGGGAGAATTCTCCATGGTAACCATCATCCAATCACAGTTCAGTCCGTTACATATAATCACGTAACGTCCCCTCCGCTTCCTTGTCTTCACTGGAGGATGTTAATCTGGGATCGCCGGCATATTCAAACTTTTAATCATTACCTACAATATAGAGCGAGTCATGTTATCGTATTCTTTAGAATATCAATATGTCAATAGAAGCCAATAAATGCACTCATAGTACAATATCCAAACTGCATATATGTCATTGCAAGTAATAGGTCAACAAATAGCTATTAACGTACGAGTATAGTACTTACTCGTAACTAGTCCTCCTGGGAGGGACTGAGAATGAATGGATTCTCGGGTGGGAATCTACGCACATCCACACCTGCCTCTGCCATGATCCACCTTACCCACCTGGCAATGGAAGGACAAGGAACCGCTTTGAATGGTTTCTGCATGGTGATAAGGAGTTGCCATTCACCAGGGGGCCGGAGCTCTGAAGTCATATCCTCATAAGCCTTAATACACCTAACCACACACAATTTAGGATGTTCTTTAAAGGAAGGATAAAATACTGACATGATATTCGTTTTTGTCCTCCTGGATATGGTAAAGGTGACCCTCTCTGGGGTAAAAACTCTTGCGGCTTATCCAATGCTCTCACATCTGAAACCCGCTTTCAGGAAATTAGACACAGCAGGATTGCTAGTTTAGCAGACAGCTCCCTGTGAGATAAATACTTGTTATCCTGTCAGTTTAGAAGAAGTCTCAGCACTGCATTAACTTCCCACAGGCCAGAATGTCTAGGCTCTGGAGGTTTAGGCATATGCCTCTCATTAACTTACAGACCTAGGGATGTTGCCCTGCTGGTTTGCCATTAATCTCACTGTGTCCCGCTGAGATGGGCGATCAAACAGAATTAACTCTGTGATAAGCCAGTCCAGCCTGAGATAGTTCCACTAGGAAGCTCCGAATGTGAGCAACCTATGTCCCCATGGATTCCACGTGTCTCTCCTGACACCAATGGTGTCATCGTCTCCAAACTGAGGAATACCACCTGACTGTGCCTGTTTCCAATGCCTATTGGATGATGTTTGCAGCATCTGCTGAAAGCTGTTCGTCTTTCCAGCATCTGCTGAAATCCTCAATGCCATGAGGGTTAAGTGTCCCTGGAGGACCAGCGGATGAGGGCAACCCTGAGGGTCCTTGGGAATCGAAGGGAATGAGGGCAGTTGTCTCGTGCAATCCCACAACAGTTCCATGAGCGTCTGGAACCAGGCCTGAACTTTCCAGATCGGAATCATCATCACTATGGAAACTACTTGCTACCGAGCTTGAGCCACAACCCAGGGGACAATCATGAAAGGGTGAGGGGCATGTGGGCAATCCTTTGACCGATCCTGGAGAAAGGCATCCACTGCCATGGATTCCAGGTCTGCACTCCAGCCACGTATCATGGAACCTGGCGGTTCAAACAAGAGACAAAGAGGTCCAGATTGCAGGGACCCCATCTGTCCATCAAAGCCAGGAAGACTGCCCGATCCAGTTGCCGTGTTCTGCAGACTGGGAAGGTACTCCGCTGTCACTGAGATCTCTCTGTGAAGGCAATATTGCCAGAAATCAATTGCCTGGTTCCATAATGCCTTTGATCAAGGGCCGCCCAGGCGGTTGATGTACTGTACCACCGAGATATTGTCCATCTTCAGTAGAATGTGGCATGATAACCTGTCTCTGGTAAAGGGATTTTACCGCAAAGGATCCCAATTCCAGACAGTTGATGTGCAACTCTAGTTCCTCCTCCTACCATCTGCCTCCCATCGACACCTTCCCTCATTGGGACACCCAGCCCAATCTGCTGGCATCTGACTCTATGACCATATATGGTGTTGATCCGAAGATCGGTCTCCCATTCCAGGCTTCCATATGGTTGATCCACCACTGGAGTTCCTTCCTGGCTTCCTCCGTCAGGAAGATGATCTCCGAATAGGTTAAGCACCTCCTTAGATGTTGAGCTTTCAGTGTCTCGAGGACCAAGTAGTATAAGGGGCCCTAGAAAATGGCGTGCATTGATGAGGCGAGAAGAACCACAATCCTGGCCAGCTGTCGCAGTGAGATCCTGTCTCCCGGAAGGACTAACTTGAGTTTTTTCTGCATCTTGTTCACCTTTGAAGTTGGTAGACTCAGGGAGGCCGAGACCAAATTGATGAGAAATCCTAGAAATATCATCTGTTGTGCCGGTTTCAGCTCTGACTTCTGCTTGTGGAATACAAAACCCAGGTCCTGGAGCAACTCAATAGTCATTTTCAAGCTGCTGGTGGGTTGCACCAAAGACTGATCCATAATCAGGATATCATCCAGGTAGCTAACCATTCTGACTCCCCTTTCATAGAGCATCTCCACATCTAGGCGAAGCAGTTTGGTGAAGTACCACGGGCCGAAGAAAGGCCACAGTGAAGTGCTCAAAACTTTAAGATCTGGCTTTTTCATGCAAACTGGAGAAATCTCCGATAAGGGGGGAAGATGGGAACTGCTAGATAAGCTTCTTTCAAGTCCAACCTGACCAAATGCCCTTAAGAATTTAAATTGGGCAGCCCCCTCGCTGGTGCTCCAACAGCTCAAACTGCTCTATTTAGGCAGAGAAATATATGCAATATTGTCACACTGCCACCAGGTGGCGCAGCGTTCACCCTACTGTACAGGGATTCACACCGCATAGTGGTATGACTGCGGCGAGGGTTGGTCAGGGAGAGAACCTGGCCCATAGGCTCATATGCCCTAATCCCCAAGTGCATGCACAGAGCCGAGCGAGAGCGCTCGACGGAGCTGCCTCGTTCGGACTCGGCGCACCCAACAGACAACCCAGCATGTGTACACGCAATTGAGAGGCCTGCGTAGTCAGCGATAGATAGAAGAGCTTAGTCGACAGCCTACTGCACAAGATACTGGACACAAATCCCCAATCAATAAACAAAGAAGCAACAATGTAGAGATATACTTTCACATCAGATAAGACAGTAATGACGGAATGCCACTTAACTGACGAGCAGTGAAGAAAGAGGAACCGGAAGGGACGTCACGTGATTATATGCAATGGACTGAACTGTGATTGGACTATGGTTACCACGAAGACTGCTCCTCTATGGCTGATGGGCTGTGTAGCCTGTAATGTTTTACTGTTTTGTTTACGTTTCTGTTAATAGTGCTGTGAAAATAAAGTGAAGAAAGAAATGCTTAATCCTCGCCTCCGGTCCTGAAATAGAATCTTTGGCGCCACCAGTGCTGTCTTCCAGCAGGCAAAGAGACATCCCACACAGTGCGGAAGACAGCAGCAATTTGACTGTGGTGGTGGCCCCGCCCTCTCAGAATGAATGCTGGTTGACATGGTCCAATTTTATTTTTGTGTGCAGATTTATATAGCGTAAACTCGACCCGAAGGTATTGGAGCGCTTTACATGAACACCTGTTATGTTACACAAAGACACATTCATTTTTTTTATTAGGCACTGGGAGATTAAGTGATTTGCCCAGAATCACAGGATGCTGAGCCGACGGCGAGGCACTAACTTGGTTCCCCAGCTCCAAGGTCGGCAGCTCTGGCCACAAGGCCACATCCTATGAGCCTCCATCACACCGGGATTAACAGGGATCCATTGGTGGCACCTGAACCGCCCTCCAGCAGCCAATGAAACGTCCAAAGAGTCCTTTGCACAACACATCGTCCCTTTACAGATAAGCACCAATCATTTGAGGGTAAGAGTGACAGAACACCTACCCTAGAAATACCCTGGCAGCTACTTTTATCACCCAAATTATATCACACCAGAACTGGCACAATTCAAGCAGGGGAAATTATGAGAAAGAGTCAAGTTCATGCTTAAAACACGTTTACCAAAAGATAGAGGGCCTGATTCACAAAGGTAATTTACACTTTTGAGTAAGTTTACTATGTTTTTGGTACTTACGAACTGTAAGTATAGTTTTACTCATAGTAATTTCATGACTGCGGAGACTCAGCACATAAATAGATAGGAGAGGCTTATATTTTCATGTTCGTGCATGCCAAAAAAATAGTGAACTTACTCAAAAGTGTAAGCGTACCTTTGTATCTCAGGCCCGTTAACACCTGTACCATTGGCGATAGTGCAAAAATCATACTTTGTTGCAACACGAGCACCTCTAGAAAAAAAAGAGTAACCAAATCAAGTATACAATTGCTGACAATCCTAAAAATGTGTGTTGCTATAGTTTAAAACAATCTTTTGCATGTTGCTGCAGTCTGAATACTTCATTTATCAAAAACTCTTAGCAATCCCTAATCACTGACACCCATAAACACAGTTCTAAACCTTCCAGTCAAATATTTATGGATCAGCAGAAAGTAAAAATAAATATGAACACATCTTAAAAACTCTTGCATTAAAATCTATGGCCATCAATTTCCCAAGTGCACCTTATCGTCAGACCAATATTTATTGAGCAGTCTAAGACATTAAAGCAATCCTTAACAGAGCAGCAAAATAATCCTTGGTACTCAATCAATGCAGAAGGTTAACAATAAAAACCACAAGAAAATAAAAGGATCATGGATTGATTGCCAGTGTCCAATTATACGACAAAATGGAGAACATTATTCACAAAAAAACACAGAGAGCAACTGAAAAGTGTTCTGAGTGATGCTCCGTGCACAACTTTAGAAAATATAGAAAATATAGGACATTTATTAAAAAAATAAAACGAACAAGCTTTCCCAAAGCCAATCGATGTGCATTTTTTCGGGTAGCACAATATTTGCCTCCAGCTGTCCTGTAAAGAAAGTCCCACAAAAAAGCAACTTCTTGGCCTACATCAGTATGGAAGCTTAGATGAGGGTTCTTTCGCTGAACAGACTGCGCTTGCTAAAATAATCTTTGCCTTCAAAGTAAAGTGTCATGAAAAGTAAGTCAGTAGATGAAGTTTCTGATGTAGATGGTGAGTTTAAAAGGTATACAAAGCAGACTAATGTGTAGTTGATATTATGTTAACATGAATGCAAAGTATAAGTGCCCGATTCACAGATCAAACTTAAGACAAAATCCTAAACTTAGTACCATTTTGGTATTCACAGAATGCACTTACTACTTCTGTATTCACAGAATGAACTTACTACTTTTGCGATTCACAGAATGGATTTACGACTACTAACTTTACTTTTGGCCATGGCTAAATCTCCGCCACTGGCCGGAATCCCCACCTCTGGGCCGGAAGCTCCGCCTCCGGCCCGGAAGCCCCGCCTCCGGCCCGGAAGCCCCGCCTCCGGCCCGGAAGCTCCGCCTCCGGGCCGGAATTTCCGGCCCGAGTGCGGACGTAAAGTTAGTAGTCGCAAATCCATTCTGTGAATAGCAAAAGTAGTAAGTTTATTCTGTGAATCGCAAAAGTAGTAAGTTCATTCTGTGAATACCAGAAGTAGTAAGTGCATTCTGTGAATACCAAAATGGTACTAAGTTTAGGATTTTGTCTTAAGTTTGTTCTGTGAATCGGGCCCTAAGAAATTAACATGATATTGAATCACCTAGTGAATAGCGTTGTGTATGTAGGGCAGGTTATGGTATCCAAATATCAGACTCTTCCTAAACAATGCCATAAATCAGCAAAAAAAATAAAGCTACATATCACCTGCACCCTACCAATAAGGACTTCTTGATTCCCAATCACCTAAACATAATGGGAAGACAAATGGTATGCACAAAACACTGCAGTCTGGTGGACAGCACAGCCAAGCAATGGCAATCCGTGAAAAGCATAGGAAAGTTCAAGGTTGCAGAGAGCTGACACAAAGTACTGTTCTTTTTTGGAGACATCAAAACAGCTAAACCTTGCACCATGGCCTAATAACTGAGAACACTGGTTTCGAGTGTACATTGAGGAGGCTCACCCAGACACTAAAACCCAAAATAGCGAAATATGGACTGAGAACTTCCAGGAGGCACAAGAAGAAATCGACACAAGGAGACTTAGAAATGTTTAATGTATGAGAACGTCATTTCACTGGTGCCGGATTGATTGCTTTTAGTTACTTTGAGCAAGTCTAGATAATATTGGTGGTGAAAGAGGCTGCAATACATGAAAATGAGTCTGACAGGGGTTAGAGTGATCAGGATCCTGACCGGATGGGATTTCTAAGATGCTTATCTTCTGCTCTCTACAGACTGAGCAAGTCCTACTAAAAATGTTTCATCTGATGCTGCATTACGGTTATCACAGAGAAAGCGTCAGGAGAATTATTCATACCTGTTGACTGAATAAAAGGCACATTTAATATTGTTTGGTAAACCTGAATGGACTACAAACTGCTATACTCTGGAAGAACACCAGCTGGCAGTGCAGACTGGCTGTAGCGCGCACTGGGTGTTTTCCTGGTGGGCTGGAAGGGCGGGGGTGTTTTTTGAGTCGTGGGAAGCGTTTTTGTTATTGGGTGCCGGTTTTGCAGCAGTGCTGGTGCTTCTCACTAGCACCCCCATGTCCATTCCAACTGAATTGCCAGGGCTGGTTTGTGTTCCCAGTCCTGTCCTCCCCCCTGTATTTTAAAATCATATTTTTGAAAGCCAGCTGTAAAGTATCGACAAGGTCCATCCCAACAGATGCCTTTCAATGTGAGAAAAGAGCCAGCTGGATCCAGAGTATGATCTACGCAAAATAATTAGTAAGTAGATCTCACTGTCAGCATCAATCCTCAAATTATCCTCACCACTTCTTGCTTAAGCACTTCTACACATGCTGTTCTATGTTTGGAGCATGTCTGAGAACTTAATGGAACTCAACATTCCCCATATAACACATATAACACCAAACACACTTTTAACTATACAGAGCACTTTACAGCTTCCAGTGGTACTAAGTGCAATACACATGGGACAATCAAGCATACTTACATACACATTCTGATTGATGCACAGCTTCCCAACAACAGGGATACTAACATGTATGCATAGTGATAATATGGCTGCTGTGTTTCTTGAGTTAGAAATCCTTAGAAAAAACAGAAGACAGGATGCGTTGGACAAAACAGGAAAGTTTTTTTTAATCTAGTAAACTGCCACTGAATACACTATACCAAAGTAAGGTATAGTGTGCACAGAGTCCAGTGGATCCTGAAACGTATAGCAGAGGCTAAAGTAGATAATACCTTACTCTCTTTTGTGGTAGTGTGGTTGAGCATTCAGGCTTATCAGAGGGTAGAGTTAAGCATTTGTTGTACACACCCAGGCAAGAAACGTTGTAACAGACTGAATCCAGACCAATTGTTTGTATAAAAAGTTGCTATTTTGTTGTTTAATTACTAGAACCAAAATATACTCAATAGCAAGTAAAGTAAACTCTTCATACAAGGTTACTTTTCAAAGGACAGTGAATACTGGTTTTGTAGGAACATTAAGATTACTTTTGCAGTTGTGAAAACCATTGATAAACTGTTTAAAAACACTTGAAATTACTGTTAGCTTACTTTTTAATTACTTTGTGATTACTTTTCTAGTTTGGCATGAAACACACTCCTATCACAGTTTAAGGGACACAGGACAATGATAAAGAGGTGAAGGCATTAAGTTACTTTTTGCTGCAGTACAAGACAGTTCAACACAAATTTTCAGAGAAGACCCACCATTCAGTCTTTTTGGTTAAAATTAAAGAAGCATATGTACAAGGATTTAATGCCGCATTAGCGGCACTTTTCCGCCGCTAATGCCGCAATATTTTTATCGCCTTATGTACAAGCTGGCGGCGGCAGTTTTTAGGGGAAAACGTCCATTATAAAGATCGCCACTTCTGTTGGCGATAATGACATGCAAGGGAGGCATTCCTGTGCAAAAACGGCCGCTAACCCCACTTAGCAATATTTACAAGGGGATTCCTTAAGTCTGTAGGACCAAAAAAACTGTCCTCCAATAAAACTGACTCTAACTACAGTTAGAGGCAGTTTTTTAAGACCAGAAAATAGCTGGTCTTAAAAATGGAGATAACCCTTGGGGTCTCATTTCAGCAGGTTTTGTTGCTGGACCGCGCTGCAAAAAATGTTGCTGCGCTGCCCTGCGACAAAACTACAGGGCAGGACTGCGCACCATCAATAAGATAGTGCACATTCCTGGGCCTCACTCATGAAAAGTGTTGCAGCGCTGCGACAAGACAGCGTTGCAACACTACCCCCTTCTTTCGACGCCACGGATGCACTGTATTTACTGGACAGAGTTCCATGACGCAAGTAATGACAGATACGTCTGGAATCCTGACGTATCTGCCTGCGCTAAAGTCACCAATTGCTGCAGTCGCATCACAACCATGACGCAACTCCAGCAATGCATGAGGCCAGCCTATCCCTGTGGCACTGTGTCACCCATACCCCTCCCATCATGCAGGCGTGAGGTACTGACGCAGTGCCGTTATTGAGGGATGCCCAGTGTCAGAGCAGTTGGAGATCCATCAGTGGCGGTTGCGCGCTGGGATGTCATCGTCTGTCCCGATGTCGGAGGAGACATGCTCGACCATTCGTCCTGCTCTATGGCTTGCTGCAGTGACTAACTGCTTGAGTCTGATGTTGGGGAGATACCCCAGGAGGGGGTAGTGTTTTGGTCACTGGGGTTGTCCAGATGGAACTTGAGTTCACCGAGTAGGATGTCGTCGGTGGATGTGAGAGCCTGGTGTGCAATGAGGTCTACAATGGTATCAGAGAATGAGTGTCCATGGCCTGTAGATGAAGGTGCCGCAGAAGATGGGGTTGGGGTTGGTCTGGATCTGGAAGTTGAGGTGCTCCATGGTCACGTTGGGTCATTAGAGTGTGTGGTCAGTCGGAGTGTGCTTCTGTAGGTGATGGCAATACCTCCTCCTGGATGGTCAGAGTTTGTCCTTGCAAGTGATTTAGTAGCCGTCAGTGATGGCGATGGCGAGTCCACTCTGGAGCATATGTTGGTCCTGGCAGGCAATGTGGTGTACAGGTTTGATGGCAAGGTGGGTGCTGGCGCCGTAGGGGCGGAGTGTCCGAGAGGAAGGGTCCTTGGTGTTTAGCACGGTCCAGGGGCAAATGGACGCAGATGTGCTTGCCTATGGCTTGCCTTTGGCACGGGAGACATCTATTACAACTCAGGCATTACATTGTAATGCCTTTAAAATGCAAATCCAACAAAGCAGGTGCCTTTACATCGCATTCCATTACAACACATTGTGAGGTCAGTAATGGGGTATTTTTAATTTTTAGGGTGGGTAAGGGTTTCGGGTGTTGGAGATGAAATGTGGGGTGTATTATGGGGTAAAATCTGAATTTTGGGGTGTGCATTTGGGTCAAATATGATATTTAGGGTGTGTTTTGGGGGCTCAAAGATGAATTTTAGGGTTCACGTTTTGCTTTGGGGTGCCAGGGTCAGTTTTAGGGTTGCACCCACTGAAGTGGGAATAGTAATGTTTACATCTCCGCAATCCAACACCTTCCCTACTGTTGCAATAAGCCTAGTGCATTGTAATGGAATGCGATATAATGGTATGCGTCGTACCTCCATATACACCTTTGGCACACCAGTGGTACGCCCGCTGCGCATGGCTGCACAGCGGCCGCCATTGAGAAGTGCTGCGGGGGGGGGGACTGGACAGCTGGGAGGTGGGAAACGCCGGAAAGGACACTGTATGGGGCGTGGACGCAGGGGTGTGTGTGTGAGCGGGTGTTATAAATATTTAAATGAGATAAATCTTATCTCGAGGCCGTGTCCCGTGGCTTCGTTGCTCCTGCTCTCCTGAGTCTGCTTCCAGGAACAAGAAGTAGGCAGCCAGGCTCCCTCCCCTAAGCCAATCACAACGCGCAATGCCGCATTGGGATTGGTCAGTGGCGCCAGGATGAGGCGTTCAGCCAGGGGCGGGAGGTGTGGGCATGTTCTCCATGCAGGCTGTATTGCAGCCTGCATTGCGAACAGGACAGTGCGTATGACTGCTTTGTACGGCCTGAGCAGGCCGATCAAACAGTCACTGTGCACTTGAGTGGGCATGCCACTCCTCACCTGCCCTGCTCCATGAGTGGAGCAGCCCTACTCACCCTCCTGCCCACAAAGGAAACATGGCACGATAACATCAGGAAGTTATCATCATGTGATGATTGTTCCTCTTCTTGCACTGCTTGGAAGCAGTGGGGCGATACTCTTGGAGACTCTGCCCATCCTGGGAGAGGAGGTATGCCACCTCTGCCCAGCATGTGCTTTGTTCCCAGACTGAGAGAGCGTAGGGCTCTCGCCTCAGGGTCGAGAAACCTCTCTGGTGGTGGCGTATGGCTGGAACCCAATCAGGAACCACACCAGAATTGGTCATTCTTCAGGGGGATCTCTAAGGTGCCCCCTGTGTGCATTTTTCATTAAATCCAACACTGGCATCAGTGTGGGTTTAA
Organism: Triturus cristatus; assembly: GCF_964204655.1. NCBI lineage: Eukaryota > Metazoa > Chordata > Amphibia > Caudata > Salamandridae > Triturus > Triturus cristatus. The sequence continues at coordinate 1,399,863,332 of NC_140591.1, forward strand.
TATGTTGGGAAGTTTGATACCAAACTTCCCAGACTTCAGTAAAGCCATCATGGAGCTGTGGAGTTTGTGTTGTCAAACTCCCAACCCATGTACTCAAAATGGCTCCACTGCACTTACAATGCCTGTGAATTGCACTGGCTCAGTAATGGCATATTGCTCATGCAGCTATGCCCTCATCTGTGGTATTGTACACCCTGCCATTAGTGCTGTAAGGCCTGCTAGAGGGGTGTCTTACCCATGCCACAGGCAGTGTTGCTGGCCATGGCACTCAGGGATGTGTGCCATGTTGACTCTTCAGTTTGGTCTGCACCAAAAGACGCAGCCTGCTCTGGCAGTGTGTGGGTGTTAAGGTGAGGGGCCTCTGAGGGTGGCATAACACATGCTGCAGCCCTCAGAGGACCTCTCTGGTCACAAGGTCATTGCTACCAGGGGCACCTTTCACAAGGGATTTACAAGTGGCTCAGAGGTGTGCCAATTGTGGGTAGCCAAGGTACAGTTTTGTGAAAGAACACATGTGCTGGGGCCTGGTCAGCAGGATCCCAGCACACACTCAGGGAAGTTGGCATAAGTTATCTGGCAAAAAGGTAGGGGGTAACCATGCAAAAAGGGGCATTTTCCTACATTTAATTAAAAAGTTTGGTCAGGAGAAAAGTTACAGGCATTAGGTCCGAGGACTGTCTCCATTTACATATGGTTTGTGTCCTTATATAAATAATACAACAAGTTATAAAAAGCTTCTGGCATACTATATATGATGAGGAATGTTAGTTGGTGCCTTTGGAGTCCTAATTCATTGGTCAAATGATTACTACAGGTGGGTCTCGACCTCATGTGGACATGGTGTGGCCAGTGGTGAACATGTCCAGATGTCCGTCATGAGGATTCATGACCACTATGTGTGCTAGGTCCTGATTGGCTATGTGTTCCTAACTCATATGGTATGTGACTTTTTGGTGTTTTTAGGAGTGCATGTACCCCCTCCGGCCGTGTGTTCTTTATTGAGGCAATCTCTCCTGACTATTGTAATGTCACTGCGCCTATCTGTGGGATTAATCAAGAGTTTCCTGCCCATTTGTTGGCCTGCCAGTTATGCAACCCTCCCACTTGTGACCTATCAATCAGCAATTCCCGGGCCTAGGTCTCAGGGCCTGCTTATACATATTTGCAAGTGGAGGTTGATGTAAAGTTCACAACAGGTGATTCTGTTAATAACGATGATATTACATTTTCATCGATGTATCCATCGATTTCCATATTAACAGCTGTATGAAGAACAGCAGATTCGTAAGAAACCAACTGAGTGAACCTGCCAAAAGAATTATGTGCTGCTAGAGGCCTACAGCAAAACAAGGACCATGCAGGCCTACTTGAAGAAGCCAAAAATATTATCTTTGAAAAATCTAATAAACAAAACTGCCTTTTTGGAATGCACAGAATAGTCCAAAACTCACCTTAGAGAGGCAGGATTATGAGAAACATATTTTTGAGTTTGATGGACTGCAGAAATCAGAGGGGAAATAAAGAAAATAATGGAATAAAAACAGAAATCATGCTATTGAGTCACTCTGCAGAGCCCGTACACATCTCATCACATTAGCCACAGTCAACTACTATACAAACACTAACAATGAAGATTCACACTGAAGCAGAACATTCTGCTAAACAATAAAGCACTTCATCAACCCCCTGCCAACTCTCCTATGCCTCAGGCTACAGATAAGTCCAATGCAAGCCCCCAAGATTCCTTCTTGTTCCCCTGTATTCACCTGTACATGGAGCCACTAGAGACTCTACTGACCAGTAACAGCATCAAAATTCACCAATACGCCAATGACGCCCACCTATACTTGAAAGTCTTTTCCATGTAAGATACTCAGTACCCCAAACACTGCCTGCACATCGTCCATACCTGGATATCCAGCACGTACCTAAAGCTCCACTCCACCAAGTCAGAATTCAATTTTTTTCCGGAGAATAATAGGTAACAACTAGTCCAAACCTGACTCAGTGCTATGAACCTGGACACACTTGAACCCCCAACTTTCAAACAAAGCCACCCACGGCACTGACCGCAACCTCAAGGAACACATCACCAAGATAACCAAGTCAGTCTTCTACCAGCTCTCTCTACAGAAAAAAAGTGACTTCAAACTCCTATACAAGCCCTTGCACTTTTGCACCTGTGCAGTAATACTGCCACCCAGTCTCCACTTAGACACCCTCAAGGTAGTTCTAAACAAGGCAACAATCCTTCTCCATTTATACACTTGTGATCTAGGAACAATAATATGTTCTCCTTCAGAGCTGCCCTAAAACTGCTCTAATTTAGGAAAGATCTAAAGAAACACCTCAGCCCACCTTCACTCCCAGTGCTATGCAAACAAATGATGGATGGAATGCTGAATAAATCATACATTCACCCCCAGTCAAAAGATATGGGTTAAATCCATTGTTCTTTTGCTCACCATGCCACCCCAGTTTAGACCTAGCCATATGCAAATCAGTCTTGACCCTGTGGCTCATTGGAACAGTTCAGACTGAACTGCCAAGCCAGGTTCTCCCTGGACCGGAAACAAGCATCCTGGGACCGGATTCTGGGTATTACCCTACATTAGCCAGGCTAGCTTGAATCCAGTGGCACAGTGAGCAAGGGACCCACGTCTGGGCATACCCATCCCACTTAGGGTGAAAAGTGGTATGCATACAAATGATGGACGGTGTCACGTTCCGCTTTCCTGGTTTCCTCTGAGCTGTACTGATGCTGAATGGGGTCCACCTCTTGACCGCCCCAAGTCCGGAATACAGAATAACGCGGACTAGTGAAGTGGTCAAGCGAGGGAAGAAAAGGGTAGGGACTGCAGGGAAGGAGATCTGCAAAGAGTAAGCACACAATCAATACTGGTGGTGGAACACAGTCTCCTGGGCATGCATCAGCTAGCGGAGGAATACTCTATATGGTTCAACCCCCTACCTGAAAAGAAAGAGAACGAGGCTGCCTTGTCAGGAGAGAGAGAACGGGTGGTGACACTGGTTCAGCCGATGAGACAACCAGAAGAGAGACCGCATTATATACACAAGTAACCCAGAACCGTCAAAGTTGAGTAAGCGAGTTCTTTCTATCCTGAGTATCCTCACATACCCGAAGACATAGGGGACCCTGATTGTAGAGCAACACAGTGATCTTCTACCCACTCCACACTGTCCCTCTCCTGGGCAAAAGAAAAGAGAACGAACAAAGGTAGGTGTTACTGTTTTGGCCACAGTGGTACATCACATTCCGTAATTCATGGTAAATAACAATTGTTCGACCTCTGTATGAAATACTGTCTTTCCACAACAGGGGTGCCTGTTAACTAAATAGTGGCTGGGGCTGGGTTTGTTTCACAAGTACTGAACGCGCCTCGCGCTGTGCCTCATGGGAAACGTAGTCTTTCCCGATGTTTATTGGGATTTGGGGCAGTCAGTGGTTACCGGGTGCTCGGCCTGACAGACGGAATGATGAATAAATCATACATTCACCCCCAGTCAAAAGATCTGGGTTAAATCCATTGTTCTTTTGCTCACCATGCCACCCCAGTTTAGACCCAGCCATGTGCAAATCAGTCTTGACCCTGTGACTCATTGGAACAGTCCAGACCGGAGTGCCAAGCCTGGTCCTCCCTGGACCGGAAACAAGCATCCTGGGACCGGTTTCTGGGTATTACCCTTCATCAGCCAGGCTAGCTTGAATCCAGTGGCACAGTGAGCAAGGGACCCACGTCTGGGCATACCCATCCCACTTAGGGTGAAAAGTGCTATGCAAACAAACGATGTACGGAATGCTGAATAAATCATACATTCACCCCCAGTCAAAAGATCTGGGTTTAATCCATCGTTCTTTTGCTCACCATGCCACCCCAGTTTAGACCCAGCCATATGCAAATCAGTCTTGACCCTGTGCCTCATTGGAACAGTCCAGACCAAACTACCAAGCCAGGTCCTCCCTGGACCGGAAACAAGCATCCTGGGACCGATTTCTAGGTATTACCCTTCATCAGCCAGGCTAGCTTGAATCCAGTGTCACAGTGAGCAAGGGACCCACGTCTGGGCATATCCATCTCACTTAGGGTGAAAAGTGCTATGCAAGCAAATGATGGATTGAATGCTGAATAAATCATACATTCACCCCCAGTCAAAAGATCTGGGTTAAATCCATCGTTCTTTTGCTCACCATGCCACCCCAGGTTAGACCCAGCCATATGCAAATCAGTCTTGACCCTGTGCCTCATTGGAACAGTCCAGTCCGAACTGCCTTGAAAAACGTTTATTGAGGGACGAAAAGGCTTTTTATAAATGGAAGTTTCACTTTTAAAAAGTCATTAACTACCCTTACAAATGTCATGCCTAATTTACTATCCATGAAAAAGATGTAAAAGTATGAGATTTATGAGTGCATTGTCTACACACTATGAAATGATAGGTTTAGACTTAAGTAAAACCTGTGAGCCAGATAAATACTCGGGGAAATCATATGAAAAGATGGCAACCTTCCTCAGCCCTAAACTTTAGTGAGTATTCATTAGTCATAAACAATTGTGAAGGCCCCTCCCACACTTTATAGAATATGCCAAATCCACTTGATTAATCCAATTGCAAGAGTGAGAGAGTTAATCAATTACCCTCCACATTCACAGACGGTCAGTAGAAACAAGAGACATGTTAGATTATGAGGGAAACTTGAATAAATAAGGAAAAAAATATTTTGCCGCCATTCGTTAAATTCTAAAAAATGTGTTTTACTTTTCATTTCTTTGCAGTCATTACACATTATTTGTTGCGCATATTGTCTTAAGACATGTTTTATGCTTTTCAATTCTTTGCAATCTTTGCATATATTTGTTTAATGAAGGGGTTTTGTAAAGTGCTAGTGGATATATATTACTATAACTCCAGAGAGCTAATTTGTGACTGCTCCTTGTAACTTAAGGAATCTCTTAACGCTAGTGCTTCACAGTTTTTACTGCTTGTTAGAAGACTCTAGTTCTCGTATCTGGTAACCCTGTGGGCAACATTTAAAAGAAGTGACATATCGCTGCGTTGCGTCAGCGATGCGTCAAAATCACTTACGAGTCGCTGCGTCAGTTTTAAACACCAAGAATGAGGCATATTTATGGCCTGGCACACCATGGCGTAAGGACCAGGTAGCGTCAAAGAAAAATTATGCTACTGCTGGTATGCTGGCGCAGCGGAAACTGACGCACCGAGAGAAAAACTGACGAAAGACTGTTTTGGCGCATGTAAAGTGACGCTGATCACCGAGAATCACTTTTCATTGCATGAAACATCAAAAATAAAATTACGGTGTGTGGGAAAAAAACACTGGCACACTTCACAAGAGGCAGCCATGCAGCGGGGAGATGAGAGCAGCAGCCAGGACAACAACCCCAACAACCCCAGCCAGAATGTCTAGACAGGGGAAGAGGAATTCCAACTTCATTGAGGAGAATGAAATCTTATTTACTGAGGTGACAAGCCACCAACATCAGCTCTTTGTCGCCTCATAAATGTCATTAGGGAAGAAAGAGGCCATTGGCAGTCCATAGTCCAAAACCTAGGAGTATACCTGGTCAGAAACTAACGATGAAGGAGCAAGTTATGACCACTGTGGATTCCTGCTTTCACGCATTAAGCCTCTTAAGAAGGGTTTTCCCTTTTCTCCCTATGACAGTTCGCAAAACGCTCTTACAGGCTTTAGTAATAAGTCGCTTAGACTATTGTAACGCCCTCCCGATCTCAGCCAATGAATCCTCTCTTAACAGACTTCAGGTGGTTAAAAACACTGCGGTCCGCTTAGTCTGGCACCACAGGAGGATCTGGAATCCTTGGAGGAGCAGGTGGCAGCTGTCATATCAGAGGAGCTGGTAGCAGGCATTCCAGGACAAGACACTGCAGCCCATGAGGAACAACAAGACTTATTTGTAAGTCGCTACAAGAGGCAATGTGGGCAAAAAGGACATGTCGTGCAGCGCAACGACCTAGGTACTAGTGCTCCATCGTGCAGTGCGTAGGCCAAATGGAAGGAATCTGGTTCATGACCATTAAACATCACATAGGTGCAAGTCACACCTCTCAGCAACATGTGGTACAGTTCATTCCAGCTCCCTCTCGTTTCTCGCTGCCATGTGTGAAATGTGCAGCACCAGTCCAGGTTCAACTTTGTATACTGGCACTGGTAATTGTATGTATAACATGAGTTGCCAGAACTACAAGTCCCAGAATACAAAACTAAAAACATGGGACCTCATTTACAACTTGTTGGCGTAGGGCCGTGCTGCAACGCTTCTTGCTGTACTGTCCTACATCAAAAGGAAAGGGCAGGAATGCACTGTATTAATGAAATACGGCGCATTCCTGTCCTCTCTGACCGTGCCGGTGCACAAATTGGTGCCTAGAGCCAGCGCAGGCACCCTTGCACCATGGTGCAAGGGTGTATGCATTGTTGGCAAAAAAAAATTGTGTAGGAAGTGTCCCCTTCCTGCACAAAAAGAATCAATGGAGGTGTTTCCCTCTCTCTACGTGCTTAGCAGAATGCAACACACATAGAAAGAAAAAATCCAAGAAGAAATAAAGTTATTTCTTCTTGTTACACCTCCCATGGGAAGGCACACAGTTTTGACGCATTCTCAGGTTTACTGATCCTTGTAAATCTGGGAATGTGTCAAAACCCATGGGTGTTGCATGGGAAACCCACTGCAACGTCCATGGAAAGCGTCCTTGACGTAAAGTAAGGTAAGGCGGCGCTTTGTGCTGCCTTGCTTTATCCATGTCTATGAGACCATGCAAAGCCATGCAGGGTGGCTTGGCGCTGCCTTACAGATATGATTGAGAGGCCTGTTCCACTGGATCCTCATAGAAAGTGATGCTACGGTGACGTGCACCTTTGGTACATGAGGGCAACTGTGTCTAACTTGGGCACAAGCACACAGATCTGGATTCAAAGGATTGAATGGAATGGTCTTGTCAGAGGCAAAACTGCACACCTGTGAGGGGGGTAAGGTGTGGGGCATATGAAGGAATAAGACATAGGCAAGTGCCAAGAATCATGTGTATAGTAATCTGAATGAAACTACATTGCATGCAGCTTGTCCTGACGTGCGGGGTGAGAGCATACATGTGTCAGCTTGCACGGTAGGGACCAGCCAATCTCCTGTTATGATCTAAATCCGACTGGGGCTGGGGGTGAATGCAAGTGATGCACACCAGAGGACAATGTGTGTTGAAACGAAATATGGTGTGTGGCCCTGGTGGGCCCCTGGTAGTGCAGTGCATTGTAGGCTCTGGCTGAGCATATTCAACTACCACTGTGTTTGAATGGGGAAACATAGCACAGCAAGGATGTGAGAAGAGACGTGCACTGCAAGGTAGATGCATACACTGCTGTATCTGACAGACTCACACTTGTGTCACAGCTGAGGACGGTTAATAGAGAAGACACCTTTGTGGACCCACATCCTACTTGTGATGTGGGCCTGGGTGAAGATGTAGCACGTGGCAGGAGGGAGTCTGATGCCAAAATGCCTCAGCATGATACATATGTCAAAGTCGTAGGATGTGAAACCAGGATCTGTCAAGGTATAGGTTTAACTACTTTCCTAACATAAAGGCCAGAAGTCAGGAATGGTTGGAGGATGAGGTAGATGGGCCCAGATGTGTGGCAAACCTGGGTAGGCACATGTCACCATGTCCTGCACTACTACCAACAACCGCCAGAGATGTCACTCTATTGGATATGGTCACGCTTATTGTTGGTGCTGTAGGCACATAAGAGTCAATGTATTAACTGGGTACCATCAGTGAGTGGCAATACGTTAAGTGCTTGGTCGAAAACCAGGGTTGCCAGGGGAGACATACTCATGTAGAAATTAAGGGGCCTGAGTAAACAAATGCATGAAACTCTGCAGATGACCAACTCTGGCAATGATGAAATTGCCTGAGTGTCAGTGTTAGCAATCTACCCAGTATGACCGGGGCCATACCCTCAGAGTTGCTACACAGTGTCCACTGTCCACAAATATGAAGCCAACTTTGTGTGCTATGAAATCATATGGGTAATTATAAATATAAATAGGAAACCCATGGCAAGTACATGCCCTCACACATTCCAGAAGTGTAGCAAGGTTGGAAGCTGTGTAGAGCTGTGCAGGATATGTGTGAAGAACTGAAACCCCGACCACTTGAATGCACAATGTGCAACAAGTCAGAGTGCTGTGGTGTACTCTGTGAAAGGCAGACTGCTGGAACATAACTAAATCACGAGCAAACCCACTTTGCCTTCACAGGAGCTGTGGGCTGAGTACTGGTCAGAGGGAATGGAGACACCCTAGGGACTAGGTGCAATGTGCACAGTAGTGGTGTCAATATGTCAAAAACACAATAAGTATAGGCATCATGTAAACTAAGCTGTTCACCATGGCAGAGGTGGAATGTATCTCATATCACATGTGCAGGAATGGCAGGGTCAGTGAGTTGTGTAATTGTGTTGCAACAATTGTCTTGACATGACAAGTCAGCCTTGCCACACATTGGTTTTGTCAACAATACAGAGATACTGCCATCTGAAAGGCAACTACACTGCAACTTGGCCTCTATTTATATGAGGAATAGCTGTCCAAAGCATCAATGTTGACCTGACAGTGAATCAGTAGGATGTCTGAATATGAACATGATTACTCATGTCACCATCTAACATAGATTTACAATAAAATATCTCTATTTCAGTGAAAGAGGATGCACCAATAACTCCTGAGCAGCTGCATGTCCTGGATGAAGATCATGCTGGCGATGACAGCTTGTTAACCCTCAAAGAAGACACCCTCAAAGAAATTGTCTACTCCATTTGGACACCATCTCCAGTGGCAAGAAGGGCCAATAGTGCCACAATGTCTCCAGAGGATCCACCTACCACCTATCAAACACCACCAGCCAGCCCACCCCTAGAGCTGGACAACGAGGACCCCCAAGTCGAATTCCAACATCGTGTGGTTGGAGTGTGGTAGGAGTCCAGTGAGAACTGGTAGATGTGATGCAGGCGAGGATGGAGACTATGGCTGGCACCCTAGTGGGAGTCAATAGGTGCCTCAGCCCCAATAAGGACACCTTGGAGGCCATATGAGGCACATCCCCTCCACTCCATGGCTTGGAGCAGTCCCTGGCTGATATTGCTGATGCCATGAGGCAGAGTCATTAACAACTGCCCTGTCAAAGTGGCACCAGTGAGGTTGCCAACAAGTTGGAGGCAATCCAGAACATCCTTGAGTCCATGGAGTGGAAGCAGGACTCCTACATAGCAGCACTGGGTGCCATACACTGCGACCTTGTCACTGTGCTGGAAAATATGCAGACCCTTCTTTGTGCTATGCTGCCTTACTTGTAGGCGCAGAAAAATGCTGATGGAGATCCGCATCTTCAGCCCTTGATGTGTGTGTGCTCCAGTCACCTCCGGCACCTACAACACTCCCCTCATGGGAGGCATCACATGCATTACGAGGATGATGTGGACAACCCCTCTTTCCATAGAAAAACTGCCGATTAGCTTTTCTCTGTGCCACATGGCCAGTTTATCTATTTAACTGAGCGTATGGCCATGCCAGTGTATTTCTCAACAGGTACTGTCCTCCGTCAGCATTCCCACCTGTTGATCTCACCCACTTGTGGACTGTCAATGTGGCCTATCTTCCCTAATGGGAAATAGGTCCCCTCCTAAGTCTAACACTCCTATACTTCGCTTGTCCCATGAAATGTATCCCCATGGACTCTGTCTGGACATCCAATGGTTCACAAACTATGTTGGCGTTGTTGCACCAAGGACTGCCACTTGCTCCTTGGTTTATGTGCCAATAAATTCACTAACCAGAACCAGCGTGTTGTATGTCTGTTGATTATTTGACTAAGTCGACCATGATGTAAGTGCTTACTCTAAAGACACTACCTACTATGTAAAGTAAAATATGTATTATAAACCTAAGGGTAATATTGCACAGGCCATGTGAAATAGTATTTGTGATCCCTATGTGCAACTTAATTAGCAAGTTGTTACCCAAGGTCACGTGTATGTAGTGCTACAATAAGCAATTAGTCAATGGTTTGAGGTTCTTTCCATAAAAATGTCATGTTTTGTGATACAGCATCACCTCTCCTACTAAAGCATCACCTCTACTGCTAAAAGGTCTCGTTTCCTAGAAAGATTTCAGCCTTTCCTAATCAAGCGTCACTGTTTGTGCTACAGCGTCACCTTTCCTACTAAAGAATCACATTTACTACTAAAAAGTCGCCTTTCCTAGAAAAGTGGCAGCCTTTCCTACTCAAGCGTCATGTTTTATGCAAAAGCGTCATTTTTCCTACTAAAGCGTCACGTTTTCTAGTAAAAAGTCACTTTTCCTAGAAAAATGTCAACTCAAGCGTCATGTGTCATGTTTTGTGCTAAAGTGTCACTTTTCCTACTAAAAAGTCACGTTTACTACTAAAAGTCACCTTTCCTAGAAAAGTGGCAGCTTTCCTACTAGAGTTTCACATTTCCTACTACTGCGTGATGCAAGTTACACACTACGCATGGCAATGTACAGTGCATTTTTCCTGACGCTTTTCATTGATGTCTGCCTTCCGACCTGTTTGTAAGCTTTTGAGGGCTACTTCTAGTTGATGAGATGTGTGTAAGTTGGTGCTTCCTGAGACTGTGACTTAATTGCAAAGACAACTGATGGTTTCAAACATTTATTTTCAAGTTGGACCGTTATAACATGTTGGTTAATGGTCCTTTCCCAAACATGTGGACATGTGGATCAAGTGAAGAAATGTTGCACAATGTATGTGCATCTGCGATTGCTCACAGCAGTGTCTTGGATGTCTCCACCATCCGCATCCTCCTCCTTCATCGGGTCCTTCTGTTTGTTATCCCCATCCCTCGGTATATTAGTCTGTACACATATATTGTGCAGTATGGCACACACCAGTATTATTTTGCAGACCACTGGGGCGGAGTAGAGCAATCTACCCCCTGAAATGTCCAGACAGCGGAACCTAGCCTTGAGCAGGCTGAAGGTCTGCTCAACAATGTTCTGTGTTTATTGCTGAGTGCCTGGTTGTAGGCCTTCTCTGGCTCAGTCTGGGGGTGTTCATATGGGGTTATTACCCATGGCTGAAACCCATACCCTTGCTCAGCTGAAAGCGAAAAGAAAGGACAACTGTCGATACTTTTGCTAACTGTTACAGATACATGGCAAGCCACATGTGGTTTTGTGTAGTTAATTTGTTCAAGAGATTTCAACAGTTGGTTTCACAATATGTGTTTGTCATACAGTTGTTATAGGTTAACACATGTCTCTTCCATTAATGTGTGATAGCAAATGCTGAGCATGGGCTGACATTGTACTCTTCTACATCCTGACTGTCATGTTGATCCTGTTATTTTCTGTGATATCTGTTTGGAGATGCTCTTGGCCACTCTATGTTATGTGCTCCCACAACATGTGTGATGTAGTCGATTGGTGATCAATCATTTAGGTAGTTGGTTCTCTCTAGGTAGGTAGTGACATAGCAGGCATGCCGTACACTGACACATCCATATGTCCATGGCAAAACACAGATGTCGGTGGAGGGATACGTGACATGCCTGATGAACCATGGGAGTGGCATATAGACCCCACATACAACCCCCATGGAACCCCTCACTTGCACACAGTGATGCTACACAGCATGTGGTCCAGCAATGCATTGCTCTGTACCCTTCCACCATGCAACGGCAGCCATCAGTGGCTTTGTATGGCTTGACATGTGTAACTTGGGATTTTGCATGACACATGTACCATGATGCATGGTGCATGTGTGAGGCACACCCCTCATGATTATGTCCCTTTCTGTACCAACAGACAGGGAGAGAAGTATTATGTCATCCAGTTCTAACTGTTAGTGGGTGTGTTAGGTATTTGAGTTTTGCTAACCTACAAGTGGGCCTTTCCCATATATTCCATTCAGGAACCAGTCATTTATGATGGAGTGCCTGAATATGTATGCATCATGCCCAAATTACCGGGATGCTTGGCCAGCACGTTCCTGAACAGGGCCCGATGGTCCACCATGCCCTGGACATTTATGGAGTGTGTAGAGATGGAATGTGGTTTCAGGGGGAGCCAGTTGCACATTTGTGCAGTCCAAGGCACCCAGCATGTGTGGGAACCTAGGAATGGAATAAAACCCTTATTTTGTCTCCAGCTGCAGATCGTGGGTCTTGGGGAAGAGGAGGTAGCGGGGTGTGAGACGGATGGAGACATCCAGGCAGGAGGAAAGGAATGAGGAGAAATATGGCTGGGAGATTATGGCCACTCTGGACACTGTTATCTGGAAGGACCTCAATGCCAGCATGTGTAGTACTGCCATGAACTTCACCTGTGGAGGGATGTTGGCAGACCTGGCAGCATTGGCGCAATCAGGTGTAGCAGTTCTACAATGGACTCATTCCTCAGCCATTAATAGGTGATTACCTCATCCCCCAGAGTCCAATTAAGGTAGTCCTCTGGCAATAAATGAGCTCCCTTCACCTGTGCTGTCTTTGTCGTGGTGAGGGGGGCTTTGGAAGGGGGCAGTGGAAGTCTCCTTGCAACTCCCAGTTGCAATATGAACACCTCCATGGTGTAGTTGTGGTTGCCACACTGTTCTGCTTAGCTTCTCTTTATGTACCATTATCAATGCATAATTTCCTACACGTGGGTTTTGCAGGCAGGATTTTTTACTTTATCGGACCTCTGCACGATTCAAGCTGACAATGCATTTCTTTGGTAAAATTTTGTAAATATCCATGCGTTTGTTTTATAGTGTAATTTACAATGGAACACTTACCTTGCATATTTTAATACTTATGTGACCAGGACTCCAAAAAGTGACGCATCCTCCAAGATACGTCACCTTATAAATAAGGAATCTTGACAGCGCCGCCGATGCATCAAACTTTTTGATGCATTGGCAGCACAAGAGCCTTGTAAATATGCCCCTGTGTCTCGAAGGCTGCATCACTGGTGCAGACTCGACAATTTCTCACAAAACACCGGTACATGCACTGGCTCTGTCAGAACAATTCAAGCAGACATCATACAATGTTTTGACAGCACTCTCACATGAAGGCACTTTGACCAATATCTGTCAGGAGTTGGCCCAGGACAAAGGACAAATTGGCAACTAGCAACTGCAAAATATTGGGCAAGATGTCTTTATGTGAGAGTCATGCCATACCCTTATCTTATATTTTAAACTATGACCATGTTTAAGTTATGTGCCTTACCATTAACACTTGTCTTTGTGAACTGTTGTAAATCTTTGTGTCAGTCAGTGAACCGATGCATGCTCCGCATCAGAGGTAAAAGGTGGTGGTAGGAAAAGCAGAAAACACTGCAAGCTTCATGTGTAGTTCAATGACAATTATATTCAGTTTGATTATCTATTCATTATAATATATGCAAGAGAAAAACCTGCATTCTAATTATGCAGAATGTCTGTAGAAAAGCATGAAACTCTATTTTTAACACAGATAATCGTTGCCCTCATTTTTTCTAACAATGCATTAATTAATGTCAGGAATAAGCTGAGTCCTAGTTGGAATATGCACAGATAGGACGAATTTAGGGAGTTCATTATGTGTTATGTTTTTTTAAATATAGCTGCATATAATTTATGTCCTTAACAATCCGTATGTCAAGCAGCAATTCTCAAACAACAGATATCACTCCCACTGCTCTGAGATAAAAAAGGCTTTCACCACCACCCTAATGTAGTACACTTGTGGCTGTATTATGTATTGGGCGCACTGTTCAAGTCTGCGCCATGGCACACCTTTAAACAGGTGCGGCGGGTACAAACTTAAACTGTGCATCCAATTATATTGAATGGGCTGCCCTCAGAGCAGCTGCTAAATCCAGGGCCGGATTGGGAACCGAAACCGGCCCTGGCAAACTGCTCGGCCGACCCCCCCTGGAGGGAGGGTGGGTGCAGCCGGGCTGTATGCGAGGAACGGTTTTGGCCGATTTTGTTACAGGGGGCCGACATTGCCGACCCCCGGTAACAAAAATGGCCCCCCAGGGGCTCAGAACCGGCCCCCACCCTGGCGGCCCACCGGGGAAATGGCCGGTGCCCACAACAGCCAGTCCAGCCCTGGCTATATTGGGGCTGCCCTAAGGGCACCGCATTTAGTGAAATACAGAGAGGCTGCTTTAATAAGCTGCTGCGTGCTTCACTGCGCAGACAGCACCCACCTGCACTTTAGTGAAGAGACAGAGATCCATCTGAAGGCAGGTCCAGTGAGTGACTGTACCAGCCTGCAGAGGGATTTCTGGGGGGTCCATGGTGCCCCCATTTCTTATGTAGAGAACAACACTTCCTTAAGGATTCTTTGCTTTTGCACCCATGCCCATAAAATGGCGCAAAGGCAAAACAATTTCCTCATTTGCATGGGGCTATGCCCCAATTTAAATAAGGGACTGCCCTCTGGAGATAAAACTACATGAGCACCAGCACTATCAGTATTACAGATGGGGCCGCACAAATGTCTGCGGCCTGTTCTGTAATACTTTGCCCATTGCGTCCCCAGAGCTTTTTGGGTAATACAGCCCCTTGATGCAGAACACTCTAACAAAATGGTAATGCTTTCTTCCTTTAATCATTATTGAACTTTTGCAAAACAATTGGCATCATCTATTCAAAATGCATAACTTACTCAATAGATAAAACGTTCAAAATAAATGTTGTCACAATACAAAAATAATTAATAATATTTAAGATTAAAAAATTCCCAAGAAGCCAGATGTTATGCACAGTACCACTCCTTACAGAATCTCAGTCGCCTAGTATACTATAGATTTTCTAATTTTCACTAGAAAATTGCCACACAACGAGACTCAGATGTGCGTTGTTACAGATCCGTCAATGCTGGGCGGCAATGTCTAATATTAAGTGAACTCAATACTTTTACCAGGTGAGTTTCCTAGCAGCACAATATAATTTACAGAATTAAACAAAGTGAAATATGCTTTTATGTGAGTGGTTATCACAAGGACAGAACATACTATTCACAGAATGATAGGCACAATCAGGAAATTGGACAAGAATGTGCACACTGTTTAATCTGAATCATGTCAAGTAAAACTGTTGAAGGTTCTTTACAAAAAATAGGTATAGCTTAGGGATATCTCCTATCAGTAATTCCATAACAGAAATCACCCAGTACTTACAGTCTTCAATCTAATACTTTCACAATTGTTAAAGGACAAATATTTGACCTTCACTTTAGTGGTAGGTCTAATAGATTCAATATTGGAAAGCAACTCCGAGACTCCCTATAAGTGCAAGGTTTCCTTGACATAAGCAAGTCAGGGAATGTGTAAGATTTTGTCCACAGACATACATTACTATAGCCTGTGAAAAGTTAGTTTCCTCTTTTGCCTATATGACTATCCACAGTAATAGCATGTGAATATTGATTTGTTCCCCATGATAGGGCAACCCCAACTCATTGTGGCAAATCAAAGTGGTACAGCTACAGGGGTCTGATAACAACTTGCGCAGGAAGTTTTGCTCCACTTTCTGCAGGAGCTTCTGTCCTGCATGCCCCCAAAGCTCAGCACCATAGGAAGCCATGGAGACACACTTATAATCTTATAGTCAGTAGCTCTTTTATTGGTCTGTTTCCTAGTCTTGAGACAAACTTTAATGGGCCTCTGGTGATCTTAAGAACAGCAGTTTCCTGGTGTTTTCTAAGCAGTGCCACCCTAGCAAAGGGTGGAACTGAAAGCCCAGGTACATAAAAGTGTTCACCCATCCTGCTGGGGTGCCATTGATATGGTGCACATGCATTTTGGCAATATTCGACCCGCATATCATTATGAATGATTTGGTTGAGTTCGTAGTTAGGTGTCCCAGCTAACAGGACTGCACCATCTTCATACAGCAGCCCGGGGACTGAGCATTTGCCCATTTGTGACATATCCTTTCCAATATTCACTCGGTGGTTCTTAAGTCTATTGAGGTACAGCGTAAAAAACAATGGGGCCAGAACACAGCCCTGGTGAATCTGTCTTTTGGAATTGATTAAATATGAACATTCGCCACTTGGACTATGGCGTACCCTCGCTGTAACAGTCTTTCAGTAAAATATGAGGGATTCCTCTAGCCCCATCTCAGCAACTATAAACCAGATCTTAGATCTATTGACCATATCAAAGGCACAGCTCAGGTCCATAAATGCCAAGTGCATTACATGCTTTTTGGCTTTAGAATATATTCGAACAAGGGGGTACAAATTAAGACATTGTTCCACTGTGCCTATGTGGAAGCCAGACTGAATCTCTGAGAGTATATTGTTCTCTCCGGCCCAGATTTCCAGTCTGACTACCAAAACTCTCCCTATAAGATTGACTGTTGAGTCAAGCAGCGAGATTGGCTGGTAACAGCGGGGATTGTTTTTCTCTCTTCCTTCTTAAAGGTAGAGACAAATATTGCCTCAGACAATGAGGGGGAGATTCTGTTTACAATTGCAATCCTGATGACAATGGTTAATATAGGTGCCCCCCAATGGGGATTTGGATATATAGACATCCATTGGGACACCATCATGGATGGGAGCCTTCTTACTAGGACTTTCCCTTATGGTTTAAAGACACTCAGTGACCTCAATTGAGGGTTCAGATTGCAAGATTAATGATGATCAGCTAGGGATTCATTGATGCCATTGGCAAGTTCTGCCTGGAGTGCAGAATAAACCTTGCTGAAGTGATCTTGCCACTTTACCGTTCATATTAAACAATACACTCAAAGGACAGCTGACACACTAAAAACAGGAGTTTAATGGTCTTCCAAAATTCTCCACTATCCTTGTTTTCACATATGGTCATTAGAGCATCCCATGCCTTGTCTCTAATTTCAATGGTTTCTACGCTCAAAAGCCTTCTTGCATATTTTTCTGCACTCCTAATTTTTTCGCTGTCATATGGGTTCTTTTTTAGGTGTCGCCATTAGGTTATTATGGGGAATTAAACAAGTATGATCAAATCACCTATGCTGCTTCATATCTACTGGGGCCCTGAGAAATGTCATTATGGCTCCTCATGAAGGACACAGTAAGGTAAAGGAGTTGAGAATCATATCGGTTGAGCAATGTCATCCAGATATACTTAGCAGACTTCTGAGTTCAAGTGGGCCAGGTCTTGGAGTTGGAGTTTTGGTTCTATCTTACTCCATTTAGGTATAAGACATGAATTCTTCAAATGAACCAGTTCCATTCCTTTCTCTTTCTTTTGTAGTGTGTCATCCCCAAGCGCTATGGATATAGTGAGTGTGCTATCATCACTAGGTCAATGTGCCACAATGTCAAAATAGAACAACCAAGGGGAAAGTTCTTGGGCTACATGTACAAAGCCTTTTTGAGGTTGCAAATGGGCCGATTCACAGTCCACATCAAACGCAAGAAGGCATTTTGACATGTACCAAACCCAAATAGCAATTCAGTAGTCTTTTACCAAATCACAAATTTGGGTTTGTGATTCTGTATTAGGAAGGGGAGTGTTGAGGGTGTCCCTTCCTAATGCTGAATCGAGTGGTATGTATGAATGTTTAGCGACCAAAATGCGGTCGCAAAACATTCACACTTTACCACCAAAGGAACCCCTTCTCCTTTGTGAATGTTTGTAAACTCATTTTTTAAGAGCAGGCAGTGGTCCCAGGGACCAATGTCTACTCCTAAAAAATTAAAAGAAAACTTTTAATTTCTGTTTATGAAACACATCCCATTTCCCTTTAAGGAAAATTGACTAAATTAAAAACAAATGCTTTATTTAAAGTAATCACAGACATGGTGGTCTGCTGACCCCAGCAAGCAACCATCACTGTTATTTTAGCGATTTCCAGTGAGTCGTGAACTGAGACCTACCTCGTTAATATTCATGAGTTAGGTCTATTTGCGATCTACTGGGAATCACAAATGAAACTCAAAAGAGTTCCATACATTTGCAGGAAATCGCAATTAGAAACTCACTATTTCAAACTTTCGCACATGTTTCCCCTTGTGAGAAAAGTATTAAATACTTTGTTCTACTTGGTCCACCATCCGTAAAGGATGCCTTTACTTGATGGGCTGGCCTCTGAGGCAAATACCAGATTATGTTTTGCCAATAAATAGGTTGATGCATCCCCACATTAGGTGTGTCTGAAATTTGTCTGTGCTTCCCCTCTTATATCAGCTACTCCACATGTTACAGATGGTACACTACAAGTGGTTATATTGAAACCACCTGCCCAGACAATAATGATAGGGTAAGTGCATTTGTTAATAAACTTGTCAATATCACATTCAAAACCTTTGATTATTTCATTACAGCGATGATCAGAATTGCTATAATACATGCGTAAAACATTACCTACGAGGGGGAACCAAACATGAAGCAACTGGTAATAAGGAGAAAGAGTTAAAACCTTACTCATTTTCTAGGTGCTCGTGACTGATGCAAGGGATGCCAAGCACCCTTTGCCCTCATTGCTGCTGATGGTAAGGTAGGGGAAAAGGAAGAAATGTACCCATCTATATAAAGGCCTCTGAGGCACATGTCTCGAACCCTTTTACAAATCTCAGCCAATCAGGATTATTTAATTTGAATCCAATCCCAGCAATGTTCCACCAAAGAAAGTAAGTGGACATTAACATCTGACCCATTCTTAGAAAGAAGCAGGTTGCAATACGAAATTGGATTGGAGTTCTCACTTTATTTGACTGAGAAGCCACATGTTTCAATTTGCGGCTCACTGACTGGCCTGTAATGCTTGGTCGGAGAGTCAATCATTCCCTATAAACTCCTATAGGTGTGTGAAGGATTTTCTAATATCAACATTATAGAGGGGCTGCATAACTCCAGGAGTCATTGGGGTTTTTAAGTCGAGCCTGGGCAGCCCATGCGCTGCTCTGCGACGCATGCTGCATTTGAGTATAGACTTGAAGCTACGCCCACTCTCTGCCCATATTTTGTATTGGCATATGTCCTTTGTAAATGCTGGCTTCTGATTCATTAATAGTGAATGTTTTGATTTGTTCTGCATTCCATCCATCAATTGTGTGTCTTTTGCTTTCTCGCCCTCAGTGCGCCAGGTATGCCCAGACGTGGGTCCTGGGCTCACTGTGCCACTGGAATCAAGCTATCCTGGCTGAAGAGGGGTGAAACCCCGAAACCGGTCCTAGGATGCTTGTTTCTAGTCCAGGGAGGACCTGGCTTGGCAGTTCAGGCTGGACTGTTCCCATGAGTCACAGGGTCAAGACTGATTTGCATATGGCTGGGTTCAAACTGGAATGGCATGGTTAGCAAAAAAACGATGGATTTAGGCTCAGATCTCTGTACTGGGTGAATGTATAACATCGTTCTGCATTCTGTCCATCAACTGTTGTTTTTGCATTTGTCACCCCGAGTGATACGGGTATGCCCAGATGTGCACCCGTGCTCTCCATGCCACTGGAATCAAGCTATCCTGGCTGAAGAGGGGTGAAACCCCGAAACCAGTCCTAGGATGCTTGTTTCCAGTCCAGGGAGGACCTGGCTTGGCAGTTCGGGCTGGACTGTTCCCATGAGGCACAGGGTCAAGACTGATTTGCATACGGCTGGGTTCAAACTGGAATTGCATGGTGAGCAAAAAAACGATGGATTTAGGCCCATATCTCGGTACTGGGGTGAACGTATGACATTGTTCTGCATTCTGTCCATCAACTGTTGTTTTTGCATTTGTCACCCAGAGTGGGACGGGTATGCCCAGACGTGGGTCCCTTGCTCTCCATGCCACTGGAATCAAGCTATCCTGGCTGAAGATGGGTGAAATCCAGAAACCGGTCCTAGGATGCTTGTTTCCAGTCCAGCGAGGACCTGGCTTGACAGTTCGGGCTGGACTGTTGCCATGAGGCACAGGGTCAAGACTGATTAGCATATGGCTGGGTTTAAACTGGAATGGCATGGTGAGCAAGAAAACAATGGATTTAGGCCCAGATCTCCGAATTGGGGTGAATGTATGACATTGTTCTGCATTCTGTCCATCAACTGTTGTTTTTGCATTTATTTAGTCTGTAAGCACAATTTTCTTTAACCCCTTCAGTGCCCATGACGAGATAGTCTCGTCATGGAGCGCGGTTGCGCTGTGCCCATGACGAGACTATCTCGTCATGAACCCCGCCCGCTAATGAAACGCCCGGCACAGGGCGTGGAAAGGGCGGGGCACTGAAGAGGTTAATGAGTTTCTCCTGCTGCAGGCATGACATGCTTTACTGCAACATTCAGTGCACCATGCGCATTTTCACTTCCCAAACAGCCCGGGACAATGGCGGCCGCTTCTGTGAAATGAAATAGGTCTTGCATTTCCAAGTGTTTGAGCTATTGGCATTGTAATTGACAATGCCTTTTATTTATGTGTTAATCATCAATACAGATAAATAAAAGGTATTGTCATTTACAATGCCAATAGCTTAAACTCTCACAAATGCAAGACCTATTGCATTGCAAATGCTTGTTTTTTGTTACTGACAAGGACAAACGACTCTGGCAACCGAGTGGTCCAGAAACGAGACCCTGGGGTAAGGCCCTTTTTACCATTGGTCAGCAGAGCCAATTTGAGTTTGTTCAGTAAAAACCCTGTAACAAGCAGGTTTCTGTAGCTGATTCCAACACAATCATCAGAAGAATGCTGATGCCCCTTTTCCAGCCATAATACTCTTCTCACTGTTGATATTTCACCAAGCAATTGCCCACGGGCACCTGTATGCCTTGCAAGCCAGGGAATGACCTTGTTTTTCAAATCCTGACGCTCTTCCCTTTGTGAAGTATATGGGGGAAGTATGTTCTCAAGTACTATAAAGTACAGCGTGGCTGCTGATGGCAACTGAAGGTGTGTTTTAAGGCCTCCACTGCTCCCTGGAGTCTCTTGGGGCGAGTAACAGGGTGCCAGACTAACCACGTGACGTAATTGCATTGGGTTGATTCCCCCCTCCTCCTCTAGATCTCAGATTTCGTTGTAGAGTACCCTTAATATCTCTTTCAATTAACCCACCCTTTTGCCTATTACAGGCTCTTCCACCGATTTCTGGGTGGTCATCCCAAGTACTGCAACTCTCGGTCTCGGTGGTATAAGTGTTCCTCCCAGTTTCACATTTGGGTTCAATCTTGTTTATCAACCTTTCTTTGAGATTTTCGAGGTTGACCATTACTGTGTCACAGAAATCCAGGATTTTTCCTTCTAATTGAGTGTTGGGATGGAATAGTCCCTTGCACTGTGATGGACGTCCACCCCCTGCCCTGAGTGCCCCACCTGTTACGATGTCTGAATCCCTAATGCTTTTTTTTAATGTCATGGGCGAACTCAGATCAGCGTGGGCACCATGACATATGTCTGTCTCAAGGGTTGACGTTTTTGGACCGGGAGGGGTGCCCAAAATGCTAACCTCATAGTGTTGAAAGGGTACTGCATTTAAAAGGAGATAAGCAGTCTGAGTGTGGTGGTGACAGCATACCGTGTAGTGGTCAGAAAGAGTGAATAGGTTATTTTGTACCTGTGTCACTGGAGTGAAGTCTACAGGTTCACTCATTTAAAGTTCAGCTGCTGTGTGTTTAACTCACCCTGGGCCTACATCGGGTTGGTATGTAGTGCTGCACAATATATATTTGGTATACATGTGCTGGGTGTATGTGTACCTGTGAATGGTACAATACAGGGATAATGCAGTACTGGGCTGTGCATGTGTATTATATGCATGTACTGGGTGAATGTGTGTCTGCGAAGTATACAATAAATGAAGGATGTAGTTCTGTGCAGTGCGTGTATTCTATATGCATGTTTTGGGTTTCTTATGACCTGTGAGTGGTACAATACATGGAAGTTTGGGTTCCATTTTAGGAGACCCAGGTCTGAATGGAGAAACATGAGGAAAGGAGGTAGAGGAATTCCCCCGACAGATGTGTGTATTGCTGCATTCCGGAAAGCTGAGTGAGACTCACTGGAAGAGAGGAGAGCCAGACTCTCCAGTACACTTTAAACAATGCTCTTAGGTTTAAAGAGAGGTCACTGGGAAGGGGCCTGGGCACATCTCAGGAAAGAGATGGGACTAATAAGAGAATCGTAAAGAGTGGGGCTGAGGCCCTGGGCTAACCTTTTGATGCACATATCACACTGGCTGACATCCAGGTGTAAACCTCTGGTCACTCCCATTGCCTGTGTTGCCAGGCTGTCAGCTTTGGGGTCACTCATGCTGTGACATACTGCTTATAAGAGGAAGAGAGAGCAGAAGAGAGGGCACTGGAGCACCTGGACCTGCCTGCTTTCCAAGACCACTGTGCCCTGTGAGGAAAAGGAGAGTTTTTGAGGGAGCGAGGTCCAGTGGGAGAATCCTTGTGAGTGGATCCTCATAGTGAGGTGCAAAGAGACAGCTGCTGCACCAATTGGGTCATTGCTCATCTGCAGGAAAATGTTAGTGACTCCTGTATGCCAGTGGAGTGCCACCACAAAGTGAGTTGTGATCATTATTTCACCAAATGGGTCATCACCCATGTGCACTGTTAAGTCAGCAATGCCATATGTCAGCAGGGGCCTCCGTGAAGAATGCTGCAGTGACAATCGGGCTAATGTACATATGCAGATTTAATTTGGGGATCAAGTCGGTGACCCCGTATGCCAGGTGGAGCTGTGGTGAAGATTGCTGCTGTGCTGATCTGGCAGAGAAGGAACAGACACCCCATATACTAGAGGGGTACACCAGGACCATGCAAGAAGCATGGGCTGGTTGTTTACAGAGGATAGAGGCCACCGTAGTGATCCTAGCAGGTTCTGGGCCATGACATCCTCCCGCAGCCCCCCTGGGCCGCGTAAGAAAGACTTACCGGAAACAGCTGCTACAGCTTCAGCACCCACGAAGGAGGCACGCTCAGTGACTCCAGGCGCTCAGATCCTGCTGGTGCGGGTAAGACTGATTTAGGCCAGGCAGCCCGAGGAACGTGCTTACCAGATAAAACTTTGGCTCTGTAACACTTTATTAAAAAGTCATGGTGGGACTCCTGAGACTCGGACTAGTAGAGGTGCTTAACCTGAATGTTGCCTATAGTGAATGGGGAATAAGCACTACCACTAGATGGGAGTGAGTCTCAGGGACCTGCCTATGAAACACTAGAGCCCTGACCTAAGGGGACTATATGTATTTTTTGTGAATGTCGCATTCTACTTTGTGGGCGCATATAAATACTCCTTTTATCATAAAAGCAAGTATTTGACCGGCAATTGTTTATTGCAACTGCTCTGCATATTTTGAGTTGTGAGCCTGTGTTCACTTCCCTGTGTCTACCTCCCTCCAGTAAGCTTTGGACTGTTCCACCCATGCTACAACTGAGAATCAATCAGTGGCTTTGTAGAGCGTGGCTAATCACCTAGGAGGGAATCAATTCGCTGCGGGTCGTGCTGGTTCACAATGGAATCATTTGAACAGCCAGGTCTCGAGTGGCTTCTAGAATTCTAGGAGAGAGGCGGATGTCCGGAGTTTCAAAGGGCGGTCGTTCCAGGTTTTCACCACCAAGTAGGAAAAAAATCATCCTCTGCTTAAGCATCAGTGGATGCGGGGGTATGGGCGAGAGAGAGAATGATGCGGACCGTAGGAGTCTGGATGGTTGGTGGTAGTGCAGGCGGTGGTTGATGTAGGCTAGACCTTGGTTGTGCATGGCCTTGTAGGTGTGGTCATCAGCTTGAATTGGCATCTTTTCTGTATGGAGATCCGGGGAGTCTCCTGAGGGTGAATCTGGCTACGGAGTTCTGTATGGTCTGGAGTCTCTGTAAAATGTGTGTGGTGATTCCTTCGCAGATTGCATTGTCGTAGTCCATTCGGCTGGTGACTAGGGCTTGAGTGACAGTCCGTCTGGTGTTGAAGAAGAGCCATTTGAAGATTCTAAATAGTATGTGACGAGTGAGCAAGCAGGTAGAGGAGACTGCGTTGATCTGGGGTTTCATAGATAGTTTGCTGGCTTGGATTATGCTCACATTCCTGGAGTGGTCTGGTGGTTTGGGTGAGTGTCCAAGTTCCGGGGGGCCACCAGAAGTCTTTCTAAGGGGTGGTGTTGCTGCTGAAGATCAGCACTTCCATTTTGTCCGTGTTGAACTTCAGGCAGGATCCCTCATCCAGACATGCACTGTCATGCACTTGTGGAAGTTGGTTCTTGTGGTTGTGGGATCTGCTGAGATCGAGAGGATGAGCTGGGTGTCATCTGCATAGGAGATGATGTTTAGTTTGTGGACTCTGATGATGTTAGCCAGGGGGATCATGTAGATGTTGAACAGTGTGAGATGGAGGGAAGATCCTCAAGAGATGCTGCAGATGATGTCCTTGTGTTTGGAGGTGAATGGCTGTAGTTGGACTCTCTGCGTTCTTCTGGTAAGGAAGGAGGAGATCCACTTGAGGGTGTCTCCTTGAATTCCGATGACGCAGCCTCTTGATCAGGATGTGGTGGGATACAGTTTTGAAAGCTGCTGAGAGGTCAAGGTGGATCAACGCTGTTGTTTCTCCCTGGTCTAGGAGGTTTCTGATGTTGTCTGTAGCTGCGATCAGGGCGGTTTTGGTTCTGTGGCTGGTGCAGAATCCAGATTGGGAGGTGTATAGGAGATGTTATTCCCCAAGTGTTTAGTGAGTTGGTGGTTAATGACTTTTTCCAGGACCTTGGCGGGAAAGGGGAGCAGAGAGATGGGGAGGTAGTCTTTGAGTTTGCTGGGGTTGGCGGAAAGCTCCTTGAGAAGAGGCTTGAATGCTGCGTGTTCTTAGCCCTCGGGGAAGGTAGCTATGGTGAGAGAGGAGTTGAAGAGGGTGGTGAGCTCACTCCAGATCCTAGTGGTTCCGAAGTTGAAAATGTGGTGCAGATTTTATGATGGAGGTGGTGTCCTCAGGGGTGAGCTGGTCCCAAGTGGTAAGTCGGCGGCCCAGATTAGCTTCGGTGAGTGTGTGGAGGCAGAGGAATCCAGTAGGTTTGAGCTGGGTTTCTAAGTTTTTGTAGATGGTGGAGATCTTGTTGTGTAAAATGTGGGCCAGTGTGTCGCACAGTGCTTGGGAAGGGGTGATGTTGTTTTCCGTGGCTGCTGGGTTGGAGAACTCTCTGACGATGTTGACAAGTTCTTTGCTGTGCTTGGAGCTGGCCTTTATGTGGTCAGCTAGGGCCTTCCTTTTCCTTTCTCTCAGTAGCTGGGTGGTAGTGGTAGAGGGCTGTTTTGAAGGTGGTCCTTTCTGCGGCGTCCTTGCTTGTGTGCCATTTCCTGTCATGACCCATGCAGTCACTTTATTTTGCTCTCAGCTCTTTGTTGTACGATCTGGCCTGTTTATTGGATCTCTTGAGTCTCCTAGGCTTGACTTTGTTGGTGCAGTTGGTAATCCAGGAGTTGAAGTTTCTGACAGCCTAGCCCAGGTTGGATGTAGCATGCGGGTGGGATGCATTGAGGGCTTCTGCCCATTGCCTTTCTGAAACTTTGCCCCAGCAGCACTGGGGAGTGCTGAGCGGCTCAGGGGAGGGGGTGGGGGGCTGGTGATGTAGAAGTGGACAATGGCGTGGTCCATCCAGGGGAGTCCGGTGATGTAGCTGTACTTGACTTTAATGCCGGATGCGAAGATAGGGCCTGCCTGTGGCACAAAGTTGTGCATGGGGCAGGTGATGAGTTGGATGAATCCAATGTTGTTCATGCTCTTGAGGAGGTTGGCAGTGTTGACATTGTTGACGTCATCAACGTGAAAGTTTGGAAATGCGACGAAGATGTAGTCTTTGGAGTCTATGTCGAGCGGAGCGATGAAGATTGAGAATGGCGTTGTAGAAGCTGGGGCGTGGTCCCAATGGTCTGTAGATGAGGGCCCCTGATGGTGGCTATTCCGTTTGTTTGGAGTTTGAAGTTGAGGTGCTCCATGGAATAGGTGGTGTCGTCTGTAGTGGTGCTGCAGTGGATGTGTTCTTTGTGAATGATGGTGATCCCTCCTCCGTGCTGAAGTGATAATTGGCTCTGTTGGCCAGGATCCATAGTAGGTCAGGCCCAGGAACATCAGGAGTAAAAGAGCTCAACCCCCACGGTTGGGCCCAGTAACCCCTGCTTGCTCCAGAGCCCTCTCAACAGGGTTCTGGCATTGAGTTGCACACTTTTTCATGTAATAATTGTTGAATTAACAGATGCTGGTTCCTTCCTGTCAGCTGGGGATTGCGTAGCTGAGGACTGTGTGCCCAAGCATGGGTCCACAGAATGTGCAGCGTCAACTAACTGAGCTGAGTCGACTTTTGTTAACCCTTTGACATGCTGTAGACAGAAAGGGTATTTGTTTTGTTAAAGTCATGCACTAAAGCGACATTCTCTCACTTACTGGGACTAATGTTTGATATAATTGTATGTGCACAGTGAGGGGCAGGATCAGCTTGTAGAGACAAAAGCAACATTGCTGCTAAGAAGTAGACTCTTAAAATTAAGAAACACATCTGGCAGAATCTAGCGCATCATACCGCCTTTCTGCCGTGCTACCTTGCACCATAAATAATGTTGAGATGGCATTGCAGGGATTCGATCATATGACCTGCATGTCACAGATGATGTCTTTGTTGATCGTTTGACTCGCTCTTTCAAGCGTTGGTGATAAAAAGTCAAGGATAAAGCAAAGGATAGGAACACTTTTTAGCATGGGTCAAAATACTGCGACTCCAGCAGAGACACACACCAACAGGAAAAAAACTGGACCAAAAAAACAAAAAACTTAAAGAACAATAAAAAATAAGTTGCAAGAAAAGAACAGGGAGATGGAAATATGTGTACATCCAGGTAACAATCCAGTTCGAAAGTGAGGGGAGTGGTAAGTCAAAATTGACCCTAGTGAAAAATCTCTCAGACTAAGCATCAACATTCTTGGAGACTAAGGGCCTCATGTAGGAAGCCAAATACCGGTCGGTAACGGCCGATTTTCGGTAATTATACCGTTACCGACCGGTATTTTGGCTTTTGAGATGTAAGGGGAGAATTTCATGATTCGGTATTTACCGAATCGGTAAAATTACCGAATCGGTAATATTACCGATTCGGTAAATACCGAATCATGAAATGAGATGTAGGGGGAGTGTGTGGTGGGTGTGGGGATTCGTTATTTACCACCAACTAAAGGTTGGTGGTAAATGACGAATAGGTGACAAAAAGCATTTTTGTGCACGTTTAAGTGTGCAATGTGGCAGACATACATGCCCTTAGGGCATGTATGTGCGCCACATGTGCACACATGGCCGAATCAGGGGTGCAACAGGGTGTCAATGTGACACCCTGCCACCCTTGCATGTGCTCCCCCATTACCGAATCGGTATTTACCGATTCGGTAATGAGGCATACCTTCCCATCAATGGGAAGGTATGCCTCATTACCGAATCGGTAAATACCGATTCGGTAATTACCGAACTTTTCCGAATCGGTAATATTTACCGACTCATTACCTACATTGCATTTACCACTTCATAAATACCGAATCGGTATGATTCGGTATTTATGAAGTGGTAAATGCAAGCCCACCTACATAAGGCCCTAAATCACTTAGGAAAATATTATCATTTAGGTTACTTTGAAATTATTATTTGCTTCTATTTCTGATTCCTATTTGTTTTGGAGCTACATTTTTAGCAGGTTTCCTTAATGGGTTTTCAGCCTACATTGACCCTAATTTTCACTTTACATTGCAATCTTCCAATTATTAATAATCACAGCTTACTTCTCAAATGCACATCACAAGTTACATTATTCTGAACAAATTCTAGTCACCCCCTTTGATTGTTTAACTTGCCTGATCATCTACCAGTGACATATATTTAATAATAACTAACTGTATGCCTGCTTGATTGCTGTAAAAAATTGTATTATTAATCTTTTCAGGGTGAAACGTTAAAGTCACTGAATTAATCTCAGTTCAAGCCCCTGGTAGCCATGGCACAGAGCAGATAGGCTTAATTTAGGGTAATGTGTATTTATGCAGTACCAAAACAGTAATAAAGTCAAAACGCCAAGCAATAAAAATTTCAAACGGAATTAGAAAAACAAAGTAAAATGTAATAAACAAACCAAAATAAAAAAATGCCAATAAGGTGAAATGGAGATATGAATTTTTACATTTTAAGCAGCAATAGCGTCAAAAAAGTGCTATGCGCCAATAATAGTCTATGGTCACAGGGACCTAGGAGTGATGTCAGGCTGACAGAGATGGAGGGTGGGTCGATATGTTAAAGAGGTTTGTCTCAGTCAAAGATCTTACCTTCTGACTTACTCTTTTAAGTCCCAACTTTTCACAATTTCTGGAGCAGCTCCTCCAGCTCCCATCTATGGCTCACAGGACCTCGAGGGCAGCACATAGTAGCCCGGACTCACTTCAGCCGAGACCAACAGCAAGGTAGTCCAGGTTCTGTTGCTCTTGGTCAGCAGGGCAATGCAAGGAAAAGGGCTATTGTACCTTGATGTGTTCCTCTAACCACACAGGAAGTCAGCCACCTAACCCTGGGAGTCCACGTCTTTGTCTTGGGTACAAGGGGGAACAGACCCAGTCCTTCACAGTTGGCGGAGCAGGTGCAGTCGTCATTTGTTCTTCTGCAGGTTCAGAAATTGTTCTGTCCAGGTGCCTTGTGATGCCACCTTTATGCCTGGAACTTGCTAGTGAGTGAGGGTGACTTCTGGGCATTCCCTAAGGAATGGAAAGAAAAGCAACCTACTCACATTTTCAGTAGTTCCTGTTTTGCCTCAATAAAAACAGGCCCACGATGTCATGTGCCTCGCCATTTTCAAGAAATTGAAAGTCTTCATTTATATTAAATATGAGCCTAGAGGAATGCATGTTTGTAGTGGAGTACACTGTAGAAATCACTTGTGTTGTCCCACACCTAACGCTAAAATCCAGTTTGAAGCAGGTACTGTACCCAAAACTAAATCAGAGATAGTCAGATAGGGCAAAAGAAGGGTCCTTCAGCAACTAGATAGGGGATACACAAGAATCATGCTGGCGTCTTGTTAGATATCTTTCAGGTGAAAGTGTTAAATGTAGCTCAACAGACCTTTCATACAGGATTTGACACTGCAGTGCCAACAGAATGCTCACAGACCCCACCCTACAAGCAATTCTATTGAAG
This sequence comes from Triturus cristatus, assembly GCF_964204655.1. NCBI lineage: Eukaryota > Metazoa > Chordata > Amphibia > Caudata > Salamandridae > Triturus > Triturus cristatus. The sequence continues at coordinate 1,399,892,512 of NC_140591.1, forward strand.
TCAGATGAGTTGTCTTTGCTTTGTCAGGCACCTGGGAGGAATGTCACACCTGTTCCCAGTCAGAGCACAGGCTGGTAGTTGTTGGAGAGTTAATGCAAACTATCCTCCAGGAACGCCAGGCAGAGAAAAGGTAACTTCCTAAAAGTTACTTTCATAAATATTTATTAAAAACCAGTATTCACAATTTAAATACATTTTAATATCTAACACAAATTGTGGTTAAATTATTTTTCTAGCCAGTCCCTTTCCCGAGTTAGCAGTATTAGTATTTTAATCTTCACTCTGGTTTTCTACACAGTATACCAAGGCCTGCCATACCGACATTTGCTTTTTACCCCTTGTCACTTTAGGGACGTGGGAATATTAATTTTCTGCCTGTCCCACTTTTAATTACTATGATCTCTGCTTTCTGGGCTATAAGACTTAAATAGGGAGGACTTACTAATATTTAAAAGGGAGGTATTTACTTGTCAAAAAGAGGTATTTCGACAGGCCACACTGCATTTTTTGCACTGCAGCAGTCAGGCTGCACAAAGTAGGCCTGTAGACACTGTAGTGGGTGGCACAATAGGTGCTGCAGTCCATACGTGGGCTTTAACTTCATGGCCTGATTGCACTTTCTACATCTTTAACTAGGGGTTGATAGGCAATTAAAATGTACCAAATAGAAATAAGCAAATTTAACCATGTTGAAAGGGAGAGCACAGGAACGTTACTCCTGTTTAGCAGGAGCAAGCTGCACAGAGTTGTAAAGCCAGCAAAAATGGGGTCTAGAAAACGTTTTCAAAAAGCAGGGTCAGCACGCTGAAAAGAACAATTTCATACAATTCTCAAAGCAAAAGCTGTTTTCGAAACAGAAGCAGGGAAGACAACCTTAGGGGTCCAAATCACAAATAGCATTTTGTAGAATTTAAAGCAATACTACACTGTTACTTTTCAGGAACTACAAAATGCAATTTGAAAATCTATTGCCAGCGACCTCCCCCTCTGAACACGTAGGTATATGCTTTTGTAGTAAATATAGGAATGACTAGGCGAAGTGCTGGGAAAATGGGGGATATTTAATACTATTGGGATGTTTAGGGAAGGACACACTAATACAAACACACCTACAAAAAGTTTAAGACCATTGCTTTTCACAAACTACATTTTTAAAGTTACTACAGCACAGCCTAAAAATTTAGAAATAGGTGTAACTCTGCTCTAGCCCAGCCATGGAGTAATTCAAGCAACACACTTGGCCATTCACAGGTACTATAGCACACTACCATAGAAAACATTGGAGGCAAGGAAATACAATTTAGATATGATATACATATGCCATGGCCATGAAAATAAATGTAGTCCAATAACATGTTATTCAGAGCAAATGTACTAATAAGTGGGAAACAGTCGGAACACGGCGGTCTAAACCATGAGTGTTCTGAGTCTGCAAGCCCTACCACGCATGCCTTACCCACGCATATGCCTTAACCATGCATGTGCATGGTTAAGGCATATGCACGGTCTAGCTGCTGAACGGATGGATGGAAGCAGGGAGTAGTGAGGTAAGAGGGCCTGGGGGTGGGCTGGGGTACTTTTGTGGGCTGGAAGGTATGTCGGGTTGTTTTTTGGGCTGGGTCGGGAATGTTTTGTGGGCTGTTGGTGGGTCGGAACTATTTTGTGGGCTGGGGAGGAGCAGGGTTATTTTGTGGGCTGGGGGTAGGTTGATGTTGTTTTCTGAGCTAGTTCTGTGGGCCGGGCGGTGGGTCGGGTTTGTTTTGTGGGCTGGGGGTGGGTCGGTGTAGTTTTCTGGGCTGGGGGTTCGGGATAGTCTTCAGAGAGCAGGGTTGGAGGTAGTTTTCAGGGCTGGGGGTTTGGGGCTAGTTTTCATGGCTGGGGGGGTTTGGGGCTAGTTTTCAGGGCTGGAGGGATGGGGCTAGTTTTCAGGGCTGGGGTGTCATGGGTAGTTTTCAGGCCTGCGGGTATCGGAGTCGTTTTTAGGGCATGAATGAGTGGTGGGGTTGTTTTTTTAATTAGGGGGTTAGGCTATTAGGCCTCAGGGCAGGGGGAGTAGTGGTCGTTTTTAAGGCTTAGGGGAGGGTGGGGCAGTTTTTTAGGGCTGGGTCAGGGCTGGGCATGGTCAGGTTAATTGACAGGGTCTTAGGTATCAAGGCAGAGGGAGGACACTGCGTGGGGGTTGGGCGGGGGTAGAGGTATTTGCACCTCAGGGCGGGAGGGTGGCAGAGGGGAGTTTGTACCTTAGGGCAGTAGGGAGAGGGGCGGCACATTAGTCACGCATGCCCCGTTACCATACATGCCTTTACCACGAACATTTGTGGTAAAGGCATGCATGGTAAAGGAATGCATGGTTAAGACGTGGTCGTTATTCAGACTGCGTTGTTTTGGCATGCGTGGTTGGGGAATTTGTGGTTGCATCATACAGCCCTAATAGGTACATATTCAGACATTTATTACTGCTGCAACAAGATCATATTCCTAATTATTAGTTACTTTAGGGCACAAGATATAGTTGCTTAAGATAACTATAACTAGAGAATTTCAGTGGTTTTGTTAATTTAAAATGGTATGTTTTAACTGACACTTTCACATAACCATAAGGTCCCTTTAACCTTTGTGTTTGTCAGCGAATGTCTAAGGTTTTTTAAAAATGTGAAGTAGCATATTATTACAATTCCTAACTATAACATCACTATAACCTGTGCTTTTTTCAGTGGATCTATATTTTTTTTAAATGCAAATTAAGATGCTGATGCGTGACATTGGGTTGGGCATCCTACACCCCAATGCACAGCATTTAGCCATGCACAGCATTCAGTTGGACACACAACCTGGCTGGTTGCCAGAAAATACACCCAACACTTTGGTGGGTCCCAACCCTCTCTCTACAGATGGCCTTTGCCAGGCTCTGCACTGAACCCCCACAGGGTGACTATGTGATGTTGTGATATAAAGAATGGTTTTTTAAGCAAGGCAGATTTACTTACTTTGTCAAAGAATCAGAGCACCAAAATATAAAAAGTGGGCCTATTTGCTTTATCAAGGGATCAGCATATCAGCATACATAAAACAAACCTATTGTCTATTCACACATTAAAATATCGAATAAAAGTAACTATCATAAAAAGAATTCATAAAGTTGTATTTAAAAAAACTTCAGCATGTCTTTGAGTTTAAAAAAAACATTTTTCAGCCCGCAAAATGCAGCCATAAAAACAACCACAGGAGGGCCCTTCACTCCAACTGAAGAGCATAAAGCTCCGGCTGGTAGTATGTAAAAAAATATGGTAAGTGTTCTCCTGTGGTCATGGAGTTAATGACTCAAGGAATTAGAATTTTTTTAATGTTGCTGGGGGCTGCTGCAATTCCTACAGCCCCCAACAACATTAGAAAAATACTTGGTGGTGTCCCTGCCCCTTTAAAAGGCACTGCCAAGCTAAAAGCAAATCAGTAAAAAGCCCACGCAGGGCACTATGGGGTGCTCATTACTTGGAGCAGTGAATAATAAGTGAGTATCACATGATAGTATTCTTTTATTCCGTTTTTTTAAAAACGTTTTTTGGGTGCCTTGGTGTCCACCTGCAAGACCCACATCGTTAACTTTTATTGGGGGCTGTGGGGGAGCACCAGAGCCACATGGCGTCAACTCCTCCTTGAAAGTGGCCCCATGGGCTACGCATGAGCCAGCAACATGTTTTGTTTAAAACTAAAATTATAATAAGCCAACTCACAGCACCCCTCAGCATTTTTGTACAGTTGAAGCTGTGGAGGGAACCCCAGGGCCCACATGACCCAGCCAGCTCCCTGCATGGTAGGAGCCGGTAACAAGTTGTTTTTTCACTGGGATGACCGGATGCCCACCTGAAGCACCCTACTACATTTTGAACATTGGAAGCTGCCGGGGGAGCCCAAAGGTGCCCACAGCCCTGCTAGCTCCCCTACCTGTACCCATCGCAGTTGCTGCAGGAGCAACATTGCTCCGACTCGGTGGAAGCAGCTTTTTATTTGCTCCAGCCAAGCAAGAGCAATTGTGCCTCCCTGCCCGTGAGAGCGCTGGCAGGAAGAAACTTTTGTGCTCCCAGAAGACTTAACTGCCTGTTCTCTCATGGGCGGGGAAACTATGATGTTTTGGGCACTGAGGTCCATGGGATATGGCGACTGAGCCAGAGCAGATGAAAGGGGAGGTGGCCCAGGGGCCCAGCAAAGGTTTGGGGTGGGAGAGACTAATTTCCCTTCCCCTAATTATCTATATCACTATGAGGTTTCTTTTATAGACTTATACTTTACTTCCTAAGTTAGGCTGTAGAGGCTCATAGTGCGGCGTGCATTGTATTCAAAAGTAGGACAAGTGTAATTAAGTTGTACATGTCCTGACAGTAGCACGTTTTGTTTAAAACAAAAATTACAATAAGTCCACTCACAGCACCCCACAGCATTTTTGTACAGTTGGAGGTGTGGAGGGAACCCCAGGGCCCACGTGGCCCAGCCGGCTCTCTGCATGGTAGGAGCCTGCAACAAGTTGTTTTTTCACTGAGATGACTAGATGCCTGCCTGAAGCACTCCACCACATTTTGAACATTGGAAGCTACTGGGGGAGCCCAAAGGTACCCACAGCCCTGCTGGCTCCCCTACCTGTACCCATCCCAGCTGCTGCGGGAGCCATATTGCTCCGACTCGGTGGAACCAGCTTTTTATTTGCTCCAGCCAAGCGAGAGCAATTGTGCCTCCCTGCCCGTGAAAGTGCTGGCAGGGTGAAACTTTTGTGCTCCCCAAAGACTTAACTGCCTGTTCTCTCATGGGCAGGGAAATTATGATGTTTTGGGCACTGAGGTCCATGGGATATGGCGACTGAGCCAGCCCAGATGAATGGGGAGGTAGCCCAAGGGCCCAGCAAAGGTTTGGGGAGGGAGGGACTCATTTCCTCTCCCCTAATTATCTTTAGCACTATATTTGTTTTTTATAGACTAATACTTTACTACCTAAGTTAGGCTGTAGAGGCTCATAGGGCAGGGTGCATTGTATTCAAAAGTAGGACAAGTGTAATTAAGTTGTACATGTCCTGACAGTAAAAAACTCCTCAAATCATTTTTCACTGTTGGAAGGAGTTTCTCTCCCATTGACTAGCACTGGGTTACCTTAATTCATGTATTAACTGCTAACTTTAGATTGAGAGCAGATATGGATATGCTATTTACATTCAAATGAATTGTTACAAGCTCTAGAAAGCCACCAGAGTAAATGTACATTTATTCCTCTAGGAGTATTGTCTACCTCAGGCCTATCTATGGACACACAAAGAATTGTGAACGGATGTCCTCACACACCACCAGGTGCCATGCTTCATCACAGGACTCACTTGCTCTGCAAAAGCCTGGTTTTATGAAGTGCGGGCCTGCACATTATAGTAAGAAGGCACTTCTAACTATTGAACCTGTGATGTGAATACATAAAAACCAATGTGATACATCAAAACTACATTTCAATTTGAGAGAGATATCACTTACTATTAAAAACCAGCGCAGAGACTATGGGAACCAGTACCTCATCCCCACTTAGACCATCAACATGTTTCTGCCTCTTGGATCACAAGAGTCCATGGCATTGGAACACAGACTGATATTGTGGCATACAATCCTGTTAGTGCTACTATTAAAATGGGCAGAGCTTTGTTGTACTGAACTTTCCTAAGTCCCTAGATAATAACAAGCAAACACAAAGTTTACAACGATAGGCTGAAAATGACAGACAAACACTTAGCATGTACACTTGCATGCACAAAATGTGGGTGTGACACTGCACTTGTGCATCACATGCTACATATTAAAATGATGTGAGGCTAGCTTACACCATCTTACCCTAACCGTGGGTCATCTGTTCCCCATGGAGGAAGCGCTCAGGAACCGCTGTACTAGTCACACACTGTGTCGGAGGGAAATAACAACCATCTTCATTGTAGTCCCTTGTTACAAACACAATTGAGATAGTAGTGCCAGAGATCCATCTCTCCTCACTACATACTTACTACTTCAAGGTGCATCCCTCATTGATCACCTAACACTGCTCTCTCTTTCCTCCCAATTATTAGGGAAATGGCATGTGTCAAACTATTTCTGTGCCAGTGAACGCCCCTCTGATTGGAGGAGCACTCGAATTATGATACTTCTTAGCTGTGTTTCAGTTTTGGTTACATATGTAGTCATATGACCCGCAGTAGATTACAGACCTGCAACAGCTGTGAGTGATCCAATAGACTTTGTTCTACATATGCGCTCCTCACTGGGTGGCCATGTGAACATGGACGCTGTGAGCCTTTCGACCGGTCGGACCCTGTGGGTGTCTCCCTCTACACATCACAGTAGTGCAATGGCCAATGCAGTGCACTCATCCGTTCAGACGTCTGGTTTTTCGTGGCTATCGATCCCCACCCACAGCAATGAATGGTGGGAGGTGAAGTCTTGTATGAACCTCCCTTCTTTTCATGCTCAACACAAACAGTGATAGTCAACCTACTAAGTCCCAGTGGGTGTAATGCTATTTAGGCACTATGTTTTTACAAAAGAGACATTAGAGTTAAAAAGGGAATGTACAATGGGGCTTTTATTGATTTCAGGTCCAAAACTAATGTCCTACTGTATATGTGAAGGAATGGTGTTTTATGTTGTGATGCCAAAGGGTCATAATACAAAAGAGAGACTGCCTAGTCCCAGCTCAATGCACTCAGTGCAAATATGTATATCATATCTATATCAAATATCTATACTTGGTATTTAACTAATAGCAACAGTGCTTCACAACTGTAACCATGGTATCACATCATTTAGACCATTTTCCAAGATCTCAGTACACCCACATGGTATACAACCTTTACAACGCAACTTTTACAACGCACTACACTTACAACGCATTTTTTACAACGCAACATCCACTACAACGCATTCCATTACAACGCAGGACACTACAACGCATTTTTAAAAACTACCTTTACAACGCATTCCATTACAACGCATACTACCTTTACAACGCATACTATTACAACGCATAATATTACATTAAAATCCCTACACTATCCAACACTTACCCTACTGTTGCACCCCCTGGAGTTAGAATAGTAATTTTTACCCCTATACTATCCAACACTTGCCCTACTGTTGCACCCCCTAGAGTTAGAATAGTAATTTTTACCCCTATACTATCCAACACTTGCCCTACTGTTGCACCCCCTGGAGTCAGATTAGTAATTTGTACCCCTATACTATCCAACACTTGCCCTACTGTTGCACCCCCTGGAGTTAGAATAGTAATTTTTACCCCTATACTATCCAACACTTGCCCTACTGTTGCACCCCCTGGAGTTAGAATAGTATTTTTTACCCCTATACTATCCAACACTTGCCCTACTGTTGCACCCCCTGGAGTTAGAATAGTAATTTTTACCCCTATACTATCCAACACTTGCCCTACTGTTGCACCCCCTGGAGTTAGAATAGTAATTTTTACCCCTATACTATCCAACACTTACCCTACTGTTGCACCCCCTGGAGTTAGAATAGTAATTTTTACCCCTATACTATCCAACACTTACCCTACTGTTGCACCCCCTGGAGTTAGAATAGTAATTTTTACCCCTATACTATCCAACACTTACCCTACTGTTGCACCCCCTGGATTTAGAATAGTAATTTTTACCCCTATACTATCCAACACTTGCCCTACTGTTGCACCCCCTGGAGTTAGAAATAGTCATTTTTACCCCTATACTATCCAACACTTGCCGTACTGTTGCACCCTCTGGAGTTAGAATAGTAATTTTTACCCCTATACTATCCAACACTTACCCTACTGTTGCACCCCCTGGAGTAAGAATAGTAATTTTTACCCCTATACTATCCAATACTTACCTTAAATCCAATGTAATATTATGCGTTGTAATGGTATGCGTTGTAAAGGTAGTATGCGTTGTAATGGAATGCGTTGTAAAGGTAGTTTTTAAAAATGCGTTGTAGTGTCCTGCGTTGTAATGGAATGCGTTGTAGTGGATGTTGCGTTGTAAAAAATGCGTTGTAAGTGCATGCGTTGTAAAAGTGTGCGTTGTAACGACCTACATCCCACCCACATATATCCCTGGGTGAACAATTGTTTGGTTATGTCCTGGGCATTTGCTGCCACTTTCTCCAGTACCACCCAGGATAGGTCATCATCATTGTGGTAAGCTTCCAAATAGTGTTGTGTCAATTTGGTGTTATTATTTTTTCATCTTATAGTGCTGCGATGTTCAGACACTCGTATCTTTATCTTTCGAGTGGTCGTGCAGAAATAAAGTAGGCCGCAAGGACAGGTGATCAGGCATACTTCATTTTCACTATTACAACTTGTTAGGCTCTTCAGGACCCAAGGTTCTTGTTTAATCCACCTACATCTTCTGCCAGTGTCAAGGGTTACAAATTGTGAATGTGTATTGCTTCCAGACAGTAACACAAAGTGGGCTTAGGTGTGGATAGGTGGGGAGGGGCTGCACCCTGCCCCACTTACCCTTCACACACAAAGGAACCTGACACCAGACCTGCCCTGCCTTTTGTCACCCCCAGACAGGTGAAGCCTTGACAGAATAAGGTGAAGATCTTTCCAAAACTTTATGTTGGGTAGAACAGGGAGTCCCCCCACAGAAAGCCCGGCATAAAGTATACATTTTGGACCTCCAGAGCCACTCTTCAGAACACTCCTGGACCTGTGGATGCTACAGCTGAAGGGCAGCCCTGCTGCCGAAGGACAGCTCTTCCACCTAAAGGATTGACTACTGTCTGAGAAGGAAGATTGGACCTGCTTGCCTTCATCCCAGAATTTCGCTAAGGTTCAATTGGCCCACCTCCTGTGTGAGCTACAGGGACACAACAAGCTTTAGAGGCTTCCATGAAATTGCTGAACTGACCTGCTGCAACTGGACCTGCCTGGACCTGCTGCTGGCCTCTGCTGGAGTGGGTCCTGATCCCCAAGAAGTGCCCCGCAGGTCCTAGCCTTTGGCTGTCATCAGTGAGACCTCCTCTTACGGAAACGTTGAAAATCCTTAAGTTTGGACTCTTAGCGACTGACTGGCCTGTTTGTGCCAAGACCCTGCCACCTGCAACGATTACCAATGCAAAGCTCTGTTCAGATCTGCACTACGACCACCAGTGATGACTGGCAATGCAAGAGCTGCACTTCACACTTCAACAACGCAAGGCCAGCTCTTAGCATTACAGCAAAGACCATCTACGATGCCCAATCTGCTATTCACACTGCTGCAACGACTTTCCACAATGCTCGATCTGCTCCTTATGACCTCGTACAATGTGAATGGAACTCTTTGCACCAGTTTGAGATGGTAACTCTTCAGCTTGACTAAGCTTCCTGTATCTGATCTGTACTCCACTGGGGTATGTCTGAACTTGTGACTTCCCCCAATCCAGCAATTTTAGATAACCGAGCGGCACTTTGTGCTCCTGGGTGCCATTTGCACCTAAACCTTTAAAAACTAATATCTTCAGTTTTACTGATATGATTTTTGTAAGTTCAGTGTCATTTTATGTATTGAAGTGTACTTTATTTATTAAATTGGTTTAAGGGTTTTTCTTGTGTTTTCACTGTATTACTGTTTGTGTGCCTAGACCCTGAGGCGTTGGCCAATTATAGGCCAATCTCTCTCCTTCCTGCGCTGGCTAAAATTGTGGAGAAGCACGTGCATACCATGCTCTCTGGCATTTTGGAAACCAACGATCTGCTTCATCCCACTCAATCTAGCTTCCGCCCCAATTTAAGCACCGAGACGGCGCTTTTGGAGGTGTCTGAAGCCATTAAGGAGGTACTGGATTCAGGAGGTAAAGCTATGCTTGTCATGCTTGATTTGTCGGCGGCCTTTGACACCGTCCCCCACGAGGGTCTCCTCGTCAGACTTCATGAGATCGGTCTGAGGGGGACGGTGTTCAGCTGGTTTAGATCATTTTTAGCGGGCCGTCGACAAACGGTCTGGGCCTCCTCAAGCTCTGCCGTGATGCCGCCTTTGGGAGTCGGAGTCCCGCAGGGCTCTGTGCTGAGTCCGACTCTTTTTAACATCTTTATGACTCTATTGGCCGCACTGGCGGAGTCCTTGGGGGCCCAGATCGTATCCTATGCCGATGATACCCAGCTCCTCTTTACGTGTGGGAAAGGAGAGGAGTTTGACGGAGAGAGTATTCGTGAGTGCCTTGGGGCTGTTTTCAAATGGTTCCAGCTGAACAGCCTCAAATGCAACTCAGATAAGTCTGAGGTACTCTTCTTCGGTTGTTCCTCTGATCCTGATTGGCAGGAATGGTGGCCGATTAATATGTTTCCTCCTGCACATTCCTCCCAGCAGGCAAAACATCTGGGAATTAAGATCGACAATGTTCTGACGCTGAGATCTCAGATCCTCGGTCTTATGGGAACATGTTTCGGCCTCCTGAAGATGCTCCGGAAGTTTCTTCCTTTGCTTTCAGAAGAGCACAGGAGGATCACTGTGCAGGCCTTAATTGGCTCCAGATTGGACTATTCTAACGTCCTATATCTGGGCCTACCGGAGTATCTACTACAGTGCTTTCAGGTGGTGCAGAATTCGGCCGCTCGGGCTATCTTCGGCCTTCATAGGCGAGCCAGTGTGTCTGGCCTTTTGCAGTCGCTTCATTGGCTGCCTATCCGGAAGCGGATAGTTTTCAAGGCGTTGACGCTGGCCCATAAGGCTCTTTATGCCTTGGGCGCGAAATATCTGCAACGGAGGCTCACCTTTTATCGCCCCGCCCGATCTCTGCGATCCGATTCTCTCTTCCTTGCGGTGGTGCCTCGAGTAAAGAGGGCCCGCGTAGGGGGTCGCTCCTTCAAGCTGAAGGCATCGCAGCTCTGGAATGCTTTGCCATTGGCTTTACGTAGCACTTCTAATTTGCTGACCTTTAGGAAGGGCCTTAAAACTTGGCACTTTGCCCCTTAGCATGTTCCCTCCTTAGTTTTGTTGTTTTTCTTTTATCCCACTGTGGTATGTTTTTATGCTTACAAGCTGCCAATAAAAAGCGCCGGGACACTCCAATGGAGTAGCCGTGCGCTATAGAAATCAAAAATAACATAACATAACATAACATAACAATATGCTGCTCTAATTTTAGCGTGACTGCTTTGTGCCAAGTTACCAGCGGCAAGTTTATTTAGTGACTTTTTGTTGTTCACCCTGACAAGCTTTGTATTTATTATTTGATTGGTTCTTTCACCCATCTCAATTAATAACCTAGTCTCTTACACTTCCCTTATATATAACAAGTTTGGTGGTCTGTTTTGCGGGCGGAGAACACAGTGCTACGTGTCCACGCCATGCTTCAGTGATGCATTCCGAAATGGGAATTATTTTTATTTTAAAAGCAGCACCTGTTCCTTCAAGGCACATGCGCTGCTTAAAAATGTTTTCTGTTTGGAATGTAGGGATGGATGTCTGCTGCCCCATGCAGGACACTATACTTTGTTTATAGCCAACCGAACAGAGTTGCAACAATTCTACCTGCCAAGTATTCATTAGGCAGGTAATTCTGTAACCTATGAATGGGCATTGTGGGACAAGGCTCACTATCAGACAGATCTCACCACAGAGTGGCATGCAGGCCGCAAGAAGTCAGTGCACAACAGTGCACACACTATTTGAGACCTGTCTGTTCATACATCAGACCTTCAATGTTTTGATTAAACAAGTAGAATTTTACTAAGGCAGAGAAAGTAGCCATGTGTTGAAGGGTTCGGCGCAGTGACACTTATAAAATGCACTTATTTATAGACCCAATTGTCAAATTAGAATTTAGTTATGCTCCTGCCCTCCAGGTTCATTCCACTTGATTTTGCGTTTTTGCTACCTCTGCCCTGCTTCTATTTTTGTTTTTTATTTGTATTCTTTATTTTTGCTTAACTTGCTCTGCTTGCTGCAACTATTTGTATTAATTATTCATTGTTGTTTGGTGTTTTTATATTTTTATTTTCCTCACTTTTTTGTCAGTAGCAAAGACAGAGGGGAAAAATGGAGGACAGCAACAGGCGGCCCATTGGCTTGGATGCTATGCAAGGCTGCCCAATAATTCTTCAGAGTAGCAGGTGGAAGCAATACTGTTTTGGTGCACAAACACCTCTCCATATGTTGGCGGCAGGTGGCAGTTCTGGGAAGGCTATCTCTTGCAGGAGCTGAAGAGCTGGAATTGAATGCTCCTAAAGCCAGATCTAGCTTAAATAGATAGACATCCCGGGACACAAATCCAGCCTCCTGCAGCCCCGCGACATAGAGTCACCAGCGGAAAAATCAAGTTTACTATATCTTAATTAGTACCATTTTTTAATTTATTTGTTATAGTATGAATACTGAGTTGTATATCTGGAGTAACGTAAGGCACCACAGGTCACTGCCTTGCGTTACTCTGCTCTGCCCCAAGGCATTCCATGGACAGAGCGTGGGTGTTACCACACATCCACCCATAGATTTTTGTGCATTCCCAGATTTACCATAAGTGTTAGACCTGGAAATGAGTCAAAATGCTATGCCTTCCCAGTGGAGGTGTATTGAGGAGAATTAGCTTTATTTCTTGTTTTTTCTTCTTTCTACATGTGCTGCCTTTGCAGCACACGTACAAAGAGGGAAAAGCTTACAAGAATTTTTCTTTTGCCGAAAAGTGTTCATTCCTTCACAAAATAAATCCTGCCTGCAATTCAGGCCCCCCTGAACCATGACGCTAGGGTGCCTGAGCTGGTAATAGGCAGACAAAAGTATGCCAGTGGAAGGAGAGAACAGAAATGTGCCATATAATGCTAAATATGGTGCATTCCAGCAATGCAACAAGGTGTCTTGCGCCATTGCGTTGCGTGAAATAATGATAAACCTGTCCCTCTATCTTTAAAGCTGGGGAATTTTGAGACCATTCTGCATTCTCAAAGAAACTGTAGATTTAGGGCCTGATTACGAGGTTGGCGGTGTGGGAGATGGCCACCACACCACTGCTCCGCTCTCACCCCGAAACTCAACCGCCAACTCCCACTAGATTAGGAGTCATATGCGAGCCTTAGCAAGGCAGCTCCATGGGAGTGCGCAAAGCCTGTTCTTGCATGGCATGGACAGCGAAGTCCATGCTGTGCAGAAACAGGGATGCATGCACACAGGAGGGCACACCATGTGCCCCCTGCATGCATCCCAGGCCTTGAGGCAACAGGGGGCCCTGTAGGGCCCATTTTGTTTCCTCACCACCACACTTTTTAAATAGCAGGTTCATCGACATGAAATCTGTGGCAGTGAGGAAACTCGTAATGTGCTTGGCGGTGCCCCTGCATATTGTGAGCCTCTGACCACTGCACCGCCGCCGAAAGATCACGTATACCTGGCTGTTGTGGCGGTCCAAGGGCAGTCCGGCTGCCAAACTTGTAATAGGGCGGTCGGACCACCGGTATGGAGGGTGCCGCACCGCCACCGTGGGTTTGGCGGTCCATCAGACCGTCAAATTCAGAATTAGGTCCTTAGCTTTTTTGCTAACACCCCATGACCTATTTCTGTGTTTTGTTTAGGCTATTTTTATCTATTGTTTGTCTTGGTGTCTGAGCTCCATGAAGCCTTTTCATACTCTGAGCATTTTCTAAATACTAACATAAATCAACTGCTAGCAGGAACTATGCAACCTTGATAAAAGAATGTTCAGTATTGAGCTTCAATTAACCTTGCAACAGGGATTCATTCCTATTTGAATTTTCTTGAGAGATGACTTGATCGTAATATTATCATAGCTCTTGATGAAACACATAGGTTACCTGATGATTGAGAAAAGCTCTTGCATTATAAGGAGGATGCATCGGCTGTCTGTGTGGGATATGGCTGTCATTAAGGTTACGTTTTGTCATATCTGCTTTTGGTTGATGAGATGTAAAGCATTATGCTGAAGGTAATGTTTGTGGGGAGACTAGTTAAGTATGCAGTACTCAGTGAGGCAGGCACATGGCTGATTTGCATAAAGTTAGTCTCACTCTGCACATCCGTGCTATAATGCCCCAATCTTACGATATCCCTCTCACACAGTTGGGTAATAAAGGAGCGCTTTGCAACCCTTCTTTGAGGAGATCCAGGATTTATAATGCTTCTTTTTAGGCTTGCCTTTAGACTGTCTAGGCTATACTGATTTAAGGAGGTTACTAGAAGCTTTTTATGTGCAGTTAAATAATTCCACAACCCAGGACAAACGTCTATATTTTTTGTTCCCTGCTGATTCTAATAACGTCCTTGGAGATGCTGTTTTAATAGCAAAATACTGCCATTCATGTTGGCGGGTGACATGAGGAGGAGGCTGTCAGTGTGAGGAGCAGGTCATTGCCGTAGCATGGTGAGATGGTTGCCACTGGAGCTTTGAGTTATTTGATTGTCATGGACCGTGGCTGTTGTGGTGAAGGGCGGGTCTTGTGTTGCCAGCCATTGCAGATGGCCACTGTTGGCATGAACAGCAGGTTCCCCTGGAGCTTGGCATTGACTGTTGTCGTGGAGGGTCGATTCTTTACATGAATAGATCATTTGACCTCCTTGAGAACCCCCAAAAGTTCTGTACTTTCACCTTTTCTTCCGGAGGAGTTCACACTGATGTCACCCAAGGGTCCAGGACCTGGGGTTACCTCTAGGGGATCAAGGCTCATTCCAGTCCAGAAGCAGGGTTCAGGCACATCCAGGCCAGTCCAGTTGTTCCTGGAGAGCTGGGCATTTGTTGGGAGGCCTCTGAAAGCTTGATGTGTCCCTATAGCTCACACAAGAGGTCAGACAACTGACCCTTGGAATGCCTCTGGGTAGCCTGAATGCAAGGCGAGTAGGTCCATTCTTCTTTCAGTCAGCAGGGCATTCCCTCTTCCTCAGACAGCAAGGCCTCCTTCTTCTGAATCTTCCAAAGGTATAGGTGTGTTCTAATGAGAGGTTTGAAGGTCACATTTTTATACCTGGTTCCAGTCTTTTAGTGGGAGAATTACCTGACTCTCAAAACTGGTTTGGGTCAGTTCTTCTGCTTCCCCTGGCTCCGAACTGCCCAGTGCTACAAAGTCAAGGGCATGTCTGGTATCAGCTTCCTTTGTGTGTGTTGCAGGGCAGGGCCTTTTGAAATGTAATTAGGGCAGGGTACAACTTCTCCCCAGATATCCTATCAGGAAAACCCTCTCCCCTCAAACCTAGGCTTCCTTTGTCTCACTGTCTGGAAGCAATACACAACCCACAACAGCAGAGCCTGTCATTGTCATGTGACCTAAACAGTGGCAGAAAGGCAAAGTTGATTTGGGCAGAAAAATGGCAACATTCTAAAAGTGGCACTTTCAGAACAGTAGCTTAAAATCTGCCTTTACCATTCAAAAGGATTTTAAAATACAATTCACTTTAGTGTGAACAGCATATCTATCTGGCGCCAAACTGAAGTAAGCGTAATTATATGGCCCAGTGTTAGTCTATGAGAGAAATAAGGAGTTTTTCATTACCAGGACATGTAAAACTTAAACACACATGTTCTGCTTTTTAAATGCAATGTACCCTGACCCATGAGTCTTTAGGGCTTACCCTAGGGGTGACTTATAAGTGTTAAAAAGGAAGGTTTATGCTTGGGAAAAGGTATATTTTCCAGGTTGAAATGGCAGTTTAAAACTGTACCACACACTTTAATGGCAGGCTTGAGGCATGTTTTAAAAGGCTCCTTTAATGGGCATCACAATGAGTGCTGCTATCCACTGGCAGCATTTAATTTACAGGCCCTGGGTAAATGCAGCACTAAGGACGTACACAAAATTAAATGTACCAATTAGGGGTAGCCCAATCTTGCCGTGTTTTGGGGGAGAGCACTAGCACTTTACCACTAGTTAGCAAGAAAAAGTGCACAGAGTCCTAAAAGTGAACAAAATAACGGGCTCAGCAAAGAAAGGGAGTGAAGGCAAAAATCTGCAGTGATCCTGGGACCCCTTTAGCAAAATAGCAAAACCAGTAGCACCTGAGCTCGGGGTCTGGGTACTTTGTGCCAATGGAGCATACCATGCATGGTACATTGCAAGCAGCAACGGGTTTGCTGCAAAGCACTATCTACTAAAAATGCTACAAAGGGCTTTTTGCCAAAATATTATTCCTCCTCGAGGTAGGCATAAAGTTGGAGAAAATATTCTTTCCTCCAGACTTTTCAAACTTTGTATGTGTCCTGTACTGTACTGCACCCTTATAAACTTAGTTTTAAACTATATCTAAGCATTGTGTTTTGTAGTGGAAGGGTACAGATTCAGTACAAATCCTTTGTGTGCATGGTGTAAGGCAGTCTATTAATGTATTTTGCTGCACCAAACTGCATGTTCTATAGATTGCCTCTCATCCAACCAGTTTAAATAGTTATATTTGTGATCTACAAGCAGCAGATCATTTGAGGTGGGCAACATTATATATAATTTGTGACTAGTCCTGGTGGTGCAGTCCTCTATAACCCGGCCGCTTTCATACATCTTTTTTCATAAACATAGATTACCATGGTTTGGTTTTTCACAATATATTGCTTACATATCACCTCTATTCCACATCTCTCTCAAAGAAATACACATCAGTTTTTTCCAGGCACTAAGTGTTCTATTATTCTAGCACTGAATGAAAGTTTTATTGTTATGTCTGTTATACTTGGGTCATTTGTCGCCGAATCATTGCTTCATCCAATTAATATCCACCTATTAACCTGCCTTTGACCTCTTTTTATGTGTCGTTTGGCTTGCTGCATATTGTGTTCCTTCTGCAACTGTCACCAGCAGGGATTTCAATCAATAGAAAGTCGAACAAATCATTTAGACAATTAGAGTATTGCCAAAAAGGACATCTTCATAATATGCATCTGGAAAATGAAGGCTGTAATATTGAAGAAGCAATCAGTGGTTATTTATTGGGATACGTTAAGCTATGCAATGCTGCTAGAGAGGATGTAATGTTTCCAGCCATTGAGCAAAGATGCTGGAGAGATGAACCGAGGATATGTACAGGCTGCGTTTGGCTTTGTTTAGATGAGGCTCAGAGCTCAAGTTAACATGTTGTATTGATTCCTGGCCACTGCTGCAATGGAACTATTGGGCATATCAGCAACAACCGGCGATAATTATCGCTAAGCGCACTTAGCGCTAGGATAATTATCGCCGGCTACTGTTGGTTTTTATCGCTGAGATAGCGTGCTATTAGCAACGCTTACCTCAAAAGCGATAAAAATCCTAGCGCTAACTGCCTAACGTGAGATTATCGCTGCAAACCCAGCGATAATCTCACAAAATGTGGCAGTAGCTTGCTGATAGGGACTCACAAACTTAGCCATGATATCCACCTTCCATAGGATATCATGGCCAAGTCAGTCCTGAAGCAGGCGTAAGGAAAGTAGCGATAACAGGGGTTATCGCTACTTTTCTTGCCGCTATGCTTCATAGCGTGGGGCTTGATGATAGGAGAAATGTCGCTTAGCGACAATTTCTCCAGTCATGTCAGGTCAGGAATGCCCACTTTGCATCTCATTAGAGATGCAAAGCTGGGCGTTAGGAATTTGTGCGCTAATGCAAGGTTTCACACGTTAGCGTGACCTTGCTAATTCGGCGATAAAATTAGCGCCGCTTTTCGGCCGAAAACGGCCACAAAAGCAGCAATCATTTTCTATCGCCGCGTTGTAGATATGCCCCTGTATGAGAACATACTGGCAGGCGTTAAATAGCATTTTATGGGACCTTCTAGGAGTCCGAGAAGTTGTATCTTCTTTCATATTGAAGGACTAAATTTCAGCTGTGACTGGATGCTGGAAATCCTAGGACATATTATGAGACAGTTGATACAATATAACATGAACTTGGTCTGGGAGTGTGTAAATGAAAGGGTACCCATATATTTAAAGTTTCCCTTATTATGTGAACATTATAAAACTGGGCAGATGCAGACGGAAATTTTGTTTCGCAAATGTATTTCATTTTGTAATTCATTTATTCTGATTGATGTTACTTGTTTTTGGTAAAGAACTGTTTAAGCAAAATAAAAGAGCTATTACAATGAGCACCAACAGAGACTTGGTGAAGGGAGGGTGTTGCAAAAATAAACTGAAAGGAAAATAGAAAAGGGTGAGAAAGAAAATATAAAGACAAAGACAAAATTGCACGTGCTACAAAGGAAATGAGAAAAAAGATGAGTCTGCAAAGAAAGATATTGTAGAAGGAGGTGAAATAGATGAATGGAGATGCACGAAAACTGCACAAATGAAAACTGAGAAAAAGGATGATATCATTGGTAGGGAGATGGATGAGGAAGGAGGTGCAGTAATCGGCACAGGAAAGTGAATAGAGAGAAGCATTCCGGTAGTCTGAAAAATACAGAAGGGACATGTTTTGTTGTAGAGTTGAAAATGGAACTAGGAAGTTGTTGACCATATGCTTTGAAATAGGAAAGGGAACACTGGAAGATAATACAAAGACTAAGAACAAAGAAGTGACTAGGGTAGCGGGCCAGAGAGAAGAATTAGCAATGCATGGACAAGTCAGGAGAGAATCAATTTTATAGATGGAGACCTGGGGATTGAATCCCAAGGAGATGGTGAAGCAGAGGAAGAGAGAATGTTATGAATTTTAAAGGTGAAGTTTGGGGCAAAGTAAGCAAATGTGAGAGTAAAAGAAGACACACGATCAGATGATCAATGTGAGAGAAGCTGATTAAGGAAACAGAGTAGGCTTTGAGGAGGATGGAGGGACGTGTTCATGCACTTACATTATAGAGGATTAGCATTGAAATGAGTAGAGAGGGATCATAGAAACAATAAAGAGGAACTAGAGAGTCAAGTTTAGTGGGTGATCGGCATTTGAAAGAGTACCCCTTGGCCTCTCCCATTATCATCAGCTTGTCTTCAGAGCCTTGTCAAGCGAGTTCCTGAAAGGCGAGAACATATGTGTAAGCCTTGGATGGGGGGAAACAGTGAAGGATAGAGGAGGTCCAAAGCAGATGAGACAGACAAATTAGAATAGTGAAGTATTAGAGGGAAGTATGCCATGAGAGAAAAGAGGGAGCAAGGAAGGAAAAGCCATACATTATTAGGTCAAAACTGAAGAAAGTGGGGAAGGAAAGTGAGTGTGATGAGGGAGAGAGGAGACAAGGAAAAAGGGAATGTTGTGGTTTGTCACTGAAAGAGGAAGGAAGGATACACAGGTCGAAGTCTGTTAAAACAAAATAAGGTCAAGATATGAGCCAGAGACATAGGAAGAGAGAGACACAAGCAGTGTAATGTATGCATTACAAATTTAATTAGGCATCTTTAAATAAAACGATAGACCTCCTATTAAATAATGTGTCTGTTGTCTTGCTTTACCCCCTCTAAAGGCCACGCCTGCTCCTCTTTTGCCATCCTTGAGTAGGCTTTTAGTGGTCTTCTTTTGGGAAAACAAATGCTGATTGAACTCATCAACTGAAGAAAGAGGACAAAGACTTGCAGTAAAGTAGGGCAGCCACAGAGAGAATCAAGAGGACCTGGTGGGCAGCATATGAGCAAGAATGCAAGAAGCATAAGATGGCAGAATGGGGCAAAGTGATATTTAAAAGAGGGTAACATGAGGAGAGAAGGAGCTGTAGAGGATTCCAGTTAAATTAGTACAGGAGGCCTGCAGCCACCACTGGTGCAGATGACAAAACCATTTTGTGAAAAGGAGGAAGAGCTAGAAACAGCAGCAGGTGTAGCTATATTTATGCAGAAGGAAGAAGCTGAGGGTTGAGCACAAATAAAAGAGGAGTAGGGCCAGCAGACATATTACAGACATAATGAAAGAGGAACAATTAATATGGTTTTCAGTTCAGGAGCAGAGCAACAATACTGGGAATTATGCATTATATTCATGAAATGTCAAAGCGGGCCCTGGGCTGAACATCCTCGGTCGGTGAACAGGGGTGTAAACTTGATGTAAGTGTAATTTCAGGTTCACCTCTTAACCGGAGGATCCATGATGCAAGAACTCTGCATTATCTATAATTGCAAACAGTAACACCAAGTAGTTGCTGTATGTATGTGTATATACCCTTTAGCATTGTGTGTGTGTGTGTGTGTGTGTGTGTGTGTGTGTGTGTGTGTGTAACTAAAATAATACAAAAGGAGTGGTATCAGGTAGTTAGTTTCCTTGGTCCTGAAGAAAAGCCTTGAGGTACGGTTTGAAACATGTTGACCTTTTAGAAAGGCAGTCACATTATGACCTACATTTTCTTGTTCCCCCTGTTTCTAATCATACCGACTAGAGGCCTGAATAAATAGTAATGTATCTACTAGGCAGGTATTTTTAATCTCACTTTCCAAACAAGACCCCCCTACTCCTTTTTTTGTCACATTTTACATTATTTAATAAACAACAAAAAAGTGCTCCCACGTATCACGTAAGTCGCAGCATGCCCCGTTCCACAGCGGAACTGGATGGACCCAATTATAAAGCATGCCACGAAGGAGCAACCATAGTGGGTGAGGGTTATATAAGAAAACCTAGTGTTTCTATTTCTCTTATGGCGAGTTAGTCCATACAAACAGTAGGGCTCTCTTTGGTTCTGATACAGTTGATAGGAGGAGGAGTACCACTGATTCGGCCTCCTCTTTCTCCCCCTTTGTTTGATAAGGATGCAGAGATTCAGCCTTTGCCTGTGCCCTGTCCTAACTGCATATTATTAAGGGCCGTGTGATGTGGGCTCTTTGCAAATAGGGGTCAAACGCCACGGGCTGCACCCTGAGCCCAATGTGCCCTGATAAAGAAGGATGGAGAAGAGAGAGTTACAATGAGGTTGGCAGAGTTCTTACACCTAGACAGAGGCAGTGAGCAGTATACTTTTTTTTTAAACGTTAAAGTATAATTAACTGAAAAGAACTTTGTTAAGGAATAATGATGACAGAAATTCACCTAAGAAATGGGTTTGAGGATGGCATCAGAATATAATTTTGGGAAAATAGTGCAACATATATATTGGGGCCTAAATATTGTTTACAAAAATATCACTGCATTGGGGTGAATAATACAAAATGTACTCTCAAAATGTCAATATTTTGTAAGCAAGATTTAGGACATGATAGTTGTGTCAAAAATATTTCTGACAACAACATTTCGGCATAAACCATTTATAAGTGTAAAGTGAAACTAAGAACCACTAAGAATATGTAGCTCGCAGTCGCACACCTGAGGTCACTGATGTTATCTGAAGTTATATTATTCAAGGCCTCATTTATGAGATCGCTTATTAGATCAACAACACCTACACAGTACCAATCAACATCAACACAAAACCAATGTAAGATCAGCACAACACAACAGCACTAAAGCACATCATACAGCACAACTATACAACCAACTCCAAACACCTGTGGCACAAAACACAACTTTACACTACCTGCCATGAAAAACATCAAAAAGTAAGCACAGAACAGTAGAACAGCATTCACCATACCAGCTACTCATTCTCAATGACATACAACACAATGAGATAATCGGGTTCCTTTTACCAACCTGCGCCATCTTCATGACAAGCTGAATTATCAACTGAGCTTCATGATCAGCACCCCCACCCATCTGGCTCGCCATCTTTGGTGGCTCTCGACAAACACACAACCTGGACACCACCAGACTGGAAATCAAGAAATGCAAACAATTTAAAACAAGGGAACAGAACGTGTCCCCTGACACACCCAAGATCTAGAATGACATCTCCATATCCATCAGGACCCTCATACAAGTGAGATGACTTTCCCGCAACATCTAAGTGATGGAGACAGCACCGTCTCCTCTGAGAACTCAGCAGCCGCCTCTCCTGCCCCCCAAAAAACTCTCTGATTGTATTCATGCCTCTGGCCCTTTTCAGTGTCCATTGCTCCTGGATAGGGTTGTGCTATATAAATAGCACACCGAAACATAAGCGCACTGTTCCAACACAGTGCAAAACAGCAACACAAGCTATCAGTGCAACAAGGCTGCATCACAGAAAAGTAGCCCACTAACTTTACAGCAGACTAATCCTGTGAAAGTGAGATCCAATATACAATCTGAGGTAGAAGACTCTTTGAAAGAGAAGCCTTTCACTCCAGCTAAAAGGACATTTTAAGCCAGGCCCGGTACCGCATGTCTAACAGTCCATCACTAAGCATGGGCAAATATACCCTGGTCAAGTAAAGGAAGTGTCCAGTCTGTGAAATAAGCATTTATTATTAATATATATTCGCTCATGCTGACACAGTTGACAAGAATAATGTGAAATAAACTTTAGTCCCACAATTTCTAATGATAACCCTGTTGTGTGTTGGTGTACTGTAGAGGTGCAGTCATTTGATCATACTAGATGGCATTGGCCAGGTTTCATAAATTCGGCTTAGATGTTCTCAATCCAATCCAAAAATATGCCTATTTATTTTAGGAGATTTCTTTTTTTAATTTCAAAATACTTTATTGATTTTTTTTATTTTTTACAGGGAAAAAGAAACACACAAAGCCTGTAACAGGGTTAACATAAGATATCTAAGGCAAAGTTATACATATACAATCATATAGTGTGGTTACTACGCCTATATGGTTAGGATGAGATTAACCCAGATGATCAATAGTAAAAGATGAAGACTGCAGGCCATTGTGTAAACTTGCGATTACATCTGAGTGATAGGTCCCAACAGATAAATGAACAGTAAGAGAAATCAATGAAGGGGAGGCCCTGATCTGATATTCTTTCAGGTACCATCAAGCTGGAGATTTCTGTTTTCAATACCTCCCTGAGAGAAAATGTAGTCTGGTTAAGTAGCGGTGGCAATATGAAATTCCCTTGAGCCGCAAAAAAAACAAAAATCTGATTTATTAAACCTACCTGCTGCTTTTCAAATGCCTTAAGAGCACAGAAGAAAAGGTTGAACAGTGGGATGAGGTTCCTATTAAGGGGACACTACTTGAGCAGTGTGTATTTATTTTTTATTGTTCTATTTGCAGGTTAACATAATATTCTCCCAGATCATCCAATCTCTCATAAAATAGTTCAGTTGATTAGCATACTCAAATAATTTGTCCCCTCCAAAGTAAATGCAAAGCACCCCACCCTCCCCGCACATAGCTCCTGCAGCGAGAATGTTGCCATGATCTGACATTCTGACCTTCCAATGTGCTTCTCTTTTGCCTTTTACTGCCCATTTTCTGCCATCAGTTATTGCTATTGGTAACCATTCTATCCACATTAAAATGACGAAAGGCTAAACAAACCCCAACAGTGAGTCAAACTGGTTCCGAAAGTGCAGAGAGTGGACACATATCTCTTGTCTGCTTTTGCTGCAAAAAAATGGGACGCCACTGTAGTGGGCGGAGTCAGGTAGGTGTCAAGGCCCTGGCGTACTCTGCGAGAGGGAATACTGATCCACACAGTATGCACTTCAGAATGAGGTCACAAGCAATCTCAGACCCTTTTTTATACCATCGGGCCGAGCCTGGACACGAGGGGTGAAGTTGATACATTGCTGAGGGAGAGGCCTGGTGGCTCTCTACATCCCTCCCATCTTTTGATCAAGAAAACCCTACAAAACAAACACTTAAACATATCAATACATAAAGTCTCTCAACTTCTTACTCGGCGCTGGATTCGGGCGCAGTTGGTATCGCTGACTTCTTGACACTGCACCTGGCTCATGTCCGCCGCGTGGATCTTCACCTGAGGCACCACTGAAAGGTACCAACATGGACTCCGGAGACTGCTCAGCAGGTGTCCTCCTTTCATTTGCCTCCACTTCTGCTGGATGGGAGGGAAACAGCACATTTCCACCTTCAGCCATGCCTGGTGTGCATCCTTCATCTTTCAAACTACTTTTTTCGCCCATCCGTGGGCTTGCAGGGGCAGCGTCTTGCAGTATCTCCTTGAACCAGAACACATTCCTTAAAACTGTGTGCCGGCTGCGCTTTGTGGTTATCATGGTTCCGTCGACCTGGACAACAGTCCACCCATCTGGCTCATAGGGTGTCTGAGGGTGTTTGAGCACAACTCGGGCTCTCACCTGCAGAGTTGGGGTCCTAGCGTGCGGATCTCTGCTGGGCTGGTCATTGGTTGCCTGTAGCTTCTGCTGAGTCCTTTCCACATCCAAGCTTGGTAGCACCCATTCTGAGTCCTCTGGGATGACATCACATGGTGATCGTCTGAACAGCACGGTTGCCTTGGCACACCCCTTGGTGGAATACGGGGTCTGTCGGTATGCCTGGAGGAATTGGTGGAGACAAACGTCGGCATCCTGATGCTGGTCAACCCCAATCCAGAGGGCTTGGTTCAGTGTCCTCATGTACCTCTCTACCTCCCTGTTAGCTTTCAGCCACTGGGGGGTAATTCTTTGATGCCTGACCGCTCTCTGCGCCAGAAAGTCCTGACATTCTTGCCCCTGGAAGGGGGGCCCATTATCAAACTTCACCTCCTCTGTCAGACCGAGTAACGCAATGGTCTTCTCCGGTGCAGGTTGCACATAGACAAATGCGGTAGAGTGCACCAACTCGAGTACGGGAAACTTGGAGAACGAATCCATGAGTGTTGGGCCCATCAGGAAAACTCCTGAAGTCAACGCTGACATTTGCCCATGGAGTGAGGCAGGGTTCTTCCGTCAGTACGGGTGCAGAGGCCGGCTCCTTGTCAGTGATGGTGCAGGGGTGACAACGTCTGAGCTCCTCATCCACAAGTTCATCCATGCCTGGAAACCAGACCTTCACTCTGAGCCTCGCTTTGGTCTTGGCGCTCCCTTGGTGTCCTTGATGGGCGAGGGTGACCATCCGACTCTGGAGGACTTTGGGGATGCCAATTCTCTGCCCTCGCAGTATCAGGCCAGAGCCACCTACACTCATCCCATGTTGTACTTTCCAGAGCTGGCGATGCATTTTCTGCTCTTCTGCCACCATCAACCTGGATCCGTCAAAGAACCAATGCCATTTCTCTTGAGCCAGGACTTCCTTTACCTTCTGGAGAGTGTTGTCCAAATCCGTGGACTCTGGAATATCTTCTCAGGGGGACTGCAACCGGGCAGCAACTGGCTTCAATCATGTTCCCGAAGCACACAGTGCATTCTTCATCCAGGGCTTGCCCACTGGAGGTGCTTTGTGAGGGGTGGTGTGACAGGAAGTCAGTGGGGTTATTGACACCGGGTCTATAGACCAGTTGGAAAGCATACGTTTGTAGCTGTATGGCCCACCTTTCGATATGTGGAGGGGCCAGGCAGAACGACCTGTTGAACAGCAGCAGGAGAGGTTTGTGATGTCACCACTCTGAACCAGTGGCCACACCTGGCGCGCTCTGCTAGAGGGAATACACATACACATAGTATGCACTTCAGAATGAGGTCACAAGCAACCCCAGACCCTGTTATTTATTCCCTCGGGTCGAGCCCGGCCACAAGAGATGAAATGCATACATTGTTGAGGGAGAGGCTGGGTGGCTCTCTACACCCACTACACCAGTTGCTGTTCCAGTACCAATTCCTCTTTGGCCCAGGAAGAGAGTGCTTTGCAGGGTTCCCACTGGGCTGCTGTGTATTCAGGGCTGATGCCTGTCTGACAGCTAGCTTCCCAGAGGTGAAAGGTTTTGCCCCCTTGCAGGAAGAGCTTTATACACCTAGAAGTCAGCCTGCCTGCTGAGAGATGGAAGATGCCTGCAAACCCGGTATGTGAAGTGACTGTCCAGAAGGAATGAGGTGTAGCACTGATGGCACGTTAATAGGAGGACTGCAGAGATGGATCTGTGTACAGTCTCTTCAGAAGTGCTCCCTAGTGAAAACCGTGAATATTTGTCCAGTGATCACCTAAACCCAAACAAATTGTTAACTGAGTCTGAATTGGCCAGTGTGGCTTTACTGACTGGAAGAATATCAGCCTGCATAGCCATATTGCACAGAATAAGATTGGCCTGTGCATAGCCTATTGCCTATAAGATCGGCCTGTGTGTGCCTGCATCACAGGAAGAAGATATGCCTGTGTGTGGCTGCATCAAAGAAAGAAGTTAGGCCTGTGCGTGGCTGCAACAATGCTGGAAAACTGACTGCACAGGGCCCACCAGATCAAGCCTTCCGTGGGGTTTGTCATTTCTGCTTGCTTGACTGCAACCAATGGGCAATCATGACATGCAGGCGAAGAAGAACTGCTGAAGCCGTGTCTGCTGGACGGGCAGCCACAGCCAGTAAGAAGAACCTAGAAGGAGCTGCTGGTGAACTTGCCTCCTTCCAGAAGCAGGAACACCGAGACGAAGACGAGAGGAAGCCAGGCGACTCCCCCAAAGAACTGTGCAACTGTGGCTGATAAGAACTGAGCAACTGAACTATTTTGAACAAAAAGTAAATAACAGTGAGAGACTGAGAGGTAAATACCTTAAGATGGGAGATCTGTACATGAGCCTTAATCACACTATTGCCTTTAGGGGCACGACGTAGGCCACAAGGTGGGGAACCATGGCGAGATAGCAGATGGAGGTGCTGCTCTGTTCGGTGGTACAATTGTGCTTTACCTATGTTTGTGTGTATTATTCCATTATGTACACTGGAGACTTACCTCTTGGAAGGAACTCCAGTGATATAAAGTAAAATATTTGCTGCTTTAAACATTAACTGGTTGTTAGCTTACACAATTAATGGCTCTTGGGCATTTAAGGTGAATATCATGTAGTCTACATAGAGAAAGGGAAAAAAAAGGTTAGCTCAGCTCAACCATTGGTTGCAGCGTGTGTGTGTGACAGTGTGTGTGGCACATATTTGCAAGCCTACCATATTACCCAGTACTTGTTGCATTGTCAGTCGCAATGTTGCATTTAGCGTGCTTACCTTGTCAGCAAGCGGTAGAGCAGTTATATATGACAGCATGGAAGCAGAGCATTAATTAAGCCAATCATCAGTACTGTCTCCTAAATAGGTGCTTCCCTCATGAGCACACTCAGATACCAGCAGCAGCTGGTGCTTGCACTGCGTCGCTAGAACTTCAGACAAAATTTCCTCTCACAGTGAGCAATAGGTCTGTGGTCCCTATAACCACACAACCTCTAGTCTTTTCCCAAATCCCTCCACAGGGCTGACTGTCACCACTGCAGTCCATGGATGAGGAGGACCATCATTTACCGCCTCTGAGGCTGCAGAAAGAATAAGTTACCATCAAGCATGCCTGCAAAAGACCTGTGGAAGTGGCTAGTGCTGGAGAAGTGGAGAAGAGCAGCATGTACTTATATGAAGCATTCACACCTAGGGAGAAAGGAGCCTTGTAAAACTCCCTGGGAGACATAACCTATGTTTTCAGCAAATACAAATGTTGCTTCTAATGGACCATGCACATGCTTGCAGAATAAACAAACATATAATAGATGTGCTTCCTTAGCAATAAGACAGTGAATCTCAGAGGTAGCCGTCCATCAGAGGAGAAGGATATGTCTGTTGCTGGATTGCATTGGGTATCTTCTTCTGAATGGGCCATGCACTATGAATAGAGCACTCCATGGATCTGCAAAGGTCTTTAACCTCAGCCTTCTCACCTGCTGTTCTCCCTGGTCAGTTGTGTTATTGATCAAGTCCTGGACAGCTCTTGGGTCATGCGACAGCCACCAGCATCTGAGGCATCTAAAGCAGCTCCTGACACTCCTTCCAGGTGTTTGTACTTGAAACCTGTCAGCACCATCTCAATCCTGGGTATAGTTACAAGTCCCTCGTTCAGACCAAAGGGCTAGGGAACAAGCAGCACTGGCACCTGTCTGTGACTACGGCTCCACACCCATCATTGATGCTACCGTTATTGAGCATGGGATAACCTCCCGACCACTAAACCTTTCAGTCCTTTTATGTTTCTAAATCTAACCCACCTCCTCACATCCTTCTCTGGCCTCCTAAGCATGCGAGCTTCCGCCTGCACAGGGTTTGGATGGATTGCATATAATGATGGATAGATATACTGCCTCAATTAAGCTATTTGCAGTATCTTACAATACTTAGAGTCTGAAGGCTAGAGATTCGGGCAACTGGAAGAAACTTCACCTGGATGTGAACTTTCCCAAATGAGTTTGCTTTGAAGCTAAAGTGACATGCTAATCAGAAACCAAGCAGTAATATTATCATTCGATGTATCAAATTTAGCTTTTCACCTTGATAGTGATTGGCAGTGCACTTGTATAACTCTGGATGGTGGGGAGGGGTATAACAGTGTACTGATAGGAACAAAAACAAGGTAGCAGCTCCTAGCACAATGCAGCAGAGAGGGAGGTCCTCCGTATCCATCCAGGATCCCTCTTGTTATTGCCAGGGATGATACAGGTCAACAAGCATCGAAGCGGGTGTTCCAGCCACAGAGATATATATGGGAGAGAAGGGTGCTTGAGGTGAGCTCTTTTGGTGTTTATGACACACCCACCCCCAATGTCTCAAATGATTAATGACTGCAGACCTGGACATGCACTAATGATTACTAAGTAATGGTGCAAATTTTAATCTGCATATCTGACCCTGTATTTATGATTACTGAGTGATTTTGCTCCTCTGAATCACCTTTTGAAGGTGCAAATCTGAACATGCAATATGGAATGTACAGTGATGAGAATCTAAAGATGCCCTCATGGTTACTAAGTGATAGAACAAAATAGTTTCTTAGCTGTGACAACTGGAGAGTGCTGCAAGACCACTCGCTCTACCTGCTCATCGTAGAGTTCGTCTATACATGTACTGACTCACCCATTCAACCACCCATGCACGTTTAAGAAAGATAATTCCTAAAGTAGGTAGGTGCACATGGGTGCCAGAGCATCTGTGTTCGTGAATGCATAGAGTCAATGTGTGTCTAGGTATTATTATGGGCCATATTCATGGGAAAGTAACGCAACACAGCCCAGCAAGTCACCTTGCGATGCTGCTTTACAGGGAAAGGGCAGGAATGCACTCTATTTAAAATAATAGAGTGCATGCCTCCCTGTCTCTCTGCGCTGGTGCCGTCTTGGCTGCCTAGTGCCAAACGCAGACATCTTTACACCATGGTGCAAGGGTGCCTGTGTTGCATGCAGGATTGTTTACAATCCTGGAAGGTATAGTCCTCCCTCTATGTGTGCCGCAGAATGCAGCACACATAGAAAGAGGAAGTAACAAGGAAATAAAGAAATGGATCCTTGTTACGCCTCACCTGGACAGGCGTATTCTTTTAGCGCATCCCCAGGTTTTCAAGCTCTTGTAAATCTGCTACTGCATCAAAATCCATGGGGTGGCATGGGAACACCCACGCAAAGCCCCTGGAATGCGTACCAGGGCAGTCTAACTCAACGCAGTGATGTGCGCTGTGTTACTCCAGATTTTTGTAGGCTATGCATGGAGCGGAATGTAATATACAAGGTTTTAACAACACATATTTAGAAGTGATTTACAGTTGTTTTTCTGTACCTTTGTGAACAGCCGGTATCAAACACATAATTTACGACCTTAAGTATCAACAATTCTCCATAAGCAGAGAATGGGTCAAATCCTTTCCTGTTTTAGGTCCCTAGATATTTTTGCTGGTGGCAATATTTATAAACCAATAATCTGATGCTATTGTTGTCATCCAACATTATGCCACCTCCGATTATAAAAACCCGTGAATGGATGTTAATTAAATAAACGTATTCATTCTACGGCAGTTTTGCTTTAAATACATTTAAAAACATATCTAACCAACCTAATATGCCTTTCCCAAACAAACGTTTGAACTTTCCTGAAACTGAGACAGGAATTAACAAAGATTCACACACGCAAGACAAACATATCACTTCAGCCTCTTTATATACTCAACTCGTGTGTTTTCTGTTTTAATAGCAACTTGGGCTAATGCACACAGAATTAGAGGTCACCGGGTTCCACAAAGGACTAGCTTAACAAAAAGTAACTGATTCTAAGTCGAACCTTATTAAAGATAAACAATGGGGCTTAAGAATTCAGATTAAATACTGTTTAGTTTGTAAACCAGCACCACCTCTGGATGTTTTATAAGCACACCTGAGTAACACAAACCACTTCGTGACCAATTAAACACATTAAGAAAGTGAACACACAGACTACATTTGTTAACTTAACTATGTAATTATTTGTGTCCAGTAAAATGATCCATCCGTATGTGATACTTTCCAGGTTGTTATGTTTCCTATATATTTTTTAATGTTCTTTTCTCCAGTTCTTGGCGTGTTTTTTGCATGGTCTGTTTTGCACCCTTTTGGCATCAGTCTCATACAAAATGCACTCTGGGAGCCTAATTCACAAAGGTAAACTTTTGAGTGGATAAATACACACGTGGTAGCTGATTCACAAAGGCATTTATGAGTAGGTGAGTAGTATTCCTGTAGTACTACTTCAAGTAGTCATAGATGATTGTGTGTATCGGCCCCAAAACATATAAATGAGAATATTCTAGGAATTTCCATATACAATTAGTTCAAATAGAAAGGACTGTAACTTCTTTGCATTTTTATTGACAGGAATTTGGTCATTTTGGGTCAATTCACAAACGCTTTTATGAGTATGTTAATTAGTATGCTTATAGTACTAATTCACATACTCATCAATGCTTCTGTAAATTGTCCCTATGCAGTAGTAGGCCTACTACTACGCATAAGTCTATGCTGGAATGCAATACAGAAACTAAAATCGTCTAAAAAATGCCCAGGTTATGTCACCCCGACGTGCCTGGCTTGCACCTGTATGCAGTCTATTAGGAGCATGCAAGCTTGGAATGCCCTCCATGCTCTTAGATCGGACCCCTCCTCCCCCCTCCCCCCAGTAATAGCCATTTCCATTTCTATATTCCTGGGTGCCATGTGGGTGCTCTGTAGCAAGGCTCTTCATCGTTCTATCACTTGATTCTGTTTAAGTGTATTACTAGGTTATACGTATTCAATTGTTTGACAATTGACTGATATGAGGGCACCCTCCCTTATCCTATGGAGTTGTGTATATTGCCATTTTTGCTCTAGACAGTTAAAGAATGTAACCACTAATCATTGTGCATTTTTTACATAATATTTGTTGATAGTGCATTCAGCTTTTTATCTCTTAATCTGTTTTGCTGGAAAATATTGCAAGCATGTTTTACTGATGTTATGTATTTTATCCTGTTTGTACATTTATGGCCCTGTTGGCCGAAATAAAATGATTTGAACTGAACTGTCTTACACATATGCGTATTGTTAGACATGTGTGATCTCCCCACCTTCTCTGCATATAAACGAGTGTTGGGAAAGAGTATGGCTCAATGGAATTTGTAGGCGGCAAAATCTGCCTACGTATAAATCTGCATACCACAATGTGGGAGATAAAACCCAAATATTTGACTGGATCTCAATATTTTGATCGCCCCAAAATTTACTTCTGGCAGCACGACTCCAGCACCCTTGATCTATCAATAAGGGTACACCAGTCTCAATATCAGGCCCAACAAATTAGCAGATTAAATCAGAAAGTGACTGGGATCACTCAGTAACTGAGTTCTAGATCAATAAAAAGTTAAAGAGCTTTACTATAAAAATCTCAAAGTAAGCAGTACAGGGTAAATTATTTTAAGTCCCAAAAAAACATAATAGGACAAAGGGAAAGGAAAACAAAATGGACAGAGTTCAGTGAGAAAAACGAAATATCTCTCTAAAATCTTATTCTCAGAGTCACAAGGAACACTGACACCATCTCCAGGGGTATAGGAAAAGTCTACTGGCTCAACCCCATACCCAGGAATTTGTATATGTATTTTACACATAAGCAATAAGTAAAAGCTACAAATTCAACATGGCATGACTAGAGATAACACATGTTGGATAAATTACAATTAAGACAGAGAACATTTTCCATTAGCTTCCACAGAAACAGCATTCCGGAAATGTAAGACACAATATGGAACATTCTCAAGCAAAGACTCATGCACTTCATCCTAAGAGGCATTCTCATCTACAGACCACTGTGTCCACGCACTAATTTCACTGACACTATCACAGCCTTCATCATACAACTCGCTCTTGATGCTAGCTATCACATCCTATTCGGAGATCTGAACTTCTTTTCTACCTGGAAGGCCATGCCAACACCAACTAAAGAACACTCATTGAAGACATTGGAAGCCTGGGCCTCACCCACAATTAAAGTCACCTGCCCATGTTACTGGACATCTCCTGAACCCTATTTTCACTTTATCACCTGTATTGGCAACATCCGAGTAAATGAGCCCACACCAGTTCCCCGACAGACCACACCCTCGTCAAGTTCAGTATCCCTGACCCTGTCCAACACACATGCATCACTGCTAGACTAGCCCACCGAAACTGGAACAGCATCAAGGACTGGGACACTCTCTCAACACCCACCCACCTGAACACAGCGACAGCCTCCCCAATCCATCAAGAATTTACAGTATTCAATCACCTCCTGTGCCGACTCCCTGGGCCCTCTCAAACACAAGAAAAAAACATAACCAAGACTCCAGGCCAGTTGGTACATGGAGGAACTCACACTGAAGAAACAGAACTGCAAACAACTGAAGCGCAATAGAGAATGAGCCAGGACAATGTAGACAGAAGCATGTTCAAATAGGCCCTGAGATGCTCCCACCAAAATGATACGGACCAGCAAACGAGTCACTCTGACAGACTGTGTCGATGCCAGTACCAACAGAAGCAAAGAAATCTTCACCTTTGTGGAAGATTTCACCTCACCATTAGATGCCTCCAGCACAATCACTTCCTCGCAGGACCTCTGAAACAGTCTCTCTCAATTCTTCAGCAATAAAGTCATTGCCATTTACAGCAAATTAAGCCTGCAACAGGACATGACAGACACCGCCAAATGCCTCCTGATCTTAACCAAAGCGCCAATTCTAAACTTATGGTCTGTCATCACCCTAGAAGAAACCACTGCCATCAAGAAGTCCATCCATTCAAGGGCACCATCAGACTCCTGCCCCCATCACTCCTACTCCAGAGGACTGCAACCCTTCCACGCCAAGCCCACACCCATTCTGAATGTCTCCAATTCTTCTGCGACCCATCCTCATTTAATGTCTACACCACATCAGAATCCAAGGACACGCACTCTAATAGATCTGCTCCTTCCTGGAAAGAAGGACCCAATTAGCCAGACTAGCACTGTGCACCTCAGATCTCATCTGTGGTGTTCCGTGCAACCTCATATGCGGAGTCCTGCAAGCATCTTCCCTGAGTCCAACCCTCTGCAATGGATACATGATCCTTCTAGCCAGCATCATACACTCTCTTGATATAAACCTCATCTCCTATGCTGACGACAAGCAACTCATTCCTTCTCTCATGCACAAGACACCCAATACCAAGATCAAGTTCAGTGCCTGCATGACTGAAATCGCCCACTGGATGAGGACCACCTTTCTAAAGCTCAACACTGACAAGACCAAAACCGTGATCTCATGTAAAAGCACACCACCATGGGACTCCACCTGGTAGCCAACAGAGCTAGGTCTGACAACACCAAGAACCTCGGTGTGAGAAATTGGGTTGTTGGTTGGTGAGGGTGTAAGCTGTTTCCAAGCAACAGACCAAATCCCCATCAGGAGATTAACCCTATGGTATCTTGACACAAAAGCATTCAGATTTAACTTAGAGGCAAATTGTACAGTATTTATGCAGCCAGCAAACAGTAATGAAGTGAAAACACAACACAAGAAAAATCCCACACCAATTTAGAAAAATAGAGTAACATTTAATAAACTATTTGGCACAAAAAATATTCAATTAGTAGAACTGGAGATATGCAATTGTAAAGGTTTAGGTACAAAATAGTACTTAAAAGCACATAGAGCCAACTGTGGTTATCTGGTTGCGCTGGACTAGGACAAAGCCACAAATATAGGCTATTCACAATGTAGCGTGGTCCGTATAGAGGAGTCAGGTTGGACCTACTGAGAAATGTACCTTATGTCCTTGATGTGGGGCACTGTGTCGTGCAGCGGTGGTTCCAAAGTGTGTGCAAGGTCACAGTCTGTCTGGGGGCACAATAGGCTAATGAAAAGTCCTTTATGTGTGAGCTGATCAAGTGCCTTTAAAGTGCAAGTATGGTAGGCAACAGCTTTGCCACCCATCAAATCAGAGATGGCCTATCCTGCCGACATCCAGCCCCTCCTTTGTGATACTGTCTAGGAGGACCAAATGGTCAGGACAGGAAAATAACAACTTTCTAATCCAACTTTGGTATTAATGAGGATTTTTAAGGTACAATTCCTCAGATAACAAACATGACTTCCTATCTTCTCCCAATCAAAAGTTAGCACTTTTTACATGTTATTACAATGTTATCATATGGGAGAGGTAGGCCTCACAGTAGTGAAAAATTAATTTGTGAGTTTGTTTTCACTACCAGGATGGGTAAAACTTAAAAGTACATGTCCAACTTTTTAATTACAATGCACCCTGTGAGATAGGCTGTCTAGGGCTCACCTCAGAGGTGACATATGTAATGAAAGGGAGTTTTAGCCTTGGCAAGGGGGTTATATTGCCAAGTCGTACTGGCAGTTTAAAACTGTATACAAGCTGCAACGGCAGACCTGGAACATCCAATAAGTGCTGCAGACCCACTACTAGTATTTAATTTACCAGCCCTGAGTACCTGGCATACCACTTTACATGGGACTTTTAAGTAAATGTAATATGCCAATCAAGTGTAAGCCAATTTTACCATGTTTTTAGGGGTTGAGCAAAAGTACTTTAGTACTGCCTAGAAGTTGTTAAGTGCACAGAATCCTAAGGCCAACAACAATATTTCAGCAAAATAGGAGGGGCGAAGGCAATATGTGAGAGGGAAGACCACCCTAAGTCTGACAGGTCTAGCACTTGGGATCATCAATGCCGTCATTTTCTCATGCTTCCATACCCTGCAGGTGCTGCGGAAGATTTTCAAATGGCTCCCAATCAGCACTCGGAAAGCCATCATGCATGCCCTGGTCACAAGCTAGATGAACTCTGTGAACACCCTCTATGCCAAGATCAACAAAAAACTCACCAAAGGGCTGTAAACCATTCAGAACTTGGTGGCCACAATAAATCTCAACCAAGCACACTGCTCTCACATCTCATCACACCAGAAGGAGCTCCACTGACTCCCCATTGACAAACAAGCACAATTCAATCTCCACACCCACACTTTCAAGGCACTACATAACACTGGCCCAGCAATCACATCTGCTTTCACAAACCTTCTAGAGATCTGCACTCATCTGACTTGTACAAATCGCATGGAAAACCAGATCTGACAGCCAAGCTTTCTACTACAACGCTCCTAGAGTGCGGAATGACCTGCCACTCCACATGAGAGCCTAGTTCTCACTTCTTGAATTCATGAGAAGGAGCATTGAGTTACAAATTGCATTTATCACATTAAACATATAGATGGTAGGGGAGAAAATGCAGGTGATAAAAGTCAAACCTGTGAATAAATGTTGTAAGTATGGGATTGCAGCCACATATCACCTCAGGATCCCCGGAGGTCCAGCAACCTGGTACATTGCAATGTATGGTATACCCATACCCATCTCTCAGTATATCATACTCATTGGGGGGGTATTGCCCGGCCAACATTCCCACAACCCCCGAAACTCCCAACCCCACCCTAAACCCACCCACTATACCAAAACATGCCGCCACTAAAAATCAGTCTGAGTGCCGCAAGGCATTTCCCTAGGGGGGCGGGGGGGGGGGGGGAAGAAAGAGGAGGAGAGGGGAAGGGAACCACATCCCACGCCCGCAGCTGGGGAAGGAAGTCATCCACACCATGCCACATTCAGGGAGTATTAGATAAATGAATTCCTCAGAGGGCCCAGGGAAGGGGGGGCGCGGGAGGCAGGAGGCTCGACCCCCCAACCTGCATGCGGCCTCCATCAGCCGGGATACGTCTTCATTTAATGCCAGGGGACTGGTTCCAGCAAACATCAAACCCAATCCTGTCTATTGATCATTGTAGCACATATATTTTATGCAAGAATCACATTAGTTTAAAAAACATTAAAAAACGCCCCACTGTGTATTCCTCGTATATGTCTCTGAGAAGAAGAGAGGATGAGTAACTGAGCAAAAGTATTCTAGGTCTGTTATCGCGATTCCTGGGCGATCAGGGTTGTCTTGTTCAGTGGTTTACAGAACCATTAGCTACCCGACTAGGTCTAAGGGGGCATACGATGGCACTGTAAGGGGAAACATCGTTTACAACGCGGGGATTACATCGCGATGCCATTACATCGCGGTTTTTACAACGCAAGTCGTTACAACGACTTGCGCTAGATGGCGCTCTAGGACAAGGAATAGTATAATTTACTATCCAACACCTTCCCTACTGTACGTAGACTGGAGTTGGAATAGTAAATTATACTACTCCTAAGTCCTATTCCTTGTCCTAGAGCGCCATCTAGCGCAAGTCGTTGTAACGACTTGCGTTCTCAAAACCGCGATGTTGTGTACCGCGATGTAAATGTATGCGTTGTAACATCATACATCCCACTGTAAGCTAGCTGGTCTCTAGGACGAAATATCCTGAGGGGGGGAATAGGATCAGTCTGGTACTATCCCAAAGGTAATGCTGTCCACAAATGTGCAGTTCCTAATATAGGGTGTAAACTACACAACAAAAGAGCATAAAGCCACTTTAAACCAGTCGAAGCACACTCTTTTGCCAGCTTGTTCTTAACTGAACAGTGAAATTTTCACTTTCCATAGGACTCAATTATAGCGGCCGATAACTACAAAAAAATCTCTGGTTGTTATAGAATGCTGTATATATTATTTGTAAAACTGAATTTTTGAAATGTCCAGACTGATCAGTCTTACTAGAGGTTGGAAGGTCACATCGTGGTATCCATTCCTTCAACAACAACTTAGCAACTGTTAGGCTGTCTGCTCACCTTGTGAGAAAAGCTTCCACCCATTTAAAAAACATGCATAAAAGTACTAAGACATACCTCAGACCATTACACATCGGCATCTCAATGAAATCTGCTTGTAGTCTTGTAAATGGGCATTCTGATTTGCCAATATAACTATCAAATTGCATTGGTATTGCTCACACACTCACAAATGCCGCTACAAATTGACCCTATGCAGTAGTAGACCTGCTACTGTGTATAACTCTCCACTGGAATACAATTCACAAACTAAAATCATCTTAAAAATATCCCTATTAGTAGGCATGGGTGACTACACCTTCTTTAAGCCATATAGAGATGGGTAGGAATATGGCTCAATGTAATTTGTTAGGTGGAAAAAGTTGCCTATGGATAATCTGCATACCACAGTATAGGGAAGAGGACAACACCTGAGCACATTCACACACAACAGGCAACACTTACTAGCTGGAGCACATAATTACGAATCATTCCTTGGGCTGTCTGCTAATCCACTTGTACTCACAATATTGAGAGGCTGGAGTCCTGTAGCAACCAAATGATGCAGATCATCCTACTCAAAAGGAGGAGTAACTTCACTGAGGAGCAAACAGACATTGTGCTCCACTTTATAGTTGACTATCTCAGGAAACCACAAGGTCTGTCACCTCAAAATCTCTGTGGAGCAGAAAAAGAAGACATATGCCAAGATATCACCAACAAGGTCTGTACTTTGGTGGTTGAGGTATACACAGCTGGGGACATCAAGAGTAAGTATTGGCATGAGAAGAGGCATGTGAACGATAAGCTTGGCAAGACTGATGTCACAATATTCACGTCTCTGTCTCTTCCCAGTGGACCAGTGTTTCTGCTCCACCATGCATCATAACCTGCTACATGGCCTGTCTACTCTGTGGAATCTAAATGTCAAGCCAGGTAAGAGGCACACAGCTCTTCTTGGACATAATTCACACAGTCCTTGCCAATTATGTAATAGTCAATACTTGTCAATTCGGGCATGAGACATGTTAAACTGTCTATCCTTCACTCTTCTCAGACCCCAATCCCAAAAAATACTTGGAAGCAACAATGAAAAGCGACTGTCATCTAAGAGTCTGCCCACACAAGAAACAATAGTGGCACTGGCATGTAAGCGGGATTTCAATTGGCTTTTATTGGGTCCATTCTTAGCTTATTGGACCCACAAATCAATCAATCAATCAGGATTTCTAAAGCACGGCTAATCACCCGCTAGGGTATCCAGGCGCTTGTAGGCTCCGGAGGCTTATTCGAACAGCCAGGTCTTGAGGGCCATTCGGAATACCGAAAGTGAAGTGATTGTCTGGTGGTGCATGGGGAGGCTTATCCAGATCTTTCCTGATATGTCGGAGAAGGAGCGTCCTCCACTTCTGCTTCAGTAGAAGCGGGAGTATGGGCAAGTGAAAGGGAGGCAGAGTGTAGTTTTCTCAATGGTTGGTGGAAGTTCAGGTGGTTTTTAATGTAGACATGTCCTTGGTTGTGTAGAGCTTTGTGTGCATGGTCAGCAGCTTGAATTGGCATCTATTCTGTATGGGCAGCCAGTGGAGTTTCCTGAGGTGGGGTGTGATGGGGGTTCATCAGGGAAGGCCAAGGATGAGTCTTGCTTCTGCGCTCTGTATGCTCTGAAGTCTCTGTAGAATGTGTGCGATAGTTCCTACATAGGGGGCATTGCCATAGTCCAGTCAGCTGGTGATGAGAGCTTGTGTCATGGTGTGTCTTGTGTGTAGGGATAGCCACTTGAAGATCTTATATAGCATGCGCAGAGTGAGGAAGCAGGTGGAGGAAATGGAGTTGATCTGTGATTTCATGGTGAGCTTTTTGTCAATGATGATTCTGAGGTTTCTGGCATTGTTGGAAGGAGTGGGTGCAGGTCCTAGGTCTGATGGTATGCAGTACTCATGCCCATTTTAACTTTTTCAATGGGTAATCTTTATTAACTATGCCACGATCAGTAATCATCTGCAATTTACCAGCAGACAGTTGCCTAATATGCCTAATATGAGTCCTACATTGAACAAGGAACTGATTCATTGAGGGATTGATGCTATATTATCTGCCAGTGGGCGACAGCATAATTCCAGAACACAACCTCATCCTCCCACAGGTAATCATATTGGTCGTCCACACATCCCAGTGGGCAGGAACATTGTTTGCCCAACACAACAAAACATCTACTGCTAGGCCACTGCTTCTCATAAGTTTCTCCGATGGGCAATCTTTCAGATTAAAAGTTCCCAGTCCCAAGGACCAAAGCCTCTGATGTTTGTGTCAGCTACACAGGAATTAACAGAGCTCAACCACTCCTGTTTCTTTTAGCCCAGCTGAGTACCTGGGAGCACTTTCCCGTGGGTTTTAGGTTTAAAATACAGATTCAAGTTGATATAAACATAATAAAACAATATTTAAATGTTTTTATATCACCACATTTTAAACCTTCTTATTTTTAATATAAAAGACACCAAAGGAACAGCATGCTCCTGGAAAGGGATTGCTCTCAAAAAGGTAATTGGCATATCTCCTGTTGTAGCAGCATTACAGATAAACACTGGGCGGAGGACCACTTTAAGAGTTAGCAAAACAAACAAACACTCAAATAGAACACAAATTAAATCAATTAAGAAGGTATTCCATATAGAAACCAATAACACCTACTTGAGCCTAGGATTTATGATTCAAGGCCATCTGGTAGAGAGGGACTGATAGCAGCACTGAGACGGGTTTACTCCTAATCTGAGTAATAATGCCTTAAATAATGGTGGGTGAATTGCTAAATTAGGAACAACTATTTGATACATTAAATACCCACCATATGGGAGATCAAAAGTCTGATTATGTTCAACCCTGTCTTTTTGTATTGTAATGAAAAAATCTTAATGTAAGAAACATTTTTTTCTACTTCTAACTGCTATTGCTCAGACTACCAACAGATTTATTATAACCTGTGAGAAGCATTTCTAAACAAATGCATGACATGTTTAGAGGGTTCCCCGAATTTAAAGAAAGAAAATATTGCAGTGTTCAAATACAGGTAAAGGTATATTACAGAATGTAAAAAAGAGCTCTAACCTATTTGCTTGTACTATTGCACAATTCACAAGACAAAACAACCTTTTTAGAATCCCTGATTCATTTCAGTTCCACTTCGGTCTACTATCCCATGCAAACAATTCTGAGGCATTCTGTCCTATCAATATGAATTTCGCACTGTACTCATTCTTCACAGAACTAATTTTCCATTCTCAAAAATTGGAGCAAATTGTGCACTGACTTTTTGCAAATGGAATTCGATTTAATGAACTGACCTATGTACTTACATGCCTATTCCCTAAATAATGAATTGCAAGGGGATTACAGAATGAGC
Organism: Triturus cristatus; assembly: GCF_964204655.1. Lineage (NCBI taxonomy): Eukaryota > Metazoa > Chordata > Amphibia > Caudata > Salamandridae > Triturus > Triturus cristatus. Next base: position 1,399,932,779 of record NC_140591.1, read on the forward strand.
TGTTCAATTAATGTTAATTTTGGAGGTAACAATTTGCAACTGCCAGTGATTGGCTGTAATTACAGGGATGGTAGCATGCAAGGGACGGCAAAAAAACATCCCAGTGGTTACACACCAAAATAGAGGAGCTGGCAAATGGTCAATAGTTTGCGACAAGATTGATACACTCACTACTGATCCTTGATTTGGACGGAACGTCTCTATCAGTTCCCCTTAAAATTGAGATTTGGCATGGATTTCAGAATCCATTTTACAAGTTGGAAAACATTTTCTGATCACAAAATGTGCTTTGTACATTATAAATGGCCCCTCTTGGGTCGTAACCCCTGTCATTATGTGAAATGCAGGGTTTGCAACATAACAAGAGCTTAGTATATCTCTTTATTCCAAAAAGCCCATAATGTGCAAAAAAGCTCATTAGTGGACTGCCTTCAAATTATCATCCCAAGTCAACCTATTATTGAAAGTAATATTCAGATACTTATTAACATTCTCTAGTTGGGAATTCAGAAACTAAGTATATGTAGCATTTGCAATATATTTTTCCTAAATGTGATACATTTAGTTTTACTAACATTGAGGATCAAGTCATATTTGAACAGTAATTATTCAAGGCAAAAATGTCATGCTGAAAGTCAAATGCAGTATTATCAAGTAGGACCAAATCATTGGATACAAGAGACAGGATAGGTTTTGTGCTGAGAAAGAGCAAAATGTATACATAGCTCCAGGAAGAGCAAACAAATAAACACCACACAGGCTTGGTGCTAACACAAAGCAAACAAATGCTTCAATTATCCATGATGACTACCCATTGACTCATAAACAACAGGATCCACCCTAAGGAGGTTCACTAACAAAATACTTTACTCAAAGGTCATGTGCATTACCTACAATGGTTGGAAGCACATAGTGTTTCTTTAAATACCCCTAACACACCAAAAGGGCCCTTGGTGTCATGCTTCCTCATAGCGGTCTTCCCACCCCGCTGAGGGACGGGGTGTGCTACGACCTACGGATACGCAGGAGCCCTAGTATTACAAACTATGTGTGGTGTAGGAATGAGTGAGTGGAAGGGTCAGGGGTGAGTGACAAGTGAGCTTAAAAAATGCCTAGCTCCAATGGACTAGAAAAATGTAATATTCCTTAGAGACAGTATTGCTAAAAAAAAGTGGGTCGGAGGTATATTGCTTTTAATGAGCAAACCCTCCTGTGTGTGTCAACATGTTTAGAAGTGTGCTGCGTCTTCTTCAGGACAGGTTACTGATCCCTTCTGCTCTCACATAACTATCTAGACAATGTTGATTTTTATGAAAGTGGTATATGCACAGTTAGTGAATACTACGAGAATAAATAACAGACTTTTCTTGATCAATATACAATACCAAATGGATTATCCTAAAAGGCAATTTGTTTTCCTGAAAGGTCAATGCCCCATGAGCCTTAGAACGAGGGGGACAAGTGCCTGTAATCGCACTATGAACCAGGACACTGCCTTGCCCGAATGTCTCCTCCCCACGCTCACGTATCGATGGCGAGGCAGTGTCCTGGTTCATAAGACCAATGGGGATCGTACCCTGGACACAAAAGGAAAAGGACCCCCATTGGTCTTCATTTGGTAGTCACTGGCTCGGGGACCCTTCTCCAATGGCCAAAAATGTTATCGTTGCTCTCAATGTTGATCTTACCTTCTGCCCCATATCAATAACATTTCTGGTACATGCTATTTATTCTCTTTTGAAGAACTGATGGAAAATTCTTTCTTGTCTCCTAGTTACAGGTAGAATGTTGGTGATCCAGGCAGCTATCTCATCTTATTTTGATTATAGATATACGGTGTTGTTCGGCTCTACCTTCATGTCTCCTCTGTCACCTTCAGAGTGTGCAATAAGCAGCTGCCACATCTCTTCTTTATTTACCTCACCATACTTCTGTTAAATCCTGAATGGATTTCTTCCACAGGTTACCAGTGATTAAACAGAAATTGTGTAAGCCCCTTTGTACGATGCCCAAGGCACTTGCTTGTACTGGTCCTGAATATCTCAGCTCTTGGCTTTAACCTATTCTGCCCTCTCAATACCTCATTCCTGTTCAACACACTTTTGGCTGTGCCTGTGTTCCATCGCTCTCAAGCAGCTAGCCACTCTTTCTTTTTTGCTGCTTTTATTCCTATGCCACCAGTGATAAAACAACTCTGACCTAGTGAGTCCAGGGTGAGCGGTGTACTTTTGAAATTGCAGAGTGAAGCACATTAAAGCCAGACCTATTGACACTGCCAATGGTTGTTCAAGAGAGGATTTATTATTGTTCCCTTCCAGCTGAGGCACTCATTAAACGCTGTTGTTTGAATATATTTGCACAAGAATATGGAATTAAAATTAATGGAATCATCGGCTTTCTGTACCTACTTTACGTTTATTGAAGTTTATCCTACTGTAACGGAACCGCTAGAGTGACGGACCTTTAATTTCTTATTGTGGTGGTGCTCTGGACATTTTTTTTTATACTCATTGTATATAGGGGGTTCCCTCCTGTATAATTGACACTATTAGGATGACATAGTGTTACCTGTCTTCATTGAGCACACTTGATTGTATAGATGTTACAAATAATTTTCTGAAACTATGTATGTGCTAGCGCTGTTATAGACCACTGTCATCCTTCTATTTATGTATCAATTTAACCAAGAGGAACACAGGCACTTTACTCTGGTTTAGCAGGGGTAAAGTGCACAGAATTAAAAAACCAGCAAAGATTGAGTCCAGAAATAAGGCAAAAATCTAGGACGAGCATGCAGAATAGGCAGATTTGTTATAATTTCTTGGTAATCTGTGTATAAATTGAGCATTATGCCTCCATAGGCCTGTGTGTGAAATGTTAATTATGGTGGAGTATTCGGAGTAATTTCAGTAATTCTTTGTTACTCTTGTAAAGGTCAATTACTGAAATTATGCAAATAAGTCCACTCAGGTAATTAAGAGTCATTTGGGGCAAACATCCTACCAGAGGAGCACAAGAACAACGAACGAAGAGAGTGTGAGCAGCTCTTCGCTGCTGCTGTTCATGTTCTGTTGCATTTAGCACTATTTTATTAGTTCAAAATTATTCCTTGGGTCGCTAAAAACTATATTATGTTCCACGTGTAATTCCTTGGTTTCTATGAGAAACTGCATTAATTCTGCATAATCACGCTAAAGAAATGTACATGAGTTATGCACCTCCTTAGTCTGCATCTCATAAAGCTGATGATCATTTTGGAAAATCTCCTTTCCAATGATGTCTAATTCTTGCAGTTGTGGGACTATTTGATCTACCCTCAGCCACTTTGGGGCTTTAAGTCCACATTTAACAGCAGGATAGAGGTAGATCATATTCTCCAGGACAGTTGGCTCAGGATTGGCCGATTATGCACTTTTGCTACCTATGTTCTGAATACACCCAGTTGGTGCAGAACTCTTCGTATGCTATGTAGAAATAAGCATCATTGATTAGAAAAAACAAAAAGAAGAGAGGAATGGGATCTCAGGGCTCAAGGCATGGCACACCACCTAGAACAGCCAGATTATAATTACCAGTCAAATAACCCACTTCCAGTGGGTATTTAGGAAAAGTGGATTTCTAAGACCTGTATATGTATGGGTGCTAGCTGCATTTCTCACACAGTTCAAATAGTAGGTCATACTGTAAGGGCAGATGATGTTTTTTTAGAAATATAACTCTTTGTGCTGTTTGTCAGTAAGTATATCAGTGTGTACATTCATTTTTAAAACAATTAGGCATCACTTTTATGGACATTATAGCCATGGTATGTGCTAGTCAAGGTATTTATAGTTTAAAATATGTTTCCCATATTCCCCTTTGTCTTGGTAATGGTATTGTGCTTCCATTGTTTTCAGTGTAATGTTGTTGCATTCCTGTCAGTGGGAATCTCTGGTGTGTGACTTTGTTAATTACTCAGCTTGAGTAGATTTCAGTCTTTTGGGGCTGTATTAGTACTGTTGATTTACTTTGTGAATTGCATCTAGCATTCACTTTTGTAGGTGTGTGTTTCTATTTGCATGTCTTCCTCTCTGCCCCCAATTAATTTCCCCTTGAAACTCACGTTTTGAAGGAGTTAGTAAGCATTTCTTGATCACAGCCCAATGCCGTTACCACATTTACTCTTCAGTAGTAGGTTTTCATGTGCAGAGATCTTGAAATATGTAGTGTAATATTATGCACTTTGGAGATAGGAGGTCACTATTGGGAAAATGTACTAATATTTGACCCCATGCAACTAAAGTTGGTGTGCTGCCTTACATAAGAGGGAGAGAGCATGCAAAGATATGACTATGCTGTTCTCTTCCCAAGTGAGAGTGCACAATTCAGCTGTCTGGACGCTGCTTGTGTCGCACATAGGGCAACAATTAGGCATGCAGCTGCTTAGCACAGCATTCACCTGCCAGGCTGTACATCCCTATAATTTGCTGTAGCCCCCTCAGGGCTTGGTGGATAAGGTGAGGGAGTGCTGGCACCTGGGAAGGTAGGCCTACCCCCTCAAGGAAGTCACTTCCGGTGCAGGATCCTCCATATATACCCCATTGCTCCAGGGTTTGCCCTCATTTGGCAAGCCTGCACAGCAAGTGGAGACTTGTCTGGTAAAGCTTTGCCATACCATTCCTATGAATCAAGTAGAACTGTGTATCTGGACAACAAAAAACTTCAGAATATGGGGACTGAGTTCACACATATCATCAGAGTACTTTCGGCCCAATTTCTAGCTAGCACAAAGTGCACAATCTGGACCCCTTGTCTCACAGGGTACCAGATAGTATCTGCAACCTCAGAGCAGGACCCTCTAATTCCCAAAGGAAATCCTGGAACCAGATCTACCCTTTTGATGTTACTCAGGCATGCCCAAAGGTTGAAACAAGAAGTATACGAATTGGCTTTTTTCAAACATTTATTGAAGCAATTGTGTAAAAAACCATGACCTGCAATTATTAGCAGAAGGAAACAAAGCATTGTAACAATCATTACAAGATTAGTGAAAAGATGAACAGTTTAACCATTATGATAATAGTGTATGATTGTATGAATATATCATTATTCATATACGTATACCCCTACCTAACACTACCTACACTATTGAGAGCATAATGAGAGTACACTCTGCCAGATATTTTGTGACAACCCAACCCTCCAGACATTTGCATGATGTATCAGGAAGGGTTGTATTACTTTACAACGCATTCCGTTATAACGCATGCCTTTACTACGCATGCGTTACAACGCGAATGCCAATACCATGCATATCCTTTAGCACGCATACTTTTACAACGATTTTCGTTGCTAAATTATGCATGTTAATGGCATTTTCATGTTAAAGGATATCACACTAAAAACTTACCCTTTTAATTTACCCGTGCAACACCACCCCCTCATTCCCCCTTACCTCTCCTCTCCTCTCCTCGATCTTCCTTCGTTGCACGTCGTTAAGAGGAAGCGGAAGTGTCCTTCTGTTTCCCCTAACGACACTGATTGCCTCCACATCTCCTTCTTTAATTGACCTAAACAGGTTAGTTTTTTTTATATTTTATTTTGGGGGGTGCCACCCCAAGCCCCCTTTTTTTTATCCCACTCTTTTTTGGGGGAGGAGAACCCCCAAGCCCCCCCTTTTTTTGTCTTTTAACTTTAGCACACATACCTTTACTACAAATTTCGTAGTAAAGGTATGCGTGGTAAAGGCTTTGCGTTGTAACCACGCATGCGTTGTAATGCATGCGTGGTTATGGTCATGCGTGGAAACGGCCGCGTTGTAGTGGCCGTTTCCCATCAGGAAGATGGTCTGGTGTAGAGCAGGCAACCATCCTTTCCAGGGTAGAGATTAGAGTCAGCAGGGCTGCATCTCAATTATAGGCAAATGTTCCTGGATAATCCATAGAAGTGCTCCTCTGCTGGATGTAGATCAGAGTTGGTTTATATATTAAAAGCACGGTTCCAATCGCACTGTGTCAGAGGTAAAGTGCTGGTGTGATTGTTTCTTTTGCGACTCAGAGCTGTCTCCAACCAGATAACCAAAAGTAAGGGCATCGTGCTCAGCATGAAATATGCTGCAAGCAAAATACTTTCTAGGTATTGTATTGTGTAAGTGCAAGGCATTTAAAAAAAGTCACCATCTTAAAAAGATGTCAGGGTTAAACGTGTGGTGTGAATTGGAAACTTTGTCCGCGAGCCCTGTTGAACTTTATAACAGCTCCACCTATGTGTGTGAGTTATTTTCCTGAACTATGGGATTCAAATCTGGGGTAAAACCCCATAGGCTCTGCACCAGATGTTGTGTATTTCTGGTGCTCATTAGCTAATCCGGAAGGCACCCATCTGAGGTCATACCATCACTGGTTGCCCTTGGATTGCCCGTAAATTATGTTATTAGCGTATCAAATAAACCTGCAACATAACTTTCTCTGACAAACTGGTGTGGTCTCAGTCATTTACTAGTGAACATTTACATGTATTGGTTTGGCGTAATTTAGTATGTGTGCCTGGCTATAGGGTATCTGTAATATGAGCCACTCACACACTTTTACACCAATGTGTAAAGGTGTTATGTGATGTGTCCATTCCCACTTTGTATGTGTGTTGTACAGTACAGCAATCAAGCACATTTTTAAAAGTTTTGAGAAAAGAAACTTTTCACCAACATTAAGGAGGTGTGTTTTTTGGATTAATGTGCTTTCTACAATTGTTAGTAAACCGGATTTTGGGTCAAAAACTATTGGCCTGATTTAGATCTTGGCGGACGGGTTGCTCTGTCACTACGGTGACTGATATCCCGTCCGCCAGAGAATAAATCCCATTACATCCTATGGGATTTATATTTCGGCAGATGGGATGTCCGTCACAGTTGTGACGAAGTAACCCGTCCGCCAAGAGCTAAATCAGGCCCAATGTGTGGTAGCGTACTTTTAGGCAACTTTTCAGTGCAAATAAAGTTTTGAGCTGTAAAGTAACTAACTAATCAGCACTTTGTGCCATTTTGCTTCTCTTTTGGTGCCTTTGCACTAGTGCAAATTGTTGATAAATTTAGCCCTCAGTTGTAGATTTATGGCAATACCTGTGTGAATTCAGTCAATCAACTCGGATTTGAGTAGCTCAGCTAATCACCTGCGAGGGTATCCAGGTGCTAGGTTCTCGCTGCGATCAGTCGAAGAGCCAGGTCTTGTCTCCCTTTTCGAAGATCCGGGCGAGAGGATGATGTTCGGAGGAGGAGGTCATTCCAGGACTTGCCGGCGAGGTAGGAGAAGGAGCGTCCTCCACTGTAGCTTTGGCGGATGCGGGGAATGTAAGCTAGGGTGAGTGAGGCAGAGCACGGGTGTATCGAGGGTTGATGGAAGTTCAGGTGATGGTCATTATATGCTGGTCCTTGGTCGTGGAGGGCCTTGTAGTCATGTATCAACATCTGCAATTAGCACCTTTTCTGGATGGGGAGCCAGGTGAGGTTCCTGAGGAGGGGGGTGATGTGGGTCTATCTGGGGAGGTCGAGGATGAGTCTGGCAACTGCGTTCTGTATCCTCTGGAGTCTCTTCAGGGGTTGGGCTGTGATTCCTGCATAGAGCACGTTTCCATAGTCACTAGGGCTTGAGTGACGGTTTTCCTGGTGCTGACTGGGAGCCATCTAAAGATCTTTCGGGGCTTACGAAGGGTGTGGAAGTAGGCAGAGGTGACTGCATTGATTAGTCATTTCACAGTGAGTTGCCATTTATGTATATGTGTAACAGTATTACAGTAGTACTAGTCCTCAAACCCTTAATAGCTTTGTCAGGTGGGCACTAAATATGACAACTCTACGTTTGTGACCATGATCAGCATCACTCGAGCGTGAGCTGAAATACAAAATATATATTGCCATTATTTTGGGTGAGTCTCTCAGGTTTCTTACCAGAAGACAGGCTAGGATGGGCTGACTTGCTTCTTATATACGCCTCTCTTTTATTTATTTATTTATTTATTTTATAACACTTGTAAGGCGCGCAGCTACCCACAAAGGGTTTCCCGGCGCCGGATCAGCGTAACGTACAAACATCCACTGGACAAGGAGCAAACTTGAAGCACATTATTTATCGAACAACCAGGTCTTTATGCTTTTTCTAAAGCTCATGAAATTTTCCTCCTTACGTATATGGATGGGTAAGGTGTTCCACAGAGTTGGGCCCAAATAGGAAAACGATCTTCCGCCTATTCTAGCCCGCTTGAACCTAGGTACCACAAAATTCGCAGCAGTGCCTGAACGGAGGCTGCATCTGCATTCCATCCTTATTGGCTTTGGAAAACACCTTTTCAGTTGTCAGATCAGGTGTGCCTTCTCGATTGCTGGGTTAACAGTGTGGGGGAAGGATTTTGCGATAAGGGAAGAAGATCGAGAGATTGTGTGATGTTAGCAGTAAGGATGCTTTTTATGACTCAGAGCCGTCGCTGCGGAAAGATGTTTATTTATAAAAACTGTGCAGTTTCACTCCTCTGCTTACTGTTTTCTAGCGTGTCAGACTCTCACAGCGATGCTTCCCAATTACTTGCTAGCAGCTGCCTCAAGGTGCGGAAACTCTGCTGTGACTCGAGCTCCGTGGAAGTTTGTTCTTCAGATCTACTTCAAGCAATAATTGAGGGATTGGTGTCTAATGCTTGGATAAATACCTTTCCATTATTGACACATTTCCGCCCAACGGAACGCACTGATTATCTTTGCATACCTCGCAAGACCAAGAAAAGAAACAACGTCTAAACATGTGCGTGACATTATGAACACCTAAGAGAGAAAGTGAAACTAAACAACACTCTATTATGGAGTGCAGATATACACAGCATTAACCCCAATACTTGTATTCAGTTTTAACATCTGTCAGTGTCAGGGTTCCTGCATGTGATGCTCTCTCTGCATAGCTGTACAACTATTTTAATATCAGCAACCGTGTTGATTGCTTTCCCTTTGCCTAACAGGGACATGCCTAGGCACAGATGTGATTGTTTCCTGCCCTCACTCTCTAATTTTCTTCTTGGATTGGTGAAATGTACACTACTTGTAATGTGAATGACTAAACAGAGGGAGCAGTGTCAACTGTTCCCCACATCAACCACTCCTCTACATCCAGCAATCAGGCAAACAAATACATAAATATATAAATATCCAGGGGCAGATTTATGTTGCACTTGCGCCACTTTTGCGCCGCCGTTGTGTCACTTTTGTGACGCAGCAGCGGCGCAAATCCTGCGCCATGGTGCGGGGTATTTACAACGTGACGCAACTGGGAGATGCGTCACGTTGTAAAGCCCTGCGCCACATGTAGGCGTTCCAGGGCAGGTGGGGGCGTTCCGGCGCAGGAACGCCTCCTAAAAGTGGCTGAGTGAAATCTACAAGATTTCACTCAGTCACTTTTAGGCCCATGCTGCGTCAAAACCCTGCGCCTGCTTGAAGCAGGCGTAAGGATTGACGCAGTATTGTACAGATAGGGCCCCCCAGAACATTGCTGGAGCTGCGTCGCGCTTGCGACGCAACTCCAGCAATGCGCCACTTTTACGGCACAGATGCGTCACGCATCTGTGCCGTTTTTGCCCCATGGTGTGCCGCATTATAAATGCGGCGCATCCATGGTGGCGCAGCTGTGGCGCATAATAATTGGCGCATCCCTGCTGATATGCAGGGATGCGCCAGTTAACATAAATCTGCCCCATAGTGCTTCATTTGTGCCGGTGTTTTCAGTTTTCAGCAGTGGCAAATGTTAAGTCTGGGTCTCACTTATGACAGACACTGTGGTGAAACTGTCTGTCTACTTCTGTACAAGGACATAAGTTTTACAATTAAATAGACATTAAAAATCATTTTAGCGCTACCGGTCATTCTTACTGTTCTAAGTGGCCTGCAATGGTTCAAAGTGTCACATTTATAGCAGTGTAACCATTACTAGTGAGCGTTTATACAGGCATGTGGCAGCGCTGGCATTTCGAGTCAGTAGAGCAACTTGCGGTGGCTTCCCGAGCAGTACTTGGGCCCTGGTACGTACTTTACAAATTGGGCACAGGGACTACCCACATGCCGAGTTTGATGGGATCACCATCCTCACGGCCATGCATGTTACGATTTCTTTCCATCACAGTGGCAGTGTGGTGCAGCTAGATTGTTCTGCTTCTGGGTTAGTGTCTGAGGAAAATAGGTAGGAAGCTCAGAAACTCTCATGCGGAAGAGAGGGAATCCGGGTTTTAGAGGGTTCATAAGGAGATGTTTCCCTGAGCCAATGTGGGTTATGTAGTTTAAGCGGAAGGAGAAAAGAGTGGCTATAATGATAGTGGAGGAATAGAGCAAGAAGTGGAGAGTGGAAAAAGCCAAGGGATGGAGGCATGGAGAATAGGAACGGCGGAGAAGAGAGGTAGAGGAGAACGATGCAGTGAACAGAGAAAGCAAACGAGCAGGGTCGGACTGGTAATGCCGGGCACTGGGCAATCCTCCGGTAGGTCGTTAGGGTGGGGGCTGGCTCTGTCACAGAGGGCTGGTTTTGTTAGCGGGAGCTGATTTTGAAAAATCGCCCCTACCCCACCCCCCCACCCCAACACAATTATATGGCCACCGTGACAGTCTGCACTCAAGGCTGCCACCTCCCCTTCTCCCTCACGGACGGTGCCATCAGCAGATACACTGTAGCAGCTCAGGCTCAACGTCTGGCACGTGCTGAAGAAGCATACACTGCATTAAAAAATATAACCCCACCCACCCCAGGCAGGGCTTTAAGTGGGCCGGTTCTCAACGGGTCTGAGCACCAGCAGTTTTTAAAGGAGGCCTCGAAACGGGTCTCTATCGGCTCTGTTTTGTCCACTGCGATACTTAGGTTCCCCTCCCTCCATCCCCCTCTGTAGCCTGGCCTCTGCCCAAAGCATCCTTTCGTGCCTTGCAGAGAACAGCCTCAATCACTCTTGGTGTGCTAGTTGCTCTGCTGGAGTTCAGAACAGTGCACTACCTGATGATCCATTCGCATTCAAACCTGCAAGAGGTCAGGTTACAGAAAAGAGCTGACTTTGTTTTACGGAGGTAATGGCTGCTTGTGTGCTCTTTTTAGGTCTCGCCTGACCCAGCGCATGCGCTGGTCTGGCGAGACTTATTGAGAGGGCTCCAAAAAGTGCTACCAGGCCAGCCTAGAGCTACAGTGCATGTGCGCGGGCGCGCGCGCCGCGCTTTACCGTGAATACTTTCACTTTCGGGGCCGCACGGCCGCTTTGATGTGCGATCGCGATCACATTAACTTTCGCGCCCGCTTGTTTTAATTCTACATGCAAGGAACGCGTTTAGCACTGAATCACTTTGTGCATGGACACGCGGACTGCCACTACACAGGAAGGTATGCTTTCCTTGCCATAATGGCATGTTGAACTCATTGACGGGGCATCTTAACTAATACGCAGTATGTGGGTACACTGATTTGTGTTGGCACGCAGCATGGAGCGCTTTGTTTTCACTTTACCAACGCTGTGAGATATGTATAAATATCAGGTTAATATGTGCATGTGATTTCACAAAGGATTGGTACCGGCATAGCACGTTGGTTTATGGCTTGCACATATTTTCATAGGTGCGCAGCATGGAGCGCTTTGTTTTTACTTTAGTAGCACCACGATATCTGCGTGCAGCATGGAGCGTTTTACTTTATTAGTACAGCGATATATGCACTAACATGCACTTGGAGACACATCCTGTTCACGCACGCACCACTCGCGTGCTAGCCTTCTTCACTTTCTTGGCTTCCCTTTTTTTATTTCTACATGCAAGGCCTCATTTAGCACCAAATCACTTTGTGCAAGGACACCCGGACTGCCACTACACAGGACGGTATGCTTTCCTTGCCATAACGGTATGTTGAACTCATTGACGGGGCATCTTAACTAATACGCACTATGTGGGTACACTGATTTGCGTTGGCACGCAGCATGGAGTGCATTGTTTTTACTTTATCAACACTGTGAGATATGTGTAAACATCAGGTTAATATGTGCATGTGATTTCACGAAGGATCGGTACCAGCATAGCACGTTGGTTTATGGCTTGCACATATTTTCATAGGTGCGCAGCATGGAGCGCTTTGTTTTTACTTTAGTAGCACCACGATATCTGCGTGCAGCATGGAGCGTTTTACTTTATTAGTACAGCGATATATGCACTAACATGCACTTGGAGACACATCCTGTTCACGCACGCACCACTCGCGTGCTAGCCTTCTTCACTTTCTTGGCTTCCCTTTTTTTATTTCTACATGCAAGGCCTCATTTAGCACCAAATCACTTTGTGCAAGGACACCCGGACTGCCACTACACAGGACGGTATGCTTTCCTTGCCATAACGGTATGTTGAACTCATTGACGGGGCATCTTAACTAATACGCACTATGTGGGTACACTGATTTGCGTTGGCACGCAGCATGGAGTGCATTGTTTTCACTTTATCAACACTGTGAGATATGTGTAAACATCAGGTTAATATGTGCATGTGATTTCACGAAGGATCGGTACCAGCATAGCACGTTGGTTTATGGCTTGCACATATTTTCATAGGTGCGCAGCATGGAGCGCTTTATTTTTACTTTAGTAGCACCTCGATATATGCGTGCAGCATGGAGCGTTTTACTTTATTAGTACAGCGATATATGCACTAACATGCACGTGGAGACACATCCTGTTCACGCACGCACCACTCGCGTGCTAGCCTTCTTCACTTTCTTGGCTTCCCTTTTTTTATTTCTACATGCAAGGCCGCGTTTAGCACCAAATCACTTTGTGCAAGGACGGTGCGTTTTACTTTATTAGTACAGCGATATATGCACTACCATGCACGTGGAGACACATCCTGTGTTTTCGTGATTGGTCTGCACCGACATATTACGTTGGTGTTTGGTTTCATCTTGAATGGCTGTTCTTTCACTTGACGACTTTGGCATGAACAAGGGGTTGCATGTATGAACGAATACATGCATTAACTTGTCCTGCTCATCCATTCCAGTGGAGGTAACTTCATTGAATCGTTTTTGGTTCAAATGATTTCAATTTGTGCGCATTGAACTACACTTCTATTTTCCAACCCACAAGAGGAAGGTTTTGTTTCCTTCTCTTCACCACAGATATCGTACAGAGCTTGGTTCTAATACACATGACTAATGACTAACAAGCACTGGCATAGCCAATTGGTCTCGCTTTCTGGACCTTAAAAGTATTTAGTTATGCAGCACAATATCCTTTATGCAACAACATTAATCGTTGTATGGCTAAACAGTTATAAGGTCCCCATTGCGAGACCTATTGGCTATGCCAATGCTTGTTGTTATATCCATTTGTGATTTTAATGAATGATGTACTACATTCAGCTGGGTAAAGCCTCTTATATGTAGTGGTCGAAACGGGCAGTATCGGAAGGGCACAGCGTGCCCCAACTCTTTTTAGTTTAATCGATTCCGTTCTCCTGCTTTTTAGGTCTCGCCTGACCCAGCGCATGCGCTGGTCTGGTTAGACTTATTGAGAGGGCTCCAAAAAGTGCTACCAGGCCAGCCTAGAGCTACAGTGCATGTGCGCGGGCGCGCCGCGCTTTACCACGATTACTTTCACTTTCGCGGCCGCACGGCCACTTTGATGTTTGATCGTGATCGCGATCACTTTCACTTTCGCGGCTGCACTGCCGCTATGCATAGCCAATAGGTCTCGCTTTTGGGACCATACAAGTATTTTTATCATCTTGACATAATGACTGCACCTTCTGCAATTATTACAAATCCACCTGTTAAGCTTCTACTGATTTTTTTATGAGTAACAATGTTGTACAGCTGACACCTACTGTATTTGTCTGTTAAATCTTTGCAATTACAGCACGGCAAGGACTCTTTGGGATTCCACGTAACTATCAATTGATTCACGAACGTTTTGTTGCATAGTGAAAAAAGATGTTGTGTACGTGATCGAAAATGAATTGTTGTACTACTTAGGAAACATAACAATAAACTTTCTTTCTGTGCTAAACATGTCCCTCTATTGTCACCAAAGAGTTCTTGACATTTCTGAGCCACTGCTTTCAATTCCGAGTAGGTAATGTATGGGTTTGTAAAAATAGGAGTGGCACAACATTCTGCGTTTCTTTTGTTTCCAAATTAGAAACACACGGATAGTTGTGGAATAAGCAAATATAGTTTGCCTTGACGACAAACAGGGAATGTTACCTCGATTTAAAACTCCTTACCCTACTACACAGATGACGTACTTCATAATTAAAACAGCAGTACATTTTTTCTTGCTTCTGCATATTTTGCCCCCTCGGCAAGCCTCTCTGCAGGTAACCGAGCTCGGTGCTCCACATCTAGGCCTGTGAAAACCCTGCCCCATCTCAGCTGGGCTAACCCTGCCTCGAGACGTCTGTTTCTGGCTCACGTAGTACGGTGAAACGTGCGTCCGCTGCGTCCTATGTGGCTTTGCTGCGACATGCCCATTCTTGGAAGCTGGCCTAAGCATCAGGCAAAGCAACGTTTCTGTTGGTGCAGATGCGAGGGCCGAGCCCAGACGTTCTCGGACACCTCTAGGTCGGTTATTCCGACTCACTTCTGCTCCATCCATTCTTCAGGCACCATGCTCACATTTCTCTTACAGGGATTATGCGTGTCTGCGACACTGCATTTTTCACATAATAATGTTGGGTTTATCTTACCTGCCACATAATTCACCAGTTGCTGCATAATTTGCAGAGTCCTATGACAAAAACGTTTCTAGATGAGAGGATCAAAAGGTACTAAAAACTGGTATTGATGAAGCCAAAACTGAGGGGGAGATTTACAAGAAAGTGACACATCTGTAGAGATGCGGCACTTTCCCTGCACCAACATGTCAAATCCTTGCGTCTCCGTGGATGCGCCGTATTTACAATACGGTGCACCATGGCGCAAGGATTTACAGATGCGTCAGAAATGCTGACACATCTGTTGACGGAAAAGTCACGCATTGCTGGAGTCGTGTTGCAGGTACGATGCAACTCCAGCAATGCTCAGGGTCGCCCTATGCCTAACATGCTGCGTCACTCCTTACGCCTGCTTCAAGCAGGCGCAGATTTTTGACGCAGCATGGACGTAAAAGTGACTCAGTGAAATCTTGTAGATTTCACTGTGTCACTTTTACGGGGCTTCCTGCGACGGAACGCCCGCCCTGCATACATTAAACCTGACGCAGGTTTAATGTGGCGCAGGGCTTCACAACGTGACGCATCTCCCTAGATGCCTCACGTTGTAAATGGGCCGCAACTTTTACGCTGCCGCTGCGTAACGAAAGTGACGCAACAACGGTGCAAAAGTGACGCAAAGGGCTTGTAAATCTGCCCCAGAGTGCTTAATTTGAGTTGGTGGTTGCAGGTGCCTCCCACTGGCACTTGTTTTTTGGAGGCTGCCACTTATTTTTACTCATCAGACTTCGACACACTTAGAAGGTCCCAAAAGCGAGACCTATTGGCTATGCTAATGCTTGTTTATTTTAAAAATGTGTCCTAGGACGGTAGAAATGGCCAAGGCCTATAGATAAGGCTAGGCCATTCAGGGTCAAACGGGTGGGGCGGGCGGAGCAGGAAAAGGACTCTGTCTCTTCTTTGTTGCCCAGAGAAGACAAAGACAGTGCCCACTTCTTCTGCTCTGCTGTTGGCAGCTGCCCGCCCTTCTCTTCCTCTTATTCCCTCTCTTTCTGTCTCTTTCTGTCTCTGTCTTGCTCCTTTTCACTTGCTGAAAACCGTGACTTCAATAAACAGCTCTCACCCTCTCTTTCATCTCCTTTCCTTCATTCGTTTCCCTGTGAAATGGATCTATAAAAGAAAGAAACCCTTTTGCTGGAATTGTTGTCTTTTTCTGCCATTTTTCTATTCCGAAGTGCAGCTCCAGGACGAAGTGAAAAAAATAAGTTGAAATATAAAAAATAAAATAACTAACTAAATAAAGCAAGACAGAGTAGCCACAAACAGACTACATTGGTGGTATTCACACCCACACACATTAGCACCACTTTATAGAGTTTGCAAGTGAAACGCTACTTCAATTTTCGCATCATTCTTTGAAGAAAATTATTTTCCGGGGTGGGGAAGTGCACCATTCCTGGGGGTACTACAATACCTGGTTGATGTGTGGAATGGAAAACATTTAATGTGATCCTTATCAGCTGTTTTCCTTATTTTAGTTTATAAAATGTGTACCGCTGTTCTGAGTTCAGAGATGTGGTCTTTTTAAACCATACCGCTTATGTTTTGAAAGTATTTAAGCAATGAACTTTGAAAAGGGTCCCTACCTGACCCTGTAGTCATGTCCTTAACTGTTCTGGCAAAAGCACTAATTGATTTCTTAGTAATGAGTGTAAACGCCTTAAGCTAACCATGTTGTTCCTGCTTACATTTAACATACTTTACTTAATCTTGCTTTCCCTTTGAGTGTTTGCTTTTTCCAGGATTTTTTTCATGATGGTCTTTCAAAAATTCTAAGCTAGTTCTTTATGAAATTTGAAAAAGTTGCAACTAAGGCAGCTGGCACCCGGAGTGCATGAAAAAGTACATACAACTTCTTCCTAACAAAGACAGACCAAGTGAGGAGGCACACTAATGCTTCTCACTGAAGATGATTTAAACTGGCATCAGAGTAGCACCCAAATTCTTTGGGGGTTTCCAGGATCACAGCTTGTAAAATACCCTGATGATCGGCACTGACAAAGAAGACACAGTATAGGTAGATCCTTAGTAGATTCCAGAGTCCTAGAACAAGCAATTGTTATTAGAATCTAAATAGGGTCATAAGTAGGAAACTGAGTAAGTCGGTTCTGCATTTAACTCATGGACAAATAGGGAGCAGTTCGCATCGCAAGGAAAAGACTGGGACCTATTTCTTAAGTTCCTTTTACTAGTCTGATGTGTTTTCCAAAATCATGAAATTCTGTCAACGATGATCCTAATGTCAGCTATAAAATCAGTCAAATGTTGCATCACTACATCTTTTACCTTTAATTCACATTTCCTTTCAACGAGTTGTAATGGACCTGGTTAGCCGACTTGTTCTTTCCACACAAAAAATAAAACTTTAGATCCGCAAAAAACACCAATAGGTTCTGGTGCTACTACATATCCTTAAACCATGCCTCAGAGAACCATCTCTGGTATAATATAACACATCATTAAGATCTTTTTCATTGTTGGCGTTCCAAAAGAGATCCTTCATGTATGAAATCACCATCTTGTACATGGTGTACCCCCAGATTTGTACTTATCTATTTTTGCTGGCTGTAGAACTCTGTGCACTTTACTCCTTAGGAGGGGTAAAGGGCACAGAGATCTACAACCAGCAAAAGCATCTGTATGCCTGCATTTCCTTTACATGGTTGAGTGGTCATAACCCTAAGAGGCCTATTTAACTTACCTATAAGCCTCTAGTAGTTAGTACATGGTGTTTTCATTGAAAACATAGCATCTGGCCTACCATAGCAACCTGACCTGAGTAGGATAAAAACTGCAATGTGACTTGTCAAAATAAACCCTTTTGGCATGTATAACCCACCATGTCATTATTAATAAGTAATTTCTACATAGGCCTAATTTCTCATGAGTTAAGGTGCATGGCATTTAAAAGTAGAAAATGGAAAATAATTGTTAAATGTCCATACATTGAGTAGCTCCTAAAATCTATTTTAACTGTAGCAAGGCTGGAATGCACTATTACATTTGATTTTGCTATCTTTGGTTTGGAAACACCTAGAATTGTCTTTCAAAAACTCTTTGTAATACTTATTAAAACTCAACTCAATTGTGAGGTTTGATTTTTAATAAGTATTAATCAAGGGGTACTTTTAGAAAGCTACCTTTCCCTGCCTAAAACCTCTGGAGGCTCATTTGCATTAGAGTCCACCTGCTGCCCTCTGAGTGCTCATATCCTGATTCAGGTGTGAAAACTACTCAGAGCAGAGACAAAGGCCTAGGCGTAGGGAGGCCACTTTTGCTACCCAAGTCAGGCAGGCACCAATCCCAGTAGAAGGGAAGCTGTCTCCAGAACTGGTTTGGTGTGACCTCAGATAAGGGGTTGCTTATTTCCCTGCCACATCACTGGGGTGGGCGCACAGGCGCTGCACAAAGGGAGAATGGTTTCATCATCTTGGATTTAGGCAGACAGGGGCACTTTGAGATGGCCCCCAGCGCCTTGAGACCTTTAGGGGTGAGTAGTTTGCGCTTTACAAATATTGGATATAGAATTGGGGATTGTTGGCAGTACTGCATACAGGAAATGGCTGCAAAAGGTGGTAGGATTAGGCCTTTGAACGTTTACCAAATTGGTTAAGGAGGGGCCAGAAGTCATCCCCACCAATAAGCTGGTGCCTGGCATAAATGTATCATCCCTAGCAACACTACTCAACGTGAGGAAGATCAGAAGATGACTGAACCTGCTCTTCTAGGACCTTAGAGGAGCCCTGAAAGACTGGAACCAAGGACAGAGAAGTGGACTCCAAGGGTAATAAGGCGGACTTATTGTTCAATCTGCATCAAATTTGGCCTCAAATCATGCTTAGTTGTGACCAGTTGATCACGCTTGACCACACTGTGACCAGTTGACTATGCTTGGCACTTAATACCTTTTTTGTGATATTTTTATTCAAAACTTAAAAAATTCATATCTACAGTTCCTCTTATTGTTTTTTGTTTTGGTGTCATTTTATTTAATAAAACATACTATATTTGTCCCAGGTGAGGTTTGGGGCCTATTCTGTGGATGCACATACCTATTTAATGATAGCCTATTGTCCCTAGATGTAGCTGACCAGATGAAGTATACCCCCATGGAGAAAGCCCTTATCTGTAAGTTTGGTCTTACCTCTGAGAAGTATTGCCTGATGTTCAATGATAGCCAGAAGCAGTCACAAAAGTCATGGGTAGATTTTGTTGACTCATCTAGTAGGGCTCTGGATGGATGGTTGAAAGACAGCAACACAAATTATTATGATGAGCTGTACAGTTTGATTATGAGGGAGCACATTTTAAGTAATTGTTTTACAGAGTTGCATGAGCACTTAATAGACGTCAGGCTCACTGTGCTCAGAGAGCTCGGGAGGAAGTTCACCTCTGGATCAGCACCAGAGATTCAAAGAAGGTACCGGGGAGACCACCAAAAAAGAGAGGGGGAGGCAAAGATAGCACAAGGGAGTTCATTAAAGGTCTTCCATAGAGTTTCCAGGAACAGGAGTGCCATTCCTCTTCAGACCATAGGATGGGAGGTTTTTTGTTGGCAGATGCTCCAGGGGCCTTAACAACCCAGATACTATGACTGTATCCAGTAAGGGCACAAATGGGGGCGATCCAGTCTGTCCCAAGAAGAAGCCTCCCTCTAGTGGGCCCATACCAGTGATGGGGAAACTAGGCCAAAGATTCCCACAGTCTGGGAGGAGTCCACCCCTGTGGGGGAGGACCCTACAGGGGAAGATGAATGTGACCTGGGAGACTTGCCTGAGCTGGCTGGTAAAATGCTGCAGGAGGACCTTCACTGACAGAGTTCTGCATAGAGGGAGTGCTCCACTCATGTGGGTCTTAGGTGACAGGCCAATGCTCAGAAAAATGGCAACAACTCTCCTGATCACTTCATTTATGAAGAGAATGTCTCCTTTATGGAGAGCCTAAGTTTCCTGATTCTGGGTCAATTAGAGTGCTGGGGATTCTCAGTGCTATGGGGCCTTCCTACTGGAGCTGGCTCATGATATTCCCTTGGCAGAACATCTGGGGCAGGCCAAAACTTTTGACTGCATGGTCACCCACTTTAACTGGCCCCAGATATGGGCCAAGTTAGGTGCATACTACAGGTCCTTGGAGACTTACCAGGCCAGTGGCAAGTCAGGTGGGAAGTGTAAGACTCCCCTCCAAAATGTATACATGGTGGGAACAACCATTAAAAGGGAAGGTTTGGGCATTGTTGGTTCTATTGATCCCAAGACAGGCCTAGGGAACAGGTTTATCCAGGAGTTGACATTGAGCCCATACCTCTGAGCACAGTGGCTATGCCCATGAGGGTGAGGACATTGATAGGGATATTTACCCAAGGAGGTAGTTACTGACAGAGGCACTAACTGCATGTCAGCATACACGAAAGCTGTGTGGGATGACTGTGGGATGGCCTATAAGTTCACCACACCATACCATCCCCAGAACAATGGGCTTGTTGAGAGGTTCAAGGTAAAATCTTCAACTGGGTCTAACCTAGTCCCTTTATCTGACCAACGCTCTATCACAATTGACCTTAAATTTCAGTTAGGTCCCAGTCTACTATGACCAGTTGACCATGGTTTGTGCATAACAATTGTTTGGTTTTATCCCTATTCAAATTTCAAAATTTCATATCTCTGTCTTCCCTTATTAAATATTTGTAATTTACGTGTCATTTTATTTATTAAACTTTACTCTATGTTTCTAATTTGGATTTAGATTTTTAAATTTGCTGTGTCTGACTTTAATACTGTTTTGGGACTGCACAAATGCTTTACACGTTGCCCTAAATTAAGCCTGTCTGCTGTACGCCATATGTACCAAGGGGCTGAACTGAGGTTAATTTAGTGACTTCAAAGGTTCAGCCTCTCAAAGATTGTGTTTGTTTCTTAAGGTAGGCATTGGGATTAAGAACCCCATTTATGTCTTGGCTCACAGCACAAGTATATCACTAATTAGTAAGAGGTCAGATCAGATCGTCTATATAGAATCACCTGACAGAAGGTATGATTTAAGGATACAACTTAAAATGTAAAATCCTTTTATGAAAAGTTGTTAAAACAAATGGGTGTGCTTGGGACAAAAACATCCTCTGTTGATTTATGTTATGTGATTCTGTGTCTACAAGTCCACAAGGTTTTCTCACTTTGAACTATAGTTTTGGAAGCAGTCATGTATGACACTTGAACATGACCAGGGAATACTGGGATAAACATGGCAACATAAAGTAAAACAAGATTCAAGCAACTCAGCCTTGGGCACTGACTTGGTGAGACCCTGTGGCCATTGTAAGAGGGTCCTTGATTTCTCATTCCTAGGTCAGTGGCTTAAGGCGAGTTTTGGGAATGTGCTGGGCTCTTACATGTTAACTGCAACTATATGTTGGTCTATCGAAAGAAACATGCTGGAAAAGCAGGAGCAAAGAGAAAAGGGAAGTACTCAGGAACAGGACTTCAATCACCAACATGTCAAGGTATGTGATATCCCTCATTCATTGTGAGGTATTCAACATCTATAATCATTAGCACTTGGTAGCACAATTTCCAGGTGTTGTTTTCTCTTTTCCCTGCAACTAGGAAAGAGTCTAGTAGCAATGTTTTTAAGACCCAATATGTTCCTTATTCCCCCTCCCCCGGTTTGAAGAGTCTTGGCTATCTGAAAGGATTCCGGAGCAGTGCAAGTTCTGTGAAAATGTGGATGAAACTCTTGTAGTATATTCAATATATACCATGAACTTTCCTGTTTAATTCAGACAATTGGGTATCTGAGCTTTCCAGCCCACATTAGAGGCAGTAAGAGATATGTTGCAAAATTAAAAGGTCTCTTTGGGCCAGACGTACTAATTTATACTGTTGTTGCAAATGCTGCAATTTGCAAAACAGGAGCATTTGTGATAGCAATATGTTTGTTTTTGGTATGAATCAAATTTTAGTAGTCAGTAAAAATGTACCAACTCAGAAAATGAGGTTTGTAATAAATACAGAATTGCAAGGGGCATGTAGTAGGAGTCTCTTCCAAAATGCAAATTGGTTCCATATGTATTAATGATTTTTAACTGGAGTTCTGATTGCACACCATTATAAATTTACCAACTTACAAGTTGGAGTGGTAGAACACTTGCAAAAGGGATGTTGTCTCCTTTGGATCACTTCTCCTTTGGGAATTAAGGAGAAAAGTTTTGGGAGAGTAGGCAGTTGTCCAAGGGATCACTGCCAACTCTCATAGAAACATTAAAAAAAATAAAACCTTTTTTAAAAAGCTAACCCGTTATCTTTAAGGAAAGTGGACTGTTTAAAAACAAAGGCTTGTTATTTAAAAAGAATCATACACATGGTGTTTTGTTAACCATTGTGGACCACCATCCCTTTGATTGTGACCAATCAGAGTCAGTCATCATTTGTAACCTACCTAATTAACATTAAGTAGGGAGGTTTGTTTGTGACTCACTCAGACTGCTAGTTTTGCAAACCGACCTATGAGTACATAGGTCGGTACACAAAATTCAGCAAAGATGCTGGTCACAAACTGCAATCAGTTTTAGTAACCAGTTCAATTATTCAAATGGCTCCAAGGGCCTGATTTAGAGTTTGGTAGCAAGGGTACTCTTTTGCAACTACAATGAAGTACCCTCTCTGCCAAACCCCTGGTCCTGATTTACCAGTAAGTATCTCGATGAAGGAGCCTACTCTGATAGTGCTCCGACAAGCCTAAGGAGTACAGATAATCAGAATGTTGCCAATTCGACTGCCCAATTTAGAGTGGGTGGTCGAATGGCCAGTTTTCACGTCCTTCACCTCCAGGTAAAATCTGGTGGTAAGGGACAGTGAAAATGTTTAAATGACCCCCACACCATGGAAGATAACTCTCATCATGGGGGGTGTTTGCTTTGGAAGTTTAAAAAAAAAAATGAAAAACATGTTAAAAGTTTGTCGAAAGCCTTTCAATTTGGTGGTGCTGTCTTTCAAACTTCTAACACATTGAGAGGCAAAACCACAACCGCGGGTCCTGTCAATTACTAGAGATGGACACAAATCCAGCAGACATCTCAAAGGGCCTGATTGCGAGTTTGGTGGTCCTGGAGTGGGGTGCCACACCAGCACCCCGCTCCAGAACTGCCAAACTTGACTGCTAGCTAGAATACGAGTAATCACGTGGTCTGGCGGGCGGTCCTTTGATGTTCCCGCAGTGGTGATTATTAAAAAGGCACTGTAATGGGAATGCCACAGTCCATTCCTGCATGGCATAGACTCTAAAGTCCATGCCTTGCAGGAAAAGGGGGTGACTGCACACAGGGGGGCACAACATGTGTCCCCCTACAGGCACGTCATGGCCCTGAGGTTTCCTCATCACCACAGTTTTCATGGTGGCCTCACCGCCTTGAAACTGTGGTGTGAGGAAACTCCTAATATGCTCAGCAGCGCTGCAGCGACATCGCTGGCATATTAGAGCCTCTCACCAGCGCACCACCGCCGCAGGATCCATGATCCCTGGCGGTTGCTGCTGGCCTGTGGCAGTCCCACTGCTGTATTCATATTACAGCAGGTGGATTGTCAGTCTGGAGGTCCAGGGACCTCTACCACGGATTCGGTGTTCTGATGGACTGCCAAACTAGTAATCAGGTCCAAAATATGGAGGATGGGTACTTCGTCAGGTCATTAGATTATCTTACTCCACCGCCCAGATGGAGAAAACCCTGTATTCCACACTCTAATTCGGGTCCTTAGTTCTATATTATAGAATTTCCATTAATAAATATTTATTGGGAAGGTATTTAAGCTTATTGTAATTATTGAAACCTTGATATGTGAATAATGCACATTCTGCTTGCATTATTGTTTACATTTCCCTTTTAATCACTCTGAAGTTCCTCAACGGGGGTCTGCCCTCTGATCATTGAATAAACAATATTAATGAGACAGAATATCAAGGGCAGAATTTTGAAAATCAAATATGGTTAGGTAAGTAAGTCTAGATTGTATATACCTAACTCGACATATATGTACTCACACAGTACATATATCTTTAAGGTACGTAGATGTGGTGTCAGGAATAATAAATCTATACTTGCCTAAATGCACCACACCTATGATATTTTGTCCTTCAATAGTCTTTCCTGTCATTAATATTAGTATGCCTTAATATTTTTTATATCGATATTCAGTAGTATCAAACCAAAAGCACAGGTGCACCACACTTTGAGAAAGTGGGGAAGGTACTAATATAATTCATTCCCAACGTCAAAGTTATTCAAAAAAAGTCACTTTTTATTCACAAAATTTATAATAATTCTCATTTTAAAACAACGGACTATAAATACAGTCTGTTCTTGACAACACAGCCGACGCGTTTCGTCCTTGAAGCGGACTTCTTCAGGGCTGTTTGGACACAAACATATAAATATACATAAGCATATATATAAAACAAAATATACAAAATATACAATCATATATATACAAACCACACCTATGTGTGCTACAAACTACTTTGGTAACGTTTTTTTGTTGTGATTTTCCGTGAGTTTTTTTCTTATTTTTCTTTTTTACACATATATCATCATGTTACTGGTTACATAACTTATTCCTAATCACTAAGTATATACATTACATGTAAATCATCTTGTCTAGTTACAACATATACAGCGCTATATTGTTGTTTTTCACAATGGTTTAGTATCCAAGTTCTAATTGAGATCAAGTATAGGAGGGTAATGTATATACTGAACAAAACAGAGGGATAAGAGAAAGGAGTCAAGTTTAGGCAATCCCCAAATTGGGGAAAGAGAGTAGAGAAAGGAGGAGTAAAAGAGAAAACTATTGTAAAGGTCAGTCACAAATAGCTATATAGGGTCTCAATCGCTATCATGCCCAGGCTGTGGATCATATGCAACTTCAAATCTGTATAATGGGAAACTATGATAATTTACTCCATAAAATTCATCTTGGGTTTTGCAAAGATGACGGAAAGACGTTAATATTTACTGATACCCACCATGTATTAAGGCGCACTAGTAATTCAATTCTAATCAGCAGTGAGAGGAGAAATGACAATCCAAAAGTAACCGTGGTGGGATTCCCCGGATTCTTATATGTGCCGAAACTTTCTATAAATAAGAGAAAACTATGATAGTCAGCATTCATAAGTACTAAGCGCAAATATTGACCTATATTGTAAAAATTATCACCCTAATATTATATACTTACATGTGGGCAAAATATTCTTGTATATTCGCTTTAGAGTTTTTTTAAAAAAGGAGGATGACCATGTTACATCATTCCAAGTTCCTTCAGGTTTACTCTTGTTTTGTAAGAGAAAGAACGGTCTTCACAGTCTATAACAAGGGATAGATAGAATGTAAGGCAGTCCTGTACTAGTTTAACACAAAAAAAGGTCTCATTGCACCATAAAAGCACCACCCAAGAGTCCTACTTGTGAGCCATCTAACAGATAATTCGTGTCCAAAGGCGGCACTGTCTCCCCTACGACTTTAAGTATCAAGCCAATGGTTTATGTATTCGAACTCCCAGAGGGTAAAAGGGCTGAAGGAACACAGGTATCCTGACAAATGAGTAAAATCTCATGGTGATTGGGAACGTCCAACGCCAAGACGGAATATGCAGTTCTAGAGTCCTTTAGAGTCGCTAACAGCAAGGCAATATGTAAATCAACCCGCGAGCCGGTGAACTACCCATATTCCTATACAATCGATCTATAATCGAGTCAAATGCTGGGACAGCTTCAACTCCCTCTCCCGCTATATCTATTCGCTTCAGTTAAGTTACAATTCCAAAGTTAATTTCGTAGTTAAACCTACCCAAATGCGGCTGTGACGGACTCCCGACGGTCTCGCTAATAACGGCTGACGGGCAACAGGAAAAGTTGAGGACAGGTGAGAGGCCATGTCCAAGCCTTTAATATACGTGGTAATTGGCTACTTAAGGTAACACCTGAAATCAATCATGGTTAGCATCATGAGTGTCCTCCAAATTTTATGTGTGAGATGTTTTTTAATGGCGCGGCCATTTTGGAGTGTTGTATTGACGCCGCACTCTTATTGTCAGTACTGTATCCGTAGTCCTTGCTGTACCATCTATGTGTACAAAGTACATTCGAAATAAATCGTATTTCTAATATAATTAACAGTTTAGGTGAAAAGTAAAAATAACGGACCTGTCACTAACCCCGCATATATGGCAGCCATCTTGGAACGGGTAAAAATAGAAAGAAACAATCGTTTTATTTTTTACTTTTTACAGTGTTATTGTCAATACTATATCTGTTGACCTAGCTGCACCAACTGTATATATAAAGTGCACTCGAATTAATTCATATTTCTAATTTAATTTTCTATATGGGAGAGAAGTAAAAGTAACGGGCCAGTCACTATCCCCGCAAGGGGTGGCATATATGGCAGTCACCTTGGAACGGGTTGAGATGACACAGGACGATCGTTTTAATTTTATAGGTAAGCCAATATAGGCTGTAAATCAATAAACGTCATATAGCGCCAATGATTATAAATAAAGGGCACATTCTTACTCTTGAGTGTCATAAATTTTTCATTACGAAAGTGCGTAACATTAGTGTGTTATGAAATTATATACTCATGTGATTCCATTGGATATAGGAAGCAAGAGCTTTGGTTCTTGCAAGAAAAGCCTATGTCATATTTATGCTATTAATGGAAAAGATAATAGCAGATAGAGTGTCCTGACAACCAATATTGTTACTTATTGGGTATTTAGGAGTGTCATATATACATAAATGTCCATAATATGAAAAGGTATATGACCAGATAGTGCATACTAATCCAAGCCTGGGAATTAATTACATTGAGGTATATAAAGAGAGGCTGACAGGGCATACAACAGAAGGAAAACCTATAAGGGGAATCGTGTCAGAATGGGCAATTGTTCCGATTTTCTTGCCCAATGTATACAATGTTTATAAGTGTTTACAGACCACATTTAGTCATTTTCAATGAAGAGTTCAACAAAAGATATATATCGGTGATAAATGAATATAGACAGATCACATTAAACATATTTCAGCATAACCTTTTAGTGAGGCATTTGCTAGTGATGCATGAGTTTTTAATGTCCACATTGTTTTTAGTCATCATGAGTCTTAGTTAGTAAGTCCACATACACAATAATTACGGGGAATACATTGCCCTGGATGATACTAACACAATGACTAAAGAAAATAATGCATCTCATCATCGCTATTATGCCCCAATTCTACACATTTGAGTCTACATATCCATGCAGCTTCATTTTTTCTAAGGGTCAGTTCCCTATCTCCTCCTCTTGGATGAGTTGGGATGTGGTCTATTCCTATAAACCAGAAATCCTCCATATTCCCATGGTTTTCCTGCATATGGTAGGTCAGGGGGTATCTAAGATCACCCTTCCGAAGTGCTCTTAAATGTTCCTGTATTCTTGTTTTAAGTGGCCTCTTGGTGCTGCCCACGTAGATCTTATTTCATGGGCAGCCCAGGATGTAGGTCACAAACATCGATTTGCAGTTAATCATGTGATTAATCTCATATGTTCGATTGGTATTATGGCAAAATGTCTTGGTCTTGTTTTTGCCCAACCTACATACATTGCATTCATTACATGTGTAGAAACCCTTTGTCATGGGGGGTAGCCAAGTCTGAGGTTTGGGAGTCGTAACATAGCTTGGACATAGCTTGTTACGTAAAGTCTGTCCTCTTCTATAGGTCACTCTTGGTTTTTCAGGGATTATCCCTTGTAAACTCGGGATATCCTTCAATAAGTGCCAATTTTTTCGTAGAACATTATATGTTCTACTACTGTTGTTGTTAAATTGTGTATTGAAGGAGATTCGGGGTTTATCCTCTTTTCGTGCAGGCTTTGATTTCAATGTATCGGCCCTAGGCACCTTCATTACCCTTCTATGTGCCTTATCCAATATTGTCTTAGGATAGCCTCTACTAAGGAAACGCTGTTCTGTTTCGTTGATGTTTTGAAGGAATGTGCTTTCCAAACTACAATTGCGCCGCATCCGGATCATTTCCCCATAGGGGATGTTGTTTACTACATGATTAGGATGCGCGCTTAAGAAATGCAATGTACTATTGCATGCAGTCTTTTTCCTGTGGGTGCGACTCTGAATTTGGTTGTCTTGAACATAAAAAGTAACATCAAGGAAATCAATGGTTTCCCTGTTGTACTCAATTGTGAATTTCACGTTGAATGGATTGTCATTTAGGTAGGCATAATATTCCAGAAGGTCTGGGGCAGGCCCATCCCATAACATAATAATGTCATCGATGTACCTGCCCCAGAAAATGACATTTTCCATCCACTTTGCTGCATGGCGTCCCCAAGCATGCCCCCGCTCAAACCAGCCCATGAAGAGCCCGGCATAAGCGGGGGCAAATCTAGAGCCCATGGCCGTTCCCTGGATCTAATGGAACCACTCAGAGTCATGCAGAAAAAAGTTTTTCGACAGAATGATCTCCGTCATCTCCAGGAGAACCTCATTATGTAAGTAATGGTCCGCTGTTCTTTGGCCTAGAAAATATTGTAGTGCCTGGATTCCAAATTCTTTTTTGATGCACGTATAAAGGCTGGTCACATCAAGTGTGACGAACATAAGATTTTCAGACCAGACTAGGCCCTCAAATTTGCCCAATATGTCCTTCGTGTCCTTGATGTACGCCGGGAGATTTTGGACCAATGGTTGAATATAATGGTCCACATATTCGGAGAGTCTTTCGGTGGGTGAATTTACCCCCGAAATTATGGGGCGTCCAGGTGGGAATGGACCCCCCTTGTGGACTTTGGGCAATATGTATATACACGGGGAGGTGGGTTTTTGTACCATAAGATATTTGCACTCATCTTCACTTAATAGGCCATTATCTCTCCATTCCAAGAGTCTCATGTTGATATGCACACCTAGAGTCTTAATTGGGTTGCCTGATAGTTTTGTATAGCATGTGGTGTCCGATAACTGCCGTGTAATCTCACCCATATAGCTTGTTTTCTCCATGATCACGACATTCCCCCCCTTGTCCGCCTCACGGATAACTATGGACGTGTCAGTTTTTAGTCCCCTCAATGCATCATTTTCACCTGCAGTTAAATTATGCTTTTTCTTGTTACGGGGGGTTGGATTTCCCAAATTTTATAGAGGCCCTGAGTGACCTTATCTCTGAACAGGTCTATATTAGGGTGTGTACCATGTGGAATATATTTGGATTTAGTTCTTAGACCACTATCCAATGACACATCCTCTGAAATATCCAACTCATTTCTAATTAACTCCAGTTCAATAGGGGTTTCATACTCGACAGACATCATTGTTTTCAAAACGTTTATTTCATTTACAGTATGTGAGGGTGGAACATACTCCTCAGACGGTTTTGTACATACAAATGGATTACGGGAGAAATGATCCCTCAATTTTAGTAATCGTACAAATTTCGAAAGATCCACAAAAACATCAACATCATTACCCGTTTGATTAGGGCAGAATCCTAGGCCCTTGCTTAGTACAGAAATATCATCAGCTGACAAAGCTTTTTTAGAAAGGTTAACTATCATCAGTTCCTTGGACCCAGAGGCACCAATCTCATCTAATTTCCTGTTCTCTTGGAGCGAGTCAACCTGCCCACTGGTTCCTGTCTTGTTTTTTTGCTGGTCCTGTTTGTACTCACAGGACCAGCAAAAAAACAAGACAGGAACCAGTGGGCAGGTTGACTCGCTCCAAGAAAACAGGAAATTAGATGAGATTGTACGATTACTAAAATTGAGGGATCATTTCTCCAGTAATCCATTTGTATGTACAAAACCGTCTGAGGAGTATGTTCCACCCTCACATACTGTAAATGAAATAAACGTTTTGCAAACAATGATGTCTGTCGAGTATGAAACCCCTATTGAACTGGAGTTAATTAGAAATGAGTTGGATATTTCAGAGGATGTGTCATTGGATAGTGGTCTAAGAACTAAATCCAAAAATATTCCACATGGTACACACCCTAATAGAGACCTGTTCAGAGATAAGGTCACTCAGGGCCTCTATAAAATTTGGGAACATCCAACCCCCCGTAACAAGAAAAAGCATAATTTAACTGCAGGTGAAAATGATGCATTGAGGGGACTAAAAACTGACACGTTCATAGTTATCCGTGAGGCGGACAAGGGGTTGAATGTCGTGATCATGGAGAAAACAAGCTATATGGGTGAGATTACACGGCAGTTATCGGACACCACATGCTATACAAAACTATCAGGCAACCCAATTAAGACTCTAGGTGTGCATATCAACATGAGACTCTTGGAATGGAGAGATAATGGCCTATTAAGTGAAGATGAGTGCAAATATCTTATGGTACAAAAACCCACCTCCCCGTGTATATACATATTGCCCAAAGTCCACAAGGGGGGTCCATTCCCACCTGGACGCCCCATAATTTCGGGGGTAAATTCACCCACCGAAAGACTCTCCGAATATGTGGACCATTATATTCAACCATTGGTCCAAAATCTCCCGGCGTACATCAAGGACACGAAGGACATATTGGGCAAATTTGAGGGCCTAGTCTGGTCTGAAAATCTTATGTTCGTCACACTTGATGTGACCAGCCTTTATACGTGCATCAAAAAAGAATTTGGAATCCAGGCACTACAATATTTTCTAGGCCAAAGAACAGCGGACCATTACTTACATAATGAGGTTCTCCTGGAGATGACGGAGATCATTCTGTCGAAAAACTTTTTTCTGCATGACTCTGAGTGGTTCCATCAGATCCAGGGAACGGCCATGGGCTCTAGATTTGCCCCCGCTTATGCCGGGCTCTTCATGGGCTGGTTTGAGCGGGGGCATGCTTGGGGACGCCATGCAGCAAAGTGGATGGAAAATGTCATTTTCTGGGGCAGGTACATCGATGACATTATTATGTTATGGGATGGGCCTGCCCCAGACCTTCTGGAATATTATGCCTACCTAAATGACAATCCATTCAACGTGAAATTCACAATTGAGTACAACAGGGAAACCATTGATTTCCTTGATGTTACTTTTTATGTTCAAGACAACCAAATTCAGAGTCGCACCCACAGGAAAAAGACTGCATGCAATAGTACATTGCATTTCTTAAGCGCGCATCCTAATCATGTAGTAAACAACATCCCCTATGGGGAAATGATCCGGATGCGGCGCAATTGTAGTTTGGAAAGCACATTCCTTCAAAACATCAACGAAACAGAACAGCGTTTCCTTAGTAGAGGCTATCCTAAGACAATATTGGATAAGGCACATAGAAGGGTAATGAAGGTGCCTAGGGCCGATACATTGAAATCAAAGCCTGCACGAAAAGAGGATAAACCCCGAATCTCCTTCAATACACAATTTAACAACAACAGTAGTAGAACATATAATGTTCTACGAAAAAATTGGCACTTATTGAAGGATATCCCGAGTTTACAAGGGATAATCCCTGAAAAACCAAGAGTGACCTATAGAAGAGGACAGACTTTACGTAACAAGCTATGTCCAAGCTATGTTACGACTCCCAAACCTCAGACTTGGCTACCCCCCATGACAAAGGGTTTCTACACATGTAATGAATGCAATGTATGTAGGTTGGGCAAAAACAAGACCAAGACATTTTGCCATAATACCAATCGAACATATGAGATTAATCACATGATTAACTGCAAATCGATGTTTGTGACCTACATCCTGGGCTGCCCATGTAATAAGATCTACGTGGGCAGCACCAAGAGGCCACTTAAAACAAGAATACAGGAACATTTAAGAGCACTTCGGAAGGGTGATCTTAGATACCCCCTGACCTACCATATGCAGGAAAACCATGGGAATATGGAGGATTTCTGGTTTATAGGAATAGACCACATCCCAACTCATCCAAGAGGAGGAGATAGGGAACTGACCCTTAGAAAAAATTAAGCTGCATGGATATGTAGACTCAAATGTGTAGAATTGGGGCATAATAGCGATGATGAGATGCATTATTTTCTTTAGTCATTGTGTTAGTATCATCCAGGGCAATGTATTCCCCGTAATTATTGTGTATGTGGACTTACTAACTAAGACTCATGATGACCAAAAACAATGTGGACATTAAAAACTCATGCATCACTAGCAAATGCCTCACTAAAAGGTTATGCTGAAATATGTTTAATGTGATCTGTCTATATTCATTTATCACCGATATATATCTTTTGTTGAACTCTTCATTGAAAATGACTAAATGTGGTCTGTAAACACTTTTAAACATTGTATACATTGGGCAAGAAAATCGGAACATTTGCCCATTCTGACACATTTCCCCTTATAGGTTTTCCTTCTGTTGTATGCCCTGTCAGCCTCTCTTTGTATACCTCAATGTAATTAATTCCCAGGCTTGGATTAGTATGCACTATCTGGTCATATACCTTTTCATATTATGGACATTTATGTATATATGACACTCCTAAATACCCAATAAGTAACAATATTGGTTGTCAGGACACTCTATCTGCTATTATCTTTTCCATTAATAGCATAAATATGACATAGGCTTTTCTTGCAAGAACCAAAGCTCTTGCTTCCTATATCCAATGGAATCACATGAGTATATAATTTCATAACACACTAATGTTACGCACTTTCGTAATGAAAAATTTATGACACTCAAGAGTAAGAATGTGCCCTTTATTTATAATCATTGGCGCTATATGACGTTTATTGATTTACAGCCTATATTGGCTTACCTATAAAATTAAAACGATCGTCCTGTGTCATCTCAACCCGTTCCAAGGTGACTGCCATATATGCCACCCCTTGCGGGGATAGTGACTGGCCCATTACTTTTACTTCTCTCCCATATAGAAAATTAAATTAGAAATATGAATTAATTCGAGTGCACTTTATATATACAGTTGGTGCAGCTAGGTCAACAGATATAGTATTGACAATAACACTGTAAAAAGTAAAAAATAAAACGATTGTTTCTTTCTATTTTTACCCGTTCCAAGATGGCTGCCATATATGCGGGGTTAGTGACAGGTCCGTTATTTTTACTTTTCACCTAAACTGTTAATTATATTAGAAATACGATTTATTTTGAATGTACTTTGTACACATAGATGGTACAGCAAGGACTACGGATACAGTACTGACAATAAGAGTGCGGCGTCAATACAACACTCCAAAATGGCCGCGCCATTGAAAAACATCTCACACATAAAATTTGGAGGACACTCATGATGCTAACCATGATTGATTTCAGGTGTTACCTTAAGTAGCCAATTACCACGTATATTTAAGGCTTGGACATGGCCTCTCACCTGTCCTCAACTTTTCCTGTTGCCCGTCAGCCGTTATTAGCGAGACCGCCGGGAGTCCGTCACAGCCGCATTTGGGTAGGTTTAACTACGAAATTAACTTTGGAATTGTAACTTAACTGAAGCGAATAGATATAGCGGGAGAGGGAGTTGAAGCTGTCCCAGCATTTGACTCGATTATAGATCGATTGTATAGGAATATGGGTAGTTCACCGGCTCGCGGGTTGATTTACATATTGCCTTGCTGTTAGCGACTCTAAAGGACTCTAGAACTGCATATTCCGTCTTGGCGTTGGACGTTCCCAATCACCATGAGATTTTACTCATTTGTCAGGATACCTGTGTTCCTTCTGCCCTTTTACCCTCTGGGAGTTCGAATACATAAACCATTGGCTTGAAACTTAAAGTCGTAGGGGAGACAGTGCCGCCTTTGGACACAAATTATCTGTTAGATGGCTCACAATTAGGACTCTTGGGTGGTGCTTTTATGGTGCAATGAGACCTTTTTTTGTGTTAAACTAGTACAGGACTGCCTTACATTCTATCTATCCCTTGTTATAGACTGTGAAGACCGTTCTTTCTCTTACAAAACAAGAGTAAACCTGAAGGAACTTGGAATGATGTAACATGGTCATCCTCCTTTTTTAAAAAAACTCTAAAGCGAATATACAAGAATATTTTGCCCACATGTAAGTATATAATATTAGGGTGATAATTTTTACAATATAGGTCAATATTTGCGCTTAGTACTTATGAATGCTGACTATCATAGTTTTCTCTTATTTATAGAAAGTTTCGGCACATATAAGAATCCGGGGAATCCCACCACGGTTACTTTTGGATTGTCATTTCTCCTCTCACTGCTGATTAGAATTGAATTACTAGTGCGCCTTAATACATGGTGGGTATCAGTAAATATTAACGTCTTTCCGTCATCTTTGCAAAACCCAAGATGAATTTTATGGAGTAAATTATCATAGTTTCCCATTATACAGATTTGAAGTTGCATATGATCCACAGCCTGGGCATGATAGCGATTGAGACCCTATATAGCTATTTGTGACTGACCTTTACAATAGGTTTCTCTTTTACTCCTCCTTTCTCTACTCTCTTTCCCCAATTTGGGGATTGCCTAAACTTGACTCCTTTCTCTTATCCCTCTGTTTTGTTCAGTATATACATTACCCTCCTATACTTGATCTCAATTAGAACTTGGATACTAAACCATTGTGAAAAACAACAATATAGCGCTGTATATGTTGTAACTAGACAAGATGATTTACATGTAATGTATATACTTAGTGATTAGGAATAAGTTATGTAACCAGTAACATGATGATATATGTGTAAAAAAGAAAAATAAGAAAAAAACTCACGGAAAATCACAACAAAAAAACGTTACCAAAGTAGTTTGTAGCACACATAGGTGTGGTTTGTATATATATGATTGTATATTTTGTATATTTTGTTTTATATATATGCTTATGTATATTTATATGTTTGTGTCCAAACAGCCCTGAAGAAGTCCGCTTCAAGGACGAAACGCGTCGGCTGTGTTGTCAAGAACAGACTGTATTTATAGTCCGTTGTTTTAAAATGAGAATTATTATAAATTTTGTGAATAAAAAGTGACTTTTTTTGAATAACTTTGACGTTGGGAATGAATTATATTAGTACCTTCCCCACTTTCTCAAAGTGTGGTGCACCTGTGCTTTTGGTTTGAAATTGTTAGGTCCGTTTGGACTGGCATTGTATCAGTGGGTGCGATCCAGTGTGCACACTCATCCCTAGCAACTATATAGGGACATGAATACAGAAGGGATAGCAGCTTAGGTGCTAGCATATAGAGGGCTCCACTGATCTGGTATGTTTCATACCTCTCTTTTGTGTCGATATTCAGTAGTACAATCCTCAAAGAGCCTCATATCAAATATGGCAGAGATATTCTAGAAAAATAGTTTTAGCTTAACATAGACACTTTGGAGTGGTTTTAGAACAGTCCACCATTGTTTAAATGATGCTCTGTCATGATTGTGGCAGCAGTAAAAAAGGTGGTGAACCACAATTTCTAAGGGCCTCTTACGAGTTCCCTGTTATCTTTGCGGGGAGATGTTAGGGTCAGAATTTATGATCTCCCTGTGAGATAACGGGAAGTACAGTTTTGTTTTCCCAGAATAGGGACTGACATGCGGAATATGGAATATTAGTTCAATTGCACGTTTACCTATTCTGGGGAAAACATAGGACTCAAATCCATGATCATTTACCACCTGTTTGCTCATGGGCGGGTGTAAGGGAGCTGAGGGCTATGTGAGGGCACTTATTCATTTTGTTTAGCTTGGGGATAAAATTCTGCTCTGACCATGCTGAAATATGTGGGCAGGGGCCAGGCACAGAATCTGCGTACAGGCCCCATCACTTCGCTGATGGTTTGGGGTCCAGTGTCTCTGGGCCGGTAATTATCATGCCTGGGGTTTGAGGACTCAACAATTATGGCCTGGGGTACTCATGATAGGGCCCAAAATTGGATGGCCAGTCTGCTATCCTCTTTGATGAATCCTCAACTACAGTTTCACCTTCAAGAACAATGCCTTGCCCCATGCTCCTAGTGAGGTAGGGGACCTCAGAAGATGACTGAGGTCCTATTAGTGCCCTCTTCTGAATAAAGCCCTAGATGTTTCTTCCTATACACACCAAGGAGCCACGCTGTCTGGGATAGGGTGACTTCACCTGCCACCTTCTGCACAATGACTCAAGTGATGTTCATCCCTTGTAAAAGTAAGAAAGAAGAGTAATTGTTGTGGCAATCAGTGCACAAATATGTAGTTGCACATTAATTTCTACAGCCACATGGGTAACTAGCAATATAAAAACTGAGATTACTGGTGTTCTCCACTAACCAGAACAGTAGGCATTAGGCCTACATTGGAAAGATGGCCCACTAAGCCTCCTTGACTATCCAGTGTAGATTGATGTAGCTTGATCACGCAGACAAATTATGGCTCTAAAGAGGTGATATGATGGATTACTCTTAATACACAGTAAAATAATTATCATAATTAAAAACAAGATACAATGTACAGGGTTGTTTTTTCTTCAAAATGAACTATCCTCTATGACAGCAGTTGTTAACCCTTTTACTTTTGTGGACCCCGTTGACTCATTACCTGAAGTCTTGGACACCCATTGAGCCACCGGACTAAGCAGTTGCTATGATTTGAACCTCATAATAATACACAAAAATAAAATTTTTGTGTAATTCACAATCAAATATATAAAACGTTAGCAAATTTTCAATTTTGCCTTTTTATTTCGATACATTAAAACTAAATTCTTTCAACAATTAGTAATGTCTCTGATTATTTAATGATATTCTTTTGCAAACTAGCACTGACCTCATGGGGGACGGATCTGCCACATTTATCTCTTTTGAGACCCCCCCAATTTCATTAGGCACCTCCTATAACTTAGTACAGAACTTGGGAATCAATAAACTCGGGACCTTATTCACAAAGTTAACTTACACTTTAGAGAAAGTGTACACTTTTGAGTAAGTTTACCACTTTTTAGTATTCACAAACTGGTCTTTTGAAGTACCTTAGATTTTGTAGTAATCCCAGCACTACACATGGCCAACCACTGGTACTGCAACACCCACCCTCCCATAGAATATAAAGAAGGATGGAGTTAACATAAAACTTCATTGGACATCATGTTAAATTAAATAATTAAAAAAATGCTATAAATATAAATGCATATAAAGGAATTTTGACAAATATTTAAAAATAGTAGTAACTTATTATTTAACTATAAAATATTCAATAACTTATTTAAAATTAAAAAAAAAATGTAACCATGACCTCTGAAACCACAGTAAAGTCTGATGTTACTGAAATTATAAATCTCACCCAGAATCTCTCATTAGCTATGGATAACTTCTTAAGTAATTGAGTCTGCCGGAACTCTCATCAAGCAATGGCAACTCAACACATTCTACTTCATCAAAGTTTGCTATAAAGGCTCTAAATCTGAATGAAATACACAACCCCACTTACGTTGTTCAAACAACTAGAAGTATAACAGTATGTAATTAGAGCTTGTGAGTATTTTGGACTCTATGAAAAGGAATAGAGCAACAGTGCATTTACATGCTACTTTCCCTGCTGTCACTGATAGGTGGGCAAGGTCCCAATTGCTTTGCTGCAGTCATTCAGTGTCAGCAGAAGAGTTGGGAGGATGGTCAAGGTACAAGGGAATGTGATGCCAATATTTGTATCACCGGAGCAGACTTCCACCTCTTTGAAAAGAGCAATAAACCCTTTAAAACATAGAACACTAAAAGAACATTATGAAACTTGATTGTTGATCACTATCATTCCAAGATTAAATTCCAGGCAGAATGCATCAACGTAAGTGGCAAACTGTGATCAGCCACCTTCTCTTTGTATCCTTGAATAATACTACTTCACAGGGAAACAAACCCTGCTTTGAAGATGACATTGATTTGAATACAACTGTGGAAATGACCACATGCTCGTAATCAGCTTCTTAAGTAACTGAAGAGAACCTCTATGACTTTGACTACAGATAAAACACAGTTTGAGCTGCACCACATGCAACACGTGTTCCTCTAGCTCTACAAAGGCTC
The DNA here is from genome assembly GCF_964204655.1 of Triturus cristatus. Classification (NCBI taxonomy): domain Eukaryota; kingdom Metazoa; phylum Chordata; class Amphibia; order Caudata; family Salamandridae; genus Triturus; species Triturus cristatus. The sequence continues at coordinate 1,399,970,499 of NC_140591.1, forward strand.
ATCTATAAAAAAAACGATGAAGCATCTGGGATCAAACATCTGTGTAACTGGTTAATAAAGTAGTGCATGTAACCATGATCTCTGAAATCAAAGTACAATCTGATGTTACTGAAATTACCAATCTTATCAAAGACCACTCATTAGCATTAAGCGCAACTATTTACTTGGGTATTTGAGTAAGCCAGAACTCTCATCAAGCAGTGACAACTCATCATATTCTACCTCGTCAAAGTTTGCTATAAATCTGAATAAAATATACAACCCCATTGATGTTATCCAAATCACTTGTCCTCTCTGCAATCTAGGATCATCACACCCAACATTAAACTCATAGGCCTAAGAAACAGAACTGTTTATAATTAGAATTTGTGAGAATACTGGAAATAATAGAGATGCAGTGTGCTCTTTGCGATGTTAAAGTCATGTTCCCTGAACATTTTCATATTCCCTGCTATTACTTATTGATGGACATGGACCCATCTGCTGCACTCATTCGTTGACAGCAGATGGGTATAGAGTATGGTCAAGTGTGATGCCAATTGTTGTTTCACCGTGAGATAGAGGAGAAGACTTCCCTCTACCTCCTATGTCTCCTGTAGCGACATACTTACAATGTAAGCTGTAGCCTCACATCTACATCTTGATAAAACTTTCAGTGTGGCACAGGAAAGCTGTTGAGGGAGAATTCAGCACATTCTTTTAGGGTTCCACAAAGGCCCTACATGCACAGGACTTTCGATAATCTTCAAGCTTACTCCCCCCTATCTCCTTCGGCTCCTACTGTCAGACAATGAACGTTTGACCAGAAGCATGTGCAGCTCCTGGTATAACTGTCAGTAAAGGACTGTGACAGTCTCTGAGGAAAACTGCCTGTAGTAGATGTGCCTTTTCTGCATGGTCATCTCAGTTTTTTAGCCTTTTTCTGGACTCTATGTTTGCTGGCATTACTATTCTGTGACTTGATCAGCCTGAAATTGCACCGAGGTCCCGGGTAACAGCAAGCTGTTATTTTTCAGTGGCAATTTTCTGGACTCTTTTTGCTTTAAAACGTCAATCATATCTCCAGGTCCCTCTAAGATATTCTAATGATCCCTGTGTCTTTTTGCTGGTTTTACTTTTTCGATTTACCTAGATTCAGTTGGGAAAATTTACTATGTTGTTTTTCTTTCTTTACAATGTCTGGTACTGCTTAAACTTAACAGTCACTCCTCTGGGGATTGCCTACAATCAGGGTTTGGAAAAAGATTCTCTTAGAACTGTGTTTTGGCCTAACCAGATTGTTCTTAATAAGTTGAAAGTGGTCACCCGCCAAAATTAATAACCCAATTTCTGGTAGCATCCGCAAAACATATTTTGTAGTCCAGCCCAAAATGTTCGTCTTAGGTCCTCACTAATAAAACAATATGTTAATATGTAAAAGATGTACAATTTCAGCAGGGAAGAGACAATTATACCTATGTTGATCCGTCATCCACACATGAAACTCCAAGTAGCCTTTTGATGTTCAGACTCCGTCAGGACCATGATCAGTGCAACAAAGAAGTCTAATTTGCATTGAGCATTTTCCCTTTCAGCTCCTCCTGTATGCCTTATGCAGTGTACAACAAACTTTCACTCTAATGAGATAACATCACCTTCCCAGATCACAATTACACCATACATATTCAATCATTGCCAAAATATTAGCCTCCTGCCCATGTAGGGTTTGCACATTTAAACCCTTTTTACAACCGCTAGAAAAACTACTTTTCACTGTCTCCTTTACAATTGTTCTGTGGAAATGACTTGGTGCATGAAATGTCCTGCTTCCTTGATGTCTTACATAAAGGGAACCACCCTCAGTTCATTAATAGTCCACATTGGTGTACTGAAAACCTATTACATCTTTCAAGTTGACGGACCTTATTACCTCATGATTCTCTATATATTAGTTTTGATTAAATTAATTCCACAGGTCATCCTGAATTAGAAGAATAGGTTTAAAAATAAAAAAATTATGAACCAGCGACAATTTGTGTCTCCTTGTAAATATTTGGTGGGCAGCTGGGACGTAATACCTTTTTTGAGCACAGGACAACAGGGATAGTATAGACGAATTGTTGCCAATCACTTGTCAGGAAAAATAGTCAAAGAATCTTGCCTGTGGTTTTCAGGAAAATAAATGAAACATGCTTCATAATCTGTGCTTTCTTCAAAACTAAGATGGGGTCAAGTTCTCTAATCAAGACAGTCTTAAAATTCTTGTTAGCTGTAAAAACACAGTATAATAATGGCATGGTGGCAGAGAACATACCAAAAGAACTTTTCAAGATAGTTAGGCAAGCCTCAGTTACTGTTCCCCAACAGCGATCATTCACTTGAACAAATAAATAACACCCATCTCTGATCCTATGATATGCATTACGCAACTCTTTTCAGCAACAAACTGTAAGACATTTTAACCATTCTCTTTGTATGACCCCATAAATTGCTTTCTTTAGCAAACCATCGAGCTGTACACCTGAACCAACACCAGCCTTATTGGTTAAAAACAGTTTCTAGGGCCTGGACTTTTGCTGCGGAAGATCCTCAATTTCTCCCTAGGATAGCAAAATTTCCAAAGAACCTAAATATTGATAATTTGACTCTCTTCCTAGAATGAGTTAAAAGCCGACCTCTTCAATATTACCAACATTTATAACATTTCCCAGCTTTCATGTGCAAAACCATCTACAGTTGTGTTCCTGTCTACCTAGCAAGTTTATATCGGCAAATAGTTTTCTTTTTGAGTACCATTAGTCACCCTCCAAGCCACTGATGATTTTCTGCACATCCTTGTTAAAGTAAGATTCACCTACTAAGGTTCGTTAGTCTCTCATAATCCTGTTGCACAGTGGACAATTGTGTATTAAGCATCATCATAAAGTTCTGCGTAGGCACTGATCATCATGCCACAATTGTTCTCTGTTCTGCAGGACCATACACAAACTCCTAAAGTAAATTTGCCTTTTTCTTAAATTCTCCCCAAGCTTCATGGTACACCACAAACCTTGCTTCTTTTTTAATTGATAAAGAGTCTCCTGGGGCTCTGGGCAGTCCAGCGAGAATTAACTAACACACAGAACTATGCAGATGATATACACATTTATCCTACCATTCCTAACTAAAAAGGCATTAATCACTGTGCAAATTGCTTGCTAGAAAAAACAGAATCCCCATGCGGCTTTTGGTGCACTGCGGGTGGGGCGATGAGGTCCTCTTGTGTGCTGAGGACCTCAGGACACAAGTGGACTTCATCCTCCTAGAAGCAGTGCGCCAGAAGCCATGTTTGCAGTGTGGTGTAAAAAGAGGCATGGCCTGGGAACACCTCTCTGCAACGCAGCTCTGTGGCGCTTACTGGAGGTACCTGGTGGGCTAGTTGGCCCCCAGGGACCCTCAAGATTCAAGGGGACTTAATAGGGACGTTATAGTTAGAAATTAGCATTTAAAAAACCTTAGAAATTCACTGAAAAAACATAGGTTTTAGGGACGTTATAGTTAGAAATTAGCATTTAAACAAGCATTGGCATAGCCAATAGGTCTCGCCTCTGGGACCTTATAAGAGTTTTGCGAGAGGTGTTTTGAAGTTTGGTGGGAGTGACCACTAAACACCACAGAAAACAGCCTACATAAGTACCCAAAGGCGAGACCTATTGGCTATGCCAATGCTTGTTTTGCTAAGTCTCAGGAGAACGTTGGCCTTTCTTTCCCTTTCAGTGCTCTGTTTAACATATCTGTATATCACTGCCAGATTGCTGTTTGAAAGGTGAAGTGTTTGCCACCCAGCTGAGCTACAATTTGTAGACAAGAGCTCAATTCCCAGATTTGATTTTTGCACGTTTTGCAGGATCTACAGTTTATGCTCTTTTAGGATGTTTACAGGTTTTGATAGTTGTAAAAACATCATTTGCTTGCCATTCTTTATATTGTGCAAAAAAAGTAAGATTTTTCCATTTTTGGAGTTGTAGGTCAATCTGTATTTTCTCTTATTTGCATTTAGGCTCAAAAAAATCTGACGCCAACTTGTGGTTTACACGGCAGCCACGTGCAGCTCTAACGAAATATCAATAGTCAGTCGAAATTGTTACTCATTTTTTCTCTTGAAGAGCATGAAAGGAGGAGTTCAGACAGAATTGTAAACTTTAATCAGTCAGTCAGTCAGTCAGTCAGAAAGGCTTTATTTCGATATAGGTAATATCTTAAAAAGCAAAGCATACAATGATAAACAGTAAAACAGTAAAAGGAGCCAATACATAGAGAGATAAACATACATTTCATACTTCAAGTGGCACCAATAAATTAAGTAAAAACCAGTATTTTAAAAAAAATACAAATTAAACAAGATGCGAAAGCCTAGTTGATCTGATACGCCAAGCCCATCCTAAAAATGTTGCCAAGCCGCAAGCAAAGAGGGGCCGTGGGTCATTTTTCAATATTCGTAGGGCCTCCTGATAGCGTCTTGTTCCAAGTTCTCTGCAGAGTTGCTTTAACCATCTACTCCGAAGGGCTGCATAGGCCGGGCATTCAAACAACATATGGGGAACTGACTCTGACCTCTTTTCACAGAGTGGGCAAGAGGAAATTGTCTGGGTCGGGGCCTTCCACCTGGAAGTCAGTTCTCCAACGGGAAGCAGACCTATCCTAAATTGGAAGTATAGTGCCCTATCTCTGCGATTTGAGATAACATCCAGGTATGGTTCACACAAGTGCACCTCCTTGTCAAGAGGAAATCCATAGTGGACCTGCACAAATTAGCTACCCATCTCCAGAACATCTGCTTCAGCACAGACTTTGGGGGTGCAGATTTATTATTCCAGGCCTCACCAAGACCAAGATTGACGAGAAGACGCTTGACTTCCCCCAACCAATAAATCTTAGACCAACCTGGCGACCCCAACACATCGGTTAAGCCATCCGCATAACTGGACAATTCTGGTACTCTCCAGATCCGCGCCCATAGGAGAAGAGGACGAAGCCTAGCCTGGTCGCTGATCGGCCGAGTACCCATATCCAGAAGCAGTGGAAGGGTTGGGGTACTATAGGGGAGCCCCATTAAATCTTTATGGAATTTACTTTCTGAGCGGGATAGCTGGTCCACATTATGTACCCCCCAGAGTTCAGCCCCATAAAGGGCGGCACTAACCCCCCTTGCCCTGTAGATGTCTAATACAGGAGCAATTGGTTTAAGGGTTGAGGCACGTTGTTCCTTGAGAAGGGCACCCACCACCCTCTTATGGGTCAGCAACATCTTTTGGTGGTGGCATTTCCAACTCATTGAGTTACAGAGACGAATTCCGAGGTAATCGAACTCTGTGACCCTCTCGAGAGAAACAGATTCTAAGGTCGGTGGTTTGGCCAGCTTTTTCGGAGGATTAAGGACCAGGTATTTAGTCTTTGCAGTATTAATGACTAACCCCCTAGCATCACAAAAAGACTTAAAGTTAGTTAGCAGGCTCTGTAGACCTGCCGGGGTTTTAGAGATCAGGAGGGTGTCATCTGCAAATAGAAGGGTAGGTATTCTTCGGCCAGCCAGGGATGGTGCGTCTGCAGGGTGTTGTAGCAGGTGCTCCACCACTCCATTGACATACAGTGAGAACAGAGTGGGGGCTAGGACACATCCCTGGCGTACCCCTCTATTTACAGGTATGCGTGCTGTTTTTTGCCCCTGATTGCCCCACCTGATCTGTGCAAAATTGTCAGCATGGAGTTTAATCAACATGCTTAGTAAGATGGAATACCCTGTTCATCAAGCACACTCCAAAGTTGGCTGCGAGGGACCAGGTCAAAGGCAGTCCGCAAATCTATAAAAGCAAGATACAGACTGCCTTTGCCCAGCACAACCACTTTCCAATATAACATCATAAGCCGAAACGATTGCTCTATAGTCCCCATACCCGATCTAAAGCCAGCCTGGAAGTCAGAAAGGATACCCTTTTCCTCAACCCACTGCAATTCCCTAGCTAAAACCACTTTTCCAGCCACCTTCTGTGAGGAGTCTAAGAGGCTTATTGGGCGGTAGTTGGCTGGGTCATTCCGGCACCCTTTCTTAAAGATTGGGACGACCTCAGCACCCTTCCATGAGGTCGGGAAAGTTGCCCCATCAAAACTGGCATTCAATAGGGCAGCAATAAGTTTTCCCCACTCCTCCGGGTTAATGCGTAGCAAGTCCCCTGGTATGCCATCCGGACCTGCTGCTTAATTGGGAACAAGACATTTAATCGCCCCCACCACTTCCTTAGATGTAAACAGAAGTTCATCATTGAACTTGCAGGATGCATGAGGATGCCATACTGTCAGACTTTCCCCCTTATCCGAGACCATTGTGTAGAGCTGGGAGAAGTGGTCAAACCACGCGCACTCCGGTACGTTGCATGTTATCATAGTGCCCACAGGTTTCTCCCTAGCTCTTAATAGGTCCCAAAAGCCCTTAGCATCCTTCCTTAGGCTTGCGACCTTCAGGTCGCGCCAAAACTGGTCCTCCCATTCTACCTTTGCCTTAGCTATAGCCCTCCTATATTTGCCCCTTGTGCATTTCGACGCCTCGTCAGAGGTAGTAAACGCTACATAAATGCAACTACGATACAATATCATACTTTTAAGCAACCCATTAAGCTAATAGGCTTCAACAGTTTAGCACAATTATACATTACGTACGCTCCACATGAATAGGTAAATACATCATACATTTTTAAACCTTTGAAAACGTCTGGAGACGGTGGCATTCACAACAGAATGATAGAAGCCAGAAGCCTGACGAACAGCAGGTTTAATCCCCCAGCAGGTTGAACAACCCTTCTCTCCGGCTTACGAACACCTTGTCAAAGCCTCTCCAGGGTGCGTCGCTTATTTACGACTCCTGCTCCACCCATCAGACTCAAACAAACAGAGGCTTAAAAGACCAAAAGCTCTCTGACACCATTACTATGCAGGCATTTACTGGACGACTTTATAGAAAACGTGAAAGTTCAACCCCCTGCCAAGACCAGCACCAGAGAGCAGTTTCAGCTTTAGGTCGGAGCACGCCTTTTGCCTGGAGTCCCTGGAGGTGGGTGTGCTCAGAGCCAAAGTGATACTTCCGTTGACATCAGTGCACCTGTCCCCACTCCAGCCAGCCTGGCTTCCTTCCCCGAGGGTGCAGGTACCCGAGCATGGCGGGGTCTGCAGCCCCACAGACGGGGAGGGGCTACCTGTACCTTTTATACCGCACAGTCACACATGCCAATGTCCAGCCCCCACCAAGTGGCACTGCACATTGCTTAGCAATCGGGGTTCGCTACATCTCTAACTACCGATACCGTTTTTACGGTTCTTAACTTTTAAAGAGATGTTATTTTTATTATGCTGCCTCTTTACAGCTACTGTTGTTAGGCGCTATCTATACCATGTGTGATATTTAGTTTGTCCTACTATTTTACGTAACGTTGTGTTTTTTTGGACTGCGTTTAAAATGCTTAAAGTAAATGAAGTTGAAGATTCCCACATGCTCTTGGCTAAATGACCAGGACCGAGGTACACCCGCGACATGGAGCCCCCTGGCTCCAACTGCGAGGATAGATTAAAGGTAGCACAGATAGGGCACTTGGGAGCTGTGGCAACTTTTGCTTGGCTGCATTTGAGCGTCAGTGTGCAGTGTACATAGTTCACTGTATTATTCACAAACTCCGGATTTGGGTAGAGGAACACTAATTCGATATGACTTTAAGGGCAAATTAGGAACACGCAATGAAAGTGCAAAGAGCAATAAACGCTGAAAGACAAGCCCCCACTGCAGCTGCAGAATTCTAAAAGCACGCGAGTGGTGCATGTTTAAACAATGAAACAACTGAGGGAATTTACTTACTATTTTATGATGAGCATTCATTTTGTAATTCACAGAAATATGTCCCATATCTGCAGCAGTACTGAAACTGAGCAGAAAGGACTTGACTCTGAACCTTGAAGCACATGGATGTGTTTTTGCAGCTTCATTTTTGTGTTTCATTGTCGCTACAAATGTATCTTAATTTTTTATGGGCGTTGATGCAGCCCATGTATACACTTTCATTTTCGATGGCGAAAGTCGTGGCAATGGAGATAATTAATTGTATTTCTTTTCGGGCATTATGTTTATCGATGCGCCACTGTCGATGATGAAAGGTATCGAGCAAACAATTATTTTCAATGTAATCCTCTGACAATGTTTATATCATTTTGGTGCTTTAGTATGTCAATTTTTTTATGACTAACATTTTTCCTTACATGCAGCCAGTCTGATATGCCCACGTTTCTCTGAGGTAAACATTGCCAGGTCACAACCATCTTCGTCACTTTCACTTGATATTGAGATAGAAGAAGTGTTAGACAATGATTTAGATGACGATCGACTTTGTTCAGCGTCAGTTTGCCTCGCTTGATTTTTCTGCTTGGCTTTGTGGGTGTACGTCAAATGTTGCTTCTGTAATGTTCTGGCAGCTATTAATGTCTTCATGCTGTGACACACTTACTTTTTCCTTTGCTTTACTAACTGTCACAAAATGGTTATCATTCCCACAGGCTTTACACATCTGTCCAATGGCGGGACATTTACCTTCATGTGGAAACAATTTTCCACATATAAAACATAACTTCTTTTTAAATGTAGACATCACTTTGTGTCCTCCAGTCTTTTCCTTTTGCTTACCTTTTATGCTCATGACTGATGAACTCAGGGCCCCTTGGGCCTCCATGTCAGCAGCTTGTCTTTCAGCACACTCCTCACCTCTGGCAACCATCAACACTCGTTCCATACTAACATTTTCTCTCAGCAGTCATCATGTGACTGAATCTGACAAGCATCAATTGATAGCTCTAAGACGCTTAGCTTCTTCATCATTAAATTAATTGAACTCATAGTGTTTGATGAGTGTATTGAGTCACTCCACAAATTTATCAATGGTTTCACCAACATTTTGGCGTTCTCTCCTGAAATGTATCTTTCATAATCGACGTGGGGTATTGGATTGAACTTGAGATTCAGCGTTTCTTTCATCCGACGGTATTTGATTTCTTTGTCAGTTCTCAGTATTTTGTTTATGACTTCTTTATACCCTCATCAGCATGATTTTTTGTTTAACATCTGTTTATTGAAATCAAGCATATAAAAGACACATGGCGCAGTAAGAACAACAGTGATAGGGCCTCATAAGCTGGATTGATACAGTAAGACACCAGCGTAGAAGCGACTCATCAAAAACAAACCCCCCACCCCCAAATTTTGGTAAAGAAATGCGATAGAAAGCATGAGACCCTCCCAAGTCGTACACAGCCAGAACGAAGGGCCGAGGCTTAGGGGAGGAACACTTATATAAAAACCAGTCCAGAGTGCAGAATTCCGGGGGGAGAGTGGGGCAATACCACAGCAATGGATACAAAAGGATCCTAGTGGGAAGTGCCCACGCTACTATGAAACCCTCTCCACACAGAGAGGAGATCCCACACAGTGCAATAATAGTAAACAACTGCTGCCATATTAAAAAAGAACAAAAACAGGCAACAGAGGAAAGAGAGGAAAAGAAGTCAGCAGGAATAAAGGGACAGAGAGAAAAAGGATAGGCTAGCAGGGGAAGTTATCTCCTGGAGGAGGGGGAATCGGAGCTGGATGCGCCGTGGGGAGGTGAGGCCCAGGATGGGGGCTGAGACTCTGGGGGCCAAGAGACACGTCTGTTAGGTGGAGAGAGTTATTCTGGGGATTCCGGTTCCCGACCCCTAGAGAAGGGCTCCAAGGAGTCCTCAAACAGCTGCAATGCTCGCAGTCGGGGGGCATCAGACGAGAATGTTCAGTCCTGGTGACGTGACAGATAAGGGGCTGCCAAATGCGCTCAAATCGTGTATCTGTGTGATTAAGCCGTGCTGTGAGTAATTCTAAGGCCAGGACATCCCACAGTCGGAGAAACCAAGCAGCAATGGGAGGAGGATGATTTTTTTTCCAGCAGACAGCTCTGGATTGTCTCGCCACCCCCAGCATGTGAAGGATCAAGTGCCATTCTGCATTAGTCATGGCTTTCAGCGTGACAGGTTTAATGTCCAAGAGCGCTACTGACGGGATTGAGGGGACCGGGAAACCCACCCCCTCCTTGATGTGGCAGAGGACCTCCTTCCAAAACAGCGCGAGGCCAGGGCAAGACCACCAGATGTGCAGGAAATCTTCCCTATCACACTTGCACTGCCAGCAGAGTGAAGAGGAGTTCGGGAACATCTGTTGAAGGCGAGTGGGGACATAGTACCAGCGCATCATTAGTTTGTATGCTGATTCGCGCTGAGGTGTACTGTGGTAAACCTTAGGAATGTCCCTCCACAGGCGGGCCCATTCCTCCGGGGAGATGTCAGCGACCAAGTCAGAAGCCCAACGTGTCTGATAGTTATGAGGTAGAAGTGGCTGAGAATGCTGTAAGACCGAGTACGTTTTGGAGATCAAGCCCTGCGACCCTGCAAACCTACGAACCAAGGACTCAAAGGGAGTGAGCTGTTGAGTTACTTCACAAATGTACGTCGGGGAGCTAAGCCAGTGCCTCAACTGAAAATAATGCATGCGCGTGCTTTCCGAGAGGTGGAAGACCAGTTTGCATTGATCAAAAGTACGAAGGGCAGTGCCCTGGAAAAAGTCCTGGATGACACGCCGGCCCTCCACAGTCCAGGCAGCAAAAGCCTGAGGCTGTAGGGCAGGGGGAAACAAGGGATTGCACATGAGGGGTGTGTTGGGAGAGGGAAACGTGGTGAGACCCCGGGAGACCGCCATTTTATCCCAGATCTCCAGGATCGTTCTCGTTGGAGTGGCTATATAAGCACTGCGAGGGCGGGCCCCATGCGGTTGCCAGGCGAGGTCCCACAGGCGTCTACAGGCCACCGTCCAGTCCAGATGGAACCAATGCTTCTTACTTTTGGGAACAATCCATTCAGATATGAACCGAAGATGACAGGCCCAATAGTATTCCAGCAAGTTGGGGCAGGCAAGACCCCCCCGGGATCTAGGAAGCATAAGGATCCTGTGGGAGAAGCGAGGGCGAGATCTCCCCCATATATATTTGGTGAGGTCCCGATGCAGTGTCAGAATATACGCTTCTGGTACAGGGGTGGGAAGAGATTGAAAAAGTTAGAGAATTTTAGGGAGAGGGGACATTTTGATAGCGTTGAGTCGCCCTAGCCATGCCAGGGGGAGGCCCTCCCATCTGCACACTTCATCTCGGATGGCTTTCCGGTATCTGGGCCAGTTAGCCGAGGTCCAGGATGCAAGCGTGGGGGTCAAATCGAGACCCAGATAACGAATTGAAACATCAGTCCACTGCACCGGGATCAAGTCTCCCATCCCTTGGACCTCTGGGGCCAGAAGTGTAAGATTAAGAGCACAGGATTTTGCAAGGTTGATTCGGTACCCGGAAGCAGCTTCAAAAGACTCCAGAAGTGTCGCCACCACAGGAAGGGAGGTCGATGGGGCTGACAGAAATAACAGAAGATCATCGGCGAAGGGAGAGGCTTTATGCTCATATCCACCCATGGGGATTCCCCATATGGCTTGATCCCGATGCAGAGCAATAGCCAGGGGTTCCACCATGAGGGCGAATAGAAGGGGGATTGTGGGCACCCTTGATGAGTAGAAATCGGAGCCATGAGAGAGCCATTAAACCGGATGCGTGTGGTGGGATTCGCATAGGGGGCCATCAATTTAGAGTCCATCCCGGGCCCAAGCCCAACTTTCTGGAGGACCGCCCAGAGAAAGCCCCAATCCACGCGATCAAATGCCTTTTCGGCATCCAGAGACACTAAACAGGCAGGGATATCTCTGATGTGCGCCTTCTCCACTAAGTGAGCTATCCGGCAGATGTCCGATGTAGATCTGAATCATAATAATAAAAGCTTGGTACAGAGCTTCAGCTGATGATTAATTGTCTGCAAATCCTAACGCAATCATGCTCAGGCAGTGTCACTGCCTGTTCCTGCATCTCCTCCAGAAAGGCTTGAAAACCCTGCACCATTCAGTATGTTACTGAGATGGTGCGGGTGTTTCATGAACATCCATCATAGCCTCAGACATAGTTATGTGGTCATCTGAAAATTAGGATCTGTGCACTGTTGCTGTATTAATCCCTTATTATCCTTTTCATCAGCTCCCACTGTTCACTTTATGCTTATCCCCAGCTCAGCTGCCATCTCTTTGTTGCCTGGACTGTGTAATCTAGTGTTGATTTAATCTATTTACCTGTTTTATGCCTGTCTCTTCTCAAGTTTTAGCTAGTCTTCGCATATTGGGATACCTAACTCTTCACCCTCCCAATAATCCTTAAAGCCACCCTGAAGGACTGAAGTGACATAAATTGAGGAGGGTCAGTTAGTTTTTATTTTGTTCGGGAAAATGCGAACCAGCTTAATTCCTATTGGATGTGATTAATTCAAGCAACCAACCAATCACATTTTTGTCCTGCTGTGTACTTCATTTATGATCATTTATGAAATCTCTTTACCTTTGGGTATGCGTAGACTTCTTAGGTTGTTTTTATTTTTATTTTTTTTAATTCAGCTGAGCAAAGCAAGAGCAGGACTGCATTCCTTCACTACTTTTGCATTGCCTTTCCATTTCATTATGTTGAGAGGTATATTTGTAATGCTTACAATTATGTTATTGACCATAAAGGAGAAGATTTTGCATGCAGTGACAATTTAATTATAATGATTTGCGCTGATCATTGATTGCTCGCTATCGCCGGGTCTTTGTATCCATTGAAAGAGACTGATCGAACAAGGAGTCGTTCTGCACGCCAACCACTGAACTCCATCAGGTCAGGCTGAACTGAACCCGAGTTTCATGATTCTTTCTGCTTACATTTCCATTTCTAATTGTAGTGAATTTCCCCCGTGCAGTACACAGGAAGCTTTAGTGAGATTGGGCAACTGTTGCTGCGAAATTGTGACCTCTTGGGGAGCTTTCTATTTTCTCCCTTTTTAACTTCCTTTTCTTATTCCTTTCTCCAGTGCTTATTTCGTTTCTCCACTCTCCCCATCCCTGCTGCACATTATTTCCTCTTCTTTTTCTCAAGTTTTCTTCCTTACCTTTCTCCGTCAGACTTCCATTTTTTTCATATTACGTTCCTTTCTACCTGTCAATTTTCTTGTCTGATTTCCTACCACCATTGGTGTCTTCCACTCTTTCTCCCTCTCAGCCTCCTCTCCTTTTTCTTTTTTTTTCTTTTCTTTTCTTTTCTCTCCTTCCCCTTCGTTTCTTTCTTCCCATCCCTAGTTCCCTTTCCCCTGGTCCCTTTTCTCTTCCCTTCCCTACCCTTCCCTTCTTCACCCCTTCCCTCCCTGCCTCCCTCTCCCTCTCAAACTTCCTGCATTACCTTTCTTCCCAACTTTATTTCTATGTCTTCTCATCTTTCCGTTTGTTACTCCTTCCCCTCTTTTTTTCTCCCTTTCCCCCATTCTTCCATATCCCATCTCCTCTCGTTCGCGCTCTCTCTGTCCTTATTTGCTACGAGAACACGTTTTGTGTAAACAAGACTGGATCTGGTCACATTACTGGAATTATTCTGTAGCAGTGAGATAAGCGGTTTTAACAAGCCCAGGGGGGATCTCTGGCACATTGTTATCCTCTCCAGCCTTTTGTCTAAATCCAGCTTAATTTGTCATACTTATTTCAGTGGCAGATGAGAAGTGTCCATTGAAAGAAAACACGTTGCTGGGCATCAAATTAACTCAGTCACCCTATTCAACGCTCCTACCGGGAATTACAACTCCTAATAGCGAAGTGCCAATTAAATTAAGCAATGCATTATATTTAAATATATTAATATAGGTTTTACATCAGTCATGCTTTGCAAGTAGGGCTATATAACTGATGCAGGCCGCAGCAGTAATGATGGATGCATTAATTCAGTTTTAAACAGCAGGGAAGGCTGAATGTTAGAGCTAGCACACAATAAATAATAGCAATTCAGACTTTTGTTTTGCATCACAAATGGACCTAATCACTTAAATTAAGTGTATGCTGCAGAACCTCCTTGTGGGCAAGGTTCCAAGCAAATTACACGAACAATAATATTTATGCTTGTCGTACAATTAATTGTTATGGCATGATTACCACTATTAAGTATATTTACTTTAATAAATAACAATTCTTAGCAATATGTTTTGCTAATGCCTGATTCTGCAATTGCATTTTTCTCACCTCATTAGTTACAATATTTATATATTTATTAGTTTTTATAATACACAAGCAGGTCACCTTGAGGCAACCTTCTCAGCACTTGAGGTAAGAACTATATGGACCACCCAAATTCCTGAGGAGAGAAGGGGTGGTGGAGTTGAATATTGTCAATGTCTGACTCGGTCTTCAGTAGGTGAGGGTAGAGTTCAGGGGGGCTGAGTTCTCCTGTGAAGCAGAAGAGAGTTGAAGCAGCACTGGGGGAGGAGACCCTCCTTAGGGGGCCTGCATCATAAGAGCCTACTTGAAATTAAGAATGCTAGGAAGGGACTATTATGTTGGGCCCAAGGTGTTCCAGCATTGGGTGTCATATGCTAGATAGGTTTTGCTTTAAACTTTCTTTTATCTCAATTTTCTTGGTTGATCAACCTCCACTTGCTTGATGTGAGGTCCTTACCAGAAATGTACTGAACAGCCACTTGCCACAGCATATTTAGAACATCTTCCGAAGTAAGGGGCTTATTTACAAGCCCCTTGCGCTGTCGGTGCACACCGGTGGCGCAACCTGCGGCCCCATATTTACAAGGACACGTAAAGGCACCCTTCTTGGCTTTTTGTGTCCTTGTAAATATGGCCCCTTTACACGCAACACTTTGTGTGAAAGGGGCGTGCCATACGTGTTGCTGTGGGTGTTCCCACGCAACACCCATGACTACTGCCACATTTCCAGATTTACGAGAAATGAGAATGTTACGCCTCCCCAGGAGAGGCGTAGGGAAGCGCAACAGGGAGAAATGTTTTCATATTTCGTCAGTCTTTTCCTCTTTCTGGGCCTCATGTAGGTAGCCCAATACCGGTCGGTAACGGCCGATTTTCGGTAAATATACCGTTACCGACCGGTATTTAGGCTTTTGCTATGTAGGGGGATAATTTCTGTATTCGGTAATTTACCGATTCGGTAATTTTACCGATTCGGTAAATACCGAATACAGAAATGAGATGTAGGGGGACAGTGTGGTGGGTGTGGGGATTCGTTATTTACCACCAACTAATAGTTGGTGGTAAATGACGAATAGGTGTGAAAATGCATTTTTGTGCACTGTGAAGTGTGCAATGTGGCAGACATACATGTCCCTAGGGCATGTATGTGCGCCACATGTGCACACATGGACGAATCAGGGGTGCAACAGGGTGTCAATGTGACACCCTGCCACCCTTGAATGTGCTCCCCCCATTACCGAATCGGTATTTACTGATTCGGTAATGAGGCATACCTTCCCATTGATTCAATCAATGGGAAGGTATGCCTCATTACCGAATCGGTAAATACCGATTCGGTAATTACCGACTTACTCCGATTCGGTAACATTTACCGAATTTTTACCTACATACACTTTACCGATTCTTAAATACCGAATCGGTAAAATTCGGTATTTAAGAATCGGTAAAGTGTATGCCACCTACATATGGCCCTCTATGTGTGCTGCATTCTGCAGCACACATGGAATGAGGAAATCACCTCTTGTGATTGTTTATATGCAGGAAGGTGTCCTTTCCTGCACATAAAAAGTCACTGAAAAAATTCCATTTTTCAACTTCTACATAGAAGTTTAACAACACCATTTCAGATTGTTTATGTGCAGGAAAGGACACGTTCCTGCACATAAACAATCATTCCCCTCAACGCAAGCACCCTTGCACTATGGTGCAAGGGTGCCTGCGTCGGCACATGGCAGCAAATTGTGTGCCAGCACAGGGGAGAGCAAAGGGTTCCATCAAATCATTGTATAAATTACGCATCCCCATGCTTCCGAATTAACACAGCAAGGCGCAGCCATATGGCTTGCAGCACTGCGCTACGTGAATTCCTTAAATTATGCCCTAAGTCTTGGAGATGGTACACAATCTTTTACTTAGAGACTTTGTACCATTTGGAGTACAAGAGAGTTCTTTTAAGGTTCAGAACTAATTGGATTGATGCCGCCTAACTTATATTGTATAGAATTCTGATATTTCCTTTTAGGGGTGCCTGTGTGTCAGGTTCAGAGAAAGCAGCACCTGTTTCTTTGTGATGAGATATCCTGTCAGTGATCGCAACCATTCTACAGAGCATATTATAGATGCCTCAAACAGTTCTTGATCAATCTCAAGATATCTAATCTCCCAACTCCACTTATCAGCAGTGCTTTACTGGACAATGTCAACAACACCATTTGCATCACAGAAAATATCCATAACCTCCCACTGACAAAAGTGTTAAAAGGAAATAATCAGCACCATAACCCAGTTAATAGTTGGACGTTTCAGGAGAGAAAAGTGCAAGTAGAAAAAACATATTTCACACTCTTCTAAAATTATTGTGCTCAAACAATTTGTTCAACACACAAGTGTAACACAGGTAGATCACCTCTACAGCAAAATCGCCACCTTTTCACAGGCCAGTAACAGAAGTGCTACTCACTCTACCTCTTGTCAGTACAGGAATACAGAGACAGCAAATAAAACGTTAATGACCCTTGGCGCAAATTAAGGCTAGAGGATTTTCACGCCCTTCTTGCTGC
This sequence comes from Triturus cristatus, assembly GCF_964204655.1. Taxonomy (NCBI): domain Eukaryota; kingdom Metazoa; phylum Chordata; class Amphibia; order Caudata; family Salamandridae; genus Triturus; species Triturus cristatus. The sequence goes on from NC_140591.1 coordinate 1,399,987,227, forward strand.
AAACTCTCCTAAACTACATAGTGATTCTGATTTGTCTTATCGTTCACTTTGTAATTGGATTGGTCAAGCGCTGGACGCTCTCATCCCTGCCAAAGGTCGCAAGGCGGACTCTAGTCCATGGTTTAATGATTCTCTGGCCACTATGCGTAAATCTTGTAAGCAATTGGAGCGTGCCTGGAGAAAGGATTATGACCCCGTGGCTAAAAGTTGCTATCTGGCCGCCATTAAGAGCTACCATAGGACCATTCACACCGTCCGGGTGGCCTACTTTGCTAATGAAATCAAGCTAAGCCGTAACCCGGCCAAGTGCATCTTTAGAATACTCAAGGATCTCAGAGCTAGGAAAAACTCCTCTGCCTCTGTGATCGTATCTGAGCAACACTGTGAGGACCTAGTGACCTTCTTTGTCAATAAAGTTGAAACCATCTATAGGTCTTTCCCTTTGGTGTCTACACATCTTGTTGCCTCTCATGGACTGCCTCCTCTTCATTCTTTGGAGGTTATTCCCACCAGTAGGCAGGAAGAGTTCATACTATTGAGCAGGAAAGTTAAATCTGGCTCTCCGGTAGATCCTTTAAAACCAGCCCAGTTTAGGGATTCTCTACCTGTGCTCCTGGCTCCTTTGTGCCAGGTTGTTAATACTTATCTCTCCAGAGCTGTGGTCCCTGAGCTATGGAAGTGAGCTATGGTGGCTCCTATACTTAAAAAACCCTTGTTGGACCCGGCTAATCTGCAAAATTTCCGTCCGATCTCCCTCCTTCCATGGGTAGCTAAGATCACTGAGGCTCACGTGAATAACATCTTAACGGGGTTTGTGAACAATAATGATCCCTTGATCCCTCCCAGAATGGCTTCCGCCCTGGTCACAGTACGGAGACTGCTCTTTTGGCTGTTACCGAACTGCGGACCATTCTTGACTTAGGACACACTGCGGCACTGATTCTGCTTGATCTCAGTGCTGCGTTTGACACGGTCTCCCGCGGGATTCTTTTACATCGTCTGGAGGAGGCGGGTGTCGTAGGCCTAGCTCTGGAATGGTTTAGATCTTTCCTGTCAGGAAGATCATTCCGAGTGACTGCCCCCCCCCGTTTCTCTCCCATGTCCACTCCATCGGGTAGGGTGTACCTCAGGGCTCTGCTCTGAGTCCTGTACTTTTTAATCTTTACGTTCAACCTCTCGCTACGGTGGCTAAGAACATGGGCCTCACCATGGTCTTTTACGCTGACGATACGCAGCTGGTGGTGGCCCTCTCCGATGGCACCACGCAGGATGCTTCCAAGTTTTGGAGCGGCCTGTCTACGATCGCGGAGTGGATGACCACCAACTGCCTCTAGTTGAACACTAATAAAACAGAGGTGTTACTGGCAGGGAAAGACAGAAGTCTTTGGAGTGAGCAATGGTGGCCTACCTCTCTTGGTAGTGCTCCCACCCCTAAGATGGTGGTTAAGAACCTGGGGGTATGGATGGATTCTACCCTCAGTTACCAGGATCACACTAAGAAGGTGGCGGGCACTTGCTTCGGCCTTCTTCGGGGACGTAGGCCCTTGCTGGGGTTTTTTGATCCACCTACCTGTCAGCTGATTGTTCATTCGTCCATCTTATCTAGATTGGATTATACAAGCTCGCTCCTCCTAGGGGCTAATCAAGCTGAGGTTATGCGCTTGCAGCTTGTCCAAAATGCTGCCGCCAGAACCCTGTTGGGGCTCCCTCTTAGCTGCTCTTCTACCGGTGCTATCCGGCGGCTACATTGGTCGCCCACTGACAAGCGGATTGAATTCAAGGCCCTCTGTCTGTCCTCTAAAATCTTGAAGCTTGCATCTCCTGAGCTTCTGGACAACCTGTTGGTACGTTATGTTCCCAGACGCCAGCTGCGTTCTCTGGGGCAACATCTGGTTGTGGTCCCTCGAGTGAACCGTCTCCGTGCTTGGTGGTGGTATTTCCGTTGTTTGGCAGCCAAAATATGGAACTCCCTGCCCCTCCAGTTCCGTAGTTTGGATAGCTTGCTGTCCTTCAGAAAAGCCATTAAAACACACCTCTTCCCCTCGGTTTAACCGCCTTCTCTTCCCTATGTGTATGCCTCTTTGTTGAGGCAGCTGCGCGCTATACCAAAAACATTTTTGTTATATGGAAAATTCTGCAGCCCCATATTTAATCATGGCTCAGTGATATGGCTCCAGTTGGTTGCATTTGATCATTTCTCACTATCTGTGATTAACTGCGATTCTAAGTTGATATCAAACTATCGCTCAAAGTTGCAAACGAGTACGAAGTCCTAGAATAAGCCCAACTTGGATTCTTTATGTTGCACTGTAACTGCTTCCTTACCGAGTCACTATTTTGATCCCTATTCCACCTCTCTGTAACCCTCTCAGTTAATGTTCTCTGTAAATGCCCTAACAACTTTTTGTTTCAGGTGTGCCACATTTATAGCAATAATACAAAATAAATTAAATAAATAACTTTTCTGGTGCTGCATAAGCATCTTTTGGAAAATCACTTCATAGCTGCACACACCGAACAAGTCTTGATCTTCTCACTTAACTACAGCAGCAATTCTCTTCTCACTGCTCTTTCAGATTCAGTTCTGGCTCAGTGAAAACCCTCTTGTAACTAATTGCCCAATTAATTACTGGTGAAAGAAAACACAACCACATATCCACCACATTTAAGATGATCAACTAGCTTTCCTTTCAACTGGCTTCAAATTCAATACATCAATGTTAGGACAATCACACACTCTGCACCACATGCTATACCACCTTGCAAGAAGGAAAATCCAGCAGTCTCAAAAAGCAAATAACAACCAAAGCCATCACAGTTAGTGAATGTAGATTCTGGAGCATGTATCCTTCCAGAAGTTCAGTAAAGTGACTTCTTGGCAAAACTCACACTTGATTCACTACTAGCTTTGCCTTCAACCACGACTGTAAAATGTAATAAACAGGCAGCCCCTTTGTTTAACATGACCAATTTGATAGGAATCATGACAAAGACCAACATTTCTCCTGGATTACTTTTTTATAACAATGCCTTACTTTTGTGTTGCTGTTATTTCTATTGTTATTGCTGTGCACCACGTACGTAACAGCCACCATAAAACTTGTTCTGTACAAATGTGTCATCTAGTGTATATGGTTTTTTTTTGCACTCAACTCTTGTCCCCTTTGGCTAAGTCCACACCTCCTTAAATATATTAACAAGTAAGATGATGATAGCACTTCCTGTAGCAACACAAAAAGATGATCCACGGAATGCTGAACATTGTTGAACCTTCAATCCCAGATCTGGGTTAAATTAATAGTTTTTTTGCTCACCATGCCACCCCAGTTTGAACTCAGCCATATGCAATTCTGTCTTGACCCTGCTCCCCTTGCAAACAGTCCAGCCCTAGCTGCCAGGCTAGGCCCTCCCTCGAGCCGAAAACAAGCATCCCCGAACTGGTTTTGGGGTAGCACCCCTCATCAGCCAGGCTAGTTTGAATCCAGTGGCATTGCGAGCATGGGACCCACACCTGGGCATAACCTTCCCACTTAGGGCAACTATAGCAACATAAAAATATGATGGATGGAATGCGGAACATTGTCGAACATTCAACCCCAGTCACAGATCTGGGTTAAATCCATTGCCCTATGTATGATGGATATGCCCAGATGTGGATCCCGTGCTCACCATACCACCGGAGTCAAGCTATGGCTGATGAGGGGTGATACTGCAAAAATTGTCCTAATATCTTTGTTTCCAGTCCTGGGAGGCCCTGGCCTGGCAGTTCGGGCTGGACTGTTCCCATGGGGAGCATGGTCAAGACTGATCTGCTTATGGCTGGGTCCCAACTAGAACGGCTTGGTGAACAAAAAGCAATGGATTTCGTGTCAGATCTTTGAACTCGGGATGAGTGTTTGACATTGTTCATCATTTCCATCCATCATTTGTTCTTTTTGCATTTGTCGCCCTAATTGTGATGGGTATGCCCAAATGAGGGTCCCATTCTCACCATTCCACCAGAGACAAGCTATCCTGGATGATGAGGGGGATACCCCGAAACTGGTCCTAGGATGTTTGTTTCCGTTCCCGGGAGGACCAGGCCTGGCAAATCAGGGTGGACTGTTCCCATGGGGAGCAGAGTCAAGACTGGTTTGCAAATTGCTTGGTCCCAACTGGAATGGCGTGGTGAGCAATAAAACAATGGATTTGGGCCAAGATCTCTGTACTGAGGGGGTGAGTGTTCAACATTTTACAGTATTCTGTCCATCATTTGTTCTTTTTGAATAGATAGCACTTCCTAGTCAGGTCATAAATAGAAATTATTTTGGCACTTCGATTGTCATACTCCTTTTTCTGATAATAATCTACCCTAGTTAATTAGTGTGGACTGTCTCTGAATTGTCTGACAGGTTCTAAGTAGCCATGGAGACTCCCTTAGATTTGTAGACAGTGCACATCTCCTTTATAGGCTTCTGCCTTAATTTAGGGCCAGTTATATAATTTGGTGGATGGCCCAATTCTCCACCAGGGCAACGGATTAAATTACTCCGTCACCTTGACAGAGGATCCGTCACCACATTTAGAAATGACCACCAAGCAGCCGGTCATTTCTTAAAGCTATGCTGGGAACCGCCGTCATGGCAGTTCCTGTCAATGTTTTTTGCAGTTGGGTGCAGGGCTCCATAAATAAGACGGAGCCTTGCACCAAACTGATCTGAAAAGAAAATGCTCCCCTCACCTTGGGAGTCATCTCTCACGAAAAGGACAGCTTTTAGCCGTTTTCACTGACTCTTACTGCCAGGGTTTTCCTGGCAGTGTTGGGCAGTAAAAACTGACCTCTAGTTCCACCTCTCTTAATTTGGTAGGTGGTATTAGACGTCTGGCTCTTCGATGGCCCTTACTACACAGGGCCATCGAAGATGTTTAATCACGGCAGAGTAGTCTCTGCTGTGATTAAACTGAATCCCCAAATTCCGGAAGACCATTATGTTGGTGGTAAGCATACTCCATCCCTGTTGTGATGGAGTATGCTTACTGACAGCATATAAATTGGACCCTTAGGAAAAAATCTAAAAACTGCCTTTAAAGTACGCAGAATTAATAACCTTCCAAAAGGCAATAAGTCAATCAATCAATCTGGGGCTTGTAAAGCGCGGCTACTCACCGTGAGGGTCCCAAGGCGCTGGGGGAGGAGGGGCTGCTAGTTGGTCTGGATTGTGGATCATTCGAAGTGCCGGGTCTTGAGGTCCTTCCTGAATTGGGTCATTGACGCTGATTGCCTGAGATGCAGTGGTAGGATGTTCCAGGTGTTGATGGCGAGGTAGGAGAACGATCTTCCTCCAGTTCTGGTTTGGTGGATCCTAGAGATGGAGACGATCGCGAGTTGGGAGTATCGGAGTTGTCTGGTGGGTATGTTGAATGTGAGGCAGCGGTTTAGGTACGCTGGTCCATTGTCGTGTAGGGATTTGTAGGCGTGAGTGAGGAGCTTGAAGGTGTCTCTCTTGTTGACTGGGAGCCAGTGGAGTTGTTGGAGGTGTTGCGTGATGTGGCTGTGGCGGCGAATGTCGAGGATCAGTCTGGCGGCAGCTTTTGGGACGTTCTGTATTTTGTTGAGCTGTTTCTGGGTGATGCGGGTGTAGAGCACGTTGCCATAGTCGAGTCTGCTGGTGATGATTGCGTGGGTGACCGTCCTTCCTGAATATGTGGGGTTGCATCTGAAAGTCTTTCAGAGCAGGTGGAGTGTGTGGAAGCAGGCTGATGAGATTCATTTGGCAGTTCAGTGTGATCGAAGAATCCAATATAATGCCAAGGTTTTCTGCGTAGTCCATTGGGGTGGGTGAAGTATGCATAGCAGCTGGCCACCTGGAGTTATCCCAGGCTGACGGCGTGTGTCCCAGGATGAGGACTTAGGTCTAGGTTGAGCTTAAGGCAGCTGTCTTTCATCCATGTAGCGACGGCCTTCATTCCACTGTGGAAGTTGGTTCTAGTGATTGAGGGATTTGTTGGTGAGGGAGAGGATCAGCTGGGTGTCGTCGGTGTAAGGGACAATGTTAAATCCATGTCCTCTGATGATGACTGCAAGGGGGGCCATGTAGACATTGAAGAGGGTGGGGCTCAGGGAGGAACCCTGAGGAACTCACAGCTGATCTCCTTGGGTTCTGAGAGGAAAGGTGGTAGTCTGACTTGCTGGGTCCAGCCGGTGAGGAACGAGTGGATCCAGTCCAGGGCCTTTTCTCGGATGCCAGCGTCGTGGAGTCTGGTGATTAGGGTGTGGTGGGAGACAGTATCGAAGGCAGCCAAGAGGTCTAGTAGTTTGAGGGTTGTAGTTTTGCCCTGGTCAAGGAGGAAGTGGTTGTAATCTGTAACAGTGAGGAGTGCAGTCTTTGTGCTGTGGTTGCTTTGGAAGCTGGGTTGGGAGGTGCCCAAGATGTGGTTTGCTTTGATGAACTCCGAGAGATGGGCGTTTACGGCCACAGTATCTATGCTCCTGCCAGCAGCTAATAAAGAAGCCTAAGCGTCCTCTCTTATCCAGGTTCTCCTGGTCTGGGGAGTGCTTTTATAATTGCTTCTACATTTTTGTACTTCCTCTCTATCTCTTCATGACGTTGCGGGGCCAGCTAGAGATTTCCTTTCTCATGTGAACATATATGATCAAGCTATCCTGAGGCCGTATTATGCATTTTCATTGTTTGTGCTGGGCGCACCTTTTAAAAGGTGAACCGGGCACAAACAATGATAATGTGCCCTATCACGATGAATGCCCTACCCCAGGGCAGCCGTGAACGTGCGCTGCCCGGGGGCAGTGCATTCATGTGAAAATATGAAGCGGCTGCTTGCAGCCACTCCGTGTTTTCACAGCTCAAGCGGCCACCCGCCTGCAATTTTGAAGGGGATTTCTGGGGGGAGGGGGTTCCATAGGAGGCAAATTATTTCCCTAATTTCTATAGGGCACGCCCCTATGCAAATGATACCGTAAAGGTATCACTGGTGCTTTAATGCTATTACTCAAGGGGACTCACAAGCATCTGCGCCCCTTCTGTAATACCAAAGTGCCCCAGGGGTGCACAAAGAGGGTGCAAACACCCGTTGCGCGCATGGGGCACTTACTTTAATGTGGCCCCTGTTTGGTTACCACTTGCAAGGAATTTCCAATAGCAGAAGCGGTAGCAATAACACTGAAGCACAATTAATGGCATTCTTCTCTGACCCATCATGAAGATAACCCATAAACTCTCAATAATTCTGGCAGAGTAAATGCTAAAATAATTGATTAGTATACAAATTACACCATCTGATCATGGTTCTGACCACCTCAATGTCCTCTAAGAAATCATATGGTTTGTCCACCCGGAAACCAAGTCTAAATTTAACTAGTACAAGTAGTGCTCACTGACACAATTTGTGAGTTTATTGAAATCAAAAGAACCAGAGCACAAATTATCACTTAATAGAATAAATCTAAAGCACGAGCTTTGCCCATGCTGAAAATAGCTAGGACGGATTGAACATAATGAGACATAAGGCAGACATCATGAGCAAAGGTAAAAATATGTTTCACAAGAATATTGTTTAATGCCACTCCATACTGATCATGGTCAAAATGCGGTTGGTCCTCCCACAAAGAGTTGATATTCCCACAGACTAGTTTAGATTGCATGGTGCAGAGGTGAGCATTAACATTGCCTGCATATATAATATGCACATCCTTATTTCTATTCGATAAATGTGTCTGTAGATCTTTAACTACTGCATTAGTGACATCTACACTATATTGGCTGAAGACGTTGTATGAATGTATCTTGAGTACCTGCAGGAAGTATATTCATGGTTCACCTTATCATTACAACACTGTGCAATTTATGGATATTTGTACACTCTAGGATCATACTTCTGTGCCACACATGAATTCTGGCACTTCAGAGAGTCTTGCTCCTGTGCCACTCAGGTGGTGTATATACTACAGCAGAATTCCTCCATTCTTGCTAAGAGTTATAGTACATTTCACATAAGCTTCACAGCGCCTCATTTGTATAACTCAACATGCACCACCCAGACACTATTGGAATAAAACACATTTTGCACCTTGACTTTTCCCTCCACTTTATGTGAGTTAATACTGACAAACAGAGCCTTTTGTGCAGTGTCACAAATGTAAGCATTTGTATAATGCATTCAAAGCACAAATCTAGAACAGTGACCTAGCTAATCATTCACTCATGCACTCTCACAACATGGATATAAGACATGGACAGACACAGAATGAGGTAGAGCAAGGTTTAATTAGAATACGATGATACAGAAGGAGGGTTTAAAATAGACATCACAAATGCAAAGTGTGAAGATAAATATAATCTGGGACAAGATATGAGCAGGAGTGTAGCAGTGAGCAGGAAACGCAGAAGACATGATTCAGGAGATGTGCGGTGTATATTGAAATGATCGAGTATACCAGTCTTGTCTAGGGAGAGGATTTTCAAAAACATGAAATGGAAACAATGCTACTTTAAGGATGTCTTGCTTTAGTTGTCACATCTTCCTCATGCATGAAATCCTAACCTTAACCAGATCCACATTTACATTAGCCACAGCTGAAGGATACCAGAGGATGCCCCGATCACCTTCATCATCTGTGTGGGGGAATGAGTCAGGATGTGGCTTGGGCCTATATTGGCGGCACAGGAAGTCTGTGAGCCTTTCCCATTGGGTCAGTGGCCTGTCATCTTGAAGTGTTATTGAATGCCTTGTTCACTTTGTACCAACAGTACTTATTGCACTAGTGATTTTGCCCCAGAGGTCACCATAGGCTTTTATCTTATTGTCTGTAACTGAAATAACAGCTTAGCGGATAGTGTAACTGTAAGAAATTGGGTTCCTGGTTGCGAGGGGTGAAATCCTTCTCCAGCAGCAGCCACAGTCCTTGGCAGGGTGAGGCACAAGCAAACCTGAAATTAACCAGTGCTCAACCCTCTGGTAGCTTGACATAGAGCAGTCAGGCTCAACTTCAAGGCAATATCTAAAGTACTTATGCAGCAAATCAAACAGTAATAATGAGACAACAAAACACAAGAAAAATCCCACAACAATTTAGGAACATAGAGTAGAATATAAATAAAACAAGACCAAAACTACAAAAATCCAATCAGTAGACCCGGAGGTAAGCAAGATTTAAGTGAAATTAGCCCCAAAAATCCCAAAGTGGCACCTGCTTGTACATCTGTTTGTACAAGCCCTGGAGAAAGTCAACAATTCAGGCCAACCAGGTTGGAGTGGGGGATTAGGCGCAGGGACCAGTTTGGTCCTGCTTACCTTCTTAGTCCAGTTAAAAGAGTCCCATTCGCAGTGGAGAGGGCCACGAGAAGCAGTACAGTGTCGCGGACCGTCATCATTGTAGCGTGAATAGCAGATCGGGCGTTGAGTATCATTGTAACTGTAGTGCAAAGATTCTGTTGTCATCCCGACATTCAGGCCAGAGCTTCTCAGTGGCACTCCCTGTGAGCGGTCAATGCTGTAGCGCGAAAGGCCAGGCTCACAGAACTTTGCGTTGGTGGGTAGTGCGAAAGACATGGTTTTGGTGTCAAACGGTCTGTTTGCAGTAGCAAAGAGCCAACACCTTCAACTTAGCTCCACTGGGACCAGCCTAAAGGTCCAGAAACTGAGGGGCACCACTTGGGGGTCAAGGGCGTGCTGCACATGAATCAGGGTGGTGGTTCAGGTGGTTGAGAGCGTGTTTTGTCTCTGTGGTTCTGAACATAAGGCCATCAGACTAGCCCTGGGAGTCACTCTTGGAGTCCTGGGTTCAGTTGCACCTATGTGGGTGTACTTGTAAAGCGCACTGTGACTCCATGGAGTATCCTGGCGCTGAAGACCGCTGGGGAACCCGTCCTGGTTTTCCCTGTGAGATGGTCCCTTGCTGGGTATCTCCAAGGTGAAACCAGGCATCCCCGGCGTCTGTGGGGGCCGTTGTAGAGATGAGGCAAGCTTAATGCCCAGAGTTGCCGAGTGTGTTCCTGGTTAGAGTAGGTACCGAGGCGAGAATTATCGAGTCCGTTTTGACCCTGGTCCACGACCCTGCCGCGTCGGGAATTGAACCCTGGTCCCTGGCCGATTCTCTGCTTACGGGTCGGCCGCCTCTAACTAGTGAGCCACACCTACAATCCCTCTGACTCAAGCAGGAGAGTACAAGGGCAGCAATCCAACAAGGCAACAGTCCAGCAAGGCAGTAGTCCAGCATGGTGTCAGTCCAGCAGAGTGGAGGGCTTTCAGCAGCACAGCAGTCTTTCTTCCTGGCACAGACATCACAGGTCCAGAAGTGTACTGAATAGTTGGTTTCTGAGGTCCAGTATTTATATCAGGTGCCTCTTTTGAGGTGGAAGAAGCTTTTAGAGGTTTACCTTTGAAGTGCAAAGGTTTCCTGCCTCCCCTGCCCTGTCTCGAGACTACTACTGTGGAGGTAGGACACAGCCTCTGTAAGTGTAAGCAGGGCTGTGCACAGTTCCGCCCTTCCATCCTGCCAGTGATGGCCCATCCAGGCACAACTAAGTTCTATTTTGTGTGGCTGTTTAAGAGGAACACGCAAAGCCTAACTGTTAGCTACATCCTGTCATGTGACCTAGAGACAGGCTGCAAGCACTAAATAGCTAAGGCAGGAAAATGTCAACCTTCTAAAAGTCACATTTTCAAAACTTTAACCAAAAATTCGACTTCACCATAAGAGAGGATTTTTTATTACAATTCCAAACACACCAAACATAAACTGGTTACTTGTTCTAATTTGGACGTTACAGCGTATTAAATGTAATAAGGTAACTCCAATGTTATCCTATGGGGGGATAGGCCAGGCAGTAGTGAAAAATGAATTTAATAGTTTTTCGCCACCAGGACATGCAAAACGCAAAAGCATATCCAACTTTTTTAAAACACTACACCCTGCCCTTTGAGCTGTAAAGGGCCTACCAAAGGGTGACTTATATGTATGGAAACTGAAGGTTTGGGCCTGCAAAAGGTTTATTTTACAAGGTGGAAATTGCAGTTTAAAACTGCACATACAGGCTGCAATGGCAGACCTGAGACATGTTTAAAGGGATATTCAAGTGGGTGGCAAAATCGGTGCTCTAGGACCACTGATAGCATTTAATTTACAGCCCTGGGTAAACACAGTACTACTTCACCAGGGACAATGAATTAAATATGCCAATTGGGTATAAATCAGTTCTACAATGGTCTAAGGCGAGAACTCAAGAACTTTAGCACTGATTACCAGTAGTAAAGCGCACAGAGTCTTAAAATCCAACAAAAACGGTTTAAGAAAACAGGAGGGTCAAGACAAAAAGCTTGGGGATGACCCTGCAGAAAGGGTCAAGTCCAACAGTAACCCACCTCCCACATTTGGCAGACTATGTAGGACGTCAGGACAAAGGGGGTGTCTTAGATTGGTGGGAGGTACCTGGAATGAAGAAAGTCTCTGTTTCTTCACCATTGAGGTCACATCTTGGCTGGATTCCATGCTAATTTTGTGATCAATCTTCTCCCTATGCTGTCAGTCCCAGGTTCCTCTAGGTCCCTGATGGCAGAAGTGATTTGCTTGCTGGCACTGGCTTGTCAGACCTCCATTTATATAAAGATCAAGCCAGACATAACGGGCCAATATCTCTAATGTTTTGTCTGGGGTGCAACTCACAGGGTAGTCCACTAGTCACTTCTGCAGTTGTGCCACTGATGCTTCCTGGAGGGAAGGAATGTCTCACACTAGAAATGGGCATCAATTTACAGTGAAGGTGCATGTGACAATATTTGAAATGCCATTGCCCTCTTCTACTGCCATATCTCAAGCCCACAGAATCCATTCTTGCAAAGCTGTTTCAATTTAGACATCCCCAAATTGATTGTGTACATCCATGTGGTATTACTCATAGAAGACCATACACATATCTCCAAATATAACTTTTCCTGCGTTTGTTCTACTGTGCATTACATTTCTATTCTCTAGTTTGCCTCCTCAGGTAGTCCCATGGGTAATTCCCTATAAGTGTCTATTTCTATGCAGCTGTTGGGATGCAATTAACTTGCCCATGAGTGTATCCATGCTATGAGGAGTGTTGGCACTGCACTTAAAGCTTGCATCTGCTTTCATACATCCATTGACAATGTAATACTTGGTACGTCTTATATACAGATGTTCATTGTTGCAAGATACTGCTGTAGGTAAAGTGGAGTCAAGAAATCCTTGAAATCGATGTGCAAATGGCAATGTACTTTTGTGTCTACTTCTGTCACACTTCACTACCCAGAGATGTTTAATGCGATTGGGAACACCACAGACACTGGAGCTGTATCTACCTCACAGGTGGTGGTCCACACAGAGGGATGCAGAATGATTTATTCTTTATATATAAAGATGTGCAACTAGGAGCATATTTACAAGGAGCATTGCACTGCTGCTGAGTCATTTTTTTTTTACGTGCCCGTGCTGGAGCAGGATTTTCTAAATGAAATCTATAGGGTTTTGAAGCTCTGGTTTGTCTATTTGTCATAATTTAATCTACTAATTATTAATTATTAATTATTTGTTTTGTGTAAGTGTTTTTATACTGATCAACATGTGTGTTTTAACAAGAGAGAAATACACGTGGGAATGCATATGTGTGCTAACTAATAATAATGTGCATGTTTTATTAAATAAACTTTGCTGAGTGCTGTTTATTTTTAAGCACGAAACGCTTTTGAATTAATGTTTTTTTTGTGTTGCTAAAGCTAGATAATTGCATACACATAAGGGTATTAGTGGGGTTAACACTGTTCAATCACTATGCTGTGGTAACGTTGTTTTTGTCTCTTTCAATTAAGATGGTCTATTGTGGCATATTGTGGCCTAATTAAAGATGGCTGACTTTTGAAGCCAGGTTTCGAGTGAGAATTTGTGATGGAAAAGGCCTTGCTGAATATGGATGCGAGTCATCTGTCCACAGTCCTTGCCTGGTTAAAACTTTCCGTGAGGACAGCAGCAGATCTGGGCATGTCTCCAGATGCATTGGGACAACACCCTTGGCAGCCTTGGAAAACAAAGGAGCTTTAAAGAAAGACTCTAAACTCTGAGCTCACCAGAGGAAATGTGTGGAAGTTGAGAAGATACATTTAACATTTAGTTCCTGTTCTGTTTTTTCATTTTTGTGACTTTTTCTGAGCGGAGATTTTTCCAAATGTAGCGATGCTACATCCTTTTCCTTCTCGCTCTGCTCAGCGGTTCGGCGGATGAAGTAATATTAAATGTTTCTTTCCTTTGTCTGAATTATTATAAATATACTAGACTAGAGAGGGTTTTGATTCCATTGCGTTTTGCCACTTTGCCATTTTTCTTCCCAAACCTGCGTTGGTGAGGATCGATGCTGTGAAGACGGTGACTTGGGAGATTTCTACTGAGAGACTTGTCCTGATGATCCATTCTGACATTTAGCTAGAATAGGTAATTATGAGAAAATGATTTATTCTGATTAATTTCTTTTGACTAATTTAGATAAAGAATCATAATTTTAAATATAGTGTTGGTGATTATTTCTTGTCAATTATTGAGTACTCTATTTGATTATTAATGTATAGATTGTTTAGATTATGACAATTGCAATAGCTAGGTCTTATCGACCTCGGTGTACATGTGGGGTTTAGGAGTTTAGAAGGTTCCTTCCACAGGTTCAATGCTGGTAGAGTATTTGAGTGTATGTTAGTGAAATGGGCCCTAGTGTATGGTGAGTGTATGTGCGTGTAACCGTGAAATTACTCTATCCGTGGAAGTAGGGAGATTTTGTACACCCCAATCTGCATCAAGTTCCTGGTAGCAGAGTGATGATGGTTATTGATGATTGTCTTGATCTGATTAGATTGCTTGTACATTAGCTTATTGATTATTGATTATTGATTGATGTTGGTATATGTACTAATACTATATGTTGGAGTCGTCATGTTGAGTTATATGTAGTGCTTCTGGAATTTGGGAGCTAGTAGCAGTTCCGTAGTAGGGCAGAGGGAAGTATATGCTGCTCTCGGGAAAGACGGGATTGTTGGTCCTGTACGTATGCAGGAAAATTCACATTGTCTGGATTCGGAATCAGTGACATTGTTATATGTTACTATTAGAGATATTTCTGGTATATAAGGAGTGCGTATGGTAGTGAAGGTTATCTATGAAACTCTGGTTTTAAGTCCCAGGGATCCGTAAGGTTCGCCGTTAAAGCTTATCGCGGGAGAAGTAATAGGTATTCTCTGAGCTTGTTTGAGAAACTGGGTAGAAGTAAGCTGCTTGGTTGATGTGTGTTATAATTCTGTAGTGGAGCAGATTGTTCGCTGTTCTCGGGAAAAGCAGGATTCTGTGTGTATGTACTATATTTTCTTGTATGAATGTGCGTGAATGTTTGTATACATTTAGTTGATTGTAAGACTCTTTGGACAAGTCCTAGAGGAAACAGTTAATGAATGTATGTTAGAAGGGCAGAGTAGAGGGATGTGCTACTGTGTCAATGAGAGGTTTCTTGTGAAATAGATTTTCTTTATTATTCTTTGGTTAGCGAAGCAGACAATGGAGATGTTTATATGTTGTAACTAATAGATTTTGTAGAAATTCGACACGAAGTCTACTGAGAAATTTTGTAAAGGAGGGGTAGACGACTGACAGGAGACAGGAGCGAGAAACTGCAGCGACTGCTGACGTCAAACAGACCGCGCTCTCATTGGATATTAGATCAGAATAGTGCTCGCGCTGAGATTGGTGCGTTGGTGTGAGCCGCGCAAGGATTGGTGGAGCTATTCTAGTGACGTAACGTTCCAGGATTGGTGTGTTAGTGTGAGTCGCGCTGTTATTGGTTGAAAAATCTTATTGTGTAGTTGTATTACGGAAGGGATTAGAAAGTTTTGGTAAGCGTTAAAATGTATTACCAAGAGGAGAAAAAGAAAAAATCTTTGTTCAGAAAGATTAAAAATTGGTTCGACAAGGATAAAGATGTTAAAACGAGAGAGGGTGAATTGTTACCTCCATCGAAAACGCCTGCATCCTTCATGGCTGCGAGATATGGGTATCATACCTGTATATGGTTGGAGAATTGGGTTAGGTATACCAAAGAAGATGGAGTTTTAGCATTTCCAGAACATGGTTCATTTAATCTGGCCGTGTTGAAAAATTTACGGGAAAAGATGTTATGTCTTGACCCAAGACCAAGGCCGACGCAGTTCGAGGCTTTAGTGGAATGGGAAGAGGAAGTACATGAGCGAGAGAAACAGAGGTCTGGAGGCAACTATAGGTATATGTTTGGGAGGAGACATGGTCGTGAAACTCATCATGATCGAATGACGAGATGGCGAGATGCTAGTATGTCAGAGGGATTATATCCTGTGAGAACAGTTGAAGAGGGAGCAGAAAGAGTTCCTGAGGCAGAAGTGAGAAGATATGGAGTTAATGAATATGAGGATGAGGTTTTAAATGACATGATTTTGGATTACTGTAAAGGCCTGGCTGACGCAGTTCATTCTGTGTTTCACCAGATTGGAGAAGAAGCTACTACACTTGAGAAGAAGCAAGCTCATGATCTGAGTCCAGGAGACTGGGTGAGGATTAAAGTGCACAGAAGAAGAAATTGCTTGGTTCCAAGGTGGGGAAGACCAAGACAAGTCATTCTAACTACGACGACTGCAGTGAAGTGTGCTGGTGTGAAAAAATGGGTGCATGCGAGTCATACTCTGAGAGTTCCAAACCCAAAGGATGGGACTGGTAGAGAGTATTTTGAAGAGTCAGATTCCAGTGATGATGAAGACCCAGAACCAGTGAGAAAGAATCAAGGTTCAGGAAAAGAAGCCTTTTCTTCAAGTTCAAGAGAACCATTGAGAATTTCAGAAAGGAGATCTGATTCTGAAAGAGAGCCTGAAGTTCCAAAAAGCAGTGGAGGAAAAAGAAAAGAAAAGAGCAGTTCCACAGAAATTACTCCTGAATCAGAAGAGGAGGAGATTGAAGAACCACTTGAGATTATTTCTGAAGAAGTAGGGTCAGAAGAAGATAGAGAGGGACAGATTGCGGAAGACCCCCGAGGAGGTGTAGGGAACACTTCTAATAAGCTAGGTGAAGGGACAAGTAGACAGCAAGAAGATTGCGTGTCGGAGACCCGAGGAGGGAAAGAAGTAGGGAAGTCTCAAATAGTGGTGAAAAAGACTGTGGAGCGAAAGAAAACTGCTGAAGAACAAGAGCGAAAGAAAACTGCTGAAGAACAAGAGGCATTTGAAACAGAATCGGATGAAAGTGAAAGTGAAAAATCAAAGGGTCGAGTTCTGAGAAAGAGAACTTGGATTGGAGAAAGAAATAATACAGAAATAAGACCGAAAAAGGTCATAAGAGGAGATTTTTGGCCTAACAACAGAGTAAAGAGGCTGAGATACAGACTGATAAGAGGAAATACATCGAAAGCTGAACAAGTGAATGAAGTATCGAGTCAAAATGAAGTCAAAAGGAAGGAGCAAAAGGAGTCAAGAGAACCTGAGGAAATAAAGAGAATTAGAAGACCCAACCAAAAGTACAGATCACCGGAATGGTCTTATGTGGCACTGTCTGAAGAAGGAGAAGAAGAAACAGTGACTCGAGATAATCCGGAAGGGATCTTGAGAAAAGTGGTTGAGGAAAAGGAAGAATCTGTTGGAATCTTAAAAGTTATCCTGACTGACATTGGAGAAGAGTCAGATGCACAGGATGTTGTTGATGATCTGATACAATTTGATGTTGCTGAAGAAGAAGGAGTGAAAAGTGATGAATATCCAAATTGAGTGAACTGAAGAAATCACTTGGAAAAAGTGAAAAGGAGAAAGTCTGAAATTCAGCTGTCTGAAGTAATCCAAAGTTTGAGAAATTACAGTAGTGGAGTAGTAGAGGCTAAGTCAAAAGACAAGGTCAAAGTAGTAAAATGGCTAACATAGAGAATAATCAAAGTAGATGTGCCTTCTTAAAAAGATGGTGTAGAATGTGCTGCTGCTGTACTGGATTATTAATGCTACTATGGGGTATTTTAGCTTTATTAGTTACATTTAGAGTTTCAATAGGTACATTTGAAATACATACTGAGAATGAGACTAATGTAGAGAAGAATTCGCAAAAAGTAGTTCCAACTAGCATTAGTAATACTTACATGCATAAAGATAGGTCAATTAATGATTTTTCTAGTAATGTTTTTTCAAAGTTGTTATACGAATATGTGAAAACAATGGAAGTAAGGGATTGCTACGTTTGTATGCAATTACCTGCATCCGTTTCAGAGGGTGTTACTTATCACCATTTACCAGCTACGTATGGAATTTCTTGTAGTGTATTAAGTAGTGTTTTTTATTTGTTAGGGAAAATAGATTATAAGATGTCTAACAAAGATAGTATTTTTGGGCACTTGCCAATGAACAAAGAGTTGAATCCAGCTAAAGAAGCTAACATTTTTGGTGAGATTTTTATTGAAAAAGAAGAATTAACATTAGATTACATTTTTAAGAATAATTTAACTTGTAGTTTGGAAGAAGAGGAGAAAGCTTTCCTGAACATGGTGGAGGAAAGGAGATTGAGTATGTATGAAAAGGCAGGGAAATATAAAGTGAGTGAGACAATTTGGGACATTGAGATGGGAAAAGAATTGAGAAATGCAGCTAGTCCAACTTTAGCTTTAGATGCACCACAGAAGGGTAAGCTGTGCATTACAAGAGGGAAATCCCAATATGATACATATTTTGTTGGGACTAGTGAATGTCATGATACATACTTCATTGCAACAGGATGGGGTTTCAGAGGTGGAGAAGATACAATTTTTCCAGGAGTGTATTATGTTTGTGGGAACAAGGCTTATTACAAGTTGCCTGACCATTGGTATGGCACGTGTTATGTGGGCCTGGTTTTCCCAAAGATTTTTCATATAGATAGAATAGAAGATGTAGAACATATTAATTTACTAATGCGCTTCAAGAGGGAAACTTGGTTTGAAATTGTGGGTGACATTTTTGGAGCTTTAAGTCCAGCAGTGGGAATTTCTTTAAATGCTAATGGGATTCGGAAACTGTCAACAGTGGTGGATCGCTTATCGACAAATACCGCTGGAGGGTTTCTTTTGGTGAATACGGAAGTAATTGCCGTGCGTGCGATGTCTATGCAAAATAGACTTGCTCTTGATATTCTATTGGCTAAGGAGGGTGGAGTTTGTGGAATGCTGAAAGTTCAACATTGTTGCACTTACATTCCAGACGAAAGCAAAGACCTGAAGGTCTATATCAAAAATATTACTGATTTGCATGAAGAATTAGTACCACTTGAAGCTGAAAGTATCTGGACTAAAATAGCTAATAAGGTGATAGCTGTTAAGAGTTTTATTGCAAAAATAGGTAGTACTATTATAGGTAAGATATTGTTTCCTTTAACTTGTATAATTGTTGTTTTATTAATATTGAGATTAGTGTGTTTGTGTTGTAAAAACAGGGGAGGGAAAAAGAAGTTAATTAAAAGAAATATTGAAAAGAGAAATAAAAGGTTGAAAAGAGAACCACAAGAAATTGAATTAGAAGAATTAAGGGAGAGTGTCTACTTAGAAACAAAGAGGGATGATGAAAGAGTGTCTGGTGTGTAGTGTTGTGTATGGAGGAAAAAGACATTTCAAATTTCTCCTAAAATGGGACTAAATTTTCACTAAAATTTTTTTTTTTGGGTTATTTGGTGATAAAATCACCAAAGGGGGGATTGCTGGAGCAGGATTTTCTAAATGAAATCTATAGGGTTTTGAAGCTCTGGTTTGTCTATTTGTCATAATTTAATCTACTAATTATTAATTATTTGTTTTGTGTAAGTGTTTTTTATACTGATCAACATGTGTGTTTTAACAAGAGAGAAATACACGTGGGAATGCATATGTGTGCTAACTAATAATAATGTGCATGTTTTATTAAATAAACGTTGCTGAGTGCTGTTTATTTTTAAGCACGAAACGCTTTTGAATTAATGTTTTTTTTGTGTTGCTAAAGCTAGATAATTGCATACACATAAGGGTATTAGTGGGGTTAACACTGTTCAATCACTATGCTGTGGTAACGTTGTTTTTGTCTCTTTCAATTAAGATGGTCTATTGTGGCCTATTGTGGCCTAATTAAAGATGGCTGACTTTTGAAGCCAGGTTTCGAGTGAGAATTTGTGATGGAAAAGGCCTTGCTGAATATGGATGCGAGTCATCTGTCCACAGTCCTTGCCTGGTTAAAACTTTCCGTGAGGACAGCAGCAGATCTGGGCATGTCTCCAGATGCATTGGGACAACAGCCTTGGCAGCCTTGGAAAACAAAGGAGCTTTAAAGAAAGACTCTAAACTCTGAGCTCACCAGAGGAAATGTGTGGAAGTTGAGAAGATACATTTAACATTTAGTTCCTGTTCTGTTTTTTTATTTTTGTGACTTTTTCTGAGCGGAGATTTTTCCAAATGTAGCGATGCTACATCCTTTTCCTTCTCGCTCTGCTCAGCGGTTCGGCGGATGAAGTAATATTAAATGTTTCTTTCCTTTGTCTGAATTATTATAAATATACTAGACTAGAGAGGGTTTTGATTCCATTGCGTTTTGCCACTTTGCCATTTTTCTTCCCAAACCTGCGTTGGTGAGGATCGATGCTGTGAAGACGGTGACTTGGGAGATTTCTACTGAGAGACTTGTCCTGATGATCCATTCTGACATTTAGCTAGAATAGGTAATTATGAGAAAATGATTTATTCTGATTAATTTCTTTTGACTAATTTAGATAAAGAATCATAATTTTAAATATAGTGTTGGTGATTATTTCTTGTCAATTATTGAGTACTCTATTTGATTATTAATGTATAGATTGTTTAGATTATGACAATTGCAATAGCTAGGTCTTATCGACCTCGGTGTAGATGTGGGGTTTAGGAGTTTAGAAGGTTCCTTCCACAGGTTCAATGCTGGTAGAGTATTTGAGTGTATGTTAGTGAAATGGGCCCTAGTGTATGGTGAGTGTATGTGCGTGTAACCGTGAAATTACTCTATCCGTGGAAGTAGGGAGATTTTGTACACCCCAATCTGCATCACCCGCAGTGCTGTCTTTGTTTACAAAGTAACGCATCTAGGCTGATGCATCACTTTTCGTTGGTCTGCGTTGTTTTTTCCTTCATTGGAATCTGCTGCGTCACATTAGTTTTAATATATGCAAGGTAGGCGTTTCCACCTAAAATCCCCCATAAAACTGAGGCAGTGGTATTTATGTCTCTTTCCCAAAGTGACGCATCTTCGGGAGGCGGGCCGCTGAGCTTGAGGTCAAAATTCCTACTCCGCTAACATTCAGGCATTGGAATGACACATTGACTGTTTCAAAGAACTTCGACCAGCTGAAGTCACTTGAAACACTGTAATCTGCAATCAAGTCACATCCCTTCAACAGGTACGTGCACGCATAATGTAGGTAACACAGTAAATCACATACACATTTCACACCATTAATGACTTATGTCACACATCGGTAGGAATAGTGATACACATAAGAACACTATGCCCACTTGTATGTGTGACATACAGGACCAATGTAATAGAGGGCAAGGTGAGTTTTTCACCTTGAACACTCCATTACATTGGTCCCTAGACAGTAGGATGCTTGCATCATTCAAAACTGAAGCATTGCCTCTGTGTTTTGACACATTGCTATAGTTGAGTCAGTTTTATGACCAACTGCAGCAATGTATCACTTTTGGGTTGGATGCCTTGCGGCATCCTCCCCACGGATATGTCAGAATTTCTGACACATCCTTGGGACCTTGCCCCATGGAGCCTAGCATTTAGAATGTCATCCATGGCGTCGTAAAGACTGTTAACGCAGGCGCAAGAAATGTTGACGCATCACTGCCTTGGCACAGAGGTGTGTCAATACTTGTAAATATGTCCCCTAGCTTATAACTGCATTTATTCCTTTCAGCCATTAACTATTAGGTCTGTGTTCAGGAGCTCAGTGCCAAAACAGTTTCCATACCTGTGCCGCACTGTTAATCACAGCTGCATACGTGCAGTACAGATTGTCCTCCACACCATGTACAAGACACATTTGGGTCAACCAGGAAGCTAACCCACCCTGGTTTGAAAGTACTTTCCATTATGCATGACCTACCACCCACTCTGCGCAGTTTCCAATGTGCCTGTGGTCAGATGTATGTAGAGGATTGGCCAGGGAAGATAACATGGAGGGTGATTTTAATGAAGTGAATGAAATAGGTTGGTTGGAAGGGCAACAAGAACTCTGCAGAAAGTGAGAGTTTTCATATTTGAATGATTTGAGAAGTGTGCCATAGGACTCAAGCTGCACCCTATTTACCAGGTCCCATAAGCCAACACTAGTCCGTGGTTGTTTGTTTTCCCATTCAGAACGGACATGGCCTATTAGAACAGGACCAAGGCTGATTAGCATTTGTCCGATTCCTGTCTGAAGTGGTAGGATGGGCAAAAAAGATGGACTGGGATATGGCCCCATGTAATTACCAGTGACTGGGTTTAATTCAAGCATTGCGTTCATCACTTTTTTGATTTCCTCTGTGAATAGAGAAGTATGTCATGGTGAGCTGATGTGTCAGAAAAAAGTAGCCAGAAGATGGGAAACAAAGAAGTAGTGTGAAAATAGAGGTCCCATGGTGCAACACCAACTGAGACAGTTTTGGATGTTGAAGTCCAAGCATGGATGGTGATCCATTGGTTGACAGGGTTGACCTGTGCCTAAAACTGGAGCTTAAGTTCACATGCTTTTCTCATGTACAGGTTTAAATTCATATGTTAAGCACCAAGAGAGAAATATTACATACACAAAATGAGTGTTTCCACACCTATGTCCAACATTTCTAAACGTTTTATGAATGAACACAGCATCATACAGTTCCCATACTAATGTGTAACACTATTGCCAAATCTCTAAGACAATGTGGCATAGCATTATGTGGTCATCTCACACTATTGAGAGGCGCATCCATTTTTAGAACCAATGAGGTGGAACCTAAATTCACTTTGATTGATGCTGTGTGCAGAAGTCCTAACAGCAAAATACACAAGATGATGGACGGAATGTTGCACATTGGCAAAACATTCACCCCCAGTCACAGATCTGGGTTTAATCCATTGTTATTTTGCTCACCACGCCACCCCAGTTCAGACATGGCCACATGCAAATCAGTCTTGACCCTGTGCCTCATGGGAACAGTCCAGCCTGAACCGCCAAGCCATGTCTTCTCCGGACCGGAATCAAGCATCCTAGGACCGGTTTCAGAAGTCCTGTCATTAGAGATGACGTCCCTCACGCTGGATACCCTATCTGGTTATTAGCCACGCTTTATAAATCCTGATTGATTGATTGAAAGCTGTACATGTTGCAATTTCCGTATCTAAAAGCCTGCCAGTTTTGCGTATTTCAAAAATGATTTATATTGTGAAAAGCGTAGGCACCGGCCTACAATTTAATGCTATTTGCATTTATCTTGAATTGGCCTCCTACTCTTTTGTTGTGTAAGCTTGTGTACTCATTCTTAGAGTAGTCCATGACAATTTCCTTTCAAGATAGCATTTCATTTACATTTGTTTTCTAAAAGTGCAGACCTTTAAATGAATGCTCACCATTAAGTGTTTTTCTACTCTTTCTTTCTTCAGGCTCTGCTTATCTCTCTCTTGTTGAATGCATTATTGATCTACCAGGATACTGGGTGACTTTGTGAACCAGTGAAGCTGCGGTATGTAAGAAATGTAAATCAATATGCTCATATATGTACTTATAAATGAAATAAGAGAGGGAGACAGAACGTTTGCCTGTGTTTAATTCTGATGTCGATGTTTATTATATTGCATTTCTATTTTTTGTTTAGATGTAGGTAACATTGCTCAGATCTTGTATAAAAAAAAAACAAAGGTGGGGCTGAGTCAGGATTCAACACTGTTTAAATGTGTGCTGAGAGATAGTGGGATTCATAGAAAACAAACCTTTGACAAACGAAAATGTTTAATCAAATAAAGGGGGATCTGTACAGGGAAGTAGCGGATCCCGGCGTTAGCCTCCTTGGCATTATGCCGCGCTCCGCCACTTCTGAAGCACACGGCTGCACCATATTTACAAGAATGTGGTGCAGCCTTGCGTCCTAAAATGCCATTTTGTCACTGTCATGTGTGCTGCTTCATGCAGCACACATGAAAGTCACAAAATGGCATATTGTTTTTTGAAAAGTTTGTTTATCTACAGGAAGGGACACCTTCTTGTACATAAATAATCCATGGAATTTTGCTTTTTCCATGTGTGCTGCCTTGTGCAACACACATGGAAAAAGCAAATAGGAGGAGAAGTAATGCATTTCACCTCGTTTTGCCAACATAAGACCAGATTCTACCTAGTCTTAATTTTGGCGCTACCTCCTATGTATGCTACTCTTGTACACAGGGGGCGTCGTAAAAAACAATGGGTGTTGCGGTGGAACGCCTACCCCAAAACCCACTGCCCACCCCTTTCACGCTAACCATAGCGTGAAAGGGGGCCAGATAAACATGCCAGCGTTAAGCCACGTTAATTGGCTTAACGTTGCCTTGTAAATAAGGCACAGCCCCTATCGCCACCACAACATCGATATAAGTGGCGTTGTGGTGGCGATAGGCCCCAAAGTTTCGGCAATTTGTTGAAGGAAATGTGATAACACGAGGCATTGAAAAGAATAGCATTCAAACCAAGTAACTTAAAATGTTTTCAACTTTGAACAGGCACTAAAACTGCCAGGGAAAAATACTTTACTAAGCAGGTGAAGTATTTCTTCGGGGGTGGGGTTTACTAGAGTTCTGATGCTTCTAAGTTTTACAAATCATACTGGGAGGTGGAGACAAACATATTCCATTTTTTACCGCATGAGCATAATTGAGCTCTGATTTCAGCAAGAATTCCCTGAAAATCGGGAGTCTATGTGGAAAATGATGTATCTATTCCCAGGCATGTTAATAGACTCTCCTGTATTTGCTTTAGTCTAATAAACAAACTTCACAAAATGTTACCTTTGTTACCAGCTTGCTTCCTAGCCCATGTGGTGCAAAACGTTATTCTTACCAGATTGGACTAGATAAAGCCTAAATTTTGGTGCTCCATGTTAACTTGCTCAGTGCCTGCATCACATAAAGGAAGCACTTGCAAAACACTCTCTTTCTCTGACACCTTATTCTTCTGCCTCAGTGGCTCTTGATTCCCTTCAATGCTCCCTGTAGCCAAGCAGATTCAGTTTAGATCACTGTGTCTAGTGCGCAGAGCTTTTCATTATATTGGATCTTTTCTGCTTCGGCAAAAACTACAATGCTACATTCCACCAAGATCTCTACATTCAGTTAATGCCAACTTTCTGAAGCGTCTAACATTTAAGAAAGTGCGGATTGGTGACAGAGCTTTCTCTGTACAGGCAGCCAGCCTTTGTAACAGCATGCTGAGTTCACTCCACTTCATCAGCAACTTCTATGCTTTCAGGAAAGCTTTGAAACCCTGTGTTGTAGTGTTATACCGTGCCAAAACTTTACACTTTTAATATTATTATTCATTTAACCTATTGCTATATATCACACTCACTTGGTACTCTGATCAGCGGTAGCCAGCAAGGATCGGACGTGGAGGGGCAGGGGTGCGAGGGGGGAGGACGCGGGTATAACAAATAAAATAAAAAAAATAAAAGCTTACCTACGCACTGCTTCCTCCCCCCATCTCTCCTCTGCAGTCCTTCCTCGCTCAGCCTCAACAGGAAGCACACCCAGGCTCCCAGTCAGCCAATCACAACGCTGCCTTAGCAACATTGTGATTGTTATGAGCTCCATGTTTCGGCACTCAGACGCTGACTGGTAGACTGGGCACGTTCTCCATGCAGGCTGTAGTACACCCTGCATGGAGAACATGTGAAGTGCGCAAGACTGTTTTGGGCGGCCTGAGAAGGCCGGCCAAGCAGTCATTGCGCAATAAGTAGGGTGCTACCACTCCTCCCCTGACTCCGCTCGTGATGCAAAGCTATAGAAGAAGGAAAAAATAAAATGATGATAACGTGAGTTATTATAATTTTATTTTCCCTTTGTTTCACTGCAAAAAAGCAGTGGGGCGACACTCCTCCGCCTTAGTGGAGGAGCTGCCACTACCTCCGATGGATCTTGTTCTGTGCTGAAAGGGACTGGATATTTGTAGGATGGGCAATTATCCAATGAGGACCAGAAATATAATAATTGCAATCTTCAAATGTGACTTCTTACATTCAGAAATACTCAATAATAACTATAATGATTCAAAACATAATGATTTACCCATAAGGAATTGATGAGGCAGAATCAGCAGAATTTAGTTTAAATTTAAAAGTTTAGCTATTAAAGATCATTATTATTAAAATAAAATAGTATACAGCCCTATTATCAAATGTGTGAAAGATTTAATGAAGTAATACTAAGCCTCGGACGCTGACTGCCATAAACATTAAAACTATTGGCAACATGTTGGAGGGGGGCGCCATGAAGAGGTGGGACGCAGTGGAGAAACAAGGACATCAGGACACACTGCTTAATAGGTTTCAATATCACCGAATGAGACAGTCATTAAAGGAGATATTGGGAAGTGACCTAGCTGAGCCACCGGAGGTGGCTGCACTTACGTTTATGATAAAAATGAAAACAACGACACAGATGGTATCCAAGGTGTATAAGCTAGCTCAGGGCTATCGGGCCAACCACTTCACTAAGGCTAGACTGGCATGGCAGGCAGATATAGGCAAAGACATAGATGATAGAATGTGGAAGTATTGCAGTGAGAGCATGAAACGTATCTCCTTCAACGGCCGCCGCAGGTTAATTCATTTCAAATTCCTAAACCGAGTGTATTACACCCCTGAGAGGCTGCATAGGTATGGACTGTGAGACACGGCTGATTGTGAGCGCTGTGGTAGTAAACCGGCTGATTTCTTCCACCTAGCATGGCTGTGTCCGGGGGTCGCCAGCTACAGGAACCTGATCTTTACGACCCTGGGGGACATCGTTGCTATGCCCTTGACACCTGACCCATTGTTGGCCTTACTGGGTTAGTCCCTACACCTTCCAAAGCCCACTAGACGGCTGGTAGACCTGGTGCTGCTGCTAGCTAGACATAAAGTGGCGATGGGGTCGTCCCGTGGTCCGTCCCCCACAATTGTAAGTTGATCAAGAGATATGGTATATTGTAGCACGCAGACTGAAAACTATAGTGAACTCTTTCCCCCACGCAGTCACCCCAAAACTATTTGGGAATTATATCATACATATTTAGCCTCTACAGAGAGCAACGATGAAGGGGCAACCAATGCTGCGCAGGAGTAGGCAAGAGTGAAACTGTTAATGTAGCTGGGTTTGTTGAGCGAGGCTCTGGGGACGATTTCAGGACCTAGGTATAAAGGACTCCCTGATTAGCGGGAGGGGCTGAGAGAAAGGATATACGCAATTGGGAACGACTTCCGATGTCACAAGGTATTGTAATATAAAGGCAGTGGCCTCATACGGTTCAATGCAGACATGTATGTAGCACAAATGTGTACCAATAACACTTATTGGACTGTAATACTATATGTTATACTGATGGACTTATTAATGGAATGTCTCTGATTTCTTTGCTTCATTGTACTGTCCTGAAGTTCAATAAAGTTTATTACAAAAAAAAAAAAAGTAATACTAAGCCTCCGAGATTCAGGGATGATGGGGGAAAAAATCTTTTCAGCCGAGGCAGATTTTGGACTCATACAGCGTATATGTCGATATAAAATTAGTTGAGCCTCATACAAACCCTCTGGAAAGTTCGGTAAGTTCCAAGTAACCAGTTCCAGTTCATTAAAGAAAGTAATCTGTTTCAGTCTGTCGCTGCAACAGCAATGACGTGAAAACTTCAGCCGAAAAGATTCAATCTGCGCTAGCACACAAGTCGGCAGCAAATCGCAGTGTTACATCATAGGTTGCTTTTGTCCTCAGATGTCCAAGCCGTTAGGGCTCCATCTGTTCCAAAATTTGAGCAATTATACTCCATATGTTTCTGAGGTGACTCCCACTGGCTTCACCGAAAATGTCAGAACACTTGGTTCTTATTGGCCGGTTCAGAATAAGAGTAAAGTAGCAAGAAAGAAGATACAAATCCGGAAAAAATAAGTAAATTGATTAGTCAGTTTCCTTATGTCAGACAGGCATAAGACACGCTGAACAATGGGATGTTTCAGAAGAGCAATGCTAAAGTTCGACAATGCATTTTCCCAAGTGGCTGTTCTAGGAGGTTGCTAAATTGTTTCGTACCTGTCTGCCCAAAGA
Source organism: Triturus cristatus (assembly GCF_964204655.1). Taxonomy (NCBI): domain Eukaryota; kingdom Metazoa; phylum Chordata; class Amphibia; order Caudata; family Salamandridae; genus Triturus; species Triturus cristatus. Next base: position 1,400,014,536 of record NC_140591.1, read on the forward strand.
ATGTCAAAGAAACAGTTATTTCAAATACGATCTCCTAGTTTGGTGAGATTTCCCAAGCGCTTCGAAATATTGAGTCTATGACTTCACTGGAGGAAAGGGAAATATAATATGAGGCCTACATAAAACTCAGCGAATATGCAACAATAAACATGTTACATTGTGAATCACACATTAATAAGGGACTAGCATATAACTCCAGAAGACATTAATAAACATTTCAATTCTGATGATAATTGATACATGTAATTATAGGGTTTCATAAAATGTTGTAAGTATCAATGTTACACAGATGGAAAAATTGCTATTAATTTCAACGAGTATTATTCAGGAATTACATGTATAAAATGCACATTAGAGAAAGTTTCACGAAGACACCTTAAAACACACTTGTGTAGCACTTACTTTTCTTTTGTCAATTTCAGTACACACGTTATAACATGAAATAATGAATTCATATCTTACACATGGAAATCGATCCATTACACGTTTATTTTCATTTGTCTTATTAATATTACATTCACAATCATAAAAAATCAAATCCATTAATACTTGCTTATTTACCACATCTATTGAACCTAAACACATAGTATCTCTAACTATCTTCCCATCTGCATGTTTTTACAATGCAGTCTATGAATCAAGGTTATATGTCATTTTCAAAAGCGTGGAACACTTTTGTCATCATTTGAGTAAAATGTTGTGATAATCATTTCTTTTTTCATGAAGTTTGTTAGGTAAACTTTCTGCTCCATCACCTGCCTTTACAACCTTGAGGCAATTGCTCTTGTCTGGACTGGTTTCTGATAGCTAAGTGCCAGGATGCCTGTTTTGGTAACAGTTCGCACTATATAAAAAGTATTATTATTATTGTTATTATTATAATTATCGTTATCATTATTACGTATAATAATAAGAATAACAATAATAATTATAGCAGAGGCAGGGATTTTCAAGGCCTTCATAGCAAGGTTGAAGGACCTTCCTCCAGCTGTGGTCTTGCAGATCCATGGGATGGTGGACACGGCCAGCTGGGTGGAGCGGAGATGTCTGATGGGAGTGTAGAATGTGAGGAGGTGGTTGAGGTACACAGGTTCTGCGTTGTGCAAGGCTTTGTAAAAAGTACAGAATGGACGGAATGCTGATTCAATTGAACATTCACCCCCAGTCACTTGAATCTGGTGGCGTAGCGAGCACGGGACCCACATCTGGGCATACCCTTCCCACTTAGGGCGATAAAGGCAAAAAGGAGCAGCTGATGAACAGAATGCTGAATCAATTAAACATTCACCCCAAGTCACAGATCTGGGTTAAATCCATTGTTTTGCACACCACGCCATTCCAGTTTAGTCCCAGCCATATGCAAATCAGTCTTGACCATATTCCCCATGAGAACAGTCCAGCCCAAATTGCCAGGCCAGGTCCTCCCTGGACAAGAAGCAAGCATCTGAGGACCAGTTTCGTGGCTTTACCCCTCCAGCCAGGATAGCTTGAATCTGGTGGCGTAGGGAGCATGGGACCCACGTCTGGGCATACCCTTCCCACTTAGGGTGACAACTGCAAAAAGAACAGATGATGGACGGAATGCTGAAGCAATCAAAGATTCACCCCCAGGCACAGATCTGGGTTACATCTATCCTTGTTTTGCACCCCATGCCATTCCAGTTTAGACCCAGCCATATGCAAATCGGCGGGGAGGTGGGAAAGTGGGAATCTGTAAAGTGGCTCTTGAGGGGGCGGAGCACGGAGGAAGAGCAGTGGCAAGGACACGGATAAAAAAAGGCACAAAAAGTGACAAGAGTGAAAGAAAGTGACAAAAACAGAAAAGATGGAAGAAAGGAAAAGAAAAAAATGAGAAAAGTAAAAGGAAGTGACAAAAAGCAGAAAAGAAGGTAAAGAAGAGATCAGAGGAGAGAATAGGCAGAAGGCAGAGAGACAGAGGGAAGAGTAGCAGCCCAGCAAATGTGCTCCCCTCTGGACCACCAGGGGGGGCCTTGAACTCATGGACCTGCAAGGGTCAGGGATAGCAGCTACCAGGCATAGTTGAGCGGGAAGTGAAGCAGTTCACTGACAAGATCAGAAATGCCAGTGAAATCAAAAATTACATCACAAGCCCTTTGACCCCTATGACCTCACAGGAAGTGCTGCAAATGATATTTTATATTTTCTAGGAAGTGATGCCATGTGGTCTTTGATCCTGGTTATATCACAGGAAGTACATCACTAAAAGAATTAACCCTGCAGTTAGTAAAAATGAACAAAATAGAGCTACCTTTATCATATCATATCAGTTTTCTTGAATTCACCATCTCTATTTCTCACAGCTCTGCCTCAGGATCCCTCTCCTCTTCACAGTTGCTATCGTCTTGCTGCCTTTCTTTACATTTTCCTCTAAGTTCCAGATTTTCATGCCATAATCATCACCCTGTTATTCTCTCTCCTCTTTTCCAGTTTACTTCTTAATCACACCTCTGTAATCTTGTTATATCCAACTCTCTTATTCTTAGAGGTCCGTCATCTTTTCCCTCTCACTTCCAACTCTCATTATCATTGCTCACATATTCTCATTACATATACCTCTCATTTACTGTATGTGACAAGTTCTCTCTCCTCTTTCAATAAATCAGTCAATCAACATTTGTAAACCACAGCACTGCCACTCCTAGGGGAATCTATGCACTGTCTCTGATGAAAAGCTAGGTCTTGAGTATCTTTCTGAAGTCCTCCTGGGAGGGTGGTGTTCGGAGGTGGAGGGGCAGGTTGTTCCAGGTCTTGATGGTGATATAGGAGAAGGAGCAAACCCTGCTATGGCTTCAATGGATGTGGGGGTTGAGGGCAAGTGAGGAGGAACGAAGGTGTCTGGACAGTTGATGGAAATTTAGAAGATGGTTGATGTAGGATGGTGCTTGATGGTGGAGGGCTTGGTAGGTGTCTGTAAGGACCTTGCACTGACTCAGCCAGTGGAGGTCTCTGAGGTGGAGGGTGATATGCAATGATTTGGGAAGGTCCAGGATGTGTCTGGCTGTGGCGTTCTGTTTGGTCTTCTGAGGAGCTGTGTGGAGATGACAGGGCATAGAGAGTGTTGCCGTAGTCGAGGCAGCTGATGATGGGGGCCTGAGTGATGGTCTTTCTTGTGTTGATTGGGATCCATCTGAAGATTCTGCAGAGCATGCGAAAGGTGTGGAAGCAGGAGGAGACAACTGCATTGACTTGTCCTTTCATGGTCAGTTGGCTGTTGAGGATGATCCCCAGGTTGCGTGCATGGTCTGTTGGTGTGGGGGTAGGTCCAAGTTCAGTAAGCCAGCAGCTGTAGTTCCAGACAAAGGTGCTGTTCCTGAAAATCAGTAATTCTGTCTTGTCGGAGTTCAGTTTGAGGTGGCTGTCTCTCATCCAGTTGGCTACATTGTTCAAGGCACTGTAGAAATTGGTTTTGACATTGGTGGGGTCCTCGTGACCGAGAGAATCATTTGAGTGTCATCTGCATAAGAGATGATGTTGAGGCCGTGCGATCAGACGGCGCCTGAGAGGGAGGTCATATAGGTGTTAAATAAGGTGGGGCTGAGTGATGATCCATGTGCCACCCCGCAAATGATGTTCTTGGGTGCGGAGGTGAAGGAAGGCAGCCGAATACTCTGTTTGTGCCCTGTAAGGAAGGAGGCGATCCACTTGAGATCATCGTGCTGGGCTTCTCTGCAGACCCCTCACTTTCATTTGGGTCAAGAATTTGCCTTTTACCTCCAACTTCAACAATCTACTTCACTCACATTTCTCTTTCCCTGTCTCACATTCACCTACAAATTTCACAGCTTCCCTCCCAACTCTGCCTCGCTCATTATCACCTGCATCCCCATTTCTCTTAGACCAGCATGTCCTGAATGTTTTCAGATCAATCTCATATATTTTGCAATGCTATCTTTCACAACTATTTATCTCTATCTCTTTTGTTTACCCTTCTGTCTAATCTCCTTCACTTCTGTATCTCCTCCACATTCCCACCTACCTCATACCTACCTCAAACATTCTCTTCTGTGTTCCATCTTCCTCTGTAAGGCTGCTTCATCAAGACTCCCCTCTTATCTTTACCTTTCCGAATTTTCATCTCAGCTTACTCTTGCTTGACATCTCACTAATCTCCCTTTTTATTTAGATGCTTCATACATGGACCTTTATCAATTGGTCGCTCTCTATGGCATCACACCTCTCCACTCAGCCTACTACATCTTGGTTAAACTTCTTACTTCCTCATCGATCTTAAGATGGCGTTTCTCCCATGTTTCCAAATGGTTCGTTCTCAATCTAGTCTTTCTGCTTCTCATTTCATACCCTTTCCATTGGCTCTTGCTCCCACAGGTTATTGAACTCAAAGAATTAGAAAGCCTGAAGTATGCATAAGGCACTGCGGTCTGGGGAAACAGGTCAGCCACACCATCTTGGGTGTACCCTGCTGCAGTATCTTATTTTGTTGCACTTCCTACACACCGACACACATCAGAGGGATTCAGTATATTCACAGAATTATGGCAATTACTTCCCTCACTTCGAAATTGCAATGGCCAGGGCATGGGTAACTCTGGAGGGGGGAGGAGAGAGGAGGTGGTTACAATTACTGAGCATTATGAGGCATAGACTGACAATATCTTCAGAAAAGTTGTTCCTGGTAATTATCGATTTCTCCTTCAAAATTTCACCAAGTCATTCCAAATTTTATCAGTGGCTAACATCTCTGGGTGAAATGCACCAGCTCCATGGAGTTACCATGGGTCTTCTATCTCCCATTAGGCCAGTAACTGCTGTTACTGGCCTCATCAGGATTCCAATTAGACAAATAGATATGGATACTGCAGCTGACTAAACGTTTAGCACCTCAATCATAATGTCCACATAGTAACAAGGTCCTGTGCAAACAGCCTCCAAGACCTGCCGCAGTTGGGTCTCACTGGAAATCCAGAAACATAAATTGAAGAAAAGATGGAGGCAGCACCAGGGATGAAGTCACACGTAAGTCAATATGGTCTTTTCAATATTTTTTATTCTTCTTTAAGATAAAAGATGACAGGACAACAGCCAACACATTTCCTTCCTTTTAAAGGGCTGAAATCGACATGAAACGGCACATAAATAACCACACACTAAATACATAAGACCAAAGGCACACACAAATATAAATATAAACCACATGACATATATATATATAAGACAAAACATACTATTGCACCTGGGGCACAGGACCAGAATGTTACCTCAAAGTGCAAAGCTTAAAATATATCTGCACAGACATTATTAACAAATACAATATAAACGACAAACCATCACGATTATCATAACATATATATAAACATTAATCAGAACAACTTAACCTCTTCAGTGCCCATGACGAGATAGTCTCGTCATGGAGCACGGTTGCGCTGTGCCCATGACGAGACTATCTCGTCATGAACCCCACCCACTAGTGCAACGCCCGGCACAGGAGGGGGAAAGGGCGTGGCACTGAAGGGGTTAAACAAGATTGGAGATTTGGACCAATCTACCTATTGTAGCAGATTTATACATGTAAAGATAAACAAATATTGTGAATAAATATATATATGTATATATATAAAAACAAAGAAAAATAAACATAACAGTGTTTGGTTGTGACACCATCTTAGACAATGTTAATTGCTTGTTTGTCACAGGGTCTTTAAATAAAGTGCTTCGGGCATATTATCAAGAAACAGAGTTAAAATTATCGCCGCTTTAGCGGCAGAAAACTGCAGTGAAAACGGCGATAATGGGCTTGATAATATGCCGCAGAGAATTTCCATAGAAGCCCATATTGTCACCAAAACATGGGCTTCTATGGGAATTCTCAAGAGCTCTTTTTTCTTTATAATACCTCTACGTATATTCCACATCGCAAATACAAATCTGTAGGTAGCAAAGACAAATAAAGGGTGTATCTCGTATTTTAGTAACCTAAAGGCCTCAGTGTGGTCTCTGATCCACACATTTCTATAGAGCTGAAGCACCCACTTAGACCTTGACCTTCTGTAGGCAGGACAGAAGAGAAAGACATGGAGTTCTGTTTCTTCGGTCTCAGTACACCCAGGACTGTCTAATTTTGTAGCTCCTTTCCATTTGTTAGTAAGTGCACGGAGTGGAAGCACCCTGGGCCTCATTTATGAAAAGTGACGCATCACTGCGTGAAAACAGTGATGCGTCACTTTTCACTGCGCCCTCCCTGCGACTCCAATGATGCCTCATATTTACAGTATGACGCATCATGTCGCAAGGAGTCACAGATACGTCAGTATTTCTGACGTTTCTGTAGGCGCAAAAGTGACGCATTGCTGGAGTGTGTCACAAAAGTGGCGCAACTCCAGCAATGTGTCCTTTCACATGGGGCAAGCCCCATGTGAAAGGGCCTGCGTCAGTCTTACGCCTGCTGTGAGGCAGGCGTAAGATATTGACGCATTTGCACCCTAGAAGTGGTGCAGTGAAATCACGTAGATTTCACTGCGTCACTTCTACGATGCTTACTTACGTGGGAACGCCCACCCTGCATACATTATACCTGACGCAGGTATAATGTAGCGCAGGGATTTACAAAGTGACGCATCTAGGTAGATGCGTCACTTTGTAAATATGGCGCATCATGGCGCATGTTTTACGCCACTGGTGCGTCACGAAAAGTGACGCACCGGTGGCGCAAAAGTGACGCTGGGGCTCATAAATGAGCCCCCCTGTGTCTAAATTGTAAAAATAATTTCTTTGCGAGAAAGGGTTGAATGTTATCCAGAGCCAACTCTAATTTGTATTGCTGTTTGACTTCCAGAAACCTGGAAGTCAGACTTGATGAGTTGATGCTCTGCGATAATTGGGCAAATTTATGTTCTTTGTAGGCGAGGAACAAGGACTTTTTAGGAATAGAGGGGCAAGTCTCTTCGGGTGTTAACCATATGTTTGCCCTCCCCAGTGCTTGACAAGTATTCCTAATATGGGACAGCCATGGTATATTCCTTGCTTCCAAAATGGTCATAACATCCTTCAGTTCCTCCCTATAATTTGCCAGCTCAGGCGTATGATGCAGCGCGGAGTGCAAAATCCCTCCCTACCATCACGCACCAAAAGATCTCACACACACTCACTATCCATACATTCGCTGGTGGGGCCCATAACACCAACACACACTCACCATCAGTCCGTGCGGGAGGCGATTATCCTTCCAAGCACTGGATAATGAGGGAGGAAAGATACCACTTTACCCTAATGAGCAACAAATCTACACAACCTTCTTATACTCATTAGGCCCTAGATTTCACTTTTGGTATTCCCCTCATATATGGGACGGATCTGTTAGTTGCAGGTTTAAGTGAATTTCTAATACCCTAATTAACCTTTTCATTAACACATTTCAATGAATAAACAACCCAACTCATTTCTGTAGATTTTCAAATCCAAATTTATATTAATTTTGCAAATTAAATCATTCATTTGATCAAGTTGCCATTCATATTTACCTATTCTGGCTAAAGTCGTCCTCTATGTCAAATTTTGCAGTCTCGCAAATCTATGCCCATCAATTTTAGCAGGTTCAGTTCATCAGGAGTTTGGGCATTAATTCAGTCCGTCAAAGATTCGGGCTAACAGCTGTCCTGCAGTGTCACCGTCCTCTCCGTCAGCATATCATCAGGAAATCGAAGGAGCGGCTACCGACCTCTCTATTCTATGGGTTTTTATAATAATTTCAATAACAAAATGTAACAAAATTGAGTTTTAAACTGTTCTGATTGGCTGATCAGGGGTCGCCCTACAAAGTTCTCATAAGATTTAGTCCATGATGTCAGCATACTTGCTGGTTCCGGTTCTTTAATAAAGTCTTTTGTCTGTAGCGTTGGCACTATTCCCAGTGGCCTTGATAAGTACAGCTTGCCTGGGGTCAGGACGGGGCCATTGTTGCTCATCTTAGCGCAGGCGCACTTCACCCAAGCCTGGTTCAGCGTTGGCAGTCGGGTTAGGCACCAAAAGCAGCCATCATTCGATAGGCCAGAATAGTCAACTTAAGCAAAGAAACACAAAAACGTAATTAATACATAGAAATTACTAATTAAATGTTATTCCCTCGCTAATACCCATATGTGTGTGTATTTATCTAGCCAAAAGCAACACTCAATGCGGTTTATACTTACTAAATAAAGCACGAATCACAATTACATCACCAAAGCGACATATATCATGCAATATTCTAATTATCTATCATTAATATGCATACGAAATTTAGTTCACATATTAATTAAGCCATGCAGATGCAGATCCCATGTGTAATTCATTCATTAATACGGTTGATTAGTTATTTCCACATCACTCCAATCCATTAGTTCGATTATAATTAATTAATTAATCTAATTAATAAAATAACATGCAAAATGGGGTGGGTATACAACATTTTGCATAACCCGCTCCAGCAATCCCCCCTTTGGTGATTTTATCACAACACCACCCAAAATTTTGTTCTGTTTTACGGAATCTTTAAAACGTTTTCTTGCTCTTAATCATAATTCAGTTTTACCTATGTCTTCTCTTTTTACTGATTCATACATACTCTCCTTCTACTCCTCCAATTCTATTTCCTCAATTTCTCTTTCTTGTTTCTGATCTTTTCTTTTTGAATTTTCACTTTTTATTCTTTTCTTATTTTTCTTGTTTCTACAGCACATACAACATAATCTTATCACTAAAATTATGCAGATTACACATGTTAATGGAAACAATATTTTACCTATAAGAGTACTACCTATTTTCACTAAGAAATTCTTAATAGCAGCTATTTTCTTTCCAATTGCATCCCAAACACTTTCAACCTCCAGTGGTGCAAGTTCATCATGCAATTCAGTAATATTCTTAATATAAGTTTTCAGATCTTTGCTTTCGTTAGGAATGTAAGTACAGCAATGTTGAACTTTCAGCATTCCACAGACTCCACCCTCTTTTGCCAATAAAATATCAAGGGCAAGTCGATTTTGCATTACCATAGCACGCATGGCAACCATTTCAGTGTTAACCAATAAAAATCCTCCAGCGGTGCTTGTTGACAAGCTATCCACTACTGTTGACAATTTTCTAATTTTGTTTGCATTCAGAGTTATTCCCACTGCTGGTATCAATGCCTGAAAAATGTCACCTACAATTTCTGCCCAAGATTCTCTCTTGGTTCTAGCTAAATTATTACTTAAGCTATGTACACCATCTTCTCCTCTATCCATATGAATTTTTTGGGGAAAGACCAGGCCTACATAACATGTGCCATACCAATGGTCTGGCAAACGATAATATGCCCTGTTCCCACAAATAAAGTATAATCCAGGAAAGACTGGATCTCTTCCACCTTTAAATCCCCATCCACCCATGATTCGATATGTATCATGGCACTCACTATTACCTAAAAAATAATTATCATACGCAGTTTGATTCCTTCGAATGCAAAATGTCCCTTTCTGATGCCAATCTAAAGCTATAGTTGGACTAGCTTCTCCTTTCAAATGTTTTTCTTTCTCTATATCCCAGATTGTTTTCTCCACTTTCCCTTCTGCTGCTTTTCTTTGCATTTTCAATCTTCTTTCCTCGACCATGTCTAGGAACGTCTTTTCCTCCTTCTTCAAACTGCATGTTAGATTGTTTCTAAAAATATACTCTAATGTTAGTTCCTTCGCTTCTAAGAAAAATTCACCTAATACCTTAGCAGGTTTTACTTTGTTTAATTTATTATAAGAAGGCACTTGCGCAAAAATGTTATCTTCATCTGAAAAATAATATTCTAATTTCCCTGGATCATAAAATAAACTAGCTATTACACTACATGTTATTCCATACGTTGCCGGAAGGGGATGATAAGTCACTCCCTCAGAAACAGATGCAGGTAACTGCATACATACGTAGCAGTCCCGTACGTCCATTGTCTTTACATATTCATACAATAATTTTGAAAACACATTATTAGAAAAATCTGTTATTGACCTGTCTTTATGCAAATAATTTTTATCTGTTCTAGTTGGAACTACCTTTGGAATTTTCCCTATATTAGTTTTATTCTCACTATGTCCTTCTAATGTATCTATAGTAGCCTTAAAGGAAATGACAAGAGCAAGGATGCTCCATAAAAGCATTAATAATCCTGTACAACAACAACACATTTTATACCATCTTTTCATGAATGTACATCTCCCTTTACTACTTTCTATGTTAGCCATCTTGTTAAAATGGACCGTGTCTTTTGACTTAGCCTCTTTTACTTCACAACTAGTTTTTCTAACCTAAGGTTCTAACACCTATTTGGTTCTACCAATCTCTATCTTTTAATTCAATATCTTGTTTTCTTCATCAATAGCTTTCTTAACTTATTCAGTTTGGCATCTCATCGTTCTTCACTCTCCTCTCGTCTTCCAAATATGGATTTTCCTGAACTTCCGTTTCTTCTTCTCCAATGTCGGACAAGAGAACTCTCAGGATTTCCGATTCTATTTCATCCTCAACCAATTTCATTACAGCCTCCTCTGGATTTCCTTGACTATCTGCCTCTTCTCCCTTTTCAGGCAGAGCCACGTACGTCCATTCTGGTGACTTATACTTCTGGTTAGGTTTCCTTGTTCTTCTACTCTCTTTGTCTTCAGTTAATTCGACTTCTTTTGATTTTTCTTGACTTGTCACTTCATTCACCTGTTCAGCTCTCGGTGAATTCACTCGTGTCAGTCTGTATCTCAGTTTCCGTATTTTATTGGGCCAAACATCATCTCTTGCAACTCTTTTTACTTTGCTCCCTTTATCATTCTTTTCATTCCTCCAGGCTCTCTTTCTTAGAACTCGACCTTCAGGTATTTCATTTTCACTCTCTTCAGACTCTGTCTCAACTTGCTTTGTCTTTTCAGCGACTTCTTCTTCCACCACTTGTTTTGTTTTCCCTACTTCTGTCCCTCCTCAGATCTCCGACACGCAATCTTCCTGCTGGCTACTTGTCCCTTCACCTAACTGGATGTTGCAGTTCCATACACCTCTTCGGGGGTCTTCCGCAGAAATCTGTCCCTCTCTCTCTGTACCTGTCCCTTGTTCACTTAGATTTGTTACTTCAGGTGGAATTTCTCTCAGTCTCTCATCTGGTACTTCCTTTTCACGAATTTATTTTGTTTTGTCTTCAGTACTCTTTCCCCTTTTCTTCCCGTGTTCCTTCTTGGAACCCTGCGCTTCTTGCTCGTTTCCAGAATCGCTAGATTCAGAAATCTGCAATCTTCTTCTCAGAGCGATACTTCTGGGGACTAAAGCTGAACTTTGTTCTGTTTCCCCCCTTTCAGGGTTTCCTCGTGTCTTTGACCCTTCGTCATCTGATTCGGTGCTTGATTCTGATTCATCAAAGTATTCTTTTCCTGTGCTGTCCACCGGATTTGGAATTCTCAATGTGTGATTGGCATGGATCCAGTTTTTCAGTCCAGCACACTTCACAGCTGTGGTCGTGGTCAAAATGACTTGTCGTGTTTTTTCCCACCTTGGAACCAGACAATTTCTTCTTCTGTGGACCTTTATCCTTACCCAATCACCTGGGCTCAGATCATGGGCTTGCTTCTTTTCAAGTGGGGTGGCATCTGGTCCAACCTGATGAAACACAGCCAGGCCTTTACAGTATTCCAGCAGCATGTCATCAGTTATTGTCATCAGCTTGTTGACTGGTATAAACACATGTCTCATTGCACGTCCCATGATTATTTCATGAGGACTCAATCCTGTAGTTCTGTCTGGAATTGCCCTTATTGTCATGAGTACTAGAGGCAAGACATCAGGCCATTTCATACCTGTAGCCAAACACATTTTCCCTATTCTATTTTTGATAATACCATTCATCTGTTCAACCACACCAGAAGCCTCTGGTCGGTAGGCACAATGTAGTTTTTGTTGTACATTCAATGCTTCACAAATTAATCCTACAATCTCATTATGGAAATGTCCTCCTTGGTCTGACTCAATTGTCACTGGGAACCCGAACCTGGGGATGAATTCTCTCAACAGTAGCTTGGCTACTGTCAACCCATCATTTCTTCTTGTTGGGAATGCTTCCACCCACCTGGAGAATAGACAGACCACAACCAAAACATACCTCAGTCTGTTACAGGGAGGCATCTCAATGAAATCTACCTGCATTCTGATGAAAGGCCCTCCTTCTCGACCTATTGTTCCCAGACTCACTACTGTCTTCCTTCCAGGATTGTACTGCTGACATATTATGCATCTCTGACAAAGACTTTCTGCTACAAGTCTGAATTTTGCATTGTACCAGGTCTGCTTAAATGACCTGATCATGGCATCTCTCCCAATATGTCCTTGGCCATGATACATCCGTGCCATGGTAGACATCATGCTATCAGGCATAACTGGCCTTCCATCTCGACCCACACATGATCCTTTTCCCTTGGGGCACATCCTGCTTTTACCCACTGTCTCATTTCCTCATCTCCTGCCTCATCCTGCAATTGTTTTACCTCTTCCCAAGTTCCCACAATGTTAGTGAACATCAATGAGCAAGAAGACATTTCTCTTTCCTTAGCCCGATTGACCGAATTATGATTTTGTGCACAATACTGTGCCATGTCATTTGCATATCTATTCCCAGTGGCAATATAATCACCACCCTGAGTATGTGCAGCACATTTTACAACAGCCAATTGTTTAGGCAGCTGTATCGCCTCAAGCAACTTTCCAACCACTTCTGCATTCTTAATGGGAGTTCCACTCGAGGTCAGGAAACCTCTTTGTAGCCATAGTTGGCCGAAGTCGTGTACGGCTCCAAAGTCATACTGGCTGTCAGTTATCACAGTCACTCTCACAATCTTTCCAATCTTGCATGCTCTAGTCAAAGCCACAAGTTCGGCTACCTGGGCTGATTTCACTCCTTTCAAATATGATGCTTCAATTACTGCTGCGACTGTGCATACTGCATACGGTGCACTCAGCACTCCTTCATCTGTTCTCAAACATGACCCATCAACGAACATCACAAAATCACTTTCTTGCAAAGGTACATCTTTTATGTCTGGTCGTGGTTTGGTACAAAAATCAAGTACATCCAGACAATCATGATCAACTTCATCTCTTACCTCCACAATCTCAGCATCAGGCAACAAAGTTGCAGGATTCACATTCACACATCTTGCAAGACTCACATTAGTTGCACCCAATATGACCTTCTCATACTTAGTCAGCCGACTGTGTGTCATATACTGAGTACGACTCCTTGTCAACAGAATCATTACATCATGAGGTACAAACTCTTTCAATGGATATCCCATCACAATTCCTTCACTCTGCTCCAAACTTCGACATGTTGCAGCCACCGCTTTCAAACATCCAGGTAAACCTACAGCTACTGGATCTAGCATTGATGAGAAATATGCAATTGGTCTTCTCATTTTTCCATGTTTCTGGGTCAACACAGAAAGTGCACATCCATTTCTCTCACTGCAATACAACTCAATTTCTTTTTCATAGTCAGGCATGCCTAATGCAGGTGCTTCACACAAACCATCTCTCAATTGTCTAAATGCTGCCAATTCTTCTTTGTTTAATTCAAGGGGATCTTTTACATCACTTCTCGTCAATCGCACCAAAGGCTTTGCGATCAAGGAAAAGTTACCAATCCACTGACGGCAGTACCCTACCATTCCCAAAAACATTCTCACTTCTCTTTGAGTCATGGGGGCTCTCATTCCTTTTATTATTCTGATTCTGTCTATGGGTATTTTCTTTAGTCCTTTCTCAATGTTGTGTCCCAGATACTGCACTTCCTTCTTACAAAACTGTAGTTTTGCGGGTGACACTTTAAGCCCTCCGTCTGCCAAATGATTCAGCAAGGGTATTGTATCTACCTCACAGGCTTCACGTGTTTTTGACGCTACCAAAAGGTCAGCAATATATTGGACCAGTACAGAGCTTTCAGGCATTTCTAGACTCTCCAAAGATCTCTTTAATAACTGATTGAATATTGAGGGGCTCTCTGTATACCCCTGTGGGATTCGGCACCATGCCAAAATACGCTCACCAAAACTAAATGCAAAAATTTGCTGACTGTCATGGTGCAATGGGATGGAATAGAAAGCATGACACAGATCAATTACTGTGTACCATTCTGCATCATGGGGAATCTGATATAAAATCACTGATGGATTTGGTACAATGGGACAACATGATACCACAATTTTATTCACCTTTCTCAGAACTTGCACTATCCTGAATTTCCCATTAGGCTTTTTCAGTCCCATTATCGGTGAATTACATGGACTACTCATTATTTCTCTCAAGATTCCTTGCCTGATCATTTTCTCTATCACAGGAGTTACACCTTCAATTATTTCAGGTGTCAATCTGTACTGTGGAACATTTGGATATGTTACTTCTTCTTTTACAGTTATTTTAACTGGATCTACATTTCTCATTAGTCCTACATCTTCTCCAGTGAAATCCCAAACTTCTGCCTTTACAGATTTTCTCAGTTCTTTTGGTAATTCATCAGGGTTGAACACCATATGATTCAGTAATTTCACTTTCTCTGTTAGCTATGGTCATCTTGTCCAATACATCATCATCTGGTGTTTCAAAAGCTATTCCATCCGGAGTACAAAATATAGTGCAATTCATTTTGCACAACAGGTCCCTACCTAATAAATTCACAGGACTGGAGTCACACACCACAAAGCGGAGCATTTCTGAAAATGTCCCTATGCTTACTTTCACTGGTTCTGTAAGATAGGTTTTAATTTGCTGGTTGGACACACCAACTACTTGGATCGTTTCATCAAAGAGAGGAAGATTCTTAACATCAGCTGATCTAACAGTTGATCGAGTAGCACCTGTATCCACTAGGAAAGTAATATTTTCATTATTAAACCTCCCATCTACAAAAGGTCCTGTCTGGTCTACTTCTAGATTTGCGCCAAGTACGCACTCTTCTTCCTCTCTTCGGCACCGTCAATAGCTCTCTTCTGCGTCACTCTCATCGCGTTGCAGCCAATACTGCGAGACAGCGCTAGCGCGTGGCAGCTTATTTACCTGTTCTTCATTGTAGAATCCTGATTCACTACTACACTTCTGTGTGTTTCTGTTGTGTGGAAAAGGCGGCTCTGGCATCTGATTCTGTGGGGGAACAACTTGCTGCTGTTGCTGCAGTTGACCACTCACCTCATGCTGCACCTGTGGGTTCAATGATGGATTTTCATTGCTAGTACTCGGGGGAAATTTACTCTCGGATTTCCAATGCCCTATCCTGCCGCAATTATGACACGGAAATTTCTTTTTAGCTTCTTCAATGTTCCCTTTGTACTTCCCATTATTAAATTTTGGCTTGGTCCCTGCTTGTTCCACCAATTGTGCTTCCTGTCTCTCCGCTACCTTTACCTGTGCCCACATTGCCTTTAGCATGTCTCAATACTTCATCTATTTTCTTGTTTTGCCAATCTACCTTATGCTGCTTAATCATTTCACCAATTTCTGGTCGTAGACCATATACAAATCTGTATACAAAATGGCTCAAATCCTTTTCACTCAGATTCTCATCTCCGCTAAACTGCTTAAAAGCTTGTATTAGCCTCTCGTAGTATGCATGTACTGACTCTTTACTTTCCTGGTGTGTTCGATCAATTTTTACCCAGTCTGTTTCTTTAGGGGGCACTTTATTTTTCAGAAATACCATAACCTGCTCATACTTCTTCATTACCTTGGGATCTGGTGCTCCTGTTTTAGGATCCCTTGGATATTCCTTGGTTGGCCAATTTATCATCAGCTTACATTCTGACCATAGATCTGCTGGTACTATTATGTCAAACAGACTGTTCAATCAATCCATAGTACTTAAGACAATTTCACAAATCTGTCTACCTGTCTGTACCACTCGACAGGCTTTTCGCGTAGTCGAGGGACCTCATTCATAAAAGACAAAATATCCTGTCTCGTCCATGGGACATGTACATATCCTCCTCCTGGAATCTCTCTCAGAGGACATTCTGTCACTACCTTCTCCTTTTCTCTTACAGGAGAGGCTGAAAATGTCTTATCTGAGGTATCATCTCATTTTCTATACCACCTGCTTCTCCATTTATCCACGTCTCCCCATTTTCTCAGTAAAATGATTATGTCCTTAATTTGACCTATTCGTCCTGTTGTGTATATATTCTCAATGTCCTTTTCAGTGAATTCTACTCAATATGGTTTCTGTAAGGCTTTTACCTTTTCAATATCAATACCCATTTCATTTGCTACTTCTTCTAACCTTTCATGCAAATTTTTCGCTCTCCAGGTCACACTTTTGCACAAAAATAAAAGTTCTTCATCCTGATAGGTTTTCAATTTTTCTGTTGGGATAGTCCCTATGATTAATTCTTCCAATACCATTCGTAACTTAGCCACATCAATTGATTGGGATTCTTTGTCTTTCCTCTGCAAGCTTCTCAACCATTCACTTAACTCGTTTGTTGATGGTCCTACTGGTTTTTCTATACTTCCGTGTCCAAAATCTTTTTGTGTTTCTGACACTGTCTCTATCATTGTCATACGTTTCTCTGCACAATTCTGATCTATAAATGGATTATTTGTAAAATTTGGTTCGATTACACTCATAGTCTGCCTCCATGATTCTCATTCTGACTCACTCTTGGTTGTTCTACTGGTTTATTATTTCTGTAAGGTACTGTTAAACAATGCTCACTGTCCTTCTGTTTGTCAAAGACAGGCATTACTGGACCTATCGTTAATGGAACAGTTACCGCTTCTAGATTCTTAGTCAATTCTCTTATTTTCTCAGTTAATTCCAGGGTTGTTTTCGCTAATTCTGCAGAATTTTCTCCATCTGTTCTTCCTTCTGATCTCTTTTCTACTTCCCTGGTAACACTGTTTTTACTCAAAATCTGGGATACTGGTTCCGATTTTATAATTCGCATCGATTCTCTCATTGGGGCACTTGGAGTTAACATTTCTGGTTCTGGTCGATACGGTGGTGGATTTTTATAGAACATATCATCAAGAACATCATCCTCAGACTCATTCGCTCCATACCCTCTCGACTCCAAATTATGCCTCTTTTCTGCACACTTTCGACCTTCATTCTCTCCTACAGTTCTTACAGGGAACACACCCTCGGTCATACTCGCATCTCGCCATCTTTTCATTCGATCGCTATGCGTCTCGTGTCCGTATGGTCTTCCAAACCAGTACCTATATCCTCTACCACTTCTTTGTCACTCTCGTTCATGCATTTCATCTTCCCATTCTGTCAAAGCCTTAAACTGTGTAGGTCTAGGTCTTGGTTCCAAATTCATCATCTTTTCCCTTGAATTTCTTAAAACAGCCAAATTGAATGAACCATGCTCTGGAAAAGCTAATACTCCATAGTCCTTGGTGTATCTCTCCCAGTTATCTAACCAAATACAAGTATGATACCCATATTTCGCAATCATAAAGGATGCAGGGGTTTTCGGTGGAGGAAGTAACTGTCCTTCCCTAGTTTTAACTGGTTTGTCCTTCTTAAACCACTTCTTGATTCTCCCTAACCAGGTTTTCTTCTCCTTCTCTGGTGGGTCGTAATACATTTTCTTGTCTTTCGTGCAACGCTAGTCCCTCTTTACAACTGTTCCGCTAATTTATCCAATCACAGCGCGACTTCACACTAACGCACCAATAAGGAGCATCTACGTCACCCTGTTTCTTCTCCAATCCTAGCGCGGCGTACACTAACGCACCAATCCGGGGCGTTTCACAGAACTGACCGACTGTCCGATCCCAGCGCGGTCATTCTGACGTCAGCAGCCGCTGCGGCATCTACTGCTTCTGTCTACCCCTCCTTTACAAATCTGCTCAGTAAGTTTTTGTTTCAATTTGTACACTTCTGTTAGTAACAACATAGAAACATCTCCATTGTCCGCTTCGCTAACCAAAGAACAGCAAAAAGACCTTTCTCACGAGAATTCCGTCTTTCCCGAGAGCAGCGCTTACCTCTGCCCTACTACGGAATCATTACTTCCGTTGATAAAGTAGCACATCCCTCTACTTCACCCTTCTAACAAGCATTAGCTAATTGTTTCTCTAGCATTTAAGACACATAGTTGGAGACCCAATGCTCCTAAGAAATAAACCTAGAGCTTCGCAATCAACCCGAATGCCTTTACATTCCCACTCGTTCATACAAGAAAATGTAGTACATTCACACAGAATCCTGTCTTTCCTGAGAACAGCGAACAGTCTGTCCTACTACAGAATTATGACATACGTTAACAAAGCAGCGCTTACCTCTCCTTTGTCCTTCTAACAAGCTCAGAGAGTACCTATTACCTTTCCAGTGATAAGCGTTATCGGAATGCCAGTTGGATCCCTGGTACCTAAGACCAGAATTTCACAGGTAACCTTCGCTATCATACACACTTCTCTCACACAGAAAATGTCTCTAATGGCAACACACGGCGATGTCACCGAACCGAACCCAGACAATGCGCCGTGCAACTTCAATTGCCACACGTTTCCCCTGTGTACCTACAGGGCTACAACAATTCCGTCTTTCCCGAAAGCAGCGCTTACCTCTGCTCTACTACGGAACCGTTACAAACTTCCGACTTCCTGATCCCAGAAGCCGTGCATACAACACAGAACTCAACGTAACTCAACATAGAGTGTTAGTACATAAATCAATACCAATCAATAACCAAATCAATAAGCAATGTACAAGCAATAATCACCAAACCAAACAATAACAAACCATCATACTGCTACCAGAAAAACTGATGCAGCGCGGAGTGCAAAATCCCTCCCTTCCGTCACGGACCAAAAGATCTCACACACGCTCACTATCCATACATTCGCTGGTGGGGCCCATAACACCAAAACACACTCACCATCAGTCCGTGTGGGAGGCGATTATCCTTCCAAGCGCTGGATAATGAGGGAGGAAAGATACCACTTTACCCTAATGAGCAACAAATCTACACAACCTTCTTATACTCATTAGGCCCTTTGATTTTACATTTGGTATTCCCCTCATATATAGGACAGATCTGTTAGTTGTAGGTTTAAGTGAATTTCTAATACCCTAATTAACCTTTTCATTAACACATTTCAATGAATAAACAACCCAACTCATTTCTGTAGATTTTCAAATCCAAATTTATATTAATATTGCAAATTAAATCATTCATTTGATCAAGTTGCCATTATTATTTACCTATTCTGGCTAAAGTCGTCCTCTATGTCAAATTTTGCAGTCTCGCAAATCTATGCCCATCAATTTTAGCAGGTTCAGTTCATCAGGAGATTGGGCATTAATTCAGTCCGTCAAAGATTCGGGCTAACAGCTGTCCTGCAGTGTCACCGTCCTCTCCGTCAGCATATCATCAGGAAATCGAAGGAGCGACTACCGACCTCTCTATTCTATGGGATTTTATAATAATTTCAAAACCAAAATGTAACAAAATTGAGTTTTAAACTATTCTGATTGGCTGATCAGGGGTCCTCCTACAAAGTTCTCATAAGGTTTAGTCCATGGTGTCAGCATACTTGCTGGTTCCGGTTCTTTAATAAAGTCTTTTGTCTATAGCGTTGGCACTATTCCCACTGGCCTTGATAAGTACAGCTTGCCTGGGGTTAGGACGGGGCCATTGTTGCTCATCTTAGCGCAGGCGCACTTCACCCAAGCCTGGTTCAGCGTTGGCAGTCGGGTTAGGCACCAAAAGCAGCCATCATTCGATAGGCCAGAATAGTCAACTCAAGCAAAGAAACACAAAAACATAATTAATATATAGAAATGACTAATTAAATGTTATTCCCTCGCTAATACCCATATGTGTGTGTATTTATCTAGCCAAAAGCAACACTCAATGCGGTTTATACTTACTAAATAAAGCACAAATCACAATTACATCACCAAAGCGACATATATCATGCAATATTCTAATTATCTATCATTAATATGCGTACGAAATTTAGTTCATGTATTAATTAAGCCATGCAGATGCAGATCCCACGTGTAATTCATTAATTAATAAGGTTGATTAGTTATTTCCACATCACTCCAATCCATTAGTTCGATTATAAATAATTAATTAATTAATCTAATTAATAAAATAACATGCAAAATGGGGTGGGTATACAAAATTTTGCATAACCCGCTCCAGCACGTGCTCCATAAACGACGCCAGAACAAAAGTGGTAGGGAGGCAATTATATCAGCAATTGGGCCAACGCCAAGGTCCATCCTTAGTGGTGTTAGAGGTGAGCTTTTGGGAAGACCCAAGAGCTGCCTAAGGAAAGTGTTCTCTATAATAGATAAGGTGTTAGATGGGCAGTGGCCCCAAAGCTCTGCTCCATATAATGACGCTCCCCCTTGCCTGAATTTTATATATTTCTACGGGTGGGCCTACCACTTTTTGAGTACTATTTTTATATACTTTTAAAATGCCCCCTATAGACTGTGTCAGTTTTAGATTAGCTTTTTTACTTGGGTTCCCCAATCCATCTTATCATTAAGAGTGAGACCCAAGTAGTCAAAAAACGACACCCTTTCAAGGGGCCTGCCATCCATTTGAGGGTGTGGGCAATTGCTAGTGTTAGCGTGGAAAACCATATACTTTGTTTTCTGGAGGTTTATCTCCAGTTTCCTATTCCTGCAAAATGTGCAGAACTCCTCCAGTACCCGCTGCATACCCATAGGAATCTTAGACAGTAGCAGTGTATCGTCCGCAAACATTAAAGCTGGTATTTTGCGGTTCGCTAACCTCGGTGAGTCTATATCTTTCACTGCCAATAAGGTTTCAATTAGACCATTTAAAAAGAGGGAGAACAGGGTCGGGGCTAAGACACATCCCTGTCTCACCCCTTTCTCTACAGGGAAAGGAGCTGTCAATTCCCCTTTCTTGCCATATCTTACTCTCGCGTACGTATCCTGGTGTAAGCGTTTCAGCTGGTGGCATAAATAAGTTGGTACTCCCATGTCATGGAGTAGGCCCCATAGCTGATCGCGCTGCACTGTATCGAAAGCGGATTTAAGGTCCACGAAGGTTAGATATAGGCTACCACCCTCCAAAATTACTGTTTTCCAATGGATCAGTTGCAATCTGAAAATCTGGTCAATTGTTGAAATTTTGGCCCTAAAACCAGCTTGTAAAGGTGTTAAGACTTTCTTTTCATCCATCCATGATTGCAATCGGCCCAGGAGAACACGGGCAAATATCTTTTGAGTAACATCAATAAGACTTATAGGGCGGTAATTTGCCGGGTTGAGCGGGGAACCTTTTTTATAAACGGGAATGATTTGTGCTCCTGCCCAAGTCGGAGGCAGCATCATACCTTGGAGGATAGCGTTAAAAAATAACCATAGATAAGGTGCCCACACTAATTGTTCATTCCTAAATAGGTCACCGGAAATTCTATCCAGACCCGGTGCCTTTGCTGGAAGCAATTTGCCCAATGCTGCAGTGACCTCTATCATCGTACAGGGGGGTGCACTAGTATTTAGGGGGTTTTATTTATTGCAGATTCCCTAGCCACTACGTCTCCATCTAAGGACCTCGAATATAACATTTCAAAATGGGATCTCCAAACTTCTTCCCCTAAGTTTGGCTCAATTGCTGAGTTGCCTTCAGTTTTTCCAGTTTTCACTAGATTCCAAAAGCCTCTCATGTCTCTATTGTCTAAAGCTTTTTTAATTGCTTCCCATTTATCTATCTCCCACGATGATTTAGCTTCAGCTAGCATTTGTTTATATTGAGCCCTGAATTCTTTAATACGTGGGGTGTCATTATTTTTTATCCCCAGAAATAGGGCGTGTTTAGCTTCCCTGCACACTTTGTTGTACCAGGGATGTTTGGGGTTAGTGTCTACGCCATTATTATTATCACCATTATAGAAAAATGTTGCCAGTTTTGAAAACATGTCCTCTTGATTTTTGCCTAATACCAACAGAGATTCAGAACCTTGACTATTTACAGACACTCGAAATGCAGATTCTAAGAAGGGAGCAATTTGTTTGTACAAGGAGGCCACTTTTTCCTTTGACTGTATAAATGTTCCCCATCGTACTCTTCTACCACCTTCAGTTGCTATTAAATTTGGGACAGGTTGGGTGGGTAAATTCTGGTGGTCGTTGGGCTGTGGGAAAACAATTTCTAGCACCAGCGGGTTATGGTCGCTTTCGCAGCAAGGTTGGACAGAAAAATCTCTAATTCTATGCCATAACTCAACGTCTACCAAAACGTAATCAATTATAGATGCATAACCCTGCTTATTAAACGTAAAATTACCCGGACCATCAGAAGAGAACCGACCATTACATTCCCTAAGTAAGTGGCTAAAAGTGAGTGAGCTCATCTGCAGAACTAATGGGGTCCATCCCCTTACTTGGTAAGCGTTACATTCGGGAATTGACCAAACCGAATCTTCCTCACTAGTGATGGCGGTAGTTAGACCATTTAATCGTTCAAAATGACAATTAAAGTCCCCGCCAATAATTACATATGTGAGCTCGGGCAAAGTATGAAGAAAGGAAGACAGACAATCTACAGTCTGTGAAGTTTGCCCCTGCCTCACTGGACGTGAATAGATGTTAATAATAGCAATTTTCAAAGTATTATGGCAGGTGAGAAGGATACACAAAATATCAGGAGAAGAGGTATCTATCATTTTGATGATACAACCCAGATGTATACCGACCCAGGTACAAACACCCCCTGACGGTCTCCCCCTTGGCCCCTGAACAGCTGGAATACAATATGCCACATAACCCACTCTGTGCATATCTAGCCGTGACCAGGTTTCCTGGAAGAGGCATAGCTCATGGGTGTCTATATACTCTCACCAATCTGGGAGATCCATTTTTGAGCTAAGGCCTGCTATATTCCGGGATAGGATCTTAGTGTTCTGTATTGAACACCCGTCCTGTTGTACACCTTGGTACAGAATTTTAGCCTGATCATGAGTCCCAGACTCATCCCAAGGGATGCAGTCTGGGTCCCCTAGTATCTTAACATATACTCTAGGAGTACTTGGTGCTGGAATAACCTCATAGATATTCTCAGACACCCTTCTCAATTCTCCCACAATTTTGGGGTGCGGGTTGCTGATTGTTAGTGGGGATCAAATATTTACAAGTAGGATTTAGTCAATCGACCAGGTCGAGGGAACTAAATCTATTGCTGACAGGGATGTTAAATGTCATGATGTTTTCACAACCCTGGCCCAATTTGACAAATTGCTACTCTGTGCTCTCGATTCCCATTTTTTATACACGCTTCCTACTCTATCTAGCAAGGGACTAGAGGGATAGAAATAACCCACGGGAAGTGTCTGGATACCTCCTATCTCCCTGGGGGATCCCCATTCGAGGATGTGTTTAACCACCCTTCTATCCCTAAAGTTGATCAAGATACAATCCCCCAAAATGTCTTTTCGCCTCTGCCCCAACCAACTAACCCTATGGGTGAATAGAATTTCACTGTAGATTGAGTTGGGGAGTGGTCTGTTTTTATTTAACCAATAAGTGACTTTGTTTTTAAGTTCAAGATATGTCTCCCCTCGACCTGATGACAACTCTGGTACTCCTGCTAGTACAACGACATAAGGCAAGTTTACACAGGGAAGTATAGAATTGGTTTCCTTTTGCTTAGAATAGTAAATATTCCTAATGTCTGCTTCACAAGTTCTTTCTACCTGTTTTTTAGTTGTCAGACCGGGGGTAGTTGCCGGAACCCTAGAATCTTGGTCGTTATTAAAAAGATGAGGCACTCTATGTTCAAGAATATTTGGGCCCTGATTTTGTTGGGCTGTAAAATCAGTCCTAGTGGACGAGTTGGTTTGAACAGTCAATGCTTGCTCTTCAGGGAGGGGATGCTGAGAAGGGACAACTGGAGATGCCATTAATTGTTGGGGAGCAGTTACCCATTTTTGGGGTTTACCAGATTCAATGGTATGGAGAACAGTATCGATTTTAGTCCCCCATGATTCCATCAGTGTGTTCAACTTATCGATACGTCTCAATGCATCCTCGAATTCAGATTTTATAAACTGTTCGAGATGTGCTTTGAGCTCCGTGGCCAAATGCGATACCCATACTGGAGGCACCGAGGATTTGATACTACTTTCATCAGCAATATAACTCCCTTGCTGTTGGTTTGTCGCCACCCCAGTAATGTGTTTCGCATATTTCCCTCCCTTTCGATCAGTTTGCTTCCGTGGTGCTCCTTACTAGTGTTACCTGCAGCTGTGGTTTCTTGTGTAGACGACAAGTCTAGAATGGTAGGAACAACTATTGGTTGGGGTGAATGGAAAGCCTCTGGATCCGTAGATTGTGAAATACTTGGGATCATTGGTGTTATTGAGAGGCGTCTCTCAGTGCGTTCTATTTTACTGGAGACTGCTCCAATAGCCTGCTGCAGCATTCTGTCGATGGCAATGGGTTGAGCAATAGGGGTTCGAATTGGGGATTTCTGCCTAGTAGTCGGCCTTGTGTGTGGGGGGGACTTTTTCCCATAATTATTAGATATTAAGGCCTCCTCAAACCCCGACGGGACCAGCTAATGTTAATCAATAAAATAGGGCAAACAGTCTCCCCGCAAATCTTCAAATAGTTTTGTATCTGGAGTTATACTCTAAAAGGCCCCCCAAGTCTATCCCAAGTTTAACAAGTTTAACAATGCTCCGTGGGGACTAATACACAAACATTAGGCTCACAAGAGGGAGATAAAAGGGGGGTGGCCCAGCCCAGCCTCGATCAGTCTCAGACCCTTGGCCCTTGGCCCGACACGTCCCGCGCAGTAGGGTGTGTGGCAGCGCTTTATAGCGCGATGGTGACGCCTCCGCCCTCAGCAGCTGCGGGTGGTTACATGACTGGCGGAGTAGGCGTGTTACACTCTGGGACACCGAGTCCCACCAGAGTGTGGCCGCTACAGGGAACAGCAAAGGGAGACCGCGGTGATGGTGCCAAGTTCTCCAGAAGATGCGGAGTACCCCCGGTCTCTCAGGCATCCCTACCAACAGCAAACCGGCGTGGCAAGCAAGAACAAACAACCCCCCTGGGGGTATCAGTTCTGATCGCTACTAGGTGTAGTGACCAATTGCTGTGCTTGTAATGGAACACTTCAGCGACTATCACCCTGCGTGCACTACAGGCTTCAGGCCAAATCCGTGCACCTTAGTCTGCTCAATTCTTCCCAGCAGGGACACCCAAGTTCGCACTTCGCCAGTAGACGAGGCCAGTAAGCAATACAAAGTATTATGCAGGGCAACTGTGCATCCCACATGCTCAGGAGGGCTCTATCCTGTGAGGCTCCAGAGAAGCTCTGCTGCGCCACAGGTATTAACAGTGGGGGATGGTGAAAGATGCTTTTGTTGGGTAGATACAAAGGCGCTCGCTGCTCACCATGACTGTAGGCTGCCAATCAGGTCGTCGAATGAACGGAGTGACGCAGGGTGTTCCCCGGTAGCTGCGTCTCTCACTACCGCTCCAGCCTAGGGCTTGGGTCCTCAGCCACCATCCTCATCAACACCCTCAATCAGGCCCACTAGGCAGACCGTCGATCTCGGAGGGGATCCGCCGGGGCGTCTAGCCCGCCCGCACAGCCCGCTCACCAGGGCAGAGCTTCTGCACTAGCTCGGCTGCCTGGCAGGCGGGCACTTTCCTTTCCTTTGAAGCTCTGCTCGGCAGAAGACCAGCCGACGTCTGCAGGCAGGTCCCGGGCGCTGGTCAGCAAGCAGCACCTGGGTCCCCGGAAAACCTGGTGTGGATTCAGCCAGCCCAGCTCTTCCTGGTTCTTCGGAGCACGGTTCTTGACCCCCGCGGCTCTGCTGCCGCTGTTTCAGCTCCCACTGGGGCTCACTGGGGCACACCGCGACTCGCCAGAGCTTCTTGCAGCCTCCCGCGGCTCCCAACGCGGCTTCGCGGTTCAACTTCCGATTCGCGGTTCTTGGCTCCCGCGGTTCTCGGCCCCCGCTCTGCTCCGCTCAGCTGCGGCTCCACTTTCCATTCATGGATCTTGGCGTCCGGCTCGGGCAGAGTCCGCAAGACAGCAAGCTGATGAAATGATTGATGAGTTTGTTGAAAGAGTTGATGCGCTCATCAAACACTGAAAGCTTAGTGAATTTATTGATGAAGAAGCCAATGAGTTATTGATGGCTGTCTGTCAGGTTCATTCAGAAGACGAATGTTGAGAGAGACACTCAGCTTAGAGAAAGTACTAATGGCTGCAAGAGCCGAGGAAAGAGCAGATTAACATGCCACTGATATGGAAGCTGGAACAGCTAAAAATGAATCAGTGTTGGTCATGAAAAGCAAGCACAAGTACAAGGTAGATGCATGCAAGTTGACGCCTCCAAAAAAGAAAAAGCTGTGTTTCTCATGTTGGTTTTAATTTCCCCATGAAGGCAAATGTCCATCCATAGGACAAATGTGCAATAGGTGCGGTAAAGAAAACCACTCCATAACAATTTGCAAAGTGAAAAAGAAAGTAATTATGCCACAGAGAGAAGAGAAAATGGATGCTGGAAGGTTCCAAAAGCATTCTCGTCACGCCCACATAGGTAAAAAGCAACATCAGATAAGACAAGTAGAAACCAGAGAAAGTTGATTGTCGTCAAGTTCATCCTGCAAATCCTCGTCAATGTAATTATCAAGTGCCAGTGAAGAGGATAGATGTAAGATAATGGCATCGACCAAGGAACAACAGGCACATGTAGGTTTAGTTGTTTGCAAAGAAGAACAAAAGACAATGGTGTACCACCACATGAAACAACAGAATTAATTTGGACATTCAACCAAGGTTACAGTAGAGGTCTACGGTTGTCCCATAAACTTTATCATAGACAGTGGTGCGTCAATTATCATCATGCCGGTCGAAAAGTTCAACAGCCTATCTCCTGTGCCATGTCTCAACCCACTGAACATGAAAGTATATATGCAGGCTGCTTCTAAACCGTTACAGAGTCAAGGATAATTCATAGCCACATGAGACACAAAACAGTATCAGTGCAAGCACCAATTCATGTTCTTTATTGAAGCTCATCCATTGCATGTCTGCTCACTTTTGACACCGCTGTTGACATGGGACTGATATCTTTCCACTAAAACTTCCACACTCAATCTGAAGTTGTGATTCAGTTTCCATTGTTATTTCATGGCCTAGACTATGAAAGTGTAACTTCACGGCAATTAGGACATTCACCCTGTTGCCCAGCAGCACCAGAGTGTAGCTTTCCGCTTGCAAGAAACTGTTGAGAAAGAACTAGAAATGCTGTTGAAGTATGGAATGGAATGGAATGGAATGAGGATTTGTATAGCGCGTTGGCTACCCAGGGGCGTCCCAGCGCTGCAAAGAGATTGGGTTGAGCCGGTGAGGCTGGAATGAGTGAAGCTGTATGACATTACTGAGCACTCCACCGGTCCTATGCCATACAACTATGCCACAGCTTAGAGGGTAATTTAGATGTTGACAGATGTAGGGTATCTGCTTAGAAAGAGATGATGTCCCATCCACCAACCTTGAGGAAGCTTCAACCTGTAGTGTTGTGAGACTATGTGCCCTAGGCCCTTTGCGGTTCTGGGTAGACTCAACAAGGAATTACATAACTTGCTGGGAGGTGTTAAGATGTGGGTATTAATGGTTATGACGTAATTGGAGAGCAGTGTGTGACTGTATGCTTAGGAATAAAGACATACAATCCAGAGCTCCATGTGTGGTGAATTCCTTTGTATGCTCCTGGGGCTAGGGAGGATGCTACAGCTGGTGATGAGTAGGGGATCTATGCCCTGAAGAAACAAGACTGCTCTTTCTAAGAGTTTGTAATGCTTCAGCAAACTGCTCATGCATGCCACTTGTGCCCAAATCAATGAGAAGCAGATTGACGTTGGTGTGTGTGTGGAGTTGAAGCTTCACTACAGCCTATACATGGCCTTCAAAGAAGTTAAATGTCTTGTGTACCATTAGAAAAGTCCACCAGAATCCGTTGGGAAGGCTGAAAGAAGAAACACTGCATTTTGCACAGAGACAGTATGCATGCAAAGCAAACACTAAAAGCAGTGGTAACCAGGTACCAAAGTTCAAATGTACTTACCAGCAAGAGCGAAGGAAGTATCACACAACCTCGAATCAGGTGTGACGATCTGGCCCAGTTGAGCCTCAGATACATGCACAGCAGTTAGTGGCATCCAGTGTGGCGGAAGGCCTTTGGAAAGCTGACATTTTTTAATGGCTGCAGAAGGGGATACGAAGTACAGTGCAGCCACATTCCTGAAACCACCACTGCTATTCGACACAGCCAATAAGCAAATTATTGGCTTCAGGTGGACTGCATGGATTGAAATGTTCAATGATTTCATAGAGGTACATTTACAACCAAGCAAGACATCAAGGTGGTAAAACGATGGATGAGTTTGTTGAAAGAATTGATGTGCTTATCAAACACTGCATGTTTTTGTGAATTTAATGATGAAGAAATCTCTGAGTCATCAATGGCTGTCTTTCAGAATTTTTCAGAAGACGCATGTTGAGCAAGACGTTCAGCTTAGAGAAAGAACTAATGGCTGCAAGAGCAGAGAAAAGATCGGGACAAACGTGCAATGGTTCCAGTAGAGAAAAACACTTCATAATGGTTTGCAAAGCAAAAGAGAAAATAACTATGTCACAAATGAGAAGAGAAGATGGATGCCATAAGGTTCCAGAAGCATTCTCGCTATGCGCACAAAGCCAAAAAGCAATTATGACAAGTAGAAACCAAAGTCGATGGTCATCAAGTTTATATTGCAAAGGTGCGTCAACATCATTATCGATTGTCAGTGAAGAAGATGGATGCGTAATGATGGCATTGACCAAGGAAAGACAGGCACATGTCAGTATGGCTGCTTGCAAAGAAGAACAAAAGACGCAGGTGAACCACCACACAAAACAACAGAATCCTTTTGGACATTCCACTAAGATTACAGTAAAGGTCAATAGTTGCTCCATAGCCTTTATCATAGACAGTGGTGCATTGAGTACCAGCATGCCAGCTGAAAGGTTCAACAGTCTATCTCCTATGCCACGACTCAACCTATCAAACACGAAAGTATACATGTGGGCTGCTTCTAAACCATTGCAGAGTGAAGGATCATTCATGGTGACATTCATAGTGAGAATGAGACACAAAGCGTAGTTACTTTCTCTTTCATTTTGCAAATCATGAGCAGCGGTGGCAAAACTGAGTTGAAATGCCCTGGACGAGGCGCCATGAAGAACGTGAATTGGTTGGAGTTGGAAGACAACTGCAAGTTCATCTCTACTTTTTCGACTTACGTTTTGGAGTGTCATCAGCTGCAGAAATATTTCAGGATGTTATACTTTGAATAATTCAACCTGTAATGCATGCTTTTAATTACAGTGATGACATACTGGTATTTGAGACAAAGAAAAAGTAGCATGACAAGGCTCTTACGCAGATGTGCCAATTACTTGCTAATGCAGGTCTTAATCTAAATGCAGCAAAGTGCGAGTTTCACAAGACCAAGCTCAAATTCTTTGGGCACATATTCTCTGATTGGGGAATGATTCCTGACACAGATTAAGTGAGAGCACTGTCAGCTACCTGCCCCCTACATGACATCACCATAGTGTGATCATTCTTAGGCATGGACAGTTATTTCTCAAGGTACAATCATGACTTTGCTACTATGAGTGGCCCAATGAGAGTTGCCGAACGAGATGTCCTTTTCCAGTGGTCTGATGAATGCAATCAAAGCTTCAAAATAATAAAACATGCCATTAAAAATGCAACTGAGCTGGCCTATTTTGACTGCCAAGTTGCATACTGAGATCACAGTTGATGCAAGCCCGGTTGGGCTGGGGCAATCCTTGCACAACATAATGGTCATCCGAATGCACAGAGACAGAGCTCAGAGCCTATGCCAGTCAAAGCCTGTCTGATTCAGAATGTCTGGCTGTTGTGTGGGCCTGCAAACATTCATGTGCTTCTGTATGGAAAACGTTTCACAATCATTACAGATCACCAAGCACTGCTCACAATTTTTGGAAACCCAAGATGGCCCCTCCCATTCAGAGGTGGGGGTTGTGACTGCAACAGTATGACTATCGTATGACTATCGAATTGTACACAAGCCAGGTAAAGATCAGAACTCTGCTGCTTACTTTTCATGAGTACTGTTCTAGCGGCACAGTTCAACATCTAAAACGGCTGAGTAGTACATCAACTTCATTGTGAGGTCCAGCAGAACAATAGCCCTATCTGTTGGACAGATCATTGCTGCTACTAATGCGGATCAGAACATGCTTACCCTCAAAGACAGTATTTCATCTCAATCGTGGAAGAAGCATACTTCTCCTTTAATTGACAAAGTTGAAATTCAAAAATTCAAAAATGTACAGCATGAACTATCCTTTTCCAAGGAAGGTGTTGTATTGAGAGGCTCACAAATCGTCATACCCAAGAGTCTAAGACAACAAGTCATTGAAGTCATCGAAGTCAATACCTGTGAGATTATAGCCCCCAAAAGAGCCCTGAGAGACCGTGTGTGGTTCCTGTGCCTAGATGAGTTAGTGGAGAGGAAACTAAAAGAGCACCATCTTTGCAATCGCTTTTCTCCCAAAGTGACACAGTACCCATTGACAATGTCTGCCCTTCCTGCACATGTGTGGGAAAGAATTGCAGTTGATTTCTTTTGGCATTTAGAAAGCAGACATCATCTCATGGTAGTCATCAATGAGTATTCACCTTTTCCTTCAGTAGAGGAGTAATCGTCAACTACCCATGACAAGGTCATCGATCGGCTGGATGACATCCTTGCAGCATAGGGTATATCTGCAATTCTCGAATCTGACAATGGTCCACCGTTCAATAGCAAAGAATTCAAGGAATTTCTGGCCAGACTATGGGTCAAGCATCAAAAGAGAACACCTCTGTGGCCCCAAGTTAATGGTGTTGCAGAACGATTCATGCGCACTGTTAGACCTGACATCCTCGGCGTGGGTTTTTCCCCTATCTTTTGCCTCTGCTACCTGGATTTTGGATGCTGTGATGGATTTCGGTTTTTGCTGGTTTAGATGCTTTGGACACTCTGCCACTGCTAATCAGTGCCAGAGTGTAAGTGCTCCCTGTGTAAAATATCATATTGATTGGATATACCTGATTGGCATTTCTGTATCACCATGAAGTCCCTAGTAAAGTGCACTGTGTGTGCCAGGGCTGGTGATGACAGATGCTACTAGTGGGTCTGAAGCGCTGATTGCGCCACCCACCTGTGTAGCCCTAAAATGGTGTCTCAGGCCTGCCACCGCAGCCTGCCTGCAGTCCCCGGACTGCCATGTCCTCCTGGCCAGTGTCCACACTGACCGGGCCTAACCCTTCCCTTTTTATACACGTTAGTCATCCCTATGGAAGGCCCAAGGTACCCCCCTGGGCAGGGTGCAGTGTATGTAAAAGGTAGAGCATGTACTAGTGCAGGTAACATGTTCTGGTAGTGAACAACGGCCATTTTGTGTGTTCACTGCTGCAAGGTTATCTTGCTCCATAGGCTAACATGGGGGAGGCTGGTGCCAATGGCTATCCGCCTATCTTCTCATAGGAACAAGATAAGACATGAGTGTTTGATATCCCTGAGCTCAGCATTTAATAACACATCTTTTAGGAGAGGTTGTTTTTAAATCCTGAGTTGGAGAATAGTACTTTTTAGAGAGTAGCTGTTCTCTTGTCTGACCCTTCTGTGTGCCTGGGCGTGCTTGTGGATTGACTGTCTGGCTTGAGAGTGACAGGGGCTGGGGATCCCCCAGGAGGTTGGCTGAGTCAGCCCTCTGCTGAATGGCGACATTTGCAAGGAGAGTGGAGGGAGAAGATAGCACCTGGGAGTGAATAGGGCTGTGCCTGCCTGCCACACTGCTGGCTCCACCTCCTGCTGGGCGGCTGACGACTCTGCCCCTCACTCTGAAAAGAATGTAGAAGCCAGGAAAACAAAGTGCTCCAGCAACACCCAGAACTGGATCAGACCGGGCTCAGGACCCACTTGCACAAAGACTTCAAAGACTTTTAGGGGTATAAGTACAAGACCCCTGACAACAGATGTTTAGATTCTACCATCAAGAGGAACCTCTGCTGAAAGACGGACCGCTGAAGAACTAAAGGAAGATTGCCTTGCTGTGTGCTCTAAGGGCTGACCTGTTCTGCTGTACAACTGAAGATGAGGAGGATAAGGGGTCTTGCTGTGTGCTAACTCTACCCACTTGACCAAACAAGACTTTGCTGTGTGCTGTGTCTTAAACCGAATCTCCAAGGGCCTGAGAAGAGCTGGCCTCCTGTTTCGCAACCCAGGGATAGAAAGGTTGCCCCGAACCCAAGACTCTGCTGTGTCCCCCCTGCGCTGCTGTGTGCTGCAGGGACCGTGGACTGTTCTACCAAGCTTCTCAACATCTGCCGGTGAAGTGGGCGGGCTGCTCTCTGCCTTGTTGGAGAGTACCGCGCTGATCCGGGCCTGACACCGGTTGCCGCATCAAGAAGACCGACGTGCTCATCGGCACGTGCCTTGCCGCGACCCGGAGGCCTGAAGCAGACCAAGAGTCGTACTTCCCTGCTCTACGAAGCCACGCTGTGAGTGGCTGACTCCGGTGACGTCGACATCGTCACTGAGGGCTCGTCGAGGGAGTTGTGGAAACCTTGCACCGAACAGCCAGAGGAGCGCTTTGTACAACGAGCGCAGTGACGCCGACGGAGCAACGTAGCTGCCTAAACAACAAGAGCCTGCGAACTGATTCATTCTCAGTGAGTATCGAATCACACAAGAAACTAGAGACTATCGTCTTAAGATCCCGACCAACCAAGAAAGCGAATATAGTGTAAACCTGTGATGCTTGATTTCAACTGCGGAAACTAGATAAAGATATATTATTTTTGATATAACTCACCTGTGTGGTCTAAGTTTGTGGTGTGCGGAGGGGGGATCATTGTGGTGTCTACGTGCAAATACCTTACACATTGCCTTGGGGATAAGCCTGTCTGCTCGAGCCAAGCTACCTAGAGGGTGAGCAGGGGTTATCTACCGTGTGTGTCCTTGTACCCTGACTAGAAGCAAGGGTCCCTATTTGGTCTAAGGTGTATACCTCTGCCAACTAGAGACCCCCAGATCTAACACGTACTCTCAAACAGGTAATTCAGAGATCATCAATGGAGAGGATCAAGTTGAACTAGGCCTCGTGTCAAGCCCTCCGTGCCTATTGTTCAACTCCACACTCCACAACTGGTGAGAGTCCTGCCACCTTGCTATTAGGGAGAGCTATTGGAACCAAACTGCCACTGTAGACCATAGACCGATCTTTGAATTCTGATAAGGTTTGTGTCACGGACACTTCTCGGAAGTCCCAGATGATCGTTATTGACGACCTCAGGAAACAGCCTTTGATGAATGTGACTAGGTCCTGGTCAAGCACAAATGAAAGTGGAAAACAGACATTCCATTTGCTTTCGATCCTTTGGGGGTTGTGACATGCAAAGGACATATGGTGACAGCGCAATGTCCCGGAAAGTCCATCACAAGGACTCGTCACACATTAGGCACCTACCGCAATGGTCACCAGCTCCAGCAATCATGGATGAGGTGGCTCCGCCAGACTGGCCAAATCAAGCATCAGAACCTTTGCCATCAGTGCAAAATCAGAGTGCATCTCAACCATCTCATACCACTCAATCTGGCCAACTAGTGCGAGTACCTCGATTCCTCATTGAAGAAATAAAATGTGACTATTGTTTATACTTTTTATTTAACAAGTGGGGAGATGTAGTGTCATAAGACTATGTGCGCTAGGACCCTTGCAGTTCTGGGAAGACTCAACAAGGAATACGTAACTTGATGTAAAATTGCGGTTATTAAAGTTTGTAGCTTAATGAGAGAGCAGTGTGTGATTGTATGCTGAAGAATAAAGATGTTCAGTCCAGAGCTCTGTGTGTGGCGTATTCCTTTATATACTCCTAGGGCTGGGGAGGAGGCTACACAACCCATCCATTTAAAGGTTTAGCAATTACTGGGTTTATGCCAGCAGAGCCTTTGTCATTGATGGTTGGCCCCTCTCAGTGTATCAGGTCCACTGATTGTTTTTCTGAAATCTGCTCCCACATTGTTTGTTCCAATAAAATAAAAAAAGTTTGCAGACAAGAGCCAGGAAAAACTCGCTCCAGCTCCCAGAATGCCTGTACTTTCAGTGGAAATATCGCATCACCAGATCCAGTAAAAGAAAAGAGATCCCCTTCGGACAGATGGAAATCTCTATTTATGTCCATCAGTGGAGTGGAGCCCAGAGCCTCTCCTGGTCAGATGGTGAGCAACCTGCCAAGTTTCTCTTATTTCAACTGTAAAATTATTGTTAATGTAAGTAATTAATTACACAGAATCACATTAATTATTCACTGATTTATTCTTTGTTGATCTGTACTGATTGTATGAGGAAGAACCCCTTTTTAATTTTCTTTATTTTTGTAATGTAAAATATTGCATTTTTATTTTGTTATTCCTTTCATCATTTTTATTCCTGTAGACAGACAAAGTGTCATCAGGGTCAGAATGGGAGGAAGACTAATCGCACTTTTCAAGTTTCCCTAATTTTTAAAAACTTATGTGTCTCTTCCAACATTTTTTATATTATACTTAAAGCATTTGACGGTATATGGTCATATTTTATCCTCACACGTCTGGTATTTCTTAGTATTGATTGGTACTGTGCTTTCATTTCAATGATGGTGGCAGCAGCTAAGGGATTTCACGCAGAGTGATGGGTTGCTGTGTCATCAGGTTAGTGACAATACTCAGATCTGCACCCAATTAGCTGTGCCTCAAGTGGTACAATGCCAGCTCTTCCTCTGGGCTGTCAGAAATAGCCAACTGAGTGAAAGTAATTAGCAGAAGCCTAACCCGCACAAAACTGACAAGCTTGTAGGAGATGACACTGGATGTTGGCTGATGAACCTACCACTGATAAATCAAGTATTTGCTGCTCCTGTCATTTGGGATAGTGATGCTCGATGTGGAGACTCACAAAGTTTTCTTGAAAGGACTTTAGTAACATCACATAACCAATCTTTTCCTTAATCCAAGACTGTGTATTGAGAGGGTGTTTATCTGTTGACTTTCAGCATGGTCCTGATAGCACCAGACAGCCTCAATCAGCATCAAAACTATTCAAATAGGACTGATAAAATCCATAGCATCTTGACAAAGGGACGTTTCTAAAATTGTATCAATGAGCACAAAGAAGCTGTTTTTAAAGCAATACCTCTTAGAGAAATTACCAATTACAAAGAGAAAACTCAGTAAATGACCTGCTATCTGTTGTTTGGACTTTGTTTGTCACAGAAAAGATTAGCAAATGTTTTGACTGTCATGAAGTCAATTTACACCACAACACAGTCATAATTTAATCTGAGTACATTAAGTGTGAACCAAAATATATCTGTAATTTATGCATGTCCTGCCAGTAAAAGTAAATGTGGCCCTATAAAATATATTATTTGGTGCAAATGTAGGGATAAATACATATTTAGATGTTTATTAGCACAATGAAAAGGCCAAATCGCACATTATTATGACCATAGACAAGATATGTTTTCTTGACATTCTGTATCTTATGATCATGGCGCTGCTGAATCTTCTCTGCTTATACGATTGTCCTGTGCAATGAGATAGTGTTCTGGTTCAGCTGATATAACTATTTCTTTAACAAATACATTTAAAACATAGATTGTACTATTGCATGTCAACTACAAAAATATTGACGTGCAACAATATCAAAGTCACAATATAGCTCAAATATCGATAACAATATACTTATAATTACAACACCAAAAATATTGACTCAAAACATTGACTTACAACAATACCTACATTTAAAATTATATTCAATTTAAAAACAACAAAAATATCAGAAACAAATTATAGTGTTAAGAACTCTGGATTATTTATTATTAAAATATAAATGGTGTTTAATTTAAATTAACTTTACATTTGATAAATTCGCAATAATTTATAAAACATATATTTTATTTAATTACAATACATTTATTCTGTAATTAATCATTAAATTATAAGATTTGATTTACAATAATGAAATATTTTTTATAAAGTTGAATCTCTCCCAAAATGAAGTTAAAATTAATTATCTTGACAAATACATTTCTTTTTTAAAGGTTAATAAACTTCAATAAATACATATAAATCTACAAACATATAAAACAAGTATTTAATCATTTAAATGTTAAACAAGTAACTTATATTTTTGGGGAGTCATTCTTACTGCACCCATTCGAAAACCAAACAACATTGGAGAAATCGTTGCATTGACTATGGAGGGGTCTGATTTACTATTGCCACTTCAAACTAAGCAACATGGGAAAGCATTGGTCTCTGGGGAGGAGGGTCAAATGTATAATTCCTACTCCAAACTAAGTAACATTGGGGGAAATGTAGGACTCAGGAGGTGTCAAATCTACAATTCCCACCCCAAACTAAAAAATATGGAACACAAAAAGGAAAATAATAACACATACATAGAACTAAAACAGTTACACATATCAGTGGTTTATTACCCATTAAAGATAAAAACTATAACAAAATAATATTATTTTAAAAAACCTACAAAAGTAATATAAATGTTAAAATATATGTATATATAATAATACTGAAAATATTCATTAAACTAACATGGCAATTTAATTCCCAAATTTAAATGTTTAATAATGTTAATTGTCATTTTCCACTCTGGGGTTGAAAAGAGGTACCTATTTCCTGCAGGCGGGTAGGAATGGAAGGGGATCCAAATGTTCGGCCAGAATTATCCTCCTATTTGAGGACTTGAACACCAGCCTTTACCTGATTCTGCGGAAACAAGTAGTAATTGAGGATGATCATGAACGGGGTCTGCCATCTCTCCCATCCAAAAGCTTCTCATCTACTAAAAAGGGGATCTACTGTGCACAGTATTTCTTGGAACAGACCTGACGCCACTCAACCGTTAAACTAAGTCTGATAACTCCAACAATACCTACTTTTCATATAGGGAAATAAGCTACTATAATTGATTACATCATGATGAATGTAGAAACCTGGCATTTTATCATGTATATGTAGGTTGATGAAAGAATCAAAAGTGACCATGATCCTCTTCACCTCATACCTGATTTTTCAAAAGTCCTTGATGAGCCATGGTCCCAGGCAAAGCATGCACACCACCCCATAAAGATCCTGAATGTGAATAGAAAAACGTTTCAAGAGCTGTACCAAAATGGAAAAAAAAAACTTTTCCTCCAACCCCTAATGGAGCATATTTCATGTTTCTTTGGCCGCCGAGGACCGAGCATTAGGGCCCATGATGATCAAACACTTTGAGAAGTTGATTAAAGTTACCAATCAGGTGCCATTGACCAATAAAGGAACAAGGGAAATATTTGAGCAATTTTCCTACCTTGTGTGGAACTGATGAATGATTCAAATTGAACTAAGAACTTATGGTAGCCCTCAAATCTCGAATGATAGTTGTGGGGGGTGAGGCACAGCTGTTGGAAGCAAGAAGGGCATATAAACACATTATAAGATATAAGAAAAGGTACAAGCATACAAAGCTTGGTAAGCCCTGCAAGCCACAATTGAACAGATGGATTCTAAGATGTATTGGGAAATTGTTTGCAAGGGCTGCAAAGGTCTCGCTAAAAACATGGAGGCCAATGTAAGCCCTTCAAGATGGATGAAGCACTTTGCTTCACTATATCAAAAGGCTGCTGAGGTTGAAAAATGCACTACAGAAATGGAGCCCAAGGAAGCTGAAAGATCAAAAACACATGCAAATCCCCACTGCGTCAGTGCCATCATGTAGAATTGCTTGTAATAAGACAGAAGTAGCCATAGCCATTGATTACCAAAAGTCAGGGAAAACTCCAAGCCCAGAAACGGTCCCAGCAGATGTGCTCAAACGCAACCTTGACATCTGGCTGAACCCATTGACATCAGCATGAAATGCCATATTGGCAGAAGGAGTGGTCCCAGATTCTTGGAAGTCCACAATCAGCGTTGATTCACAAAAAAGAGAAGAGATATGATCCCATCAACTACCAGTCAATATCTGGACATGAAGATGTGGGTAAGATCTTTGCCAACCTCCTCCTGTCCCAGCTGGAGACCTTCAGGCTGTATTTCGCTAAGGGAAGAGCACAATCGATCAAGTATTGAGACAATACATGATTTGCTTGAAGCACATAGTTTTGCAAAACTCCCCCCTTTTTCTGGTCTTTCTCAATCTAAAGACAGCCTTTGACAGCGTTGACCGATCAATCATCTGTAGTACCCTAGAGGGATATGAAGTTTCCAATTAGCTTTTGAAGCTAATAAAGAATCAGCATGATGACAGTACAGCATCTGTGAAGGAGCAAAGGTGAATGTACGGATTCCTTTGATATACTTACAGGAGTTGGGCAGGGTTGTGTTCTTGCTCCAGCCCTATTTAAACTAAATATTTTAATGGCATAGGAAAGTTTCTTATTAACCTTGGCCTCGATGAACCCAAGATCGAGAATCAGTTTATATAATGTTTGCTGGTTATTTTGGCCCACACTGAATTATCCATGCACCGGCTTTTGGAAGGGTTTGAATCTTATTGTAATACAAGGAACCTTATCATTAATACAGAGAAAACAAATCGATGATAATAAAAGAAATATAAGCCATGGTCATCATTTAGGATCTATGGGAAACTCATCAAACAGGTCAAAACCTATGACTATTTGGGAGTCTGTATTGATGATCAGCTCTGCTGGGGAGCACAATTTGCTAAATAAAAAATTATACTGTTTCAACAGGCTACAACAATATGGAGATTCGCAAAATTCTGTGGAAGCCATCTAATCAACCCAGCACTATCTGCATATAAAATAAAGCTGTGGTGGCTAGTTCTTACTGTGTTGAAATTGGTGGACACATAAATGTGAAAGCATGACATAAATTGGAAAACGCCATCTTGAGATGCTGAATACATCTTGGCTCTGAGTGGTGCTCAGAGCGGAATTGGGGATGACATCTCTGGTGGACGTCATCGCCTTCCATCCCACACGTAACTGGATTCAAATCTAGACCACCCCAGCTCTCACAGCTTATCGGAAGTCCCTGCCGGACCTTATGTGATGTTAGAACTGCTGTAGCTTACCTTGGTTCAATCATATTGAGAATACCTTGAAGTCAATAAATTGACCAGATCTCTGGCTCAAACCAGATAGGATAAATCAAGCCACATTACAAATGGCCAAAAAGAAATACTGGTCCTTTCTGCGACAAAACCTTGAGACCCTTATGACAACTTATTTGGCATTGAAGCAGGAATCTCGATGGGAGTAATTGCTAGACCGAATATTTCCTCCTGAGAAAAGGGCTCTGTACCTTAGGTTCAGATTAGGAATCCTGCATGTTCAATCCTACACCAAGTCATGGTCCAAGACTTCCGGTCCAAGAGCCGATAATGCAGTTGTTAAGTGGGTGGCCCTGAAACAACCATGCACTTTATGCTCCTCCATGCAATTTCATTGCTCCAAAGGGTCTACCTTCACCCTTTGTTTTTAAAATATAACTTGAGGAACTGCAAGGCCACTTCAACTTTTTGTGACAGAATAGATCTGACGAACATTTTTCAAGCTGTAGCATCCTATATGTATGCTCCATTGAATATTACAAGACCTGTTAGTAAAACAGGATTTGTATGATCATCGACTACAGCAATTTAGGATGCAAACTATTTTTGCCTGGAAGTTGTCAGTGTGAACAAATGGAATAGCTTTTTCAATATAATCTGCCAGTTGATTGGTTTTCTGATAGTAGGATCAAAGTTTGACACACGAGCCACAAATCTGTGGCATTGTTAACAGCCATAATCATGTTCTCAACCAGAATGTGTTTGTTTTTATTTCCATTAAATGGGGTTGGACATTTTGATTCTTGGAGTCTAACACCCTCATCCACACGCCAA
Source organism: Triturus cristatus (assembly GCF_964204655.1). Lineage (NCBI taxonomy): Eukaryota > Metazoa > Chordata > Amphibia > Caudata > Salamandridae > Triturus > Triturus cristatus. The sequence goes on from NC_140591.1 coordinate 1,400,054,537, forward strand.
GCTGCATTCATCACTATGTAGAGGTTGTTTAATACTGGTCCTATGCCATCAAATGGGGGGACTTTCAATGAGAATTCATCAATGGATGATGTCCTTCTCCAGTGCTCCGTAGTAATGTGATCAGTATCAAAATCCATGGCTGGTTTTAGTGGGTCATCTACTAAGCAGCTTATTATTTTATATACAAGATCTGTACTCACTGCATTCGTTTACTGACTGCTGATTTTGTATTTGCAATTGTGCTTCTTATTAACATCCACACCGATTGAGGCTGCAGGGTGACCGTGCCTTGAGCAATTATTTCTCCTAAACTGCCTTTCTTGAACACTTACTAAAATATTGTAGTGAGTGAACAGTATTAGGAATGGCTCTCCTGGGCCACCCTGATTTCAGTCAGCAGCTCTCTATTTTTTAATACGTAAGTTTTGTTGCTGAATTTCTCTGCTATATTAAGAATCATTTTTGATTAGCACTAATACTTTATCTTAGTACGGACATTGTTCGAGGATGTAGCGTGTGCATATACATTATAACTGAGTACTGTTTTAAGAGGCTGTTAGCAGTTTTATATGTTTAGAATTTATGAACAGGTTTTCTGATTGTTATGGCATAGTTTCGAATGCAAAAAAACCGAAATGTAAATTTGAAACTATTAATCCAAAATGTGTTTCCTTAAATTAAAAAATAACAAACAAATTTCATAAACAAAGAAATTATTCTTTGGTTGTAAAGCAAGAAAATGCATGTTTAACAGACATAAAAATTAATCAAGTATGTAAATTAAAATTGTTACATTTATAAACTTTATGGGGTCCATTAGGGTGTTGGGCGGTGGTACCACCGCTGTGCCGGCGGTGCGGAAAAATGCCTTTTTCCGCCCGCTAGCAGCGGACATCATGCCCACCGTATTAGTATGGTCAAACATAGACCAATTTCCGACCGCCGTGGTGTGACGCGCACCGCCATCAAAGAGCGCCCGCCACCGCGGCGGTGGGAGCCAATGGAGACCCTCCGCAGTGCGGAATGACGTCCTCCCCGCTCCACAAATTAGGATGACTCAAGCAAACAGACGCACCGCAGCGGAGACACCGCCCAACCAGAGACGGCGGAAACTCGACAGCGGAGCGCGAAACCAGAGTCCCGGTCCACACCACGCGGACACCGCCGCAATGGACCCGGCTCTACACGTCTTTCCGGTGCTGTACCTGCTACATCACCAGGAACTCATGGACTGCCGCGGACGATGCCGCAGGTATGCAATAACACAACACACAGCACACAACCCACGGCCTGACACAGGGTCCAAATCCACATCAGGCACCCTAGGGAAGACAGGGACACATCCACAAGGGCACCCACACATCACCCACCTGGCACAAAGTCACCCTGCTACATCCTGGACCCACAGCTACCGCCACCATGCAGCAATGTCCCAGTCACGTCACCGCAGCGGCGAACACAAGCAAATGCATGCACACAATGCAGACAGCAGGGCCAGTGCCAGGCATGGGCAGGGCACAAAGACCACAGGGACACACTCACTCCCACCACACACTAGCACACCCCATGAAGGCACATGCCATGTGCTCCCCCTGTGCACCCCATGCACAACAACGATCCAGGGCAATACATACCCTGCACCACACAACAAACAATCATGGAGACACACAATGCAGGAGTGGCTGCACAGGAACACACAACATACAGCACAGTAGCACAGGGCCAGGGAAACACACACTACACCACACTCAGGGAAAAAGCTATGAGGACAAGCAACAAATGAACACACACAAGGAATCAACATCCAAATGGACACACAGCCTGCACAGTCACACATACATATCACAGACTTACACACACACACACACATACACACCCCACATGCCAACAGCAATGGAGCACAACAAATAGGGAAAACAAAGTGGGCTGCACACAAATGGAAGGCCATGGAGACACACAACAAGCATGTGTACATCACATCAACACAAGGAACAGAGCACAACACCCTCACATCATCAAAGCACATATGACTGGCACAGTCAGTGAAATCAAACCACAGACAGCTCAGTGCAACAACACAGGGAGACAGCAAGGCAAACCATGTATAGGCACAAGGATGAAAGGATGAAAGGAAGGCCCTGAAGTCAAACTGGGAACAGCCACACATCCATACACCTGCTTCACAGGAGTACACCAGCAGCACTACACACAGGGACCATCTACACACCTCAGGACTGACAAACACCAGTAAGAATCTACACACATACCCCCTCACACCAGCAGCACACAACACCAGTGCCAAACACACTGAAGGCTAACAATACTTGACAGGCAATACACACACAAACAACAACACACCATGTGCTCAGTCACAAACATCACACACACACACACAGGGACGCCACCACAAATGTGGAAACAAATACAACAGACAAACACATAACCCAACAGAAACACACACAGAGCCACAACAACAACAGACACAACAGGAGTGCACAACCTCATCACTCAGGAACAATGCACAGACAACATACCACAACACACACAAGAAGTGCACCATCACAGAACAACACAGCCACAGCAAACAAACAACAGATGCACAGGCAGAACAATCACATACCAAACTTAGCACAACATCAGGGGATGCACACCAGGCAATCACAAGGCAACATACACACACAGCTCTGCATGCACAACAAGCTGTAGGTGCACACCAAGCATACCAGGCACACACAGACATCAGTGACAGAACAGCAACCCACACAACACCATACAGCACAGCACAAAGACAACAGCACACCCAGGAAGTGAAGCAATAACACAAACAACACAGATACATCCAACACAACACCCAATAGATGCACAAGTCTGGGACACCAAGGTGGAAACAGCTCGACCACAGGACTGGGCAGCATACACAGTTGAACTGCATGGCATCAACCATGACTGACAAACAGCACCAGAACATCACACATGACCCATTGGGGAAATGCACTGAGTGACACATTGACCCTGGCCAAAGAACTGCACCACAAAGCACAGTGGCACAAAGGAAGTCATGGGGACGCACACACACTTACAAACCAAGGGGACAGCTCACACCAAAGTGAAGTGTACTGCATGTCAATAGGGGACATGGCAGGAGTGTACCATACACAAAGAGAGGGAGTGCAGACCCACCATGGGTAGGCAGCTGAAGCACAGATAGGGGATGGCATGATAACACACACAACATGCCACACTGGAGGCAAGAAGGCACCATGGGACAGCAAGGCATGAGAAAACACAACCACAATGGCAGTGTGGAGCAGCAGGTCTGCACAGACCCCACACACAGCCACCAGACACATGGATGTGCAACAAAGCACAACACTGAATTGCCAGTAACACCCTCTGCATACTCACAAGTGACAAAAACAACAAGTAGGAGTCAGACAGAACTGCAAGGACACACCAACACACTGCACAGTTCACAACATACAACTCACACATGGGCATACTACCACATCCACAGGGATGAACAATCAAAACAACAGGCACACAACTCCTGGGTGACATGTGTAGTTGACATTGCATAGGCATGCACACATCAACACTCCCCACAAACTCACACCCTTCACACCGCACACTACCTGGCTATCCAAGAGCACACATGGAAAGTAAGCCATGGGACTAGGGTGACTGGCTATCACAAGATGAACACACACATACACCACTGGGCACACATATAGGAAGTACACACACATGATGACCCTGGACAGCCTGCCTGCAATACCCTGTGCAGAAACCCACCCTGTGCTGACAGTGCCCCCCAACCTGACATGTGTACAATAGAGCCAACATGAACTAATCAAGTAAATGACAACTGCAAACCATTCGAAATGGACACCTTTGCCACCACAAGCATCTGTGGCAAGAAGAACTGAAGACCCTGTCACCCCTGAAAAAAAGAGAGCAAGTAAGCCCAAACATTGACCATGTTGAAGTGCCACACAGACCATGTGGCACAGTAAACCATTTACACACAGCAAAATAACTTTATTCAGTAAGGACACTGACAAAATAGACAACTGGAGCAACTGTCTTTATTCACAAATTGCACAGATAGTCACCATGAGAAGAGAAGAGTAAGGCACAAAATGCACAGCATGTCCATGAGAAGCTGCACAGGCAAGGGCAAAACAGCAAGGCCAGTGGCCAGGGCAGAGTGCAGAGCATGTCCATGAGAAGCTGCACAGGCAAGGGGCAAAACAGCAGTGAACAACAAGGCCTGTGGCCAGGGCAGAGTGCAGAGCATGTCCATGAGAAGCTGCACAGGCAAAGGCAAAACAGCAGTGAACAACAAGGCCAGTGGCCAGGGCAGAGTGCAGAGCATGTCTATGAGAAGCTGCACAGGCAAGGGCAAAACAACAAGGCCAGTGGCCAGGGCAAAGTGCAGAGCATGTCCATGAGAAGCTGCACAGGCAAGGGCAAAATAGCAGTGAACAACAAGGCCAGTGGCCAGGGCAGAGTGCAGAGCATGTCCATGGGAAGATGCACAGGCAAGGGCAAAACAGCAGTGAATAACAAGGCCAGTGGCCAGGGCAGAGTGCAGAACATGTCCATGAGAAGCTGCACAGGGAAGGGTCCAACACAGCAGTAAACGGCAAGGCCAGTGGGCATGACAAACTGCAGACTGAGTCCATGAGAAGCTGCACAGGGAATGTGTGCGACTGTACCTTTCCATGGTGAGCAACACAGTCAGGGGGCAACAATGTGCAGTACAGGCCCACCTGTGTGAGACACAGGTGTGTTAGGGTGACTAACACTCAGACTTGGCTGTCAGGCGGACTGGGAGCTGGCTGTGTCTCGGGGACTGTCTGGTTCCTTAAAGGGGGAGAGAGCGGAACAGCTAAGTTAGAGCTATCAGTGGCTTGGCAAGCTGGAGGGCTGTTTGGACCAGTTGGTGTAGTGGCACGTGGAGGTGGAGTCATGCAGACGGGAGTCACGGTGTGGCTGGGAGATTGTGGAGGGGTGCCCTTCCACTTCTTGGGGATCATAAATGGCTTGCCTGACTTGGGATCAATGGGAATTGGTGTGGGCACAACAGGCACACAAACCACCACTGCTGCAGCAGGTGCAGGTGCAGGCGCTGGCAGCCCCTCTGGTGATGTGCTGGACCCAGCAGAACGCTTCGCCTCTTTCCCCCTTCCCCTGTTTACTAGGTGTTACCCCTACAGTGCCCCCCCGGCCCCTGCTTCACTGGGCTTGGAATGGGAGTCGAGGTGGTTAGTGATACTGCCTTTGAGCCCTTCTAGGTGTACCCTTGGCATGCACCACCTCCTTGGTGGGCACAGACACTGTACGATTATCTTTGCACGATGCTTTAGGGGCAGGAGAGTCCTTGGATGGGGATGCCACTGAGGCATGTGTGCCTGAGGTCTGCTGCTTTGCTAATTGTCCACTGGTGTCGCCTGAAGGGCTTTTCTCCCTGCACTCTGGGGTGCCTTTGGTCTTCTGTGGGGATGGTGTCTGCGCACGGGACTGCTTGGGTTGCTGCTGCTGTGTGCTCCATGTACTGTATCGTGACTTTGATGTATGTGGACTGTGGTCACTATCGTCAGATGTGGCCACTGCCCAGGGAGGGACAAAGGGACTGGAGCTGGACTGTGAGAATGTGCCTGTTGCAGGGCAGACGTCACTGTTGATGACAAAGCCTGGACTGTCCGGTGCAGCCCACCCACGTCGGAATGTATGCCCTCCATGAAAGCAACCACCTGGGCCAATTTCTTGTCGTGGTCAATGAAGGCATTGAGGAGAGCTGTCTCACCTACACACAGCTGGCACAAAATGTCCACAGACTCAGCACTGATGGCAGCAGGGGGGGCAGGGGCAGCGGTGCCAGGGGTGAAGGACACTCTTCCCCTCTTACTGAGGCGGATACGGGCAGCACCAGAGGAAGTGGCTGGGAGGGTGGGCAAAGGCCGCTGTGTGGTGGAAGTCGATGCAGAGTCCCCGTTCCCTGTGCCCTCCAACATGGATGCATCCCCGCTGGCATCGGATGATGTGGTGCTTTGCGTCTCAGGCTGGGACTCCTCCAGCAGACTCCTGTCCCCCTCTGATGCGCAGGTGACATCTGTGTCACTGGGCTCCTGGGCAGCTGTGGTGCTAGTTTCACCCCCACTGGTGTCCATCTCCTGTCCCTCCGTAACCACAGGTGATGCTGCATGGGAGAGAGAGATGTAGGGTCAGGTCAGTCGCAAAAACAGAACAAACATATGCAAGCAATGCATGACAAAAGTAGAGCAAATCTACATGTTTGCACACCACCCTGTGCAATCACATCGTGCCAACTCATTACATAGACTCAAGCAGTGTGTGGAAACTGGAAACTCAGGCATGAGTGAGCCATGTGATGACCACACAGCACAACACCCTGCTTGTGGCTCCGTTCAAACAGACACACAACTAGTTCTGAGCACATCTAGGAACATGATGGGGGCACGGTACTTGTTGCCAATGACAGAACTGGATGGAACAGGAGGGGACAACACAGACCCAGACTACAACATGACAGTCCACAATGGACATTAGCCCATGCCACCCACCATGTCGTACCTTGGGGACAATAGAATGCTGCACATTGCTGTAAGATGTCTAGCCCTCCCCAATATGGGTGCATGCAATGGATGCATTGATGTACGCACAGTCAGGTTGGGCACACTGCCGTTCCCTCCCATGGGATTCCCACGACTACATCAATGCAGAAGAAACCTGAAGAGCACAACTCAGAATGTAATGTGAAGGCACAGCATCCAAATCTACTTTGCAAGTACAGGTAGGGCAAATGCATGCCACAGGCACCCAGGCCAGCATCCACTTACATGCCACAGCATCACACTACCAACATCACAGAGGCCAGTGCTGGCACAGACTCTGTAAACATGCAGCCAATCCCATCCAAAGTCAGACTCCTCAAATGCTCACCCCTGGCTTGCTGCTGATGCTCCTTCAAACGTGCATCCAGCTCAGGCTGTGTCACCGCCAAGATGCGCCCCATTAGTGGTGTCATGCTGTGCTGTGCCAGACGCCCAGTGCGAGGAAGCAGCCCCAGGGTCATCTCTGCCACATTCTTTGCCAGCCGGCTGATGTCGTCCTATCTCTTGTGGCAGTGGGTGTGCCATCGGTTTGAGACCCCCAGGGATCGCACCTTCGCTGCAATGGCCCTCCACACGGCCTTACGCTGGTGTACCTTGAGCTGCAGGCATGGGAGACAAGAGGGAGAAATGATCAGGGACACAGTGCCATGTACCGACATCTATCAGTATGGCAGCAAGATACAACATCATCACATATCCAACGATAGGTCAATCAGAGACTATAGTACAGCCCACATGGGACCCCTGTGTGGGAAAAGCTGATGTTAAAGCATGCAGGTGTGAGGGGGAACACAGTCCCTGCACATCTCACACACATGCAGGATGCCAGCACTGAAACACCCATATAGCCTGCCCACATCTCCAGTCCATTGTTTGCTTGAGCAACACATACATCACATGTCAATCTGTGTTTGTGGGTGGGCTCACTGTGTCCGAGACATCAATGTACCTGTCTTGTGAATATTTGAATGTGTCATGGTGGTCACTTGGATGGACATGAGATCACAAATCCAATATGTCAATCACAAGGGCAGTTGTGTGCAAACCACAGTGCTAAGATGGACCATAGCTGGAGTGATATGTGACAAGACTGATGTCATACTCTGTAAGTTGAGAGCGTTGTCCTTGTCTTTGTAGGCGGGGACTGTGCAGGCCAGCTGGGCTTTCACTGAGATGGACTACAGGGGCACACACAGACATCCAGCCAAGCAATCACTGTCCTGACTACAGCATGAACAACCTTCGGTGTCACTGTATGGCTGACAACACAACACAGGTCACTCATAAATACATATGCAGGGAGAGAAAGATGTGGCATTCAATCAATCAATCAATCACGGCATTTGTAAAGCGCGCTACTCACCCGGAAGGGTCTCAAGGCGCTGGGGGGAAGGGGTCCGTTACTGCTCGAACAGCCAGGTCTTGAGCTGCTTCCTGAAGGAGAGGTGGTCTTGGGTTAGCCGCAGGTGGATGGGGAGGGAGTTCCAAGTCTTGGCTGCCAGGTAGGAGAAGGATCTTCCTCCGGTGGTGACTCTGCAGATGCGTGGGACGGTGGCGAGGGCGTGGCTGGTTGATCGTAGCTGGCGGGTGGGCGTGTAGAAGGTAATTCGGTCGTTGAGGTACTTGGGGCCCAGGTCGTGGAGAGCCTTGTGTGCGTGGGTAAGGAGTCTGAACGTGATTCTCTTGCTGACGGGGAGCCAGTGCAGGTCTTTCAGGTGTCCGGTGATGTGGCTATGACGGGGGATGCCCAGGATGAGTCGTGCGGAGGCGTTCTGGATGCGTTGGAGTCTTTTTTGTAGTTTGGCTGTGGTTCCGGCGTAGAGGGTGTTCCCGTAATCTAGTCGGCTGGTGACGAGTGATTGGGTAACAGTCTTCCTGGTTCCTGTGGGGATCCATCTGAAGATCTTGCGGAGCATACGCAGGGTGTTGAAGCATGATGTGGAGACGGCGTTGACTTGTCTGGTCATCGAGAGGGAGGAGTCCAGGATGAAGCCCAGGTTGCGTGCGTGGTCCGTAGGTTTGGGAGTGGTGCTCAGGGCAGGGGGCCAACAGGAATCGTCCCAGGCGGAGGGGGATGATCCCAGGATGAGGACTTCCGTCTTGTCTGAATTCAGTTTCAGGCGGCTGTTCTTCATCCATTCGGCGACGTCTTTCATTCCTTCGTGTAGGTTGGCTCTGGCGGTGGCGGGGTCGTTGGTGAGGGAGAGGATCAGTTGGGTGTCGTCGGCGTAGGAAATGATGTTGAGGTTGTGTTGGCATGCGATGGCTGGGAGGGGGGTCATGTAGACGTTGAAGAGGGTTGGGCTGAGTGATGATACTTGAGGTACGCCGCAGATGACTTCGGTGGCCTCGGAGCAGAACAGGGGAAGGCGGACTCTCTGGGTTCTTCCGGCGAGGAACAAGATGATCCACTCCAGTGCCTTCTCTTGGATTCCGACGTTGCTGAGGCGCTGTACTAGGGTGCGGTGGCAGACCGTGTCGAACGCAGCAGAGAGGTCTAGGAGGATGAGGGCCGCTGTTTCCCCGTTGTCGATCAGGGATCTGATGCCGTCGGTGGCTGCGATCAGGGCGGTCTCGGTGCTGTGGTTGGCCCGAAACCCAGACTGCGAGGGGTCGAGGGAGCCGTTCGTCTCGAGGAAGGCGGCGAGCTGTCTGTTGACGGTCTTCTCGATGACTTTGGCAGGAAAAGGAAGGAGCGAGATGGGGCGGTGGGGTCCGCCGTTGGTTTCTTCAGGAGGGCGCTGAGCTCGGCGTGCTTCCAGCTCTCTGGGAAGGTGGCGGTGTGGAAGGAGGTGTTGATGATGTCCCGGAGATGGGGTGCGATGATGGCGTCGGCCTTGTTGAAGACGTGGTGGGGGCAGGGGTCGGTAGGGGATCCGGAGTGGATGGTGTTCATAGTGCAGGTGGTGTCTTCGGTGCTGATTGGGGTCCAGTTGTAGAGGGTGTTGGTGGCAGGCGTTGGTCCGGTGGTAGGGTGCGTGGTCTGTGCGTCACAGCTGTTGTGTATGTTGGCGATCTTGCGGTGGAAGAACGAGGCGAGTGAGTTGCAGAGGTCTTGCGAGGGAGTGATGTCGTTGTTTCCGGCGCAGGGGTTGGAGAACTCTTTGACAATGCTGAAGAGTTCCTTGCTGTCGTGGGCGTTGTTGTCCAGTCGCTCTTTGAGTGCTGTCTTCTTGGTGGCGCGGATCAGCTGATGATGTTTGCGGGTCGCGTGCTTGAGGGCTGTCCTGTTGACTGTAGTTTGGTCGAGCCGCCAGGCTTTCTCGAGGGTGCGGCAGTTCTTCTTGGAGCCCTTGAGTTCGTCGGTGAACCAGGGGGTTTTCTTGCTGCCGGATCTGCTGGGAGGGTTCTTTAGTGGTGCGAGGTCATCGGCGCATGTGGTCAGCCATTTGGTGAGGTTGCTGGCTGCTTCGTTGGGTCCGTTGTGCTGGTGGGAGGGTTCTGGCTGAGGGAGGTTGTGAGCTGCTCGGCGGTGATCTTGCTCCAGCTCCGGCGAGGGACCTGTTGCGGGTGGTGGTGGGTCGTGGTTCTTCTGAAGCTGAAGTGGACGCAGCTGTGGTCAGTCCAGTGGAGTTCGGTGGAGTGGCTGAAGGAGATGTGCTTGCCGGATGAGAAGACTGGGTCAAGCGTGTGGCCGGCGTGGTGGGTGGGGGTGTTAACCAGTTGTTTGAGTCCGAGGTTGGCGAGGTTGTCCAGCAGGGTGGTGGTGTTTCTGTCATTGTTGTCCTCCAGGTGGAAGTTGAGGTCCCCTAGGAGGATGTAGTCAACGGAGGGAAGGGCGTGCGGGCTGATGAAGACTGCGATGGCGTCGCTGAATTGTCTGCGGGGTCCTGGGGGTCTGTAGACGAGGGTGCCTCTGAGGGCGGTCTTGGGGTTGGTGTGTATCTGGAAGTGGAGGTGTTCGGCGGCGGTGAAGGTTTCGTCGGAGTTGGTCGAGATGCGGATGGTGTTCTTGTGTACGATGGCGATGCCTCCTCCCGTCTGGTTGACGCGATCCCTCTGGGTGATCTTGTATCCGTCCGGGATGGCTATGGCGATGTCGGGCACTGAGGAGGCGTTCATCCAGGTCTCTGTGAGGAAGGCGACGTCCGGCGATGTTGTGTCGAGGAGGTTCCAGAGTTCGATGGCGTGACGGTGGACGGAGCGGGTGTTGAGCAGGATGCATTTGAGGTGGTTGTTGCTGGTGTCTGGCTTGGCGGGAGCGGTGCAGGTCTGGAGACAGGTGAATTTGCAGTCTTGGCAGGTGAAAGGTCCGTGGGTGCGTCTCGGGGTGGCTCGGTAGCAGGTGGGGTTCCGGCCGGGGTTGAGTGCGTTGAGGGTGGTGGGGTCGTACGTCCGTCGTGTTGGCTGGTGTTCTCGGGGACCAGGGGTACTGGCGCTGGGCGCGGTCCAGGCGCGGACGGGCGCAGGCGCGCTTGCCTTTGGCACGCCTTCGGCGCCCCAGCGGCGCGGCCGCGCAGCGGTTGCCATAAGAGGGAGGGAGGGGAGGAGGGGTCAGCTGGGAGGCGGCAGGGAATAACCAATCGGGGCGGGGGGGCGGGGCCGCACGGGAAGCAGCGGCGAGAAAACGGCACGAAGGCAGCGAGCGCTGGCCGGGGCAGTCTGCTAGGCGTACGGGGCACAGCAGGGGAAGCAAGGGGGCGAACTGGCACACGGGGTACAAAAGAGAGGGGGAGATACAGGCACACGGGGTACAGTGGAGATGAACCAATGGGGCGAAATTGGCACACGGGGTACAAAAGAGAGAGGGAGATACAGGCACACGGGGAACAGTGGAAGTGAACCAATGGGGCGAACCTGGCACACGGGGTACAAAAGAGAGAGGGAGATACAGACACACGGGGTACAGTGGAAATGAGACAATGGGGCAAACCTGGCACACGGGGAACAGAAGAGAGAAGGGGTCTCAAGGCAGGCGGCGAGTGGTCGGAGCGCTAACCAGGAAGCAGAGCAGGCAGGAAGGCGGGCAGACAGGCGGAGCAGTAGCGGTGGGGAAGTGACCTACCCGAGGGTCAAGGGTCACTCATTGGGCATTGGGTACACACACCCTCCCACTGGAGAAAGCATGTCAGGCAGTGCATGACACTACCCCACACTCCCAGGCACATACTGCATCAGTCCACTACATGTGTGGCCCCCCTGCCCTACCACACCACTGTTGAGGACTTATCATGACATTTGGGGCACCTTATAGCCTTGGATACTGTGTGAGCACCTCGTCCATCAGGACCTCCAGCTCCTCGCTTGTGAAGGGACTGGCACGGATCTTCTCTGTCCTTGCCATCACTGTGGACGTGAGACAACAGCAGGGGATTTTGGTGGAGAGGGATCCCAGGCAGCAGCCCCTGGAGGCAGCAGCAGGTGAGGGGTCTCAGGCAGCAGTCCCTGGAGGCAGCAGCAGGTGAGGGGTCTCAGGCAGCAGTCCCTGGAGGCAGCAGCAGGTGAGGGGTCTCAGGCAGCAGGCTCTGTGAGCAGTGGCAATGTCAGGCTCACTCCCATGTATATAGCCCCCTGGGGTCGTTTCAAAGGTGCCAAGCTGCAGCAATTGGTGGTCCAGGTCTGCCTCTTTCAAATGCATCCAATGACCACCTCCGCACTGGCGGAGCACGCCTACCGCGATCTTCAAAATTGCATTATGTCACCGCAATAATGGCTCCCATTGGCTGTAAGGGCATGCTCCATGGTGGTAATACAACGCTGGGGCCCGGGGTGTGCTACCGCGATGGCACATCTTTCGAATGCAGCCAATGACCGCCTCCGGTGTGGCGGAGCACGCCTACCGCAATCTTCAAAATTGCATTATGTCACCACAATCATGGCTCCCATTGGCAGTAAGGGAATGCTCCATGGCGGTGATACAATGCTGGGGCCCGGGTTGCGCTACCGCGAAGGTGCATCTTTCAAATGCAATCAATGACCGCCTCTGCGTTGGCGGAGCACGCCTACCGCGATCTTCGAAATTGCATCATGCCACCGCTATCGAGCTTCGCCTTGGCTCTAGGGTGAGCTCCATGGTGGTGTAACACCGCAGGGGCCCGGTGTGCGCTACCGCGATTTTAGTGGCATGGCATGCCAACCGCCATTTCGACATATCTCCATGCCTATGACTACCGCACTTGTGTGAATGGGGGCGCTGGTGACACACCGCCGATGCCAGGCGGTAGCTACCGCGATATGGGTGCCATACAATGGCGATGGCCATCTGTCAAACATCAACAGTGCACAGTGCCAACATGTTCAATGGCACATCATTGTGCACACAATGCTAATGTTCAATTTACTCCACTCATGGCTACATATGCCATGTTTGTGTGTGTGTAACGTAGATTTGTCTGTACCCACTCAGATGTCACTTAAGGATTTGATGTTGGTGTAGGCAGGATAGTGTAGCCCTGGACTGTACAATGTGTACACATGTCAATGTGTTGAGGTTCAGTGACAATCACAGCAATGCTCGTCTCGATGAATGTTGATCTATTTAGCATTGCCTCGCATGTCTGCTCATGAACACATTCATCATTCCAGCGCCGACTGTGGTCATTGTGTGGTGGATGTGTGCCAGTATGTAATGACGCATTAAGGTGTGACCGGTACAGCTAGGTATGAAACAGTGGTTTTGATTAGCTACACATATGCTGGATGCTAGACTCCCAGGCGTGCACATATGTACTGTGGCCATATCCCTATGTGCATTCACATAGCCAAAGGTGGTGTTTGAGGTACTTGTCTTGTTGACACGTGTGCCCTTGTGTAGCTGAAGGTGTCCCTCCATGTAAGCTGGTCTGTTAGTCACTATAGATGTCAGTCATTGTTGTTTTTGTGTCATCCAGAACGTGATATGCTGTGCACATCTCATGATGTATTGTATTGACATGTGTCCACTATCATCTCCAATAGGAGGAGGCCGAATTTGACTCGTCACTTGACGGTGCTGGAGGACATGGAGGATGTTGTGATCATACGCAAATGCCGCCTGGACAGAGCCACCCTGACAACCCTTTGTGATCTGTTGGAGCCCCACCTGCAGCCACGCAGGACATATCCAACAGCTTTCACCCCTACTTATAAGGTGATGGCAGCCCTGCATTTTTTTGTGACAGGATCGTTCCAGGAGACTGTGGCCAGCGCTGGTGGGATGTCACAACCGATGTTCAGCATGGTGCTGCGTGATGTACTGTCCGCCATGATGCTATACAAGGACAGATACATCCATTTTCCCAGGGGTGCTGAATTGACAGCTGTGAAGGGAGACTTCTATCCCCTTGGACACATCTCCAATGTTGTTGGGGCCATTTATTGCACCCATGTCGCTCTTGTGCCACCACAGGCAAGTGAGCACATTTACCACAATCGCAAGCATTACCACTCCATCAATGTGCAGGTGGTGTGCCTGGCAGATATGACCATCTCGCCGGTGTGTGCCAAATTCCCAGGCTCGGCCCACGACTCCTACATCCTGCGGAACAGCATAGTGCCCCAGCTGATGGCTAATCTTCTTCCAGAGCGTGCATGGATTGGGGGTGTAATCCATGCTCAGTAATCCAGGGCAACAATTCACCACCATAATGCCGTCATTGCTTGTAGAGTACTATTATGATTGCTTTGCCTCAAACTGAATGGAGTGTGGTGTATGTCAGCCTGTTGGGTATAGCTAACAGAAGGCAAGTCTGGAATTGTGTAATGTCTGCTAATAATGTTGTTGTAACACTGGTCAGGACTGTGTCAATGTCCTCCTTTGGCCATACTTCCTCCAACAAGCAGACGTTTTCACCAGGGAACAAACCTGGTTTTGAGGAAGGGTGTAATACCAATACTGGGTGATCTTAGTCAAGAACTCCTTGCCTACACTGCCAATTGCCAAAGTTCATACCCTGTAAAATATTTCTACCCATTCATTGTCTGAGAGTGTTCTAGTTCAGCCTCTCACCTTCTACGAGGATCTATCCTATGGGACCACCTTATGAACCATTTTGTAATCAGGTATATCAGGTATAAGAGGTTTATTATCAGATTTGGTGATAAGATACTTCTCAAAAAGGTTCAAAGGTCTACTAGCTTGGGTATTAACTGAAGAATAAGTAAGCCAGTGTCTGATTTGCTTATAGTGCAAACACTCTTAGGATCCCATAGACCTCCTTCAGTTGCCTGAAAGACTGGGTGCTGACCCAAGCATAAGATTTTTCAATTTCTTTGCAGGTTGTTAATTCCCATTCTATATAGGCATTGCCTGAGGAAACAAGTTGCCTATGATAGGAGTCAGAGCCAAGAAGTAAATCCACTTGGTGTCATCACTCTGACCCACTCTAGCCCACGCTTCAAGTGTAGCTTTTATCACAGGGGACTAGTATACCCCCAGGGCTTATGTTTTTGACTAGCCACAAAACCTTCCAAATTTGGTGCCCAGCAATGGAATGGTCCATGAAGCACCATTGTTTCTCTTAGAAAGATGTATGTCTTTCTACCATATGTCGGAGTAGCACAGTGTTATTATAGCGCATCAAATGTGGGCCACCCAAGCCTCCCTCTACTGGTGGTAAATAGGCTTGTTATTTCGATTGGTGACCTTCTTCCCTCCCCAGATGAAGCTATCCAGTAGTTTCTTGAATTTGTCAACTATCTCCGGGGATGGTTATAATGGTATGACTTGCATTTGGTATAAAAGTTTGGCCAGTAGCGTAATTTAAATCGCTGCAATGTGGCCCATTCACGACAGACTTCCCGTCTGACAATGCTAAGGATCCACTTGGATGATTTTGAGAAAGTCATGTCAGTTTTGAGTGGCTGTTTTACCTATAGTGGGACACATCTTTATGCCAAGGTATTGAATCGACTGCTGTGTCAAATTAAAGGGAAAGCATTTCTGTAAGACTTCTTGGGTTTCTCGTGGTAAATTTATCTGGCACTTTTTGAACCAAGATACTCTCCCAAAAGTCTCAAGATCATTTAGGAGTAAAGGAATAGAAGTATGGGGGATAGTTAACATTAAGATTGCATTATCTGTGTGAAAAGCTAATTTATGATTAGGGCACCTGGTTTTATGGTATTTTTTTATTTATTTTTGGCCCATTTTATCTGTATTTATCCATATTTATTTTGTATTTTGTGCATAAATGAAGTTGTAAAACTGTACATTTCCATATTTATTTAACTGATAGACGTGCACTCATACTTTGATGTCTGTCGTGCTTTAGCTTTATAAGCTGCCAAATATTACATAACAATTCATCTACTGGTAAATACTAGCATTATCATAAATGTATGTTGACATATGCTGTTATTTAAAGAAATTTCATCCTGTTTTTTAATTTCCCATGCTGTCTATCTGCTCAGCTACTGGCCTATTATTCATGAAAGACAGCACGGGGAATCACTTAAAAGAAGCACAATTTTCTGTATTTATCCACTTTTAAATATAAATGCAGACAGAAACGCATTGTTTTCTATCTGTATTGATCTGTAAAAATCCTTAAAAATGGAAAACAGGAAGCCTTACTTATGATCATGATTTCAAACATGTATCTCAGGTCCACTAATCCCTGCATATGAAAGACTGGCCTTCTTGTTAATGAAGCCCTTGACAGCTCTATTCAGAAGGGAGATGATGCAATAGTAAGCACATTGTGTAGGGTCTTCTTTACCTGCTTTGTGTATGATCATAATCATTGCTTTTTGCATAGTGGCTGCTAAGGTGCCCGTCACAGCAAAGGAGTTATATTAGCGAGCTAGTAATCATGCTGATACAGGGCAGAACAGTTTATAAGATGCAGCAGTGAAACTGGATGCACCCAGGGCTTTCCCCCGTCTGTAGCTTGCCAATGCCATAGATGACTTACTTTATACATATGAGGTGGAATCTTTTCTAGTGCAGTGGCTTGCTGATCTGAAAGTGAGGGGGTCCGAATCATTTCTAGGTAAGAAGTAATATTGGATGACAGAATTTGTTTAGAGGAGTGTAAAGATGTAAAGCATTGAATAAAAGCCTCAACTGGCATAAAGCCCCTGAGGTCCAACTCCATCTTATGTAGGCCCAACTCAAGCTTGGCTCATGGAGGTCACCACCTTCTCACTCATAAACAATGAAACCCACCATCTTTCCTGATTTATGCAGAATCATTGTCATGTCTGCCATTAGACGCAGATATTGTCTGACCGTATCTTCCTAAGAACCGTGCAAGCATCAAGCCATCCCATTGATGAAATGAATGCAACACTTGATGCGACATTCGTCTGGGTCAGGTGCCTGTTTTTCACAATGTCAAGGTTCAATAAGAACACATACAGACATATAATCAAAATAGTGTAGTCTGAATTGATGTCAATTTACCTTATAAGTGTGGTTCTCAAAGAACACATACAGACATATAATCAAAATAGTGTAGTCTGAATTGATGTCAATTTACCTTATATGTTCATAAGGCAACGTCTGGGATGCAAACCTTGATGCACATAAACTATGTCATCCATTCCTAAACTTTTGTCAGAAAGTCCAGTTTCTGATAAAATGTAGTACGTTAGGACTACCACTCGACCACTTGTTAGGAGAGGTCCATCCATCAGATTACAACCGAGATTATGCCAGAGACAGTCTCACATACTGCCAGCATACTTCCGATTTTGCAGATGCTACATCTCGTCTGATGCCCAAAGTCAATAAAGCTGAGTCCTGGACGAAGAAATCATCATGTGTTTGCCCTTCAAGGGGAACACTGCCTTCATGCCTATTCTGATACAGACAGCCCTTGCTGTCAAGAAAGTATGCAGTGCATCTCTTCTCCCTAAGAAACTCTAGAGCACAAGTTGCTCTGCCTACCATACTCTCTTAGTGTAGCACATAATATGCATTAGGTTGTTAGATGACATTTTAAAACATGCTAGAAATGTTCATTTTATTCTAATTATTTATAACAAGCCTTCTTGCTGTTTTTATAATATTGTGTGTGGTTGTTTTAGGTGTACTGAGAAGCAGAATGTTCCTGTAGTAAAAAATTATTTTAACATAAAAATTGTCATTCTTCTCAGTACAGTGTGTGTGATACTATGAATAACGAACTAAGGTTTGCTGCTGTGTCCACAGTGCCCCTGATTTCTTTATGGAATTGTAAGTAAAGTAAGCAGTGTCTCAATCTCAATTGCTCATTGAATAGTGTTTTGTGGTTTACAATAACCTGTCTTTCACATTAATCGCTGGTGCATTGAACCAAGTTCACTAGTGTCACCTGTGGGTGGGAAAGCAACCCTTGTAGAGTTATGCCCAAGTCGTAACTTACGCAACACAACAATCCTGTGATTTCCATATATCACTTTCCCTTGGCCAATGGTGATACTAACTATGAAGCCCTTTCTCATCTTAGCTTTCAATATACAGGCCAACAGGTTCCTTGCTCGTACCCCACTTTGTAATAGCTTTGGCAGAGGCGCAGTAATGTGTAATCCTCCTCTATCCATATCTAGGAACTTAAGCAGCTGTCTGGTACATGTGAGTTTATGCCATATTTTCTTTTAGCCTGTGGGTTTGTGGTGTGCTTTTAGTTTCTTCACTCTATTCCCCAGTTCAGCGGAGTTTCCGCTCCATTGTAACATTATCAGGATAGGTGAGTCATCAGAGATGTAGAGACCCCAATATCTATATGTATTGTCTTCGCTAATATCTGTGTATTGCTCAAAAAATAGTCAAGTCTGGCATAGGTTTAATGACAGTTCTAATTCCCTCATCCACTCTTGCCCTGCTTTGCACAGAGCTCCCGACTGGTCCACTCATTGAGAAGACCAATCTAGGGTAGAGTCCATTAATATATTCAAATCTCCTTCCACATGTATCTCAGAGTCAGGAGTGGTTGTGATTTCTGATAGGGTAGCTGTCAAGAATCATTGTTGGTTGTTATTTGGGGCATAGAGGGAAGATAAAGTGATAGTATGGAACCCTATAGAGATCCCCAACATCACCATACACCCAGGGATTTCAGCATGAGTTATCAGGACTTTCCCTTCAAATCTGTTGGGCAACAAAATAGCTACTGCCCCTTTCTTGTTGAGGCCTGAGGAATTAAACTCCCGGGAGAGCCAACGTGACCTGAGCAGTCCCCAGTCTTGTTGTATAAAGTGAGTCTCTTGAAGGAGGCAAATATCATAGACTCTTTTAATACGTTCATTAAGAATATACGCTTAGCTGGACATTCAGTTCCTGGACATTAAGGCTCCTAATCTTGGACATTGCAGTAGGCCTGGGCCAAAATTCCGTTCCGTTCGCGGAAATTGCGATAATTTGGCATTTTCGCGTTCCACGGAAAACGCGAAAATGTCAAAATTTCCGCATTCCGCAGCTTAGCGATAATTTGTTTCTTGCTCGCGCTGTAAAATAATACATTCTCGCATGCGCGTGATCGCCTTACCTGAATCCCTGCGTTCGCCGACAAGTTTTCCCGATCCGGTCGCGTTCTCCACGAGATGTTGGATTGTTGGTAGCCATTTGCTCTGTCTCGCAACAGTTCGCGCCCGCAGTAACGTCATGCGTCGTGCGATCACGTCTTTCTTCTCGCGATCATGCACCGCGAGACAAGTGAAAACAAGATGGCCGCGCCCACGAGCAACCGCATGGGTAAGTTGGCGTGCCGCGACCACGCAGAAAATACCATGAACGGGCGGGAAAAAAACGTCCGCATCTTCGCGATATTTCCGCGTGTTAGCAGAGATTTTTAACATTTTCGCGATAATTTGCAAAAGTGAATTTCTCAAATTCCGCCCACCCCTACATTGGAGACTATCTATGGGTATCTTGTGTCCTGGAGGCTGAGAGGGTCCCTCGCTAAGCTCTCATGAAGAGCTACAGTTTCATTTTTATAGAATAATAAATTGACCATGATGTCCTGCCGGAGTACCCCTCAACGTAAATTCAGAAACGGAAAACAAATCCAACCCCCTAAATCCCCCAAACTGGATTTCCCAAATTCAGGAAAAGAGCCTTGTATCAATCCTTTGGGTCTATTGTCTTGTGGGTCATTTTTTTAAATATATTCAGCTTTTCCATCCACCCTGATACCCAGCTAGCTGGAAGCTTTGACAACAACGGGGTTGTCGTCCACAAGTCAGCCATCAAGTCACTCTTCAAGAGTCCAGAACTCAATGTTAGTCGGTGCTTTATCAGGTGTGTTAATTGTCTCCATTCTCTTTCTGTGGGTTGTCCAGTAGTAATGTGTCCAAGACTTACTTCTTTCATGTATTATTTCTTCTTCAGATGGTTTAAGAGATTGTTTGGTGAAAGTAATCATGTTCCATCCTCCAGAGGTTGGTGAGACCATCTCTCATTACAGATCTCTTCCATTCTCTATAGTCTCAGGCAGACTGAACACTAAGCTGACCTTCACACAGTTTGAGTGGCAGACCTTTTTCTCATTCTAAGTGAAAATCAGTATAGTAGGGGTACCGCCAAATGTAAGGTATCTCCTTCTCTTTTAGAAACTTGGGACCAAAGTTATCATTATTTCATGCAACACAGCAAGACATCTTGCTGCTCTGAACTGCATGAAAGAGAGAGGGCAGAAATCAGTGCATAAGTTGACCTGGTGTTTTCCGGTGCTCAGCACCAGCACTTAATTTTCAACAATGGCACTTCTTAGTTTGCCACATGGTGGTGCTGGTTGTCTAATTTAGAGATGAGCAAAACAATATTTGTTTATTAATTCAATGGGAATTAAAAATTACTACTACCTGCCGCCTAGGCCATTTTTTAGCTCTAGGGGCCTGGACTAGCCTGCTTTGTACATCTGTAGGAGTACGATGTTTAGTAGTTGTGTTAGTACTGTAGTGCTGGCAGGGTCTTTAGATGGTGCAAGTTGCAGTGGCCTCCTGACGGAGACCCGGGCACATATTTGTTTACAAATTAGGCACTGGGAGGGGTGTATCATATCTATGACGATATGATGCATTCCTGCTCTCTGCCTGCTCTTGCGCAGAAACTGCTGCATAGCACCAACGCAGGCACCCTTGCACCATAGTGCAAGGGTGCCTGCATTACAGGCTTGATGGCTTTTCTGCAGTAAGGGACACCTTCCTGCAGAAAAACAATCCTCTAAGGCATCCTCATTTGTCTAAGCGTGCTGCAGAATGCAGCACACATAGAAAGTGGAAAAAGTAGGAGAAGTAAAGATGTTTGTCCTCGTTACACATCCCTGGGGAATGTGTACAATTCTAATGCATTCCCAGGTCTACCAGTAATAGTAAATCTGGTAATACTTCAGAATCAATGGTTGAATGTGTGTGAACACCTATGCTCCATCCATGGAACGCCTCCCTGGGGCAGAGAAATCCAAGGCAGGTGCTTGTACTGCCTTGTATTACTCAAGATTTACCAAGCCCCACAGAGCCACGCAAGGTGCCTTGCGTGGCTTTGTAAATCTCATTATAGGTTTTGCATCACCCTGTACCCCATTTGAGGTGGAAGGGCCTCGCAAAACCCTTGATAACGATACCCCTCGTTAGCCAAAAGTAGCAGGCACCTTGTTTATAGAGTGATTGCTGACAGATCCTGGTAGAGCCATATATGTGCTCCCTCAAACATGATCAAGCCTATCTTATGTGCAGTCTCCATGATGGGCTGTTTCTGTTGGAAGAGATGCATAGAAGTCAAGATGTCTGGTAACCTGTCTTTGGGACCCGCTGTTTCACCAGCACTATGCATTCTATGTAATTGAATGACTGCCCAATCAAAGCATGTGAGTCTATAGTCTGGTGCCTGATGCATATACAGGATCTTGCTTTTAGAGACACTTTGACACATTTATTCTTGAGGACAACACCATTCCCAACCCCACTACGAATGATATACCTTTCATACAGATCATCTAAGAGATAGTGCCCACAGTTTTCGGGGGCCCACATGAGGAAGATTAAAGATAGGATAACAGATCGACCCCAAGAAAATTCTTCTCCTTATTCTGCAATTTTTCCCCATTCTCTTAATTCCATGACCAGATCAAATGTGGATTATTTGTGATTATTAGTAGGGCAAATGCATTTTCAGTGATTGTGGCACATTACTAGTTTATTGTGGGATTTGTAGGTTGAGAGTGTGAATTGATGTGGAGACATGAAAACCACTACATGTGGGATTTTTGGTTGTGTGCTTTTGATCTGTGGTTCATTAGGTGGTTTGATTACTGTGAATTTGATTATTTTGTCACATTTGTGAGCTAGAGAACTGAGGTTTGTAATTGCATTTGTTTAAGGGAAAAGAGACTGATTTGTGTTTGTTTTGAATGAAATATTCAATTTTTTTTATTGTTAATGAATTATTCAGATTTGCCATAATACGTGATCTCTGCATATATATTTTTGAACTTGCCTTCAAGTGGTTGTGTGTTATGTGAGTCATCACATGCACACCAATATAGGGATTTCTGAACTTATAAAATAAGAATATTTGAGTTGAATGCGTTCTAGCTATAAGTAGATTGGTGTTTGTATATAGTGCACAAGAGTAAAAACCCCAATTCTAATCAGGGGTGGATTACTACTGATTATGAATCTGCCTTTGTAGTATTGACTGTGCCGAAAAATACAGATTCATTCTATTTTAAGATATTTATTTTTCTTTTACCACTTTATTTAGATTGAGCAGACAAGATTTATTTTATTTTTGTGTATGGTCGGTTGTGGTTAAAGACATTTTGTTGATTTCTGTTCATGCAGAAGTCGTGCTGCGATTGGTTAATCATCATCGGATAGATGCGCAGGTGTTGGTTAGATTTCACCAAGAGTCGCACTGTCATTGGTCGGTTGCCATTGTAGATGACTCTGTGATTAGTTAACAGTTGCCGCAGCAGCAGTGTGTAATGTTAATTGTTAGTTTTGTTTTCTTTTTGTGTGTTTTGGGAATGTTTGATTTGGAAAAATGGGAGCTGGATTGAAATGCCTATTAGAAGGTGAAAATATTCCTCCTGAGAATTCACCTGCATTCGAAATAATAGAGGACGTGGGTTTTCATGTGTGTTTGGATAAAAGTCTGGCAATTCTTTAGAGGGAACCTTCAATGTCAGAAAGCTTGACTGCCTGAGGCATGTGATGTGTTAAAGAAAGTAGCAACTAGACCTACACTATTTGAGGCATTAAATAAAGGGGTATTGAGTCGCCATTGGAAAGAAATGTAAAATAATGAGAAAGCAGGTTAGAAATACAAAGAGTCAATGGTTGGAAACTGAGTGAACCATGCAGAGAAAGGCATGGAGAGAAGAAACGATGCAAAGTGTAAGTGTACTTCCTTCAATAGTTGGTGAGGCAGAAAAAAAGAAAATTGATGATAAATTTGATAAACCTAAAGATGAAAAATAAAAGAAAGATAGGGAAAATTACTGAAATGAGGAGGATAATTTCCTAAATTACCTATTAAATTCTAGACCTCCTCCTTACACTGATGATACATATGATAATGGTGTGGAAGAGCCAAGCATGAGTACGCATGTAATTACAGCCCTTGGTACTGCGAGCGTAGCACCCGAGATTGCTTTACCAGATTTACAGAACCCTAGTGGAATTACAACTATGGTTAATACAGTAGCCCTAGATATTAAAGCTGTTGTGTAGTTCCCACTAATGCATAGGACCGGTGTGTTTGTTAGACACCATAAACTTTGAGTGAGGTGCCTAGACTGATTCTGAGCACCCCGCAGGATTTGGTGACCTAGAAATCAGCTATCTCAAAGTGTCACCATAATCCCTCCTAACCCTACCAGGAAGCAAATGGATTCCAACCACCAGTGAACATGACAACCCTGATCCCTCAGGGATTGTGGTAACAGATCAGAACCTCTCTTTCAGTCACTCATGCTCTCTTGTTCTCAGAGAAATATAGATAGAATATACAGTGGCACGTTTTCAATATATTTATTAAACCAATTACAGAAGCAGATGAAAGTGATTAAAAGCACCAAAAGAGTAAATAGTAGATACAGTTCTACCATGGTGCTAAAACAGAGTACATATGCAGGCACATAATAAAAGATTGTAATTAGGTGTACTCCTACTATACGAACCCTACTCTGTGTGTGGGCCTAGAGTGTGTGTAGGTGTAAAGCCAAGAATCCCCCAAGGGACAATCCAAACTAATTACCTGGTGAAAGAGAATGTAATAACCCCTACCTGGTCACGAACTGGACACCCCTCGCAGAGATGTCAGACCACTGAGTGAAAGACATCCAGGTGGCAACTTTAAATTAATCAATCAGGGGTTGGTGAAGCGCACTACTCACCCGTGAGGGTCTCAAGGCGCTGAGGTGGGGGGGGGGGTTAGGGCAGCTCAGGTCAGTTGAAACAGCTAGGTCTTGATTGATCTTCTGAAAGCCAGCAGAGTTGGTGTGCGTCGTATTTCCAACGGGAGTGAGTTCCAGGCTGAGGCTGCGGTGTAGGAAACGCCCTGCCTCCGGTTCTGCTTCGGCGGATGCGGGGGACTTCTGCCAGGGCGAGGTTGGCTGAGCGGAGGTTCCTCACGGGTGAGTGGAAACTCAATCTGTCGTTGAGGTACTTAGGCCCGATGTTGTTGAGTGCTTTGTAGGTGTGTGTGAGTAGTTTGTAAGTGATTCTCTACTCGACGGGGAGCCAGTGGAGTCTACGTAGGTGGGGGGTCATGTTTTCGTGGCGTGGCGTCTCTAAGATGAGCCTTGCGGCTGCGTTCTGGATGGTTTGGAGTTTGTGTACTTTCTACTGTGTGGTGAAGTCTGAGAATGCAGGGACCCTGGGTGTCAGCTGAAGTTCCTCCTCTGCTAATCCCATGAGATGATGATTATTTATTAAAAAAGGCATCCTTGCAATGTCTGTATAGATTAGTAATGTTATGGATATGTAGATAGCCCTGTCGCCCTGTGGATGAAGCTAGAACGACATTTGCACATTCATGCCTAAAATCCTTGTACTTGGTGTCTGAGGCAGCACAATAATGTTATGCAAAGCCAGATGTGTAAATGGAAGTAGTTTCGGTGAAACTCATCCAACATAGTCACACACGTAAATATGTGCAAAAGGTCACAGTAGAAATGTTATGATAAAAAAGAGGACAATGTAAGAAATGAGCAGCTTCTCTACATGGGCTTAACCCGGGCACATAACAAAGCTGTTGTTACTACACCTCACCAACTGGACCAGTTAGGAGAGCAACTAATATTGCGATTCTGAAAATTGAGTTTGAAGAAATTTTATAGGGTGCAATTGATATGGAAAGACAACTTGTATGCAATTCAGATGAATTACAAAATTTGAGTAAAGAAGGAGCTAGATGTATTAAGCACAACAGGCTTGAGGAATTAGCAGAAGAGTGTGGCATAGATATGTAAAGAAAGAAGAATTTGAGATAAGTGGAAGTTAAAAACTTGGGTTTATTGTCTCTGCAAGCACATATTAGAGAGTTAATTGATTGCATCACGGAGGGGAGAGGTGTCAAAATAGACAGAAAAATTGAAGAAAATGAGTTATATTACAAGAAAAAAGATTTATACTGAAAAGAAAGTGAATGTGGTTCTGAGTGAGCCTGAAATGGAAATGGTTGTGTGAGAATTCCCTTTGCAAGACGTTCATGGAGGAGGCTTTGTGCATGATCCTTGGGTTATGTCTGATATCTATGCATTTCTGACAAATTTTCCAAAGTTGTGAAAGAAACCAGATAAGTGGTATACAGAAGTTGAAAGGCTAGTGACCATTTGGAAACTGCTTTGGGTGGATTTGCACACATTCTTTGAGATTATTGTTGCCATAGATTTGTCAGCTAAATGCAAAGCAGCTGTTTCTGAATGTATGACGTTAAAATGCATACATTTACAAAGCATGCCTTTACAACGCAGTTTTTACATCACAACATCCTTTACAATGCATTCTTTTACATCGCATGCCATTACATCGGATTTTCAGAAACTACCTATGCAACGCATTATACCTTTACAAAGCATACCATTACAATGCATACCATTACATCTTATTTAAGGAAAGTGTTGGATAGTATAGGGGTAATAATTACTATTCTAACTCCAGTAAGTGCAACAGTAGAGTAAGTGTTGGATAGTGTAGGGGTAAAAATTACTATTCTACTCCAGTGAGTGCAACAGTAGGGTAAGTGTTGGATAGTGTAGGGGTAAAAATTACTATTCTAACTCCAGTGAGTGCAACCGTAGGAAAAGTGTTCGATAGTGTAAGGATACTCTGCGTTGTAATGGTATGCATTGTAATGACTTGCGATGTAATGCCTGCGTTGTAGTGAAATGCGTTGTAATGACATGCGTTGTGGTGACATGCGATGTAATGGCTGCGTTGTAATGACATGCGATGTAAAGGATGTTGCGATGTAATGACTGCTATGTAAAGGTAGTGCGATGTAATGACTGCGTTGTAAAGGTTGTTTCTCGCTGTTTCTCTTCCAACTAAGGAACCTGAAAGAGTGGCTCCTAATAATGGTTCAGCTGTCATAGTGATGGAAAAATACTTAGTAGTGAAAGATTATTTGAAGAAAAAGGTGACAGAAAAAGAGGTGAGTTATATTATGAGAGCTGCACAAGTGCCGACAGATTCAGTGCATACAAATTATGAGAGGCTTATGCAGATCTATAGAAAGTACAGTGGATTTGAAGATCCAACAAAAGAAAGAGTTAGCAGTGTTGTATCAACTTTCATTTTGGATTCATGCCAGAGCTCAGTTTTCGTATTCAGCACAGTGTACTGTGTTAGCAGACTAAGAGTAGCGATGAAATACTAAAGTATTGCAAACATTGCAGTGATTGCTTTGATGTAAGCAGAAAACGATAAAGGAAAAGTTGATGTTTGCGCAGGTAAAGCAGCGTCAGAAAGGTGGCAAAAATGAAATGGTGAATTCAGGTTGTGATTATAGGTTTGTTGATGGTACAAATTTTTGCATGCATTTGAATTTCGGAAAGTAAGGAGTTCGTATGTAAGAATATAATATGTTGTCTGCACAGGTTGGAAATGTGGTTCTACAGTGCAGGAAAAGATGGTTCGTGAACAATTCTGTAACAAATGCACACATCAACATGCTTAAAAAAAGAGTACTGCTTGTCATCTCTGGGGGAAAATTGATCATTGGATGCATGAGTGTAAAGTGAATCAAGATCGAACTCAAAATTATTTTATTCCTCAAAAATGCAGCAGAATTCAAACCAAGCACAGACACATTTTCCTCCCCCATCCCAACAGATACCGATGTAGAATGTGTAAAATCAGGGGAAATTCCACATGAATATGCCTGTAGCTCTAGTGTTGCTGCAAAGCCTGAAATACCAAATACCTCATTACCAGAATTCAGGTTTTCTGCAGAACCCTTTGATTTTAAACAGTAACTTTCCCTAATTTAGACAGGATGCAATTAATTCTGAATGACGGTGCCTGAGAGGGGCAAAGGATTGCATGCTAAGTGCAGGCTTCGAGGTAGACCAGAGTGTTCCACATGTGGATGGTAAGGTGAATGCCCATGCCGTATCATTCCTGATTGATACTTATGCTACCTACTCCATGGTTTGATCTCTGGAAGTTCCAACTATCCCTTTCAGGAAAAGAAGTTTAAGTTATAGGTATTAGCAGTTATGTTACATGCATTTAGTATAGCACAAAATTACTCACTACCCGGGGAGTATCTTGGCAGTCTGTGTGGTTCTAGGCAAGACAGTTAATCAGAATAGTGAGGTCTTTAAACAGTTTTTAAAACTGTAGAGATCTGTGCAGGATTGAATATGAAGTGGAAGTTTGCTCAAGGGATAAGGAGCCAGATAGGAGAATGACCTTCCTTCATGTCTCGCAGTGCAAATGTGACGGGTGCATAGTAATAGTTGTTTCTTTGATCTAAGATTCCTACTAGGATAGGAACAGGAGAGGTTCTCACATAGATAGCAGACCTTTGCCAGCCATTCATTTATGAAGAAGACAAAGAAGCGTGAACAAAGACCGTTTTTTTACACTGTAGAGCTTTCAGTATGGGAGCTGATGAAGAACCAGAGGGAAGCTTACAGATCAAGCGCACGACCATATTTCAGACAACTTGCAGTTTAGAGAAAAGCAATTTATTAGCAACTTATTCTGTTCTCTCATGGAAAAGTTTCTCATCAACCAGGATGCCGAGATTTTTAAGTACCCTCTAAGTGGAAGGATCAGAGTCCAACTCAGGAGGTCACCAGTCATCCCACCAACAGGCCAGAGCACCTCCAGACAACAGAGTCTCAGTCTTATCTCCATCGAGTTGTAAACAGTTTGAAGACATCCAGGTGGCAACTTTCTTCATACAGTCAATAAACCTACTTTTGTCATTTTCTGGATTATGCTCAAAAGAAATTACAAATTTAGTTTCACCTGCATAGGAAATTATTTCAAGGCCACAAAATGACTAATTGAGTTTCATCTGCATAGGACATTATTTCAAAGCCGCAATGTTTGACCGTTTGGGAAAGGGGTGTCACATAGATGTTAAAAAGAGTAGGGTGGAAAGAAGAGCCCAGAGGGATCCCCTTTTCCAAGATCATGGTCCAAGATAAGAAAGACTCACAAGAGACAGTCTAGGTCCTATTATCCAAGAAATCCTTAAGCCAATTATAGGCCTTCTCATAGATGCCTATCTCATAGTCTTTGGATCAAGATGGAATGAGAGACAATATCGAATGTGGCTGACAAGTCGAGTAAAACTAGCATTGATGGTAGTCCTGCTTCTAGAGATAGTCTGATGGAATCAAGAACAGCCACTAATGCAGTTTCTGTACTGTAAGAGGCCCTAAACCCTGACTGCAAGGAACCCAGGAGGAGAGCCTCCAAGATCTTATCTAGGAAAGGAAGGAGCAAAATAGGCAGATCATTTGCGAGCTCATGAGGGTCAGCATTAGGCTCTTTCAAAATGGAAGAAATGGGTGCTACTTTCCATTCCAATGGCAATGCTGCTGAAGTAAGAGAAAGATTGAACAGAGATGTAATGGAAGGCAGAAGGTTGGCAGGTTTGCAACAATGTATAGAGGGGCAGGGGTTTGAATGAGACCCTGATTTGACTTAAATCAGCATTTCCAACACTTGCTCCTGCGTGATAGGCTCAAACTCCCTAGCGAAGTTGGGGAGTTTGTGAAGGGAAGAATATATGTCTATGGGGCAGCTGGAGGCGATATGAAAGCAAAGCAGTTAACGGATTACAATTACAAGATGATGATCTAGAGACTAAAATAAAATCACAAGATTCAAAAGTTCAGCTGAAGATGACCTGCCTCTTGACTTAAGGAACACTGTGAACAAAGAGATATGGGATTTTACAGGAAAAGAAATTGGATTATTTAAAAGTGTAGAGCCAGTGAAAATTACAGTAAAACCAGATACACTTTACCCTCAAATTCATCAATTTAGACCTTCATGAGAAGCAAAAGAAGGAGTTAAGCTTATCATAAAAAAGATAAAAGAACAGGGAATCCGGGGAAAGGATCTTGGTAATCCAGGCAACTATCCTGTAATAGGCCTCAAAAAACTGAGGGGCAAATGGCGGGTGGTCCAAGAAATTCAGAAGATAAATAAATATAATACATACAATTATAGTTCCATTGAAGTTACCAAAGCATGTTGGGACTTTGTTTCACATCCCTGCAGATGTAGAATGGTATGTAGTCATTGATTCAACAAAGTCCTCATTTGGTGTCAAATCCCACAGGGTTACACGAAAAGTACCTCAATCTTTAGTCAGATCCTAAAGAAAGAATTGCTAAGTCTACAGCTTTCCTATAACTCAGTTCTGGTGCAGTATATTGACAACCTGATGGCTGTTTCAAAAACAAAAGAAGATTGCAAGTTTAATACAATTTCACCCTTGAGCCAGCTTTCTGACAATGGACATGTGGTTCCACCTACAAAAATGCAGTATTATCAAAGGGAAGTGATATACTTAGGTCATCACATTGAGAAAGGGGCTACTATCATCAGTAGATTTCAAACGTTTTCCTTATTACAAAGTCTTTAGTGAAGTGTACTCACAGCGACTTAGAGGATCTGGTCCCATTCAATGACTAATCCATAGGTGCCCTCTTAGAACCCAGAGACAAATTATGCAGTGCACCAGCTCTAGGAATGAGAATTGAAGATAAGGATAATTATCTGTACTGTCATGAAAAAGATAGCTGTGTGCTTCCTGTTCTTGTGCAAAATCACGGAAGAGCATGGTGGATAAAGAGGCCAGTTGCTTACTTCTCTGCTACATTAGTGGCTGTAGTTCTTCCTAGTTGTCTGAAACATGTAGCAGCTGTTTAGCTGGTGATAGAGCAGAGTGAAGTAATTTTGATGAGTTATGCACTTATTGTGTTAGTCCCTTCTTCAGTCAAAGGTTTGCTGACTCTTGCACATGCATGATAAAAAGCCAGCTGGCAAAATATGAGCAAACAATATTAGAAGCTGATAATGTCTCAAATAGAAGATGTAATACCTTGAATTCTGCAATGCTTTTGCTGATTCCAAAAAATGAAGAAAATTATGAAGAATCAGACCATGATTGCATTGATGTAACCGAATTCTGTACCAAACCGAGACCAAACATAAAAAGATACTCTGCTTGATGAGTTTGATCTAATTCATTTGCAGATATTTCTGTCTGAAAAACCATCAAGGAGCTTATGCAGTCTGTTCTATTTCTAAAATTGTTGAAGTATCATACTTGTGTAATGTAACCTCAGCACAAGTATCAGAACTAACTGACCTGATAATACCATAGTGGTGTCTGACTAATGAACAATCTATACAGACAATCTATACAGACAGCAGTATTGGCCAGTATTGTTTTGGAGTGGTTCTTGATTTTGGGCAACTGTAGTAACAAAGGAGTTTCACAACATCCCCTAGTACTCCAATTATAAATGGAACATACGGTTTGCAAGTGTTCGAGCCCTACGGAAACCTTTAGAAATATCAGTTGTAAAGTGGGGACCATGTAATCACCAGACTCATGGGCAATAGCTATGCAGAGCAGGTTGCTTCACACTGTGCTCTTGAACTTTTACTAATAAAATCAAAAGGTCAAGAAAAAGAGAAAGAATAGGAACAACTCAGAGGGCTTCATGAAGATGTACCAGAGGATGAAAAGAAAATACAGGTAAAAACTGGCTGTAAGAATGTCTATAATGACATATTGGTAACACCAGAACACAAATATGTAGGTCCTGAATCATTGCTACTAACTACGTCTAGGTTACTTTATGGCCAGACACAGGTGGAGAGAGATGGAATGGGGAGGATCTTTCAATAAAGTATTTTTCAACAAATGAACCAAGGATCACTAATGGCTATGAGTCACATAGGCAAGTCTGATGGACTTTTTATTAGGCTTCAGACAGATCACACTGAAATGCTGGTTTACAACCAACTTAGTTATATTTTAGGAATTGTCTGCTTGTTTTCAAAATGGGTGGAGGCCTATCCTACTAAGAGATGTGATAGTACTACCGTGGCCAAATTAAGTTGAGGAAATGTATTCCAATGTATGGCACACCTACTTTGAGACAGACAGAAGTAGCCATTTAAAAAAAAAAAAAAATCTTAAAACTATTATGTACAGCTTTAAAAACTGAGCAAATGTTCCACTGCAGTTACAGACCAGAAGCATCAGGAGTGGTTGAAAACATCATTGGAATAATAAAATCCAACCTAGCGAAGATGTGTGCCTCGACAACCTTGAAATGGCCACATACCCTTCTGCTTGAAACAAAAAGGCTGGTCTCTTGCCATGTGAGGTTTTGGTGGGTAGGCCTATGGGAACCATTGTATATTGTTTCAGCAGCACTTGTATCAACAATTGATGACATTGTATTGGACGAAAGCAAAGGTCTGGTTGATGTAATGTAATCTGTCTCTCATCCGGTGAATTTGACAACACTGTTGACAAAGAATTCCAGTATCATGCACTTCAACCTAATGATTGGGTACTGGTAAAGAAACATGTTTGGAAGAATTGCTTGGAAGCATGTTGGTGGGGTCCCCATCAGGAGATTCCTATGACTAACACTGCTGTGAAGAGTACTGGAATCCCACTGCAGATCCATGCAGCTCACACAAAGAGAGTGAAGGCTGCAGATGAAGAAATGGTGAAGAAAAAGAACCAGAAGGTGTGCAGAAAACAAAAACAATAATCAAAATCAAGAAGAAGAAACATTCCAATATCACAAACAAGTAGAAGAAGAAGCTAAAACAGCAGTTTGTGAGAAAGTAAAGCTCAAAGTTTGAATTTCAAGCACACACAAGTGGAGCAAGTTTCAGTGAGTCAAGTTGCTGATCCTGATGAAAGCACAGATCCAGTTGCGAGTAAAGAAGATTTAGCAGCAGTCACAGGTGAATCTGAAGATGAGAATGTTAATTAAGGAAACAAATTACCTGAATTTATGGAAAAAGCACAAGATTGCAATAGAAGACACAAAAGTCAGAGATGATCAGAGAAGAGCAAGAGAAAATTGAAGAAGACTCTACAAATAGTTAAAGTGACTCACCTGTAGTCAAAAGAATGACATGAGAGAAAATGCTTACCAGAAAATACACATCACCTGAATGAACTCATCTACCCTATCTGCAGATAATGAATCAGATATGGTACCCTTTGATTTGACAATTTGCTGTTGGCTTATTTTCAAGGAAGAACCACCCTGAGCTGAATACAAAAAAATAGTTTTTATGAGGTTTTGAGCTTAGAATTAGACATATGTATACCAAACAAATGTGTTTTTTTCCTAAGTATCCAGACTAAGATATAAGGATTTTATATATTTTTTTACTCAATCAAAGAACAGAATGTTTTAAGCAACTGAGGATTAATTCCTGATGTTGTATGCTTTTAGAGGTTGGGGTATAGGGTCTCAGTTTTATTTTTTGTTTTTGCTTAGTAGAAGGATGGCTACCTGGGTACATTGGGGCTGCAGTATTTTTAGTGTATTTTTGTTGAAAATGATATTAATAATTTTAGTTGGCCTAGTGTTGTGCTTGATTTTTCAAGATGAATAAGTTTCTCCACCTCAAATTGAATTAACTACTACACAGAATCATATAGTAGACATTAAGTTAACACAGAAAGCTAGATCTTTAGGTAATTATATAAAGAATGAATATTCAAATTTATTAGAGGAGTATAATGAAATTATGAATGTGAAGGATTGTTTTGTTTGAACATCCTTGATAGCAGAGGGTGTAACATATTCTCAATTGCCCCTATATTATGCATTTTCTTGTGATGATTCTGTTAGCATTTTTCATTGTAGAGACTAGAGATATGACTGGACACCACTTTTAAAACATATACTCACTTACATTATAAGAAATATCTTACACTTACAACCTCTCTGCTGCTCCAGAACGTACGGCTGAGTATGAAGGATGTATTTAAATAAAAG
The DNA here is from genome assembly GCF_964204655.1 of Triturus cristatus. Classification (NCBI taxonomy): domain Eukaryota; kingdom Metazoa; phylum Chordata; class Amphibia; order Caudata; family Salamandridae; genus Triturus; species Triturus cristatus. Next base: position 1,400,087,538 of record NC_140591.1, read on the forward strand.
CACCATGAACAACAGCCGCTGCCATTCTGCCGTTCCTGTGTGATTGTGTTAAATTACGCAAAGTGACCTAATGGCATAATTTTGGGAATTTTACATAACAAGAGTAAACACAAAATTCCTGAAATTTTGCAAATTATTTTAAACTACATTTTGCTAAGGCATACTGATAACTTGATCATGTGGCAACAAGCGGGCATGGTCCTGAGATCCAGTATGCAATGCACTGACACATTGCTGGTTGGTGATGCAGGAGGTAGTATGTTTATAATGCTTACCAATACTGGCCTGTCTACCATTCAGCAGACCTGTGAATGTATATCTATACTAGCATACCCCATTCCAGCAGTGAATACTCCATGTAGATCTAGGACCACAACTTCCTTTCCCACCACAAAGGGACTGTTAGTGATCATTGTTTTCTCAAGATGGTCCCGCTATCTATTATTTCAGCTGCATTATCATGTGTTAGAGCCAGGTGGCCTTAACTGTGCTTTAGACCGTGAAGAAGATAAAATAACTCAACAGAATTGACAGATCAATCAATCAAGACATTTGTAGAGTGCAATAGCTACTCCATAGAGTGTACCGGCACTAATAAGAGTGTAGCCACTCCACCCCTACTGCATAGAAATTAATTACCATGCTCAAAAGCAGTGCCAAATAGCCAAGGTTCAAACATTGTCTAAATAGACCTTCCGAACTAATCTCCTGACAATATGGCGTAAGGTGATTCCAAGTCTGGGCCGCTAGATAGAAGAATGAGAACCAATCTCATTTTTTACATCAGATCCTCGAGTCATGGAGCAGACTAGCATCAGAAGATGAAGGGTTCTGGTTGGCTGATAACACCTCAGTCTGTCAGAGAGGCAGAGTGGACCTGTACTATGGAATGCGCGGTGCTTGGGACTAAGGTTTAAAAAAGAATCCTCTCTATGACTGGAGGCCAGTGGAGCTTTATTAGATGAGGAGAAATTGTTAATTGCATGGGGCTCTTCAGGAGTAGACTGGCTGCTGTATTTTGAACAACCTGCAGTCTCTTTAACAGGTAAAGTGTCAGGCCCAAGTACAGAGTGTTAGCATAATCAATGAAAGAAGTGATCAATTCATGATTCACTGTTGTCTGGACCTGGAAAGGGAGCAAGCCCAAAACCCTTTTCAAAGTACTTAGTAGAACAACAAAGCAATAGCTGACTACTACTTATGTAAACCCCGTTTTGCATTTGTCCACCATTTGTTTATATCTGACGTAATAAGATGTTTTACCCTAGTCATTTTTCCAATCTGGTCGTGCCGGTGTGAGACTTGTTCTTTCTGTATTTTATCTTATATTCACATTTTTGGACACTATCTCAACTAGTACTTGTTTTATTTGATGATGGTCTATTTTATTTGTATCTTATGTGTGTGCTTTTATGGTTTTTGTGAAAGAAACCAAATAAAGATTGTCGATTGATTGATCGACTACAGTAGGGATCTGAGGGTGGATGGTGAGAAGAAGATCTATCTTGACACCTAAATTACAGGACAGAGAGGTCAGAGGGGGTGAAGAGTCGGCCCAATCCAGCCAGCAAGGGGAGGGAGATCTGTGGAACAAGATTTCTATTTTCCCAGTGTTTCACTGAAAGTTTCTAGCCCTCATCCATTCAAAGCCACTTCCAATCAGTTAATTGATGTGGTATATGTTTATGATGGGTTGTTCTCCACAAAAAGAAAGAAAGAGCTGCATATCACTGCATAAGAAACAGATCCCCTTTGGTAATGTGAGTGTTTGTGCAAGGGTGATGCTGTGACATATTTTTCTGTAAAAGATTTATTTGTTGTAAACATGGCAAACAATAAGCAGACATGTAGTACACATTGCACATCACTGCACAGTGGCCACATTGCAACATTGCCACCCCTCTGCTTTTCAAAATGTGGCAAGCAGATTGCAGCAGTTAGAAGGCAAAGCTCCAAAACCAGCTCAAGTGATTTTCGATTTTCAGCCATTTCTGAGGGCAGCCACAGCTTTCATATATTACCTTCTCAGTCAGCTTGTAGCATTGCATGTCCCACTTCGTGACCAGTAGTGCTAGAATCCCCCCCCCCCCCATAGTTGAGGAATGTTACGTTTGGCTACTGCTAGTCCCAGGGACATCCAGGTTTGTTCCATATGGTTTTTGAGCTGTTGCCTTCCATATGTTTAACAGACACCATTTAGTGGAAATTGCCATATTGTTTCCACACAGGTCATTCATGCATGCATCCGCTAGTTCCCAGTAGTGTTGTATCATAGGGCAGCTCCAAATTATGTGAAGAGAAAGTACTATGTCAGCAGCACTGTCTATGTTAGCTTGCGTCAGTTGCCCTCCCCATTTTTACCATCATGGTACATGCAAAGTAGGACCTGTGGAGAATTTTCAGTTGAACTGGGTAGCACCCAGCCTTAATTGCTCCCTCCTTCAGGGAAGCTTGGGCTTCAGGCCATTTGTCATCCTGAAGACTCCCCAGGCCCCGATTCCATTGTTCCCACAAGTGCTGGTGAGCGTCTGGTGAATTATTGATCAATTTCTTGAATGTGTGGGAAGTCGGCATGCAGGGCATGGAGTGCTCTAGCACCTGTCCTCTAGGTGCAATAACTCAGCAATTTCCTCTCCCCTGGGTAGTGCAGCCTGGAGTGCATGCCGCACCTGCAGGTAGAAAAAGGTTTCAGTTGCAGATAGTTGGTAGTCTCGCTGCAAGTCAACAAAAGCCTTTTGCCTCCCTTTGCCCAGAGATCTCCCACCTTGGAGAGGCCGATAAGATCCCATTCATCAAAGCTGGGTTGCGTCCCAAGAGTGCTCAATAATTTCGAGTTCCAAAAAGGAGTAGCCTAAGTGAGTTTGCCCCTCCAACCAAGCGTGCAAAGTGCTGGGTGCCATATGTCAACCGTTACTGCCATAAGACCCCTGAGGTTGACATGGTATGGGCTGGTGTATAGAGCCCAAAGTTGTCCCCTGGGTTGCATGATCTGTCTATCCATTCAAAATGCAGGTTCATCCACTGTGATGTGTACCCAGTGATTAGTAGTAGTAAAATGCGCTGCCCAGTAATATTTTTGTATGTCGGGGAGAATAATCCCTTCCATCATACCATTACCTCATTTGTTTATTGATGGCTATGCGCGCTGGACCCCATCCCAAAGTAGTGATCTGACTTCGCTCTCTATTGCTTCAAAGTAAGAATCTGGGACTGGATAGGGTATGCTATGTAAGGCGTAGAGAAAGCAGGGCAGGGCCATCATTTTGAAAAGTACCTCTCTACCTAGGAGTGACAATAGCAAAGATCTTGTATTGGACATCACGCTTTAGACGCACCAGCGGTGGCTTCAGATTTTTGGCATAGAGCAGGTCTGGGTCAGTGGTGATATGAATTCTGAGGAATCAGAACTCATCTGTAGCGATTCTAACCTCACAGCCCGAGGCATTTTCAGCGCCTGTCTGCTCAGGATGTGGATCAGGGATTTTGTCCAATTAATGGTGTAGCCCGAATAGCAACCAAACTGGGTAAGAATTTGCGTTATTCTCTCAAGGGTGAAGGCAGGGTCTGCCACATAAAGCAGAATTTCATCTGCATAAAGCAATATTCTATCCTCCCAGTGGTCAGCCCAACACAGACCTCGGATGTTATGTTATGTTATACTTTATTTGTAGAGCGCATGTACACCAGATTGGTTTCATGGCGCTACTCTAGTGGTGTTGATCTGAGATGTTACTCGTATGCTTGTCTAAATAGCCATGTTTTTAGGAGTCTATGAAAACTCATGATGTCTGTGCAGGATCTAATTTCTAGAGGCAGGGAGTTCCAGTATCTGGGCTTAGTATGGAGAACCTTGTTCCACCAAAACATTTCAGTTTAAAGGGAGGTGTAGTCAGAAGATGCATATGGGCAGATCGCAGGTTACGGGTCGGAATGTATCTTTCAATCAGATTGTTCATGAATTTAGAGTTTCTACCATTCAGGGACTTAAAGGTCATACATCCCACCTTGAAAGCGCATCTCTGGGTTATGGGGAGCCAGTGTAGCTTCCTCAGAAGAGGAGTGACATGTTGACGCCTGTTTTCCTGAAAAATAAGTCTGGCTGCCTGGTTCTGTACTAGTTGAAGACGGTGGGTGAGATAAGCAGGAATGTCGAAGTATAGAGAATTGCCGTAGTCTATATGGGATATCACCATAGCAAGAACTGCCTGTATTTTTGCTTCATGTGTAAGGAATCTGCTAATTTTCTTTAGTTTTCTTAGTTGGAAAAAGCATGTTGAAATTACGGATCCTATGTGAGTTTTCATTGTAAGTTCATTGTTAATTATGACTCCCAAAGGTTTGGCAGATATGGAAGGAGTTTGGGGCTGTCCCAGCTCATTAGGCCAGAACTGGGAACTCCAGGGGTTTAAGGATCCTTCCATAAGAATCACTTCTGTCTTATCTGGATTTAACTTCAGATGGTTGCTGTTCATCCAGTCAGAGATGAACAGCATCGTAGTCTGGAATTCATGGACAGATGTAGGAGAGTTATTGATAGCGAAAACTAGTTGGAAGTCATCCGCGTAGTTAAAGGTGTGAACTTTCCTTTCCTTCAGGACGTGGATCGGAGGGAGAAGGTATAAGTTGAACAGATGAGTGGAAAGTGAGGATCCATGGGGAACGCCGCATGTGCTTCTTATCTTGGCCTAGGTGGACCACCTGAAATCGGTTCAGATCAGTGGATCTCTCCTCATCCCAGCAGCCAGGGGTTCTAAATTGAGTATGAAAATTACGGGTAAGATGGGGCACCCCTGTTGAGTACCCCATTGGAGTCTAAATACCCGTGAGATTCCCCCCATTAACTGTGACACGCACCAAGGCTTTGGTGCAGAGGAGGCATATCCATGCTATATAGCACGGGCTGAAGCCCATCCTATCCAGAACTAAAAAGAGGTATGGCCATTTGATCATGACGAATGTCATTCAGGCATCGAGAGTGAGAACTAAGTAGTATTGCTGGAGTCTGTTGGATTGGCGCAGCACCCATGGGGGCGCTGAAGCTTGCGGGCAGTGCTGCGCACTGACGTAAAGCCCAATTGATCGGGGTGGACCAGTGCAAAAAAGACTTGTATGAGGCGGGGGCCAGTACTTTAGATAATATTTTGATTTCGGCATTAAGGAGTGAAATGGGTCTGTATAATGCGCAGCTCTCTGGTGGTTCCGCTCGTTATTTATCAGATCAATGGAGGCCAGTCTTTGGTCCCTAGGGAGTAAGCCCTTATTATGGCTCTTCTTGTACATCCGCAGCAGGTGGGGCGAGTTTGGGAGCAGCTAGCTTATAGAGTTCAATTGGTACTCCATTGGGGCCTAAAAATTTGTCGGAACTTAAGTCTTATACAGCCCTTGTAATTTCATCCTCAGTGAATTCTGCTTCTAGGAGCTCTATGTCCTCACTGGAGATGACTGGGAGCTGTGTGTCCACAAGGAGTTCACAGGATTCTTCCACCGTATCAGTCTTAGCTGAGGAATATTTCTGGGTGTAGTATGCCACAAAGACATCTGCTACTTCCTGTCTGTCCCTCTGTCATTTCCCATTTTCTGTTTCAGTTTCCTAGCTTTATCTTCCACCTCATATTGGAGGTGTTATGTTGCTCTATGCCTCGCCCTGACGGCCTCTGATGCTACATCCCTGTATTCTTTTTGTTTAAGGCTCACGGTATGTCTAGCATCTCCTTGGTCCCGGTCAGTTAAGGTGTTCTCTAGGTCAAGGAATTCCCTCTCAATCGACTCCAATTTGGTCTGAATGCCCTTTTTGTGCCCGACTATTAAGGAGAGTCCATGCCCTTAAATCACTGCTTTGTGGGCTTCCCATAGGGTTAGCAGCAAGTATACAAAGGCCGAATTTTCCATGAAGTACTGTTCCATGGCTTCTAGGAGGCCTCCTCTGATTTTGGAATTTTAAAGTACCATGGATTAAGTGTGATTTCACAGTGTTAATTGCTATTGCCAAGGCCATAGTCAGCCTAGAGCAGGAAGTGGTAAGTAATACCCTTGGAAGTTGTTGGACTTCCTGAAATCTAGGGAGCAAGCCTGCCAGAATAAAGATATAGTGGATGCACAAAAGACCGCCAAGAGCCCCTGAGGGAAATGTGTAGTGCTGTGTCATAAGTCTGTGTGCACGCCATGCCTCTATTAGGCCCAGATGCCAGGAAGTGAATGTCTCAGGGTGGCCTCTTGTCTAGGTGGCCAGAGGTCCTTAGCGTCACAGAGTGTCATGTTTAAGTCTCTGTCCATCAACAGTACCCCATCTGGCAGGTTGAGCAGTACAGCGCTCATGTCTGGAAGCAGGCTTTCATGGAGTTGCAGCTGGACTAGGTGGAGATGAAATTTATGGTTGTTCCCCCTCAAGTATCTGCTAGGGCCACATATCTTCTGCGTGTGTTAGGCCAGTTTTGGTGGATTGTAAGTGGCAACGATTTTTGATCGGGATCCCCACTACCCCTGGAGCTGGTAGTGTATCCCGCATGAGCAACCATTTTGTATCCCCCCTTTTAAGCAGCCAAGCAGGCATTGCCCATAAGGTGTGTCCCATAGCGGAGGACGACATCTGAGGAGTGTAATTTTATGAACTGCAGTACCACTCCTCTTTTAATTTTGTCCCCAAGGTCCCTGGCATTCCAGGACATAAGTTGGATGTGGACATTGTTTATCATAGTGGCCATATGTGCATGTAGGGGTGGGTGCCTCCCCTGTCCCTATTTTGTTAGTGTTTCCCGAAGGGTGAGCAAGGAACCCACACTTGCCTTCACGATCCTGTGTCTGCTGTCAAGTATCGCAAACAGCTTGCCGTAAACAAAGCAAAATATAGAGGCAAACAAAAACCCCAAACAGCCCCTCCACCCTGCCTCCCTGCATAGCGGACTTGGAACTGCCCCCCAAACATTGCAGAGTGCCTGTCATCCCAAACCATAAACCATAGGTGACAGTGGCAAACCCCGAGATGCCCTCCAACCACCCCCCTAAATTTGAAATATCAATTGTTATCAGTCTTCCTTCTTCATTCATTGATTACTCGCCACCAATCCTTGCGGTCACTCATCGCAGGCCTTGAGGGTGAACCATCACTCACTGCTGGTGTTTGTATTGTTCAGCACCAACTATTATGGCACTGCCATCACCTGTCCCCCTCAAACGAGTCCCTTTGGTGCTCCTGTTGACTCACTCAATCGTTCAGGTTGTGCCCGGGCTGTGTTGCTAGTTAGGAACGCCGGATTCATGTTGTCGGGTCTGTGTGCCGTTGTCATGTCGCTTTTGTCATGAAGGGTTTCTTGTCCTTGTCCCTCCCTCCCAGCCATTCAGTCAGTCCCAAGCCTCATTCAGGGACATAAAGTGGCAAGTCTTTCCGTTCGCTACCACTCTCAATTGTGCTGGCAACATCATGGAGTATTTAAGTTCTCTCTCTCTCAAGGCATTTTTAACTTCAACAAAGCTTCTGCATAACTTTTGGACTCAGAGTGTAAAGTCAGGGAAGAAGGTAACAATGGCATTGTCCAATTTGACTCGCAGGGTACTATGTGCCATCTGCAGGAACACATCTCTGTAGTTGAAGATGGAAGCAATAATCTTACGTGGTGGGTCCCTGGGTTTTGGAGCAGTGCCTGAGACTCCGTAAGTTCGCTTGGCTGACAAATAGTTCGAGTGGCCCATTGGTTGTAGTTGCTTTAGTATGAGGTCTTCAACAAAGAGGTCCGTGGCTTGGCCCTCCAATCACTCTGGCACACCATGTATGCAAATATTATTTCTTCTCGAGCGGCCTTCAAAGTCCTCTAGCTTCTCCCTCTAGTACACTAGCAGTCATGCGCAATTCTTTTACTTGTGTCTTCAGTGTCATGGTTTTGGCTCGAAGTGTGGAGAGTGACTATTCTGTGTCCTTCATTCGTGCTCCCATGTTGCATAGTTCTACTCTTATCAGCGTGCTTTCTGTGGAGACGGAATACATTTTTGTCTCCAGGGAGCCGCAAATGCCTAGTATCACTGCCATAATGTCTTTGACTGTGAGCCTGTCGGATGTTGTCTGGTCAGGTGGAGTCCGCTGCTCCTCCACCGTTGCAGCCTTAGCTTGGCCATTGGGAAGAGTAAACATATCCAGTTATGTTTGGAACACCCCAAACACTTTTACCTCCAGTCATTCTCACTGCATGTAGAAATTCCCGTACATTGTAACGGAAAACAGGAGGGGTTCATGGTGAGTCGCAGAGGTAATTTCCGCTACCAGCCAAGTGGGCCAAGGTGAGTCAAGTGTCCCACTGTGGCCTGTCGGTTTCCCTCCACTTGCCCTCATAAACCCCTTTGCCACTACTTGCAGTCAATGGCTGAACAGGGGCTGTGAAGGACAAGTGACCCTCTTCTCAATATTGATCATGGTCTACATCATGTCTCCCATGTGAGGGGGACTCTCCCACTCAGTAACACTGGAATCTATCGCAGTCTAAGGGGGAAGTCTGCTGCCCAACCCTCACACTGCGGTACGAGCAGCTGAGCCCTAGGGCTGACGATTCACTTGTGGGAGCCCCCATTGGACTATAGGGTCGCTGTGTCAGGATATACCCTAGGTGTGCAGGAGGTGGCCTGCAGTTTCACCTCCAGGCTGTAAGGTAGTCAATCTCAGCCCCTCTATAGACTGAGTAGCCTTCCCCACTGCTGTTGAAAGGGGTGTGCTGTCCCCACTAATCTCCAAAGGTCAATTAGTTAGTCTGTAGCTCCAGTGGATGAGCTCCACTTTGTCTCTAGGACCCAAAACCATCGCACCTCGTCAGCCCTAAAGCTCAATCACTGTGCCTCTATTACCAACCCGTGTGGGCCAGGAAGCACCACAGCCCTGTTCAGAGCTCACCGCTCAGCCGCTCAGCCGCTAAGCCGCTCAGCCGCTCGCGGCCCCCTGCTCACTCCAGGAGCCCGCAGCCTCCCCTGCAGCCAGTGGTGTAGCTAGAGCTTCTGGAGCCCGGGGCTATCCCCCAGATTGCCGCCCATGGCAGGTAGGGGGGGTGCGGGGGCAAAGGATGGCGACACAATAAAAATATACATTGAAAAATGGAACGAAGCATCGGTCAGTGCACACACACCCACACCCCTCTGTGGCATGAATCGTAACCTAGACAAGCTCCTACTGTATAGGTAGCCTGGAGGGAGAGGAAAAAAATTACATGTCATTTACTTATATTAGGGCAGGATACAGTCAGACAACCGAACCATCCTGGTCCACTCGTGGCGTCGTCCTGAAGTTGAATAAGGCAGCTACTAACTCAAGGAGTCACAGGATTGAAGGCTGGGGCCGGGGCCGCAAAGCGACTTGTGGCAGCAGACAGTGCAGTAAGTGCACACAGAGTGACACAGGCCAGGCAGCCCAGACCAGGCAGCCCAGTGCATGTGTGCGTGAGAAGATTAACCAACCAGTGCCAGATAGTAGTAGAGGCGCTCAGACGAAGGCTCTTTCAGACCAAAGAGAAGTTATTTCTTGAACCTGTGTGTGTCGCTTCAACACATTATTTTGCATCACCGGATTGGCATCTGCTTAAAGTGACAGAATTTAAATATTAAGCCACCCACCGCGCCACCCACCCAATGCCCTGGCAGCACTGTCATGAATGACCCAAGAGGGTTCAGACAGTTTGTTAAGTGAACTCTATAGATGTCCCCTGTGAATGATGCATGCGCGCAGCCATAATTGTCTGGTAAACCACAGTAAGAAGGGATGTTGAATAGCACACACCCAGAACTGAAGCCCTTCAAAGTGGTCTCAGATTTGATACTCACAAATGAGCAACAGCGTAGTAAAGTGATTTGTGTAGGTTCAGTTTGGTCAAGTGGTAAATTTGTGATTTGAATTACAAATTGTGCATTTAAGCCACTTGATGAATATCAACACCTCCCTCCCTTTTCCGCCAAGGTACAATGATTCGTTTTCAAATATTTTAGGACCTAAATTAGTTGTAATAAATATACAAGCCTATAATGAACTCTCGAGTCGAGTCACGTCACCGTGTGAGTGAGAGTGACTGGAGTGTGAGACTGGGCGGGCGGGGGCACTCAGATGGAGCAGGCTGCGCCGGGAGTGGCACTCACCGATAACACCAAGCTCTTCTACTCTACGTCGTAGTTAGGCAGGCAGCCGCAGGCAGTGGCGCTGAGTGCGCAAGCAACTCAGCAAGCTTTAACCATTTCCGGCAGCACAGGGCCCAGGGACAGGCAAGGGCCAGGCCCGGCGTAGAGGTGCGCACCGTGCACAGAACAACTATGCTGAGCTGTCTGACTTCACTAGTCTGAGACGGTCGGTGCTGCAGTACTGTACAGTGTACTGACTTGAGGACGGCTCCAGACCAACCCAGGACAGTGATTGCTAGCAGCAGGCTTAGCAGCCAATGAACTGCAACTGACCCTACCTCTGCACGATCCACGGGCGGCAGGATGTCCAGCGGCCTATTAATGATTGGTGGTCAAATTGTTACTGTAGCAGCTGGAGCTGCCTGTGAGCAGTTTCACCCAACCCCCAAGTCTGCTGGAAGCAGCGTGCCTCGACTCTCCAGGAGACTCCAGGCCAGCCTGGAAACATGCGTGCAGCAGTATTCGCAAGCATTTGCGCTTGCACTTCGAACACGTGTGCGGCGCAGCCGCCACCGCCGCCGCGCCGTCCCAAAATAGTGCCTCCTGGGGCTTACCGCCCCCACCGTTCCCCCTAGCTACGCCACTGTCCACAGCCATAATAATGCCTGCATCTCGGCCTCGTACATTCGGGTGTGCCTCATGTTGGGAGAATGAGGTGTCGATCAGCACAAATGAAGGGAGATCTGGTATCCCAGCAACCAAGAGCCTTCAAAATACAGGCTTTCCGGCACAGCAGACAGATAGTGTATTGGATGTTTGTGGTTAGGGCTGGTGGATTGTGGGAGCCACTCTAGCAAGTGGCCATCTTGCTTGACCACACCCCCAATACTGCGGCATAATTAAGAAGCTCATATAGCTTAATAAAGATCTCTTATGGATTTGTTCTTCCCACAAGTCAAACAGACCGATACATGCAGCAACACACAAGCAAAGATTGGCACTTCACTTTCAAGATTGACAGAGTTGAACTCACATACATCCTAGATAGGTTTCGTGGTAAGGGAGTTAGAGGACCACTCCACCTTGATAAATGCTGCAGATCTGTTTGGCCCAGTAAGAGTGGACAAAAACATGTTGACTTAACTGTGGTCCTGCATGAAACTGTTCCCCAATCATTTTGCATTTAATCATGTGATAGGAAGTGATAAAAAAATGGTTTCATAGGTCACCCCTCTACACATTTCCTTGTCCCTTTAGGGCATAGCTAGTCACACTATGTACCCCTCCAAAAAAGAGGTCTAGTGGAGCCCCCCCCCCTTGTGTAACTACAAGATACCACATTGAGGAGGGGCTTCGCGATGAAGCATGCTACTTCACCTTGGTTTGTATATATTTTCAGAATATATAAATTGTGTTTTCAATTATATTAGGCCTGTACAGAATGTTGTTAAAGGTTACCAGCGTTTGAATACAAACATTGCTCTTGGCATCAGAAGTTAAATGATATCAGCCTCAGATTTATGCTGGCAAAAGTGAAATGTAAATGTCACTGTTTAAACTGTAGTAATTGATGACATACACAGCCATATGTTTAGTTTTTCATTATTTTTAATTGTATCAACATAATATTGCTATTTAATCATAAATGATTGTATTAACAAATGCCATGCACATAATGAACAATCACTTAATCTTTTTGATTAAGAAGATATTCATATGATACTGACAACATGGGCATTATAAGAAAGCAATAGACTGCAGACATGGCTGGACACTACATTTAAAGCATAGACACACTTACATTACCAAAAATAGCTTATACTTAATACCTCTCTGCCACTCAAAAACTTGAGCAGGAAGGTTTGGCTAGGCCATTTATTCTCAGAACCTTCTTGTCCTGTGGTGTCATTCAGGGGTGCCCTGCAGTTGGACTGGAGGACATCCTGAACCTTTATCGGGGCCCAGTGTCAAAGGCTTTCCCAACGCTTGCCGCACTCCTTTCGCGAGTATGGACACTCACTTTACTGTAGTACATTGTGGGTACAAGGTGTCTCCACAAATCTGGGCCCACTCTGTAATGCTCTGCTGGGTCTCTGGCCTCCACCAGTTCAGGAGCACCCCCTCACAAATGATATTTAATTCTTCATCTATAAAATCCTCTCTTCTTGCCCCATGAGACATTATTATTCTTATCATTGTTATTATTATTAAAATTAAAAATAATTTTATTTCTAAAGAGCTCGATTACTTAAAAAATAGGTGCCTTGGCACTGAGACTTAACAGTACCTTATCACAGCATGCCAGCAATTACACTACTTGCCAGCAATTACATGATATACAGGTTTTAAGAGCCTTTCTAACCTTGCCAAAGTCTACCAACTTTCTCAGAGAGATTGGCACGCTATTCCATAAATGCACTGCTTGAACCAAAAAAGCTGTTCCCCTGCGCGAGCAGGTTAGCGTCTGCTGAATGCACAGGTAGCCATAGCAGTACCTCCTAACCCTACTCTTCAGATAGATACAGGCCTCCGTAATGTGAAAAGCCCTGTGTACAATACAAAGAGACTTAAAAAGAATCCTCTTAGCTACCGGTAACCAGTGTAATTTCTTTAGCGCTGATGAGACTGATTTAATTCATTTAATGACAAAGCCAGCTGAGCTGCAGCATTCTGTTTACACACCAAACATTTAATCAATTGATCTGAGGCACTCGGAAACAGTGAATTGCATAGTCTAAACAACCCAGGGCCTCATTATGAGGTTTTGCCGTAGGGCAGCACCGCAGGCCTTCCTGCTGTGCAAAAGAAAAGGACAGGAATGCACCATATCTATCAGATATGTCACATTCCAGTCCTTTTCCCCAGCGCCGGCACACAATGGGCTGCTGTGCGCCAACGCAGGCATCTTTGCACCATGGTGCAAGGGTGCCTGCGGTGCAGGGATGATTATTTTTGTGCAGGAAGGAAAACCTTCCTGCACAATAACAACCAGAAGAGGCTTTTCCCCTTTCTATGTGTGCTACAGAATGCACCACACATAGAAGGAGGAAAAACAAGGAGAAACAAACATATTTCTCCTTCGCTGTGTCTCCCTTGTGCCTCCCCTGGGGAGGCATAAGGTTTTGGCGCTGCCTCAGAGTCACGATTTCTCGCAAATCTGGGGCAGTGCCAAAAAGCCATAGATGTTGCGGGAACGCCCCCAGCAACACCCATTGCAGGCCCCTTTAATGCAGGAAACTGTGTGAAAGGGAACGGAACTTATGAGGCAGAATTAAGCCCAAAAATGGCTTAGTGCTGCCTCGTAAATATGGAGCAGGCTTCTGCGCCACAGAACATCACAAAAAGTGACGTTCCGGACAGCACAAGGGGCCTGAGGCCCTCAGTATAGAGTACACTTATGAACAATCAGAGGTCTATTTTCCACTGGGAGAAGGTGTAAGAGCATCCTCAAAATGTTTATTAATGAACAACAAGTCGATGACACACTGTTTCGATAGATCACTATCAAAGAAAACGCCCAGGTTCCAAACCTCTAACAAAGTTATTTGAGGGAAATTACATGGAGGAGTCCAAAAGTTTTCCGGCAGTGCCAGTGGAACCTTCTTCATGGCACAACAAAGCCCCTACCTTTACCCCAATTAAATTTGAGGGAATTTAAAGTCAACCATTTAGTAACTGCCTGCATACATTGATGACAATTTTTGTACGGTTAGGGTGCATTTGGATCCACAGATAATATTAGCTGGGTATCCTCAGCATCATTTATACAATCTACTCCTGCCATTTTGGCAGTTTGGGTTTCTAAGTAACAGCAGGATGGAGGATGATGAGAGGATGAATGAGAATGGTTACAATGGATGATGTCCTGTTCCTGTACATAATTTCCTGCTTGTAGGGCTAGACATAGATCTCTGCCCTGAGAATGGAGGCCTCCTCCACGCTTGTGTAGTCCAGACACTTTGTGCAGAGGTTACCTTGGAATGTTTTTTTTTCAGTATACTGATGTAAAAGTAATAGAATGAGTGTGAAAGAGAAGTATATGTGCATTAATAAATAGAACATGGGGGGCGTGGCTTGGCGCCCGAGTGAATGGCGGCACCTGGGTGAAGCGCCGCGGTCCGTCGAGAAGACTTGGCGCTCCGAGATCAGCTGCCGCTCGGTTGAGCACACAAATGGGTTTCTGAAGACTCCGGGCACGTTTTGCGGCCCTCGTGGACTTTCATGGCGGCATTGGGACACTAATTTCACTAAAGTTAGTTTCCTGACGGCTCCGTTTTCAGCGCGGCCGCCATTTTGAATCCTACGCGCGAGCGAGCGTCTCCTCAGAATGCCGCTGGAATGATATTTTTATCCCCCAAATGTACTTTGCTCATTGTTAACACACTATTATAGCTATCTGGCAGCTTTTTCATGGGGAAACTGAGGCGTTTTAGTGTTGCTGCCTTTCATTTTTTACTTTGTTTGAGCTGTCTCACCTTTCACAACTTGCCCTCAGGATGTAGAATCAATTAACCGAAGCAACATTGCTCTCCTCTATTTTCAGCATAATTTTTAAGGAGGGCTGCTGTTGGCAAGCCTATTATAATAAGCCTCTGAAATGTTTCAGTTAGTTTAATTTTTTCCCACTTTCAACACTGGTGATACAGGCTGTAGCGCTCCCTCTTTTGGCGCTCTTATTGGCTTCTGGCTTTTTTTTTTACCTCTGTTTCTGTCATACCAGGGCTTTGAAGATGACATGGTGACTAGTTTCCAACGAATGTCTTGACTAAAAGAGTTTTCCTTGCTCCATTTTGACAGTGTTCTTTTGCGCTCTGTGCCTTGCTCACCGTGTTGGATTACTAATACACTAGCACTGGCTCGGAATACATGAACAGCGTTTTATGGGTAGAACAAAGACATCACATTCTTCTTCTTCCAAACCAAAACGCATCTTTATAAAGAATTCGAAGATTTTTTCAGAATTCTCTAAATTGGATGACTCTTTAACTTCATCTTTTCAAAGTCTGGATACAATAATGGAGCCATCGCCTACGGTTTCAGCGAAATCCAATACCAAGCGTTTAAAGAAAGACCCTTCATCGCCGCCTAAATCGGCCTCACCAGTGTCAATGGAGTTACTATTGGAGGAAATTAGAGCTCTTCGGCCATTCATGGAAGAAACCAATACTAAACTACAAGTCTTAACGGACAATTGGTCTCAATTGGAGGCTAGGGTCTCGTCAGTTGAGCACAATGTATCCTCCTTTAAAGAAACCTGTGTTACTGTCTCTCATTTACATTCTCAAGTTTCTACGCTTCAAAAGCAAGTTGAAGATTTGGAAAACCGCAGTAGACGTAACAATCTACGCATTTATGGCCTGGGGGAAGGTCTTGAAGGGACAGACTCTCTTGCTTTTTCAAGTCATTCCTTCCTAAGTTGCTCCATATGCCAGAAGGGACGATTCTTAACATTCAACGAGCACATCGATTAGGTTGTCTCCCAGCACACACTGTGCCCGCACCAAGACCCAGAGGATTCATCTTATACTTTCTTGAGTATACGGATCTGTTAAAGGTTCTTTCAGCAGTCAGAGCTTCTCCTAAAGTCACATGGTCTGGCTCGTCCTTGTATTTTGCGCAAGACTATGCTAAAGCTACTGCCACCAGGCGCAAAGCCTTTTTGAATATGAGAGCTGACTTGCGCTCAATAGGGGCCAGATATGGTCTTTTTCATCCATGCCTCTTCAAAGTCACATATAATAACAAAACCACCACTTATGAAGATCCGGTGCGTTTACAAAGTTTTATCAATTCTTGCAAGCCGAACGACATGGATTCTTCTGGTCCTGCATCTTCTATTTGAATGTTTACAATGGTTTTTTCAATGACATGTTGACTGAATTTTCGTTTTCTCTTTTTAGGAGTTTGGTAATTTGCTTGTTGTTTCTCTGACTCCCATTAACCCCTTCAGTGCCCATGACGAGCTGGACTCGTCATGGAGCACAGTCGCGTTGGGCCCATGACGAGTCCAGCTCGTCATGGGACCCACCCTTGGGGGAAGCGCTGGCGCTCCCCCCGTGATTCCGCGATCTTTTTTTTTTTTGCTTGGGAGGCAGGGGAAGACCTTCCCCTGCCTCCCCCCGCCCCCCCGCCCGCGTCATCAATGACGTCAGCGCGGGAGCCGCGCTGACGTCACCGGAGGCTTCCCCTTTGCTCTCCGAGGCGCTGGAAGCCATTTGCTTCCTGCGCGTCGGAGAGTAAAGGTCAGTTTTGGGGCTGGGGAGGGGGTATCAGTGGATGTGTGCGCTAGGTAGGGTGGGGGCACAATGTTGGGGGGGGTGTAAGTGGGTTTTTGAGATCTCTGCTTTGTTTCTGCTCTTTGATCGTCAAAGCGCAGGCGATTTGATGCGAATTTCGAAAAAAAAAAAAAACGCTCGTTTTCGTTTCTTTGTCTGTTTCACCTGGGGGGTGCTGCTAGCGTGGGATGGGGGTGGGGGGCGTAATAAAGTCAGTCCTAGGGGTTCCAAAGTGGCCAGATTGATTTTATTGGCTTATAAAAACACCAGCATCCGAGTTTGCCAGTGCAGTGTGACTTTCGTTTTCTCCTGTAACTTTGAACTGCATTGTTGTACCAAGGGGGGGCGAAAGAAAGTGAGACAGGGGTTGCAAAGTGGCCAGATTGATTTTATTTGCTTCCAAGTACATCAGCATCAGAGTTTGCCAGTGACGTGCTTTTTTCGTTTTTTTGTCTTCCTTTGAACTGTATTGTTGTTCCCAGGGGGCAAAGTAAAGTTAGACAGAGGGATTGCAAAGTGGCCAGATTGATTTCATTTGCATCCAAGCACACCAGCATCAGAGTTTGCCAGTGCAGTGCGACTTTCGTTTTCTCAGCCTTACTTTGAACAGTATTCTTGTTCCCTGGGTGGGCGAAATAAAGTAAGACAGAGGGGTTGCCAAGTGGCCAGATTATTTTTATTTGGATCCAAGTACACCAGCATCAGAGTTTGCCAGTGATGTGCTTCTTTCGTTTTTTTGTCTTCTTTTGAACACTGTTGTTGTTTCCAGGGGGGGCGAAATAAAGTTAGACTGAGGGATTGCAAAGTGGCCAGATTGATTTTATTTGCATCCAAGTACACCAGCATCAGAGTTTGCCAGTGATGTGCTTCTTTCGTTTTTTTGTCTTCCTTTGAACAGTGTTGTTGTTCCCAGGGGGGGGCGAAATAAAGTTAGACTGAGGGATTGCAAAGTGGCCAGATTGATTTTATTTGCACCCAAGCACACCAGCATCAGAGTTTGCCAGTGCAGTGCGTCTTTAGTTTTTTCGCCTAACTTTGACCAGTATTGTTGTTCCCAGGGGGGGCGAAATAAAGTTAGACAGAGGGATTGCAAAGTGGCCAGAATGATTTTATTTGCATCCATGCACACCAGCATCAGAGTTTGCCAGTGCAGTGCGTCTTTAGTTTTCTCGCCTAACTTTGAACAGTATTGTTGTTCCCAGGGGGGGCGAAATAAAGTTAGACAGAGGGATTGCAAAGTGGCCAGATTGATTTTATTTGCATCCAAGCACACCAGCATCAGAGTTTGCCAGTGCAGTGCGTCTTTAGTTTTCTCGCCTAACTTTGAACAGTATTGTTGTTCCCAGGGGGGGCGAAATAAAGTTAGACAGAGGGATTGCAAAGTGGCCAGATTGCTTTTATTTGCATCCAAGCACACCAGCATCAGAGTTTGCCAGTGCAGTGCGTCTTTAGTTTTCTCGCCTAACTTTGAACAGTATTGTTGTTCCCAGGGGGGGGCGAAATAAAGTTAGACAGAGGGATTGCAAAGTGGCCAGATTGATTTTATTTGCATCCAAGCACACCAGCATCAGAGTTTGCCAGTGCAGTGCGTCTTTAGTTTTCTCGCCCAGCTTTGAACAGTATTGTTGTTCCCAGGGGGGGCGAAATAAAGTTAGACAGAGGGATTGCAAAGTGGCCAGATTGATTTTATTTGCATCCAAGCACACCAGCATCAGAGTTTGCCAGTGCAGTGCGTCTTTAGTTTTCTCGCCTAACTTTGAACAGTATTGTTATTCCCAGGGGGGGCGAAATAAAGTTAGACAGAGGGATTGCAAAGTGGCCAGATTGATTTTATTTGCATCCAAGCACACCAGCATCAGAGTTTGCCAGTGCAGTGCGTCTTTAGTTTTTTCACCTAACTTTGAACAGTATTGTTGTTCCCAGGGGGGGCGAAATAAAGTTAGATAGAGGGATTGCAAAGTGGCCAGATTGATTTTATTTGCATCCAAGCACACCTGCATCAGAGTTTGCCAGTGCAGTGCGTCTTTAGTTTTCTCGCCTAACTTTGAACAGTATTTTTGTTTCCAGGGGGGGCGAAATAAAGTTAGACAGAGGGATTGCAAAGTGCCCAGATTGATTTTATTTGCATCCAAGCACACCAGCATCTGAGTTTGCCAGTGCAGTGCGTCTTTAGTTTTTTCGCCTAACTTTGAACAGTATTGTTGTTCCCAGGGGGGGGCGAAATAAAGTTAGACAGAGGGATTGCAAAGTGGCCAGATTGATTTTATTTGCATCCAAGCACACCAGCATCAGATTTTGCCAGTGCAGTGCGTCTTTAGTTTTTTCGCCTAACTTTGAACAGTATTGTTGTTCCCAGGGGGGGCGAAATAAAGTTAGACAGAGGGATTGCAAAGTGGCCAGATTGATTTTATTTGCATCCAAGCACACCAGCATCAGAGTTTGCCAGTGCAGTGCGTCTTTAGTTTTCTCGCCTAACTTTGAACAGTATTGTTGTTCCCAGGGGGGGCGAAATAAAGTTAGACAGAGGGATTGCAAAGTGGCCAGATTGATTTTATTTGCATCCAAGCACACCAGCATCAGAGTTTGCTAGTGCAGTGCGTCTTTAGTTTTCTCGCCTAACTTTGAACAGTATTGTTGTTCCCAGGGGGGGCGAAATAAAGTTAGACAGAGGGATTGCAAAGTGGCCAGATTGATTTTATTTGCATCCAAGCACACCAGCATCTGAGTTTGCCAGTGCAGTGCGTCTTTAGTTTTTTCGCCTAACTTTGAACAGTATTGTTGTTCCCAGGGGGGACGAAATAAAGTTAGACAGAGGGATTGCAAAGTGGCCAGATTGATTTTATTTGCATCCAAGCACACCAGCATCAGAGTTTGCCAGTGCAGTGCGTCTTTAGTTTTTTCACCTAACTTTGAACAGTATTGTTGTTCCCAGGGGGGGCGAAATAAAATTAGACAGAGGGATTGCAAAGTGGCCAGATTGATTTTATTTGCATCCAAGCACACCAGCATCAGAGTTTGCCAGTGCAGTGCGTCTTTAGTTTTTTCGCCTAACTTTGAACAGTATTGTTGTTCCCAGGGGGGGGCGAAATAAAGTTAGACAGAGGGATTGCAAAGTGGCCAGATTGATTTTATTTGCACCAAAGCACACCAGCATCAGAGTTTGCCAGTGCAGTGCGTCTTTAGTTTTTTCGCCTAACTTTGAACAGTATTGTTGTTCCCAGGGGGGGGCGAAATAAAGTTAGACAGAGGGATTGCAAAGTGGCCAGATTGATTTTATTTGCATCCAAGCACACCAGCATCAGAGTTTGCCAGTGCAGTGCGTCTTTAGTTTTCTCGCCTAACTTTGAACAGTATTGTTGTTCCCAGGGGGGGGCAAAATAAAGTTAGACAGAGGGATTGCAAAGTGGCCAGATTGATTTTATTTGCATCCAAGCACACCAGCATCAGAGTTTGCCAGTGCAGTGCGTCTTTAGTTTTCTCGCCTAACTTTGAACAGTATTGTTGTTCCCAGGGGGGGCGAAATAAAGTTAGACAGAGGGATTGCAAAGTGGCCAGATTGATTTTATTTGCACCAAAGCACACCAGCATCAGAGTTTGCCAGTGCAGTGCGTCTTTAGTTTTCTCGCCTAACTTTGACCAGTATTGTTGTTCCCTGGGGGGGCGAAATAAAGTTAGACAGAGGGATTGCAAAGTGGCCAGATTGATTTTATTTGCAACAAAGCACACCAGCATCAGAGTTTGCCAGTGCAGTGCGTCTTTAGTTTTCTCGCCTAACTTTGACCAGTATTGTTGTTCCCTGGGGGGGTGAAATAAAGTTAGACAGAGGGATTGCAAAGTGGCCAGATTTATTTTATTTTTACCAAAGCACACCAGCATCAGAGTTTGCCAGTGCAGTGCGTCTATAGTTTTTTCGCCTAACTTTGAACAGTATTGTTGTTCTCAGGGTGGGGCGAAATAAAGTTAGACAGAGGGATTGCAAAGTGGCCAGATTGATTTTATTTGCATCCAAGCACACCAGCATCAGAGTTTGCCAGTGCAGTGCGTCTTTAGTTTTCTCGCCTAACTTTGAACAGTATTGTTGTTCCCAGGGGGGGCGAAATAAAGTTATACAGAGGGATTGCAAAGTGGCCAGATTGATTTTATTTGCATCCAAGCACACCAGCATCAGAGTTTGCCAGTGCAGTGCGTCTTTAGTTTTCTCGCCTAACTTTGAACAGTATTGTTGTTCACAGGGGGGGCGAAATAAAAGTTAGACAGAGGGATTGCAAAGTGGCCAGATTGATTTTATTTGCATCCAAGCACACCAGCATCAGAGTTTGCCAGTGCAGTGCGTCTTTAGTTTTCTCGCCTAACTTTGAACAGTATTGTTGTTCCCAGGGGGGGCGAAATAAAAGTTAGACAGAGGGATTGCAAAGTGGCCAGATTGATTTTATTTGCATCCAAGCACACCAGCATCAGAGTTTGCCAGTGCAGTGCGTCTTTAGTTTTCTCGCCTAACTTTGAACAGTATTGTTGTTCCCAGGGGGGGCGAAATAAAGTTAGACAGAGGGATTGCAAAGTGGCCAGATTGATTTTATTTGCATCCAAGCACACCAGCATCAGAGTTTGCCAGTGCAGTGCGTCTTTAGTTTTCTCGCCTAACTTTGAACAGTATTGTTGTTCACAGGGGGGGCGAAATAAAAGTTAGACAGAGGGATTGCAAAGTGGCCAGATTGATTTTATTTGCATCCAAGCACACCAGCATCAGAGTTTGCCAGTGCAGTGCGTCTTTAGTTTTCTCGCCTAACTTTGAACAGTATTGTTGTTCCCAGGGGGGGCGAAATAAAAGTTAGACAGAGGGATTGCAAAGTGGCCAGATTGATTTTATTTGCATCCAAGCACACCAGCATCAGAGTTTGCCAGTGCAGTGCGTCTTTAGTTTTCTCGCCTAACTTTGAACAGTATTGTTGTTCCCAGGGGGGGCGAAATAAAGTTAGACAGAGGGATTGCAAAGTGGCCAGATTGATTTTATTTGCATCCAAGCACACCAGCATCAGAGTTTGCCAGTGCAGTGCGTCTTCAGTTTTCTCGCCTAACTTTGAACAGTATTGTTGTTCCCAGGGGGGGCGAAATAAAGTTAGACAGAGGGATTGCAAAGTGGCCAGATTGATTTTATTTGCATCCAAGCACACCAGCATCAGAGTTTGCCAGTGCAGTGCGTCTTTAGTTTTCTCGCCTAACTTTGAACAGTATTGTTGTTCCCAGGGGGGGCGAAATAAAGTTAGACAGAGGGATTGCAAAGTGGCCAGATTGATTTTATTTGCATCCAAGCACACCAGCATCTGAGTTTGCCAGTGCAGTGCGTCTTTAGTTTTTTCGCCTAACTTTGAACAGTATTGTTGTTCCCAGGGGGGACGAAATAAAGTTAGACAGAGGGATTGCAAAGTGGCCAGATTGATTTTATTTGCATCCAAGCACACCAGCATCAGAGTTTGCCAGTGCAGTGCGTCTTTAGTTTTTTCACCTAACTTTGAACAGTATTGTTGTTCCCAGGGGGGGCGAAATAAAATTAGACAGAGGGATTGCAAAGTGGCCAGATTGATTTTATTTGCATCCAAGCACACCAGCATCAGAGTTTGCCAGTGCAGTGCGTCTTTAGTTTTTTCGCCTAACTTTGAACAGTATTGTTGTTCCCAGGGGGGGGCGAAATAAAGTTAGACAGAGGGATTGCAAAGTGGCCAGATTGATTTTATTTGCACCAAAGCACACCAGCATCAGAGTTTGCCAGTGCAGTGCGTCTTTAGTTTTTTCGCCTAACTTTGAACAGTATTGTTGTTCCCAGGGGGGGGCGAAATAAAGTTAGACAGAGGGATTGCAAAGTGGCCAGATTGATTTTATTTGCATCCAAGCACACCAGCATCAGAGTTTGCCAGTGCAGTGCGTCTTTAGTTTTCTCGCCTAACTTTGAACAGTATTGTTGTTCCCAGGGGGGGGCAAAATAAAGTTAGACAGAGGGATTGCAAAGTGGCCAGATTGATTTTATTTGCATCCAAGCACACCAGCATCAGAGTTTGCCAGTGCAGTGCGTCTTTAGTTTTCTCGCCTAACTTTGAACAGTATTGTTGTTCCCAGGGGGGGCGAAATAAAGTTAGACAGAGGGATTGCAAAGTGGCCAGATTGATTTTATTTGCACCAAAGCACACCAGCATCAGAGTTTGCCAGTGCAGTGCGTCTTTAGTTTTCTCGCCTAACTTTGACCAGTATTGTTGTTCCCTGGGGGGGCGAAATAAAGTTAGACAGAGGGATTGCAAAGTGGCCAGATTGATTTTATTTGCAACAAAGCACACCAGCATCAGAGTTTGCCAGTGCAGTGCGTCTTTAGTTTTCTCGCCTAACTTTGACCAGTATTGTTGTTCCCTGGGGGGGTGAAATAAAGTTAGACAGAGGGATTGCAAAGTGGCCAGATTTATTTTATTTTTACCAAAGCACACCAGCATCAGAGTTTGCCAGTGCAGTGCGTCTATAGTTTTTTCGCCTAACTTTGAACAGTATTGTTGTTCTCAGGGTGGGGCGAAATAAAGTTAGACAGAGGGATTGCAAAGTGGCCAGATTGATTTTATTTGCATCCAAGCACACCAGCATCAGAGTTTGCCAGTGCAGTGCGTCTTTAGTTTTCTCGCCTAACTTTGAACAGTATTGTTGTTCCCAGGGGGGGCGAAACAAAGTTATACAGAGGGATTGCAAAGTGGCCAGATTGATTTTATTTGCATCCAAGCACACCAGCATCAGAGTTTGCCAGTGCAGTGCGTCTTTAGTTTTCTCGCCTAACTTTGAACAGTATTGTTGTTCACAGGGGGGGCGAAATAAAAGTTAGACAGAGGGATTGCAAAGTGGCCAGATTGATTTTATTTGCATCCAAGCACACCAGCATCAGAGTTTGCCAGTGCAGTGCGTCTTTAGTTTTCTCGCCTAACTTTGAACAGTATTGTTGTTCCCAGGGGGGGCGAAATAAAAGTTAGACAGAGGGATTGCAAAGTGGCCAGATTGATTTTATTTGCATCCAAGCACACCAGCATCAGAGTTTGCCAGTGCAGTGCGTCTTTAGTTTTCTCGCCTAACTTTGAACAGTATTGTTGTTCCCAGGGGGGGCGAAATAAAGTTAGACAGAGGGATTGCAAAGTGGCCAGATTGATTTTATTTGCATCCAAGCACACCAGCATCAGAGTTTGCCAGTGCAGTGCGTCTTCAGTTTTCTCGCCTAACTTTGAACAGTATTGTTGTTCCCAGGGGGGGCGAAATAAAGTTAGACAGAGGGATTGCAAAGTTGCCAGATTGATTTTATTTGCATCCAAGCACACCAGCATCAGAGATTGCCAGTGCAGTGCGTCTTTAGTTTTCTCGCCTAACTTTGAACAGTATTGTTGTTCCCAGGGGGGGCGAAGTAAAGTTAGACAGAGGGATTGCAAAGTGGCCAGATTGATTTTATTTGCATCCAAGCACACCAGCATCAGAGTTTGCCAGTGCAGTGCGTCTTTAGTTTTTTCGCCTAACTTTGAACAGTATTGTTGTTCCCAGGGGGGGCGAAATAAAGTAAGACTTAGGGGTTGCCAAGTTGCCAGATTGTTTTTATTTGCATCCAAGTACACCAGCTTCAGAGTTTGCCAGTGTATTGCTACTTTCGTTTTCTCATCTAACTTTGAACAGCATTGTTGTTTCCAGGGGGGGCGAAATAATGTAAGACAGAGGGGTTGCAAAGTGGCCAGATTGATTTCATTTGCATCCAAGTACACCAGCGTCAGAGTTTGCCAGTGTTTTGCTACTTTCATTTTCTCGTCTTCCTTTGAACAGCATTGTTGTTTCTAGGGTGGGAGAGGTTACCATTTCTGTAGGTACTGCAATACCTGGTTGATGGGTGAATTGGAAAACACAATGTGCACCATGGTTGTACTTTATACTCTTTGTAAGTTGACACCACTACATTACACCTGCTTGTGCTAAGACTAGAGGTATAAAAGTGCAATAAATGGCAGACACGCAAAACACAGGAACACACTGGGTAGGCACTTCTACGGGCATGGAGAACAGAATTTCCTATAATTTAAAGACTTACTTCACACAATGGAGAGGGTGTGAATTAAGTTTGGAAGTGTCTTTGCAGGAGGAGAAATTTGAGGTTAGTTTTGAAGGACTGGGAAGAGGGAGGGGGTGGTCCGGAGCTGAGGCTCAGTTCCAGAATCTTGCCGCGTTGCTTGTAAAGGATTGGGCCATCAATCTTTCCTTTTTGAAAGTGGGAGGGCCAAGCAAAACATTTTGCGCAGTACGTGATGGTCTAGAGCATTATATGTATATGTTACAATAAAGTTTTTTTTCCTCTTTTTTTTCTAGACTAAAGCTTTTCAACGGTGGCTGTTCTGCAGTTTTGTGTAGTTGCATTGTGTTGGTAAGAACTTTTTTGTTGTTGTATTTACACCAAATGAGTAATAATGTAATGTCCGAATGTTTTTTTTTGTAAGTGATGTCATAATGGCGGCATATTTAGTTAGTGGTTTGAGTATGAAAATCTTTGCGATGTGTTTTGCATAGTCTCATGTGTAATTGTTTTTCTCTTTCTTTTTTAGTGGGATATTGTTGATCCATACTGTGTCTGTACAGAGTAGGTGGTGGTGAGTAGTTTTGCTGCCTCTGGCAAGTGAGTGGTATTGTTTTGGAGTATATTTGAGTTTTTGATAAAGGTGTTTTTTGCTTATTACTTATTTTACAAAGAGTTTGTTGTTGTTGACAAGTTACATTTATTAGTAAGCAATATGGCTAGCCGTAGAATGACTGCTCAACAGGTGGTCGGTATGCTTCTTGAATCTTCCTCTGATCATGATTATGAGACTGACAGTGCGTCTGAGGGAGAGGAGGGAGGGGAAGATTCTGGCAGTGAGTTTTCACTCAACATGGAATCATCGGATGATGAAGGTACTCTCAGTGCAGATGAAGGTACTCTTGGTGTGGATGAAGCAACTCTCAGTGCGGATGAAGTGCCTGTCTTAGAGGAGGAAACTGCTGTGCCGATGGTGCAAGAGGCATCTGGATTGCAGTCTGAGGCTGCTAGGCTTCCTACTGGAAGTGCTGGACTTTGGGTTGATCCAAACATGGTGCAGCCGGTGTTGCCTGCCTTTAGTGGTGTTGCAGGGTGTACAGTGAATTGTGAAAACTTTTTGCCTATTCAGTTTTTTCAGTTGTTTATGGATGATGTATTTTTGGGTGAGATTGTTGAGCAGACGAATTTGTATGCTGAACAGTTTTTGAGGATCAACAGTGACAAACTTAGGCCCCAGTCTAGAGCTACCCGGTGGACTCCCACATATCTGGAAGAGATTAAGAAGTTTTTGGGTTTGACTTTATTGATGGGTGTGGTAAGGAAGCCAACCTTGGCTTCATATTGGTCTACTAGCCCCTTGTTGGCAACTGCCATATTTCCTGCAGTTATGACTCGTAATCGGTATTTACTTTTGCTACGTATGCTGCATTTTGTTGATAATTCAATGGCGTTGCCACGAGATCACCCTGACTGTGACCGTCTTTTTAAGATTCGGCCCGTTCTTGATCACTTTGTGGATCGGTTTTCTGAGATCTATACTCCCGGGAAAGAAATATCTATTGATGAGTCTTTGGTCTTGTTCAAGGGCCGTTTGGTTTTTAGGCAGTACATCCCTAGCAAGAGGGCACGCTATGGAATTAAGCTGTATATGTTGTCTGAGAGTAGGACAGGATATGTATTTAATTTTCGTGTGTATACTGGTATAGATTCTGCCATTGACCCCCCAGGATGTCCGTCCACTTTTGGAGTTGCAGAGAAAATTATGTGGGATCTTGCTAGGAGACTGTTTAACAGAGGCCACCATTTGTACCTGGATAACTTCTATACTGCTGTGCAATTATTTAAGGAATTGTATAAAGTGGACACTTTTGCATGTGGCACAATCCGCTCTAACCGTAAAGCTTATCCGAAAGAGCTTGTTTGCAAAAAACTTCAGAGGGGGCAGTGCAGTTCCTTGCGTAGTGATGAACTACTAGCTGTGAAATTTGTGGACAGGAGGGATGTGTACATGCTGACTACCATCCATGATGAGAGTACTTCACCTGTGGCTGTTTGGGGTCAGGTTGCTGAAGTGCGCAAACCTGTGTGCATTCTAGACTACAATAAGCACATGGGTGGTGTTGACAGAGTAGATCAGAGGTTGGAACCTTACTCTGCTATTCGTAAGGCTTATGTTTGGTATAAGAAGTTGGCCATCCATTTCTTCGAATTAGCAATGTTCAATGCTTTTATTGTGTTCAAGGAGTGTTCTCCTGCGTCAAAGTTGACATTTATTCAGTTTCAGCACTCTGTGATAGCTAGCCTTGTTGTTGTGGAACAGGCAAGTGTTCCTAGATTTGGAGTGGTGGAGGATGTGGTTCGATTGAAAGATCGCCACTTTCCTGATTTCATCCCTCCCACACCGGCAAAAGATTTTCCCACTAGGAGATGTAGAGTCTGTTGGCGAAGAGATAAGCGGAAGGAGACTCGTATGTACTGCTCCGACTGTCCATCTAAACCTGGGCTGTGTGTCCCTGCTTGTTTTAGAGCGTACCATACCCAAAAGAAGTTTTGGGAGCAATCATGAGTGGTAAAGTTAACTGATTGGTTTGTTTTCTTTGGAAAATGTGATTCTGTTTCCAGGTTGGCTTTAGTGCAATGTGTTAAGTTTCTGATTTTGTGTTTGTAGATTTTTATGTATTTGTGATTTGTGATTTGTTTGTGTTTTTATTTTTGGCTAAAAAAATCCTAAATGTGTTGGCAGTGTGTGTGGACTGGCACTTCTTTGGCGGTGTACGTGGAATGGTGCTTGGCTGGCGGTGTGCGTGGACTGGTGCTTGGCTGTTGGCGTGCGTGGCCTGGTGCTTGGCTGGCGGTGTGTGTGGACTGGTGCTTGGCCGGCGGTGTGCGTGGACTGGTGCTTGGCTGGCGGTGTGTGTGGACTGGTGCTTGGCTGGCGGTGTGCGTGGACTGGTGCTTGGCTGGCGGTGTGCGTGGACTGGTGCTTGGCTGGCGGTGTGCGTGGACTGGTGCTTGGCTGGCGGTGTGCGTGGACTGGTGCTTGGCTGGCGGTGTGCGTGGACTGGTGCTTGGCTGGTGGTGTGCGTGGACTGGTGCTTGGCTGGCGGTGTGCGTGGACTGGTGCTTGGCTGGCGGTGTGCGTGGACTGGTGTTTAGCTGGCGGTGTGCGTGAACTGGTGCTCGGCTAGCGGTGTGCGTGGACTGGCGCTCGGCTGGCTGTGTGAGTAGTGACTTGCTGCTGGTCACTACACACACTGCTAGCTGAGTGCCACTCCACGCAATCCATCTACTTGTGTAGTTTCTGTTTCAGGAATGTGGGCGTGTGAAAGTGATGGGCCCTTGAATGGCGCTGTGTGTTGGTGGGAGTTTTCTTATGTGATGGGCCCGCGGCTGGCGGTATGAATGGTTTTGTATGTCTCACGCGTATGAAAGGTGTATGAATGGCCTGTAAAGAGGTTGGTGCCTTGTCGTGGCTTTACAGCTCACGAGCTGTGAGTCAATGGTTCAGTTTCTCGCCCTTTCAATTATTAACAGTGCATTTCATTGTTGTGAAATCACTTGCTAATACAATTGTATATTCTAAACCATCACTCACTCTCGTGCCAAATCCAACCAGTATGTGTGTGTGCTTGAGGTTTAGATGGCTGTGCAGTAATATTTGCCTTTCTGAAGCAGGGTGTACCTTGTCCCTTTTGTGAATTTTGTAATGTGTTTTTTTTGTGCCTGGTGGTGTGAATGGTCTTGTGTGTATCACGTATGAAAGATGTGTGAATGGCCTGTAAAGCGGTTGGTGCCTTGCCGTGGCTTTACAGCTCACGAGCTGCGAGTCATTGGTTCAGTTTTTTCTCCATTGAATTATTGACAGTGCATTTCATTTTTGTGAAATCTCTTGTTAATAAAATTTAATATACTGAACCATCACTCGCCCTCGTGCCAAATCCAACCAGTATGTGTGTGTGTTTGAGGAATAGGTGGCTGTGCAGGATTCTTTGTCTGTTTAGTTTCTCTGCCAAAGTGTATGTTCCATGTAAAAATAACCCACCGACTGTAGATATTGTGGTAAACCCATGGGAGTTCATGGTGATGTCTCTCTTGTGAATTTCAAAAAGGTTTTTTATCCTCAATGTCCTGCAAACCTCAAAATATCGATCACATTGTCCATGCAATTTTGTTCCAAAATTCTCACGTTGTAGAAACAATGTCGAAACTTTCTTGTTTTGCAAGGGGGTCAACTGTCTTTTTGGCCCGTGCTCGGCGGCCATCTAGGGAAACCTACCAAATCCACCATTTCTGAAAACTAGACACCCGGCGGCTTCCAGGGAGGTATGGCTTGCGTGGATCCCCCAACGTTTCCTTACCCTGAATACCCAGCAAACCTCAATTTTTGCTGAAAAAATCACTTTTTTCACACATTTTGGGGTGGGAAAGTAGTGGCATCACCGGGCTCACACAAATTTACCACCACCCAGCGTTCCCCCAGGTCTCCCGGTAAAAATGGTGCCTCACTTGTGTGGGAGGCCCAAGTACCCGCCGCAGGCAAGGGCCTAAAACGCAGTGAGGCGACATCAAAAGGGCCTGTCGCAAAACCACCTGGTTTTGCAAGGGGGGTCACTTGTGTTTTTGGCCCGGTGCTCGGCGGCCATCTAGGGAAACCTACCAAACCCACACATTTCTGAAAACTAGACACCCGGCGGCTTCCAGGGAGGTATGGCTTGCGTGGATCCCCCAACGTTTCCTTACCCAGAATCCCCTGCAAACCTCAATTTTTGCTGGAAAAAGCACTTTTTTCACACATTTTGGGGTGGGAAAGTAGTGGCATCACCGGGCTCACACAAATTTACCACCACCCAGCGTTCCCCCAGGTCTCCCGGTAAAAATGGTGCCTCACTTGTGTGGGAGGCCCAAGTACCCGCCGCAGGCAAGGGCCCAAAACGCAGTGAGGCGACATCAAAAGGGCCTGTCGCAAAACCACCTGGTTTTGCAAGGGGGGTCACTTGGGTTTTTGGCCCGGTGCTCGGCGGCCATCTAGGGAAACCTACCAAACCCACGCATTTCTGAAAACTAGACACCCGGCGGCTTCCAGGGAGGTATGGCTTCCGTGGATCCCCCAACGTTTCCTTACCCAGAATCCCCTGCAAACCTCAATTTTTGCTGGAAAAATCACTTTTTTCACACATTTTGGGGTGGGAAAGTAGTGGCATCACCGGGCTCACACAAATTTACCACCACCCAGCGTTCCCCCAGGTCTCCCGGTAAAAATGGTGCCTCACTTGTGTGGGAGGCCCAAGTACCCGCCGCAGGCAAGGGCCCAAAACGCAGTGAGGCGACATCAAAAGGGCCTGTCGCAAAACCACCTGGTTTTGCAAGGGGGGTCACTTGTGTTTTTGGCCCGGTGCTCGGCGGCCATCTAGGGAAACCTACCAAACCCACACATTTCTGAAAACTAGACACCCGGCGGCTTCCAGGGAGGTATGGCTTGCGTGGATCCCCCAACGTTTCCTTACCCAGAATCCCCTGCAAACCTCAATTTTTGCTGGAAAAATCACTTTTTTCACACATTTTGGGGTGGGAAAGTAGTGGCATCACCGGGCTCACACAAATTTACCACCACCCAGCGTTCCCCCAGGTCTCCCGGTAAAAATGGTGCCTCACTTGTGTGGGAGGCCCAAGTACCCGCCGCAGGCAAGGGCCCAAAACGCAGTGAGGCGACATCAAAAGGGCCTGTCGCAAAACCACCTGGTTTTGCAAGGGGGGTCACTTGGGTTTTTGGCCCGGTGCTCGGCGGCCATCTAGGGAAACCTACCAAACCCACACATTTCTGAAAACTAGACACCCGGCGGCTTCCAGGGAGGTATGGCTTGCGTGGATCCCCCAACGTTTCCTTACCCAGAATCCCCTGCAAACCTCAATTTTTGCTGGAAAAATCACTTTTTTCACACATTTTGGGGTGGGAAAGTAGTGGCATCACCGGGCTCACACAAATTTACCACCACCCAGCGTTCCCCCAGGTCTCCCGGTAAAAATGGTGCCTCACTTGTGTGGGAGGCCCAAGTACCCGCCGCAGGCAAGGGCCCAAAACGCAGTGAGGCGACATCAAAAGGGCCTGTCGCAAAACCACCTGGTTTTGCAAGGGGGGTCACTTGGGTTTTTGGCCCGGTGCTCGGCGGCCATCTAGGGAAACCTACCAAACCCAAACATTTCTGAAAACTAGACACCCGGCGGCTTCCAGGGAGGTATGGCTTGCGTGGATCCCCCAACGTTTCCTTACCCAGAATCCCCTGCAAACCTCAATTTTTGCTGGAAAAATCACTTTTTTCACACATTTTGGGGTGGGAAAGTAGTGGCATCACCGGGCTCACACAAATTTACCACCACCCAGCGTTCCCCCAGGTCTCCCGGTAAAAATGGTGCCTCACTTGTGTGGGAGGCCCAAGTACCCGCCGCAGGCAAGGGCCCAAAACGCAGTGAGGCGACATCAAAAGGGCCTGTCGCAAAACCACCTGGTTTTGCAAGGGGGGTCACTTGGGTTTTTGGCCCGGTGCTCGGCGGCCATCTAGGGAAACCTACCAAACCCACACATTTCTGAAAACTAGACACCCGGCGGCTTCCAGGGAGGTATGGCTTGCGTGGATCCCCCAACGTTTCCTTACCCAGAATCCCCTGCAAACCTCAATTTTTGCTGGAAAAATTACTTTTTTCACACATTTTGGGGTGGGAAAGTAGTGGCATCACCGGGCTCACACAAATTTACCACCACCCAGCGTTCCCCCAGGTCTCCCGGTAAAAATGGTTCCTCACTTGTGTGGGAGGCCCAAGTACCCGCCGCAGGCAAGGGCCCAAAACGCAGTGAGGCGACATCAAAAGGGCCTGTCGCAAAACCACCTGGTTTTGCAAGGGGGGTCACTTGGGTTTTTGGCCCGGTGCTCGGCGGCCATCTAGGGAAACCTACCAAACCCACACATTTCTGAAAACTAGACACCCGGCGGCTTCCAGGGAGGTATGGCTTGCGTGGATCCCCCAACGTTTCCTTACCCAGAAGCCCCTGCAAACCTCAATTTTTGCTGGAAAAATCACTTTTTTCACACATTTTGGGGTGGGAAAGTAGTGGCATCACCGGGCTCACACAAATTTACCACCACCCAGCGTTCCCCCAGGTCTCCCGGTAAAAATGGTGCCTCACTTGTGTGGGAGGCCCAAGTACCCGCCGCAGGCAAGGGCCCAAAACGCAGTGAGGCGACATCAAAAGGGCCTGTCGCAAAACCACCTGGTTTTGCAAGGGGGGTCACTTGGGTTTTTGGCCCGGTGCTCGGCGGCCATCTAGGGAAACCTACCAAACCCACACATTTCTGAAAACTAGACACCCGGCGGCTTCCAGGGAGGTATGGCTTGCGTGGATCCCCCAACGTTTCCTTACCCAGAATCCCCTGCAAACCTCAATTTTTGCTGGAAAAATCACTTTTTTCACACATTTTGGGGTGGGAAAGTAGTGGCATCACCGGGCTCACACAAATTTACCACCACCCAGCGTTCCCCCAGGTCTCCCGGTAAAAATGGTGCCTCACTTGTGTGGGAGGCCCAAGTACCCGCGGCAGGCAAGGACAACAAACGTAGTGAGGCGACATCAACATTGCCTATCCCAAATGTCGCCTCACTACGTTTGTTGTCCTTGCCTGCCGCGGGTACTTGGGCCTCCCACACAAGTGAGGCACCATTTTTACCGGGAGACCTGGGGGAACGCTGGGTGGTGGTAAATTTGTGTGAGCCCAGTGATGCCACTACTTTCCCACCCCAAAATGTGTGAAAAAAGTAATTTTTCCAGCAAAAATTGAGGTTTGCAGGGGATTCTGGGTAAGGAAACGTTGGGGGATCCACGCAAGCCATACCTCCCTGGAAGCCGCCGGGTGTCTAGTTTTCAGAAATGTGTGGGTTTGGTAGGTTTCCCTAGATGGCCGCCGAGCACCGGGCCAAAAACCCAAGTGACCCCCCTTGCAAAACCAGGTGGTTTTGCAACAGGCCCTTTTGATGTAGCCTCACTGCGTTTTGGGCCCTTGCCTGCGGCGGGTACTTGGGCCTCCCACACAAGTGAGGCACCATTTTTACCGGGAAACCTGGGGGAACGCTGGGTGGTGGTAAATTTGTGTGAGCCCGGTGATGCCACTACTTTCCCACCCTAAAATGTGTGAAAAAAGTAATTTTTCCAGCAAAAATTGAGGTTTGCAGGGGATTCTGGGTAAGGAAACGTTGGGGGATCCACGCAAGCCATACCTCCCTGGAAGCCGCCGGGTATCTAGTTTTCAGAAATGTGTGGGTTTGGTAGGTTTCCCTAGATGGCCGCCGAGCACCGGGCCAAAAACCCAAGTGACCCCCCTTGCAAAACCAGGTGGTTTTGCGACAGGCCCTTTTGATGTCGCCTCACTGCGTTTTGGGCCCTTGCCTGCGGCGGGTACTTGGGCCTCCCACACAAGTGAGGCACCATTTTTACCGGGAGACCTGGGGGAACGCTGGGTGGTGGTAAATTTGTGTGAGCCCGGTGATGCCACTACTTTCCCACCCCAAAATGTGTGAAAAAAGTGCTTTTTCCAGCAAAAATTGAGGTTTGCAGGGGATTCTGGGTAAGGAAACGTTGGGGGATCCACGCAAGCCCTACCTCCCTGGAAGCCGCCGGGTGTCTAGTTTTCAGAAATGCGTGGGTTTGGTAGGTTTCCCTAGATGGCCGCCGAGCACTGGGCCAAAAACCCAAGTGACCCCCCTTGCAAAACCAGGTGGTTTTGCGACAGGCCCTTTTGATGTCGCCTCACTGCGTTTTGGGCCCTTGCCTGCGGCGGGTACTTGGGCCTCCCACACAAGTGAGGCACCATTTTTACCGGGAGACCTGGGGGAACGCTGGGTGGTGTTAAATTTGTGTGAGCCCGGTGATGCCACTACTTTCCCACCCCAAAATGTGTGAAAAAAGTGCTTTTTCCAGCAAAAATTGAGGTTTGCAGGGGATTCTGGGTAAGGAAACGTTGGGGGATCCACGCAAGCCATACCTCCCTGGAAGCCGCCGGGTGTCTAGTTTTCAGAAATGCGTGGGTTTGGTAGGTTTCCCTAGATGGCCGCCGAGCACCGGGCCAAAAACCCAAGTGACCCCCCTTGCAAAACCAGGTGGTTTTGCGACAGGCCCTTTTGATGTCGCCTCACTGCGTTTTGGGCCCTTGCCTGCGGCGGGTACTTGGGCCTCCCACACAAGTGAGGCACCATTTTTACCGGGAGACCTGGGGGAACGCTGGGTGGTGGTAAATTTGTGTGAGCCCGGTGATGCCACTACTTTCCCACCCCAAAATGTTTGAAAAAAGTGCTTTTTCCAGCAAAAATTGAGGTTTGCAGGGGATTCTGGGTAAGGAAACGTTGGGGGATCCACGCAAGCCATACCTCCCTGGAAGCCGCCGGGTGTCTAGTTTTCAGAAATGTGTGGGTTTGGTAGGTTTCCCTAGATGGCCGCCGAGCACCGGGCCAAAAACACAAGTGACCCCCCTTGCAAAACCAGGTGGTTTTGCGACAGGCCCTTTTGATGTCGCCTCACTGCGTTTTGGGCCCTTGCCTGCGGCGGGTACTTGGGCCTCCCACACAAGTGAGGCACCATTTTTACCGGGAGACCTGGGGGAACGCTGGGTGGTGGTAAATTTGTGTGAGCCCGGTGATGCCACTACTTTCCCACCCCAAAATGTGTGAAAAAAGTGCTTTTTCCAGCAAAAATTGAGGTTTGCAGGGGATTCTGGGTAAGGAAACGTTGGGGGATCCACGCAAGCCATACCTCCCTGGAAGCCGCCGGGTGTCTAGTTTTCAAAAATGCGTTGGTTTGGTAGGTTTCCCTAGATGGCCGCCGAGCACCGGGCCAAAAACCCAAGTGACCCCCCTTGCAAAACCAGGTGGTTTTGCGACAGGCCCTTTTGATGTCGCCTCACTGCGTTTTGGGCCCTTGCCTGCGGCGGGTACTTGGGCCTCCCACACAAGTGAGGCACCATTTTTACCGGGAGACCTGGGGGAACGCTGGGTGGTGGTAAATTTGTGTGAGCCCGGTGATGCCACTACTTTCCCACCCCAAAATGTGTGAAAAAAGTGCTTTTTCCAGCAAAAATTGAGGTTTGCAGGGGATTCTGGGTAAGGAAACGTTGGGGGATCCACGCATGCCATACCTCCCTGGAAGCCGCCGGGTGTCTAGTTTTCAGAAATGTGTGGGTTTGGTAGGTTTCCCTAGATGGCCGCCGAGCACCGGGCCAAAAACACAAGTGACCCCCCTTGCAAAACCAGGTGGTTTTGCGACAGGCCCTTTTGATGTCGCCTCACTGCGTTTTGGGCCCTTGCCTGCGGCGGGTACTTGGGCCTCCCACACAAGTGAGGCACCATTTTTACCGGGAGACCTGGGGGAACGCTGGGTGGTGGTAAATTTGTGTGAGCCCGGTGATGCCACTACTTTCCCACCCCAAAATGTGTGAAAAAAGTGATTTTTTCAGCAAAAATTGAGGTTTGCTGGGGATTCTGGGTAAGGAAACGTTGGGGGATCCACGCAAGCCATACCTCCCTGGAAGCCGCCGGGTGTCTAGTTTTCAGAAATGCATGGGTTTGGTAGGTTTCCCTAGATGGCCGCCGTGCCCAGGGCCAAAAAGCCAAGAGACCCCCCTTGCAAAACCAGGTGGTTTTGAGATAGGCAATTTTGATGTCACCTCACTATGTTTTGCGCCGTTTCCTGTCGCGGGCACTAGGCCGAGCCACACAAGTGAGGTACCGTTTTTCTCGAAAGACTTTGGGGAACGCAGGGTGGGTGGAAATTTGTGGATCCACGCAGATTCCGGAACTTTCCACGACAGAAATGTGGGGAAAATGTGGTTTTTTTGCCAATTTTTTAGGTTTGCAAGGGATTCTGGGTAACAGACCCTGGTGGGAGGCAGTCAAGTCACCCCATCCTGGATTCCCCTGGGTGTCTAGTTTTCAAAAATGTATAGGTTTGCTAGGTTTACCCAGGTGCCCGCAGAGCTAGGGTTCAAAAACTACAGCTAGTCATTTGTCCAAAAAAGGGTCATTTTTCACTGCGAAATTGAGGTGTGACCAGGTTGCGTTTTGCGCCGTTTCCTGTTGCGGGCACTAGGCCGACCCACACAAAAGAGGTACCGTTTTTCTCGTAAGACTTTGGGGAACGCGGGGTGGGTGGAAATTTGTGGATCCACGCAGATTCCGGAACTTTCCACGACAGAAATGTGGGGAAAATGTGTTTTTTTTGCCAATTTTTTAGGTTTGCAAGGGATTCTGGGTAACAGACCCTGGTGGGAGGCAGTCAAGTCACCCCATCCTGGATTCCCCTGGGTGTCTAGTTTTCAAAAATGTATAGGTTTGCTAGGTTTCCCCAGGTGCCCGCAGAGCTAGGGTTCAAAAACTACAGCTAGTCATTTGTCCAAAAAAGGGTCATTTTTCACTGCGAAATTGAGGTGTGACCAGGTTGCGTTTTGCGCCGTTTCCTGTCGCGGGCACTAGGCCGATCCACACAAGTGAGGTACCGTTTTTCTAGTAAGACTTTGGGGAACGCGGGGTGGGTGGAAATTTGTGGATCCACGCAGATTCCGGAACTTTCCACGACAGATTTGTGGGGAAAATGTGTTTTTTTTGCCAATTTTTTAGGTTTGCAAGGGATTCTGGGTAACAGACCCTGGTGGGAGGCAGTCAAGTCACCCCATCCTGGATTCCCCTGGGTGTCTAGTTTTCAAAAATGTATAGGTTTGCTAGGTTTCCCCAGGTGCCCGCAGAGCTAGGGTTCAAAAACTACAGCTAGTCATTTGTCCAAAAAAGGGTCATTTTTCACTGCGAAATTGAGGTGTGACCAGGTTGCGTTTTGCGCCGTTTCCTGTTGCGGGCACTAGGCCGATCCACACAAGTGAGGTACCGTTTTTCTCGTAAGACTTTGGGGAATGCGGGGTGGGTGGAAATTTGTGGAACCACGCAGATTCCGGAACTTTCCACGACAGAAATGTGTGGAAAATGTGTTTTTTTTGCCAATTTTTTAGGTTTGCAAGGGATTCTGGGTAACAGACCCTGGTGGGAGGCAGTCAAGTCACCCCATCCTGGATTCCCCTGGGTGTCTAGTTTTCAAAAATGTATAGGTTTGCTAGGTTTCCCCAGGTGCCCGCAGAGCTAGGGTTCAAAAACTACAGCTAGTCATTTTTCCAAAAAAGGGTCATTTTTCACTGCGAAATTGAGGTGTGACCAGGTTGCGTTTTGCGCCGTTTCCTGTCGCGGGCACTAGGCCGATCCACACAAGTGAGGTACCGTTTTTCTCGTAAGACTTTGGGGAACGCGGGGTGGGTGGAAATTTGTGGATCCACGCAGATTCCGGAACTTTCCACGACCGAAATGTGGGGAAAATGTGTTTTTTTTGCCAATTTTTTAGGTTTGCAAGGGATTCTGGGTAACAGACCCTGGTGGGAGGCAGTCAAGTCACCCCATCCTGGATTCCCCTGGGTGTCTAGTTTTCAAAAATGTATAGGTTTGCTAGGTTTCCCCAGGTGCCCGCAGAGCTAGGGTTCAAAAACTACAGCTAGTCATTTGTCCAAAAAAGGGTCATTTTTCACTGCGAAATTGAGGTGTGACCAGGTTGCGTTTTGCGCCGTTTCCTGTCGCGGGCACTAGGCCGACCCACACAAGTGAGGTACCGTTTTTCTTGTAAGACTTTGGGGAATGCGGGGTGGGTGGAAATTTGTGGAACCACGCAGATTCAGGAACTTTCCACAACAGAAATGTGTGGAAAATGTGTTTTTTTTGCCAATTTTTTAGGTTTGCAAGGGATTCTGGGTAACAGACCCTGGTGGGAGGCAGTCAAGTCACCCCATCCTGGATTCCCCTGGGTGTCTAGTTTTCAAAAATGTATAGGTTTGCTAGGTTTCCCCAGGTGCCCGCAGAGCTAGGGTTCAAAAACTACAGCTAGTCATTTTTCCAAAAAAGGGTCATTTTTCACTGCGAAATTGAGGTGTGACCAGGTTGCGTTTTGCGCCGTTTCCTGTTGCAGGCACTAGGCCGAGCCACACAAGTGAGGTACCGTTTTTCTCGTAAGACTTTGGGGAACGCGGGGTGGGTGGAAATTTGTGGATCCACACAGATTCCGGAACTTTCCACGACCGAAATGTGGGGAAAATGTGTTTTTTTTGCCAATTTTTTAGGTTTGCAAGGGATTCTGGGTAACAGACCCTGGTGGGAGGCAGTCAAGTCACCCCATCCTGGATTCCCCTGGGTGTCTAGTTTTCAAAAATGTATAGGTTTGCTAGGTTTCCCCAGGTGCCCGCAGAGCTAGGGTTCAAAAACTACAGCTAGTCATTTTTCCAAAAAAGGGTCATTTTTCACTGCGAAATTGAGGTGTGACCAGGTTGCGTTTTGCGCCGTTTCCTGTCGCGGGCACTAGGCCGAGCCACACAAGTGAGGTACCGTTTTTCTCGTAAGACTTTGGGGAACGCGGGGTGGGTGGAAATTTGTGGATCCACACAGATTCCGGAACTTTCCACGACCGAAATGTGGGGAAAATGTGTTTTTTTTGCCAATTTTTTAGGTTTGCAAGGGATTCTGGGTAACAGACCCTGGTGGGAGGCAGTCAAGTCACCCCATCCTGGATTCCCCTGGGTGTCTAGTTTTCAAAAATGTATAGGTTTGCTAGGTTTCCCCAGGTGCCCGCAGAGCTAGGGTTCAAAAACTACAGCTAGTCATTTTTCCAAAAAAGGGTCATTTTTCACTGCGAAATTGAGGTGTGACCAGGTTGCGTTTTGCGCCGTTTCCTGTCGCGGGCACTAGGCCGAGCCACACAAGTGAGGTACCGTTTTTCTCGTAAGACTCTGGGGAACGCGGGGTGGGTGGAAATTTGTGGATCCACGCAGATTCCGGAACTTTCCACGACCGAAATGTGGGGAAAATGTGTTTTTTTTGCCAATTGTTTAGGTTTGCAAGGGATTCTGGGTAACAGACCCTGGTGGGAGGCAGTCAAGTCACCCCATCCTGGATTCCCCTGGGTGTCTAGTTTTCAAAAATGTATAGGTTTGCTAGGTTTCCCCAGGTGCCCGCAGAGCTAGGGTTCAAAAACTACAGCTAGTCATTTGTCCAAAAAAGGGTCATTTTTCACTGCGAAATTGAGGTGTTGTGGTAAATAATTTAATTACCGGGACTTAATTTGATACAGAAACATAATAAAATAGCTCAGTAAATAAGAGGCAGAATCCGTGGTATTAGAGGTTCGGAATAGGCTTTATTCCAGTGGTCGATTATAATCGGTTGCTCCAAGTTCCATCACCACGAAGGTTCAGGAAGTGAAGTACATACGTTATTGACAATCAATTACTTTTATACAATAGGCATTACAGTGAGGCCAATACAAGAGGCGTAACAATTGATAGTGGTGATAATATATTCATACGTAGCAAAAATAGGCGTAACTGGGAATGATGAAAGAACGTCATCAGATGTGATGTCATAAGAGGGTGGTTACATGAAAGAATTTCGCAATGTCAGCAGAAATACTTGGCAGATATGCGCGCGCAGCAGTATGACGTGTAATTGACGTGCAACTAGGGGGTGAAGGGGACTTGACATTTAGCTCTACATGTGGCGACAGAAGTCTGGAGGGTCAAGTCAACCTAATCCCAAATCATATCTAACATCCTATGTTTAACGAACTATGTTATCCAAAAGAGAGGTCTCTTAGAGTAGAATCTTATTCTATACTGACTATACTGACTGTTAGTGCGTGTACAAGCGTCTAAGTGTCTACACTAGATGCGAGGGCGGAATCTTCCATAGTAATAGGGCTATGAATTACTTGCATAAAGACAGAGAAGCCGGGCCTTTGCTCGGTAGCTAGAAGAATGTTTACTTAAACTACTAGACAGGAATGCATCGGGCAGGGAACGGAGCAGATAATTTCGAAGGTGAAATACAGTTTTTTTGGCAGGCAGCAGGCTTCGTGAGCCGCGCAGAGAATGAGACAAAGTTCATGGCCACAGATGCAGGCTCAGACTGGAGCTTTCAGAGGCAGAAGGCAAGAAGAGTTCGAAGACAGAATCAGGGCCTACTTGCCTGGACTGTAAAATGGCATAAGTGAACCATATAAAGCCGGTGGCCTTTCATACTTAAGAATGGAATATCCGGCCTGTTCATGGCGGATCTGACAGAGGACATGTTGACGGTGGACGCACATGTGTTTGCGTCTTCATAACTGGAACTGGAGGGAACATACATGTATTTGTAACATGCACATAGAACCGTTGGGGTCCAAGATAGGGGACATAACTGATCAGAAAAAATCCATATTTCCACATTCCCTCCTTGTCCCCTACTTGCCCGTCAAGAGATATCAATCTTCATTAATCCATTGATCTGTTCATATAGCATCATTTGTTCTTCTTTCTTCTTCCGGAATCTTGAATGACAATCTTGATGTGGAATGCACGATGTGGCACACAGACCACAAATCGCTGGTCCACATTGTAGACATAGACAGCAACTGAATAGTATGAGAAGGCCAATACCTAGGAAAGATAGGACCTTCCATCCAAAGGTAGATAATATACTCCAAAACCAACTGGACCAAGTCCAGGTGCCTGGATTCTGGTGTATCTGGCTTACAATCTTATGAAGGCGAGTTATGGCTTTATATACAGATGGCGAATTTTCTGGTATGAAAATGCAACAGCTTGATCCGATGACCCTACAAGCTCCGCCCCTATCGGCCAAGATGACGTCAAGGACAAGACGATTTTGAAGCACAACAATCCGCATAGCAGACTGTTCTTCTGTTAAATTGCCTAAGGCGGAAATAGTTTCATTCACTACTGCTTCAAGGGTTCTAGTTAATCTACGTATCAGCTTACTATTAGTAACGGTACCTATATAGGGAAAGAGACCTTTATTGAAATCTGTGTATTTTTCCCATGCTGTTTCAGTGTAATCGACTATTGGGAGATCTCTCCTTACTCTATTATATACTAAATGAGTGTTTCTGTGATAATCAGGAGGAGCTAGAAAAACAGGTGGCAAAAGAAATCCAATGTAGCAAGTACCATCCCAATCTAGAGGTAAACGTACATATGCCGTCTGACCACATATGAAATAGGAATGGCGGGAAGTTCTAAATGTAGACTTGCCTTGATCACTAAATTCTACTACAGTGGTGCATTTACTATGGCCCATGTGTATGGAACCATTCTTTTTTATACATAATTCACCTTTTACTGGAAATATTGACATAGCGGGCAAAATTGGAGTAGCTTCGGATTCGACATTTAGGATCATAAGATTAAGCGTAAAATTACCTAATCCATACACTTCATTTTCTAGATCAGTACCTGTTCTCTGAGGAAGTCCCTCCTTGTTAGGGTGGCAGACTTTAAGCAAAACTAAGTTCAAATTTCCCCATACCCAGTTATCTTGATAAACTGCAGAACTCGAATCTAGAGAATTAAGTAGACTAAACCATGCTCCACAGGAGCCGTTGTGTGTGAACGGGTATGGAAAGAGAGGTAGAATTCCTTTATAATTCTGATAGGGAGGGAGTCGGCCACATATCCAACAATTGGTAGCATTACTGACCTGATGGGAATGATGTAACATATTAATAAACGTGTTATTGCGCAGCGCAAATCTATAAGACAACTCAAGCGGAGGTAATTCACTAAAAGAATGTTCAGCAGTAACATTGTAAACATGTCTAGAAATAGGATAATATATGTGCAACAATATACTTGCAGTAATTATTAAAAGACTTGAGAAAAACAAAATTAATAACGTCACTATGCAATGACTACGCAGTGATTTACAGTACGCCTGTCGTTTCAACATTTTTCGGGTGCTTTCTCTATTCAGGTCCAAGGGATACATGTCAGAGACAATTCAACCGCTTCACCTTGGAGAGGACTTAAACAATCAAATTGCTCGACTGATTGGGCCTGAGCTTTAATTTATAATGTTCAGAA
This sequence comes from Triturus cristatus, assembly GCF_964204655.1. Taxonomy (NCBI): domain Eukaryota; kingdom Metazoa; phylum Chordata; class Amphibia; order Caudata; family Salamandridae; genus Triturus; species Triturus cristatus. The sequence goes on from NC_140591.1 coordinate 1,400,128,937, forward strand.
TTACTTTGTTCAACAAAAGGAAGTTTTGAGTCAATGGGTGAAGTCACACAAGGTGTGGTATTCACATCTGATTTTAGTCCATGAAATTTCTTGATATGACTTGAATGAATCCAGCCTTTCCTGCCCTCGATCTTCACGGCTGTTCTTGTGGTGAGCAACACCAGCTGGGGCGTCCTCCACCTAGGTTCCAGCTGAGTCTTTCGATCAAAGTTCCTCACGAGGACCAAGTCTCCCGGAACTACGTCATGGGGTTTCACCTCAGTGTTGTCAGGAAAAGCTGCAGCTACCTGTGAACGACAAGATTGTAGTGCAGACATCAAGGAAGCCAAGTAATCTGTCAGCATGTTACAGTCAATATCAGTTATTTTGCGTGGTATAGGCGTCCCCCACATATTTGGTGGTCTGCCGAAGATCACTTCATACGGGGATAGCCCTGTTCGAGAGTGTGCTACCATTCTTGTGTAAAAGAGTGCAACTGGTAATGCTACTACCCAGTCGACACCTTTCTCTCTGCATATTTTGGATAATCTTATTTTCAGAGTCTGATTATGTCTTTCTACGAGACCTGCTGCTTCGGGGTGTCGGACACAGTGGGATTTCCACTGATAGCCTAACAAAAGTGAAACGTGTTTCATTAATTCGGATGAGAACGGCTGGCCGTTATCTGAGTGAACAACACGTGGTAAACCGTATCGTGGGAAGAATTCTCGAACCAACTGTTTGGCAGTAGTCGGGGCAGTGTAATCTGAAACCGGGTATGCCTCCGTCCAACGGGAAAGAGCACATACAACTACGAGAACATATTTGTATCCTCTACATCGTTCCATCTGGATATAATCCATCTGGAGGACTTCAAAAGGATGATCAGGAGGATGAAATCCACCCTGTTCTACGGGAACGCTTTTTCCTGGGTTGAACTGGCAACAGATCATACAGGTACGAACTTTTTGTTTGGCTGCAGCTCGTAAATGTTTATTGAACCAAATGTGTTGAATGCTATCTAGCATAGCTTTTTCTCCTAGATGTGCGGGACTATGTACAGTGTTAATTATAACCTGGACCATTGAATCAGGAAGGAACCACACAGACTTTTCCTTCATCATCCATCCTTGATCCGTTTGGATCCCTCCTAATTCAGTCCATTTCTTTATTTCGTCTGGTGTAGCATGTGTCTGTATGTCAATTACGTCAAGAGTAGGATCTTTAACTGTCATGCAATGTGTTGGCGGCGGGACTATTGTCTTTGTCATGTCGGGTGTTTGAGTTTGAGCAGTCTGTTTAGCTGTTCTGTCAGCTAGATCATTGCCTTGAGAAATGATATCAGTAACTTTCGTATGAGCTTTACATTTCATGATTGATATTGCAGTGGGTAGATGTATTGCATCTAATAAGGCATTGTTAGAACCGGCGGTCTCTAGTTGGCAGAGGTATACACTTCTGACAAATAGGGACCAACCAACTCTAGTCAGGGAGAGGGGATTACACACTCAGATAACCCCTGCTACCCCCTTGGTAGCTTGGCAGAGCAGACAGGCTTATCTCAGAGGCAGTGTGTTAAGCATTTATGACCACATACAGTAATAAAGTGAATACACTACAGATGGACACGACACAGAAGTTATTATAAAAATAGTATTTTTATATAAGGCTTAGCACAAGACCAAATAACGACAAAAATATACCACAGTCTTAATAAATACTCTTTGGAAGGAAAAATAATAGTTCAAGTAAGGTTTCTTCTTGGCAATTAGTTCTTTAGCAAAGTATTCTTCTGAGCACAGTTCTTTGGCAACAATGTAACCCCCACAGGAGTCACACGACGTCGAGTCTACAAGATTCCCAAGGTTCGGCGTCGACCGCGAGGAGCGCTACGTCGAGCCTGGAGTTGCAACAGACCCCACAAGTACAGTACCTTGAGAAATGAAGAAAACGATGCTCCACGGCGTCGAGATGTCGGCGCCGAGGTCGGCGTCGATCGTGCCTCGGAGTCGGGTCAATCCGCAGCGGTGTCGAGGGATGTCGGGCCGGAGCAGCGCTCACGGCGTCGAGATGGGCGTCGAGTCGATGCGATCAGCAGCGGCGTCGGGACGGGGTCGCTTGGAGGTAGAGCCGATACTCACTCCTCACTGGCGTTGATACCGGCGTCGAGACGGGGTCACTTGGAGCCGGGGCCGATACCCACTGCTCACTGCTGTTGCTGCTGGCGTCGATCGGGCCCGGCGGCCGGCGTCGAAGGCTCGGGACACTGGAGCCGTTACTCACGATGTCGAGCTGGATTCGGCGGCGTCGGCGGCGTCGAGACTGCAGATTTTCCCTTGTGTACTGGAAACAACACTTTCCAGCAATTCAGCAAATGGTGAAGTCCTTTGGCCCTATGACTTCAGCAGGAGACTGGCACTCTTCCAGTCCTTGGAGATTTCCTAGCAAGTGTTCAGAGAGTACACACCAAGTTCCTCTCTCCTTGTTCCTTGGCAAAAATAAAGAAGCAGCTTTCAGGTTCCTCCACAGCAAAACAGCACTCTGGCAGAAAGGGGAGGCAAGTCCTTAGATCAGCAGGCTTCTTGTCCTTGGTACAGGTTTCCTTGTCAGAAGTGATCTCAGTCCTTGGTTCAGGGGTCCTTCTCTTATACCCCTTTTTCCCTTTGTTCCCTTTGTCCAAGCAGGGAGATTCCCACCAGCTCAGGTTTGTTGTGGGTGTTGCCAGGCAGAGGCACCTGGCCTATTCACTGAGCAGGGCAGAGTCCTCAGCCGCCCAGCAGGAGGCGGAGCCAGTATTGTCACTGGCAGGAGCAGGGCTATCAGTCGCCCAGCAGGAGGCGGAGCCAGTATTGTGTCAGGCAGGGCAGGCTACTCTTCCCTCCCTCTATGTGTAAACGCCCCATTCACCCCACACTGACTCACTCAGACCTCTGGAGCCACCCAGCCCCTGACACACACACCAAACCAGCAGAGACCGGTAGATAGTTGGACAAGAAAATAGCCACTTTCTAAAAGTGCTATTTTCAAACATAGAATTTAAAAACCATCCATCCTAAAGGGTGTGTTATTAAATTCTGAGTTCAGGGATACTAAACTCGACTTGCTACCATGCTCCCTGAGTCAGATAGATTATAATGGAGTTAATAATCAGTCTGCCCAGTCTGGCCTATTGGAGGCAGGTAGCCCTTCAATAGTGAAAAACGAAAATGGCTGTAATTCACTATTAGGTCATGCCACACACATCAGGGCATGACCTACCTTTTACCAACAATGCACCCTGCCCTAGGGCCTACCATAGAGGTGTCTGAAATGTGGCAAAGGGAAGGTTTAGAGACTGGTAAGTAGGTTTCCTTACCAAGTCGACATGGCAGTCAGGGACTGCATGCAGGCGCTGCGGTGGCAGGCCTGAGACACATTTTACACGCTGCTTCTGTGGGTGGCACAACCAGTGCTGCAAGCCCACCAGCAGCAGTTAACTTACACGCCCTTGGCACACGCAGTGCACTAGACTAGGGTCTGAACAGTAAGTCAACCAAGCCAATCATGGTAACACCAATCCATGTAACAATTTAACATAGGGAGCACTTGCACTGTGGCACTGATCAGCAGTGGCACAGTGCCCAAAGCAATAATCCAGCAAAAACATCGTAAACAGAGGAGGCAAACAGAAAAAAATGGAGGAGAGACTCATGCCAATGATGCCAGGTCTAACACGTGTCCCCTCCAGCTGAAATGTGGGGAGAACTACCCTTCACCCAGGGAGTCCTCATCACTAAGGCGGAAAAATCTGGACAGACCATCAGCATTGGCGTGATCTGTACCAGGGCGGTGTTCCACCGTAAAGTCCATCCCCTGTAGGGAAATGGACCACCTCAACAGTTTTGGGTTCTCACCCCTCATCTGCATTAACCATCTGAGGGGCCTGTGGTCTGTCTGAACCCGGAAGTGAGACCCAAACAAGTAGGGTCTTAGCTTCTTCAGCGCCCAGACCACAGCAAATGCCTCACGCTCTATCGCACTCCACCTTTGTTCCCTGGGAAGTAACCTCCGGCTGATGAAGGCTACAGGTAAGTCTCGGCCCTCCTCATTCATCTGTGCTAGAACAGCCCCCACACCATGCTCTGAAGCGTCCGTCTGGACAATGAATTCTTTTGAAAAGTCGGGTGCCTGGAGGACCGGTGCTGTACACATTGCAGTTTTCAGGGTGTCAAAGGCTTTCTGACAGGCGTCAGTCCAGATCACAAGTCTCGGCTGCTTCCTGGAAGTCAGCGAGGTCAAGGGGTGCACAATGTTGCCATACCCCTTGACAAACCTCCTGTAGTAACCCGTGAGACCCAAGAAGGCTCTCACCTGAGTCTGGGTTTTGGGCGGTTCCCAAGCCAGGATGGTATCTATCTTGGGTTGCAGGGGGGCCACCTTGCCGCTCCCTACTTGGTGCCCCAAGTACACCACTGAACCCTGCCCAATCTGGCACTTACTAGCCTTGATTGTGAGGCCTGCTCTGCGCAGGGCCAACAACACTTCCTGGAGGTGGTGCAAGTGTTCCTCCCAGCTGGCGCTGAACACGGCTATATCGTCCAGGTAGGCGGCGCTGAAATCTTCCAGCCCGGCCAATACCTGGTTAACCAACCTCTGGAATGTGGCAGGGGCATTCTTCATCCCAAAGGGCATCACACGGAACTGGTAGTGCCCATCTGGTGTGGAGAATGCAGACCTCTCTTTTGCCCCATCAGTTAAGGCGATCTGCCAGTACCCAGACGTTAGATCAAACGTACTAAGGTACCGGGCAGCCCCCAACCGATCGATGAGCTCATCAGCTCTGGGGATGGGGTGCGCGTCAGTCTTGGTGACCGAATTGAGTCCTCGGTAATCCACACAGAACCGAAGTTCTGGTGAAGCACCGGGCGCTGCAGCCTTTGGGACCAAGACCACTGGGCTGGCCCAAGGACTGCTAGAGGACTCAACCACCCCTAAGGCAAACATCTTGGAGACCTCCTCCTTGATGTATGCTCTGACCTTGTCAGTCACTCTGTAGGCCATGTGCCTCACAGGAGTGCTGTCCCCAGTGTCCACATCATGGACACACCACTGAGTGACACCAGGGATTAAGGAGAACAGATCAGGGAATTGTACCAACAGATGGCGACAATCTTGCTGCTGCTCAGGGGTCAGTGTGTCAGAGAGGACAACACCATCCACTGACCCATCTTTTTCTTTTGCACACAGGAGGTCAGGAAGAGGCTCACTCTCCTCCTCCATCCCAGCATCTGTGGCAAGGAGCATGCCCACTTCGGACCTTTCTAAGTGGGGCTTTAACCGGTTGACATGCAGGACCCTTAAGGGGTTCCTGGGAGACTTCAAGTCCACCAAGTAGGTGACATCGCTCTTTTTCTCCACAACCTCAAATGGTCCAGTCCACCTGTCCTTGAGCGCACAAGGTTCCACAGGGGCCATGACCCAAACTTTCTGACCAGGTTGAAGCTCAACCAGAGTGGCATTCTGATCGTACCACCGCTTCATCTCTTCCTGGCTGGCCTCCAGATTTGCCTGAGCAAGATCTCTGAAGCGCCGAGTCTGGTTCCTAAAGGCCAGCATGTAACTATATACATCCTGGGGAGGTTTCCTGGGAGATTGCTCCCAGCCTTCTTTAACCAGACTCAAAGGTCCTCTTACCGGGTGACCATACAAAAGCTCAAAGGGGCTGAACCCTAGAGACTTCTGTGGCACCTCACGGTAAGCAAACAGCAGGCATGGCAAGAGGACGTCCCATTTACGCCTCATTGGTTCTTCAAGACCCATGATCATGCCTTTTAGGGTCCGGTTGAATCTCTCAACCAGCCCATTACCTTGAGGGTGGTAAGGAGTGGTAAACTTGTAGGTTACCCCACACTCCTTCCACAGAGACTTCATATAATTCGAAATGAAGTTGGTGCCCTGGTCTGACACCACCTCTCTGGGGAACCCCATGCGGGAGAAAACACCCATCAGTGCCCGTCCCACCACGGGGGCCGTCACTGTTCGGAGAGGGATGGCTTCCGGGTACCGGGTGGCATGGTCCACCAAGACCAGGATAAACCTGTTGCCCATGGCTGTCTTGGGGTCCAGTGGCCCCACAATGTCAATTCCCACTCGCTCAAAGGGGGTACTGACGACGGGAAAAGGTTGGAGGGGAGCCTTCTGCTTCCGCCCACTTTTCCCACTTGCCTGGCAAGTTTGACAGGTCCTACAATGGATATCTGAATCCCTTCTCATCTGGGGCCAATAAAAATGGGTGACAAGCCTGTCATAGGTCTTGTCCTGCCCCAGATGTCCAGCTAACGGAACGTCATGAGCCAACCCCAGTAGGAAGGCTCTGAAGCGCTGGGGTACCACCAGCACACGGGCTGACCCAGGTTCAGCAGCCTTAGGCTCGCTATACAGGAGATCGTTCTCCCAGTAGACCCAATGTGATCCTGACTGATCACCTGTCGTTTGGGCTGAGGCCTGCTGCCTCATACCCACAAGAGAAGGGCACACTTTCTGCTCAGCACAAAATTCCTCCCTGGAGGGACCACCATCCTGCTGCCAATGGGTCAGCTCGGGCAGGTCTCCCAGTTCGGCCACTTGTTCTCCTGTCGGTTCCAGGGCATCCCCCTCAGGGTCTGCTCCCTCCTGGACCGCGGGAACGATGGGGGACGGTTTCCCGCGCCCCCTGCCTCTTCTCTTCACGGTTGGGACCTGGGCCATACTTTCAGTCTCCGGGCCCCCATCAACACCCTTACTGACTGACATGGACCGGGTGGTCGCACACACCCACTCAGGCAGACCCAACATTTCCAGATGCGCTTTTCTCTCCACCTTAGCCCAAGGGGAGTCCTCCAAATCATTGCCCAAGAGACAATCAACAGGCATGGCGGGCCTCACAGCAACCTGAAGAGTACCTGAGACCCCCCCCACTCAAAGGGAACTTGAGCTACCTCACACTGACTCTGTGAGTTGTCGGCAGCTACAACGGGGTAGAATGCATGAGGGACCACCTGCTCTCTGGACACCAAGTGACACTTGACAGCTGTCACACTCGCTCCGGTGTCTCTGAGAGCTTCCACCCTATGGCCATTAATGGTCACCCACTGCCTATATTTCTTAGTGTTACTAGGCAGAGGGGTTGGAGGGACCATTTCCACGTCTCCTAAAGAGACCAGGGACATTTCTGCGGGACCCCACCCACCGGGGGCACCCATCTCCTCCCCTCCCAGGGCTACACTCGCTACCTGACGAGGGGGTGCACGCGGCGGTGCATTCGAATCCTTCATGGGACACTGGGGATCATAATAACGGTGTCCCACCTGCTTACAGGCATAGCAGGTCATGGGGCCCCTGTGAACAGGTTTACCTGTCGGGGCCTCTGGCTTCTTTACAGGGGGAGGCTGGGAACCCTTCCCTTGGTTCCCTTGGGGACTACTTTGGGGCCCTTTCTGAAACTCCCTCTGTTTACCCCTGTCCCCCCCACTCTTCTGCTGGGGACCCTGCCCACCTTTGGCTGAGTCTCCCACTGGACCCTTGTGGACCCTGGTACTGACCCAGCGGTCCGCCTCCTCAGCAAGTTTTCTAGGGTTAGATAGCTTGCTATCAACAAGGTGCTGGCGTAGCTCTGGAAAACAGTTATTAGACAAGTGCTCCCAAGCAAACAAATCATAAAGAGCATCATAACTATCAACCTTGCTACCCTTTATCCAACCATCCATGGTTCTGCAGAAAAAAGACACATATTCAACCCACGTAGTACCAGGCAACTTCTTACATTCTCTAAAGGTTTGTCTGTACTTTTCTGGAGTTAAGCCATATCTCAGCATTAAAGCATCTTTCATATGAGTATAAGACATCCTATCCTCAGCAGGAAGGCTCAACAAGGTATCTCTCCCCTCGTTTGTAAAGCGGCTCCACAACCCCGTTCCCCAATCCTTCTCAGGGACCCGGTGGGCCAACAATGCTAACTCATATGCTTTAAACCATTGGCTAATATCTTCATTCTTACTGTAATCCTTGATCACATCTTTAGGAAAATAAAACCTACTTTCTGCAGGCACAGATGGAGTGCTGCCACCAGAGGGATTCAACTCTAAACTCTTAGTTTTAAGCTCCATCTCCCTCACCATCTTCTCACGTTCAAACGCTAATTTCTCTCTCTCAAAATCTAATCTTTTGCTCTCCATTTCAGCTTCTCTCTTGCTTCTTGCATTCTCTAATTCCAACTGCCCTCCTAATTTAAGTTTTGCCATTTCTAACTTGTACCCCCTCTCCTTCTCCCTGTCTTCTAATTCTTCGGGGGAAAGGCTCCTAGAGGACGCACTACTGCCTGGAGATGACACTGGCCCATCTGCGGGCTCTTCCTCCTCTTCTTCCTCTTCCGGTACCACCACCGGATCAGAGGGATTTCTGGCCTCTAACCAGGCCTTCAGCGCTTTGAGGAAGTCGTCTTTCCTTGTGAGACCTGTGGTAGGAACTTTAAACTGCTTGCAAAATCCTTTTAGATCCTTTAGCACGTAGGAATCTATCTTCTCCTTATCAAATTCCCCCACAACAATCTCCACAGGTGTAGCAGCTCTGGCATTCTCCATGGTCAAAACTGGCAGTGTTTAGAAAAATCAGATCCAGGAAAGCGGAGAACAAAAATAGGATATCCTACCAAACAGACTGTGGCTGCGTTATGGTCTGCTTTCACTATGTAGCGTACACTAATCACTGCACATGAGTCATAAATGCAAAGTTCAAATCCTCACCGCTGACCACCAATGTTAGAACCGGCGGTCTCTAGTTGGCAGAGGTATACACTTCTGACAAATAGGGACCAACCAACTCTAGTCAGGGAGAGGGGATTACACACTCAGATAACCCCTGCTACCCCCTTGGTAGCTTGGCAGAGCAGACAGGCTTATCTCAGAGGCAGTGTGTTAAGCATTTATGACCACATACAGTAATAAAGTGAATACACTACAGATGGACACGACACAGAAGTTATTATAAAAATAGTATTTTTATATAAGGCTTAGCACAAGACCAAATAACGACAAAAATATACCACAGTCTTAATAAATACTCTTTGGAAGGAAAAATAATAGTTCAAGTAAGGTTTCTTCTTGGCAATTAGTTCTTTAGCAAAGTATTCTTCTGAGCACAGTTCTTTGGCAACAATGTAACCCCCACAGGAGTCACACGACGTCGAGTCTACAAGATTCCCAAGGTTCGGCGTCGACCGCGAGGAGCGCTACGTCGAGCCTGGAGTTGCAACAGACCCCACAAGTACAGTACCTTGAGAAATGAAGAAAACGATGCTCCACGGCGTCGAGATGTCGGCGCCGAGGTCGGCGTCGATCGTGCCTCGGAGTCGGGTCAATCCGCAGCGGTGTCGAGGGATGTCGGGCCGGAGCAGCGCTCACGGCGTCGAGATGGGCGTCGAGTCGATGCGATCAGCAGCGGCGTCGGGACGGGGTCGCTTGGAGGTAGAGCCGATACTCACTCCTCACTGGCGTTGATACCGGCGTCGAGACGGGGTCACTTGGAGCCGGGGCCGATACCCACTGCTCACTGCTGTTGCTGCTGGCGTCGATCGGGCCCGGCGGCCGGCGTCGAAGGCTCGGGACACTGGAGCCGTTACTCACGATGTCGAGCTGGATTCGGCGGCGTCGGCGGCGTCGAGACTGCAGATTTTCCCTTGTGTACTGGAAACAACACTTTCCAGCAATTCAGCAAATGGTGAAGTCCTTTGGCCCTGTGACTTCAGCAGGAGACTGGCACTCTTCCAGTCCTTGGAGATTTCCTAGCAAGTGTTCAGAGAGTACACACCAAGTTCCTCTCTCCTTGTTCCTTGGCAAAAATAAAGAAGCAGCTTTCAGGTTCCTCCACAGCAAAACAGCACTCTGGCAGAAAGGGGAGGCAAGTCCTTAGATCAGCAGGCTTCTTGTCCTTGGTACAGGTTTCCTTGTCAGAAGTGATCTCAGTCCTTGGTTCAGGGGTCCTTCTCTTATACCCCTTTTTCCCTTTGTTCCCTTTGTCCAAGCAGGGAGATTCCCACCAGCTCAGGTTTGTTGTGGGTGTTGCCAGGCAGAGGCACCTGGCCTATTCACTGAGCAGGGCAGAGTCCTCAGCCGCCCAGCAGGAGGCGGAGCCAGTATTGTCACTGGCAGGAGCAGGGCTATCAGTCGCCCAGCAGGAGGCGGAGCCAGTATTGTGTCAGGCAGGGCAGGCTACTCTTCCCTCCCTCTATGTGTAAACGCCCCATTCACCCCACACTGACTCACTCAGACCTCTGGAGCCACCCAGCCCCTGACACACACACCAAACCAGCAGAGACCGGTAGATAGTTGGACAAGAAAATAGCCACTTTCTAAAAGTGCTATTTTCAAACATAGAATTTAAAAACCATCCATCCTAAAGGGTGTGTTATTAAATTCTGAGTTCAGGGATACTAAACTCGACTTGCTACCATGCTCCCTGAGTCAGATAGATTATAATGGAGTTAATAATCAGTCTGCCCAGTCTGGCCTATTGGAGGCAGGTAGCCCTTCAATAGTGAAAAACGAAAATGGCTGTAATTCACTATTAGGTCATGCCACACACATCAGGGCATGACCTACCTTTTACCAACAATGCACCCTGCCCTAGGGCCTACCATAGAGGTGTCTGAAATGTGGCAAAGGGAAGGTTTAGAGACTGGTAAGTAGGTTTCCTTACCAAGTCGACATGGCAGTCAGGGACTGCATGCAGGCGCTGCGGTGGCAGGCCTGAGACACATTTTACACGCTGCTTCTGTGGGTGGCACAACCAGTGCTGCAAGCCCACCAGCAGCAGTTAACTTACACGCCCTTGGCACACGCAGTGCACTAGACTAGGGTCTGAACAGTAAGTCAACCAAGCCAATCATGGTAACACCAATCCATGTAACAATTTAACATAGGGAGCACTTGCACTGTGGCACTGATCAGCAGTGGCACAGTGCCCAAAGCAATAATCCAGCAAAAACATCGTAAACAGAGGAGGCAAACAGAAAAAAATGGAGGAGAGACTCATGCCAATGATGCCAGGTCTAACAGGCATGAATGAGGGGTCCATGCTGAATGTGGGCACCGTGGGAAGTTAAATAACCTCTCTCTCGCCACAGCACGCCGAAGTCATGTACAACTCCGAATGCATAACGTGAATCAGTGTATATGTTGACTTTTTTATTTGTGGCTTGAATACAGGCTTGTGTCAGAGCGATGAGTTCTGCGGCTTGAGCTGACAAAGTATTTATACGATTTGTTTCAATGACTTCAGTATCTTTTGTGACTGCGTAAGCAGCCACTAACTCTCCTGTATTTGTTCTCATACATGAACCATCTACATACAATGTCAGGTCTGGATCTGACAATGGGACATCGGTTAAGTCTTGTCTGGGTTTCGTCGTGATTGTAATAACTTCAATACAGTCATGAGCTAATGGGTCTGTTCCAATCACAGGTAAAAGTGTGGCAGGATTCAATGTGTTACAGCGTCTGATTTCTATATGTGGCTGAAACAATGTTAGTTCATACCCTGTAAGTCGTGCTATAGTCAAGTGTTGTGTTTGTGTTCTATTTACAAGAACCTCTACTGCATGTGGTACTTGAACTGTCAATGGATGTCCTAACACTATGGCATCGCTTTGTCTGATTGCTAAAGCTGTCGCTGCCACTGATTTCAGACACGCAGGCAAAGCCTGAGCTACGGGGTCTAATGTACTAGAAAAATAAGCACATGGTTTGTGTGCTCCTGCTTGTTCCTGTGTGAGTACTGACTGGGCAGTACCTTCTCGTTCTGTAACAAAAAGTGTAAACTGTTTTCTGTAACATGGCGTTGCTAAAACAGGCGCTTGACATAAAGCTTTCTTTAAGCTTTCAAAAGCTTGTGTATGTTCCTGAGTCCAAGGGAGAACAGTCGATGTGGCTGCCTCCTGCGTTGTCAACTGAATGAGTGGTTTTGCTAGAAATGCATACTGAGGGATCCACTGCCTACAATATGAAGTGAGGCCTATGAAAGCCCGCACCTCCTTTTGTGTCTTGGGTATTGGCATGTTAGCTATCAACTGAATGCGGTCGGGTGTAAGCTGCCTTCCCTCCTTGGACAGCGAGTGTCCAAGATAAACAACTCGCTGGACACAGAATTGCAGCTTAGAAGGGGACACCTTGTGCCCCTTTTCGGCTAGAAATTGTAAAACTGTCAGTGATGCTTTCTCACATTCGGGTTCGCTTCTAGCGGTGATCAGCAGATCATCGACATATTGAAGCAAAGCAGTGTTAACTGGCATGTGGATACTGTCGAGTTCTCGTTTCAGTGCTTGGCTATAGATGCTGGGGCTTTCTGTAAATCCTTGAGGTGCGCGTGAGAATTTAAAGCTACGTCCATTTAAACTAAATCCGAACAAATATTGGCTTTCCGGATCTATTGGGACGCTGAAAAAGGCATTCTTGAGATCAATTACAGTAAAGAATGTTGCTTCGGAATCAATAGCTGTCAGTAATGATGAGATATCTGGGACCACAGGGAATTGTGGCACAATGCATTTGTTCAATTCGCGCAGATCAATAACCAATCGATATACTGGTGGGGCCTTCGGATCTGTTCGTTTAAGAATCGGAATTATCGGTGAATTACATACATTGGAGTCTGTTTCTACAACCACTCCTTGGGCAATGAGTTCGTCAATGATTTGCAGTAAAGCCACTACAGCATCTGGTGGTAACTTGTATTGTCGCATTCGTGGTAGTACCACTCCTGCCTTTAGTGTGACTCGATATGGTGTAATATTCATGCAACCAACATCAGTAGGGCCTTGTGCCCATAGATGTGTAGGTAAAGTCTGCAATCGGGGATCCATGTCTCTAGACACATAATGACCTTTAAAATCACGTAAAAACAATCTTACTCCTTCCGGAGAACAACATATTATAGCTCCTAGAGCTTTCAGTGTTTTTATTCCTAACAGGTTTTCTGGACATGATTTAGTAAGCAATAAGTCTGTAGTTCGGGTCAAAGGTCCTATCGTAAGTGGAAGAGGTTGTGACACTTCATTAACAATAGGTTTTCCTGAAAAACCAAGGGAAATATTCTGAGAGCCTGAGAGGGGTGCCCCTGGAACTTCACTACGTTTTATGGTTGTTCGACTTGCCCCTGTATCGAGTAAAAATTTTCTGTCTTGGCCTAATAATTCACTATGTACATAAGGTCCTTCTTGATCTACAGGGATCTCGATAAGGGGTAAGTCAACTTCCCTCTCTAGGCTGGTTCATGCGTATCGCTGGTAATCAGGATAGTCGTACTGTGCGGTCTGGTACAGTTGTCTTGTCGTGGTTTGTGTGGCAGCAACGGGCAGCGCTGGTGCAGCTGGCACAAATTGTATAGACTGTGGTGGAGCTGGCATGGACTGTGCATGCTGCGGGGCTCCTTGTTCATTCTGATCCTGTCTAGGTGGCCGTGGTCTTTCTTTTGTATTACCTATGGCGATATTATGTTTCAAGACTGGACAATCGTGTACGTAATGACCTGGCTTTTTACAATAATTGCATGTCCCTTTTATAGGTCCTGTTGAGTCACTGGAATGTGTCATACCCTTTTTATGTCCTTCAGCTGGAACTGTCTGGGAAACTAGCATTTTCATTTTCGTGTCTTTCATACGTCTATGTTCATGTTCTTGTTCCTCTCTAATTCTATTGTGATGGTACTGTAACATTTGTAACATTTGTGATGGGGTGTTACCTTGCCAGGTACTCTCGAATTTTAATACTCTATTCTTCACTTGAGGCAAGGCATTTTCTACTAATTTGGTCACAAACAGATGTGGGTATGATTCGCTACTTGCTTTTATGCCACTGTTTATACCAAAACATTTTTCAAATCGGGCATAGTAATCGCTAGTGTCTTCATCTTGCTTCTGTTTACAGGCTGAAATTGTACCCCAATCTTCCTTTTTCGTAGTTAATAAACGTGGCAGTACCTGTACTAGTAAACCTGGTAGTGCTTTAGTTTTGTCCCCAAGCCCCGAACCTGGACCTCGGGCCTTTTCTTCATTTTCTAATGCTGTCCAATCTATCTTTTGGTCTCCCACCTCCCATTCTTTTTCCTTGAGTTTTTCATAAATGCCAGCAGGCATCAATACCTTTAATATGGTCATAATGTCGGGATAGGTATACTCTCCCATGAGTAACATGTCTTTAATTTCTCGGTGGAAACCCGCTGGGTCTTTGTCATGACTGGGTACCACTTTCTTCATTTCTAACAATTCTATTTTTGATATGGGCGTATATACAAATACGCGTTTAAACTCATTGTCCTCGCCTTTTATTGGGTGCACTTCTCGTAAGGGATTCTGTCTATCCATGTAATACGTGGTTCTTTCCTTGATGGGCAATGAGACATGTTCTGAACATACAAAAAGAATATACTGCTTTCTTGATTCTAGAATTTCTTTAATTAGCTTAGTACCTGAACCTCTCCATCTATTCATGAGTAATTCAGTCAATATGTCTGGTAAGGGACCAGGATCCGAATGCTGACTCTGATATAGTATAAGGAGTTGTTGAATCATATAAATCCCAGCTAAACGCTGTTCATCTGGGGCGAGATTCAAAAATGTGCGTGCTACTGTATCGTCACTATACTTTCCGGGACTGTCAACCCAATGGACAGCTGACCTGACTAATTCTTGTTCATCCATAGAATCGAGAAAATGATAACCCCTTCGTTCTCGGAGTAATTTATCAGCTGCTTGGAATGAATGCTCGTTAGACCTTATATTTATTATTGGTGTTTGAAAATTCCTGTTATTTTCTAGACATATCGGACGTATCGGATCAGTAAGACATCTAGTACTATTACAAGATCTTCCTCTACCTACATAAGCTATAGTTTCTGACTGTCCTGTGGGCAGTCCTGATGCTTCTTCCTCGCTTTGTTCGAACTGGTCTACCGCTAATCTTTCTTCGTGTAGGCATTCTATTTCTTTACGGATCTTTCGGCACATGGCTATTATACAGTTTTGCTTATCATGTCTCCCTTCTGATATATTCTGGCTCCATCTGGTAAGAATCTGCATTGCTTCCGGGTCTACCCCCGGTCGGTCTTGATTTCTGATCACACAATTTATGAGGAAACGTAACAGTTCCCCCTGTATTTCCACTTTCTGGTATTCCATAGCTCTGTTAATACATTCAGAATCTCGCCCTGTTTGGACAAAATGGTATATATTATCTAGATGTGCAGTCATTCCTGGTAACTTCCCTAAATACACCGCGGCTCGTCTGATACGTAATGATGCTAGGGTCATTTCGTCCTCTTTTCCGGGCACTGGGTCATATCTACAATCTATAAGAAGTTCCTTAAGCGTACGGGCATTTATGAGTTTGGGGGTACGTGAATGTGCTGACTCTTGAAAAGTAAGTTTATTTATTCTAGGTGGCGTAGAAAAGATATTGGTAGCACCTCCGGTAGCCCCGTCTGGGGTATCGGGTGTGAAAGGATTCGTTGAACGTGATACAGCAACTATAGGTGTGGATACAGCTATAGAAGTAGCTGTAGGAACAGATGCAGAAACAGATGTGCTTGCCGGAACTTGTGTCAGAACCTGTTGCTGTAGGGATACGGGTACTGGATCTTGGCGTTGAACCTCCCTGGCAGGCGGTCTATGTGGGGCGGGATTAGCATACTCGGGAGCTGCCTTATCTAAATATGAGGAAAGAAAAACATCTTCTGCGGTTCTAGGATGCCCCTTAGGATGTACCTTTATTGGAAATAATGGGGTTGGCAAGTCTTTTGGTATCCCTGGAGTAGCCTTAGGTAATCCTTTGGCCAGAAGGGGATACATACCCTTCATAAGGGCATTTCTTTGTCTGTCTACTTGTTCTGATTTCACTCGTGCACCTTCTTCAATTAATAGATTTTCTCGGACTTCATTTGAATTCCCTTTACTCTTCTCTTCCTGTCTACGTGCTTTTTCTGTACGTCTATACGATTCTTTACGCCATAATTCAATGGCGTCTTTCTGTGATTGTCTAGCTTTCTTTTTCCATAATTCTTCCTCTACTTTCACGATGCACTCTGCATCCCAGGTCCCAGCCGCGGGCCACCTCTGACTTTCTGGTAATTCCTTAGTGTAGTCTACCCATAAATCAAGAAATAATATAGCGTCTAAGCCATGTTTATGATACATGAAGTACCCTGGAGTGTCCCTAGGAGGAATAGGAACGGCTTCTTCGAGTACCCCTTTTTTCGTTGTGATCTGTCTTAATTTCGAAAAGAGCGGCATATTGAAAGCTGATCTGATACTTGATTTGGAACAAACTTTAATACATTTAACACAAGAAGGAACAGTCATTCATACCACAATATGCAGAAAACATTTAACATTTAACATTTAATTGAGCAACGATGATGATGACGATCTAAGGAAAACTTAATCACTAAACATGATACTTGACATTAACTGAATTATTCTGAACTGATACACTTGATATACTAGATATACTGCTAAACAGTACAGATACACTGCTGAAACAGTGCAGACCGGATTTGTGTACCCAAACCCGTCTTGACCGGCACAACCTATGTGCACGTCAGAATGCCTCCCCAGTAATGGTACTCACCGGGTAGCTCGGAAACGGAAGGCCTCGGAAACTGAACTGAACTTGAACCGGACTGGACTCGACTCGAACACTTCGGACACTGGACTCGACTTGGGACTTCGGAAACTGGTGGGCCTCTGTATACCTCGGATCTTGCTCTCTCAGCTAGGCTCTGGTCAGGATACTTCGCACTTCTCACCGCCTCGTCTGGGTGTTGATCGCAGCCTCAGTCGCCCCCGCTTGACCGGAGGGAGATACAGGAAATCCTGCTGGTACGCGTTATTGTCCGTCCAGCTGTGGCAGGAGACCGGGCCTGCAACGCACCGCCGGCGCGTGAGATGAGAAAGTGTCCCTGTTCGGGCGCCATTCATGTGGTAAATAATTTAATTACCGGGACTTAATTTGATACAGAAACATAATAAAATAGCTCAGTAAATAAGAGGCAGAATCCGTGGTATTAGAGGTTCGGAATAGGCTTTATTCCAGTGGTCGATTATAATCGGTTGCTCCAAGTTCCATCACCACGAAGGTTCAGGAAGTGAAGTACATACGTTATTGACAATCAATTACTTTTATACAATAGGCATTACAGTGAGGCCAATACAAGAGGCGTAACAATTGATAGTGGTGATAATATATTCATACGTAGCAAAAATAGGCGTAACTGGGAGTGATGAAAGAACGTCATCAGATGTGATGTCATAAGAGGGTGGTTACATGAAAGAATTTCGCAATGTCAGCAGAAATACTTGGCAGATATGCGCGCGCAGCAGTATGACGTGTAATTGACGTGCAACTAGGGGGTGAAGGGGACTTGACATTTAGCTCTACATGTGGCGACAGAAGTCTGGAGGGTCAAGTCAACCTAATCCCAAATCATATCTAACATCCTATGTTTAAAGAACTATGTTATCCAAAAGAGAGGTCTCTTAGAGTAGAATCTTATTCTATACTGACTATACTGACTGTTAGTGCGTGTACAAGCGTCTAAGTGTCTACACTAGATGCGAGGGCGGAATCTTCCATAGTAATAGGGCTATGAATTACTTGCATAAAGACAGAGAAGCCGGGCCTTTGCTCGGTAGCTAGAAGAATGTTTACTTAAACTACTAGACAGGAATGCATCGGGCAGGGAACGGAGCAGATAATTTCGAAGGTGAAATACAGTTTTTTTGGCAGGCAGCAGGCTTCGTGAGCCGCGCAGAGAATGAGACAAAGTTCATGGCCACAGATGCAGGCTCAGACTGGAGCTTTCAGAGGCAGAAGGCAAGAAGAGTTCGAAGACAGAATCAGGGCCTACTTGCCTGGACTGTAAAATGGCATAAGTGAACCATATAAAGCCGGTGGCCTTTCATACTTAAGAATGGAATATCCGGCCTGTTCATGGCGGATCTGACAGAGGACATGTTGACGGTGGACGCACATGTGTTTGCGTCTTCATAACTGGAACTGGAGGGAACATACATGTATTTGTAACATGCACATAGAACCGTTGGGGTCCAAGATAGGGGACATAACTGATCAGAAAAAATCCATATTTCCACAGTGTGACCAGGTTGCGTTTTGCGCCGTTTCCTGTCGCGGGCACTAGGCCGAGCCACACAAGTGAGGTACCGTTTTTCTCGTAAGACTTTGGGGAACGCGAGGTGGGTGGAAATTTGTGGATCCACGCAGATTCCGGAACTTTCCACGACCGAAATGTGGGGAAAATGTGTTTTTTTTGCCAATTTTTTAGGTTTGCAAGGGATTCTGGGTAACAGACCCTGGTGGGAGGCAGTCAAGTCACCCCATCCTGGATTCCCCCGGGTGTCTAGTTTTCAAAAATGTATAGGTTTGCTAGGTTTCCCCAGGTGCCCGCAGAGCTAGGGTTCAAAAACTACAGCTAGTCATTTTTCCAAAAAAGGGTCATTTTTCACTGCGAAATTGAGGTGTGACCAGGTTGCGTTTTGCGCCGTTTCCTGTTGCGGGCACTAGGCCGACCCACACAAGTGAGGTACCGTTTTTCTCGTAAGACTTTGGGGAACGCGGGGTGGGTGGAAATTTGTGGATCCACGCAGATTCCGGAACTTTCCACGACCGAAATGTGGGGAAAATGTGTTTTTTTTGCCAATTTTTTAGGTTTGCAAGGGATTCTGGGTAACAGACCCGGGTGGGAGGCAGTCAAGTCACCCCATCCTGGATTCCCCTGGGTGTCTAGTTTTCAAAAATGTATAGGTTTGCTAGGTTTCCCCAGGTGCCCGCAGAGCTAGGGTTCAAAAACTACAGCTAGTCATTTGTCCAAAAAAGGGTCATTTTTCACTGCGAAATTGAGGTGTGACCAGGTTGCGTTTTGCGCCGTTTCCTGTCGCGGGCACTAGGCCGAGCCACACAAGTGAGGTACCGTTTTTCTCGTAAGACTCTGGGGAACGCGGGGTGGGTGGAAATTTGTGGATCCACGCAGATTCTGGAACTTTCCACGACCGAAATGTGGGGAAAATGTGTTTTTTTTGCCAATTTTTTAGGTTTGCAAGGGATTCTGGGTAACAGACCCTGGTGGGAGGCAGTCAAGTCACCCCATCCTGGATTCCCCTGGGTGTCTAGTTTTCAAAAATGTATAGGTTTGCTAGGTTTCCCCAGGTGCCCGCAGAGCTAGGGTTCAAAAACTACAGCTAGTCATTTGTCCAAAAAAGGGTCATTTTTCACTGCAAAATTGAGGTGTGACCAGGTTGCGTTTTGCGCCGTTTCCTGTCGCGGGCACTAGGCCGACCCACACAAGTGAGGTACCGTTTTTCTCGTAAGACTTTGGGGAATGCGGGGTGGGTGGAAATTTGTGGATCCACGCAGATTCCGGAACTTTCCACGACCGAAATGTGGGGAAAATGTGTTTTTTTTGCCAATTTTTTAGGTTTGCAAGGGATTCTGGGTAACAGACACTGGTGGGAGGCAGTCAAGTCACCCCATCCTGGATTCCCCTGGGTGTCTAGTTTTCAAAAATGTATAGGTTTGCTAGGTTTCCCCAGGTGCCCGCAGAGCTAGGGTTCAAAAACTACAGCTAGTCATTTTTCCAAAAAAGGGTCATTTTTCACTGCGAAATTGAGGTGTGACCAGGTTGCGTTTTGCGCCGTTTCCTGTCGCGGGCACTAGGCCGAGCCACACAAGTGAGGTACCGTTTTTCTCGTAAGACTCTGGGGAACGCGGGGTGGGTGGAAATTTGTGGATCCACGCAGATTCCGGAACTTTCCACTACAGAAATGTGGGGAAAATGTGTTTTTTTTGCCAATTTTTTAGGTTTGCAAGGGATTCTGGGTAACAGACCCTGGTGGGAGGCAGTCAAGTCACCCCATCCTGGATTCCCCTGGGTGTCTAGTTTTCAAAAATGTATAGGTTTGCTAGGTTTCCCCAGGTGCCCGCAGAGCTAGGGTTCAAAAACTACAGCTAGTCATTTTTCCAAAAAAGGGTCATTTTTCACTGCGAAATTGAGGTGTGACCAGGTTGCGTTTTGCGCCGTTTCCTGTCGCGGGCACTAGGCCGACCCACACAAGTGAGGTACCGTTTTTCTCGTAAGACTTTGGGGAACGCGGGGTGGGTGGAAATTTGTGGATCCACGCAGATTCCGGAACTTTCCACGACAGAAATGTGGGGAAAATGTGTTTTTTTTGCCAATTTTTTAGGTTTGCAAGGGATTCTGGGTAACAGACCCTGGTGGGAGGCAGTCAAGTCACCCCATCCTGGATTCCCCTGGGTGTCTAGTTTTCAAAAATGTATAGGTTTGCTAGGTTTCCCCAGGTGCCCGCAGAGCTAGG
Source organism: Triturus cristatus (assembly GCF_964204655.1). Lineage (NCBI taxonomy): Eukaryota > Metazoa > Chordata > Amphibia > Caudata > Salamandridae > Triturus > Triturus cristatus. The sequence continues at coordinate 1,400,149,308 of NC_140591.1, forward strand.
GTTCAAAAACTACAGCTAGTCATTTGTCCAAAAAAGGGTCATTTTTCACTGCGAAATTGAGGTGTGACCAGGTTGCGTTTTGCGCCGTTTCCTGTCACGGGCACTAGGCCGACCCACACAAGTGAGGTACCGTTTTTCTCGTAAGACTTTGGGGAACGCGGGGTGGGTGGAAATTTGTGGATCCACGCAGATTCTGGAACTTTCCACGACAGAATTGTGGGGAAAATTTGGTTTTTTTGCCAATTTTTTAGGTTTGCAAGGGATTCTGGGTAACAGACCCTGGTGGGAGGCAGTCAAGTCACCCCATCCTGGATTCCCCTGGGTGTCTAGTTTTCAAAAATGTATAGGTTTGCTAGGTTTCCCCAGGTGCCCGCAGAGCTAGGGTTCAAAAACTACAGCTAGTCATTTTTCCAAAAAAGGGTCATTTTTCACTGCGAAATTGAGTTGTGACCAGGTTGCGTTTTGCGCCGTTTCCTGTCGCGGGCACTAGGCCGATCCACACAAGTGAGGTACCGTTTTTCTCGTAAGACTTTGGGGAACGCGGGGTGGGTGGAAATTTGTGGATCCACGCAGATTCTGGAACTTTCCACGACAGAAATGTGTGGAAAATGTGTTTTTTTTGCCAATTTTTTAGGTTTGCAAGGGATTCTGGGTAACAGACCCTGGTGGGAGGCAGTCAAGTCACCCCATCCTGGATTCCCCTGGTTGTCTACTTTTCAAAAATGTATAGGTTTGCTAGGTTTCCCAAGGTGCCCGCAGAGCTAGGGTTCAAAAACTAGAGCTAGGCACTTTGCAAAAAAAGGGTAATTTTGCATTGTGAAAATGTGGTGTGACCACGTTGCGTTTTGCGCCGTTTCCTGTCGTGGGCACTATGCCTACCCACACAAGTGAGGTACCATTTTTATCAGGAGACTTAGGGTAATTCAGATTTGTAAAGGAACTGTTATTATCTATTGACTTTACATGCATTTCTGCTTTCCAAATGAAAGATATTGTGTAAAAAAGAAGTCATTCTAAAAAATGACTGATAATTCTCATGCTAGTATGAGTATTCCCAATTTCAGAAATGTGCACATATCTACTGTTTCTAAACTCTATATTTTGTTCCCAAATCAGAAATACATAGGTGTCTTTCATACCGTTTTTTCCATGTACACTTTTTTACAGAATAATTACTATATACCCGATACATAATAAAAAACCATTGCAAGTTACTACTCAGTTTTTGGCTCTGGGTTCGTCGGGTTCTTGGTGAACCTACAAGTCCTATATATCCCCACAACCAGTAATGTCCAACGGATGCAACGGTAAATTGCTTTCAAAGAGCTGTCATAATTAGAAGAAGTTACAGGTGAAAACGTTGACACAAAAGGCTGTTTTTTTCAACTGAATTTCAATTTATCCTACATTTAACTGTTTGTTTCTATAAAAAAACCTTGATGGATCTACACAAATGACCCCTTGCAGAATGTTGTCTTCTTTTCAAAAATGTATAGCTTTCCAGGATCCACTATTGCTTTTGTACCCATTTCAGCCACTAACTGGAAGGAGGTCAAAAGCACAAAAAATTGCAAAAATAGGCTATGTCCCAGAAAAATGCCAAAACTGTGTAAAAAATGTTGGATTTCTATCAAAAGTCAAGTATCCCCGAAAAGCTGGGAAAATGGTGATTTCAACCCCACAAACCCTTTTTTGATAACATTTGCAGGGAAAAACCCAGATGCTTTCATTTGCAGCCCGTTTTTCCAATTTTTCCAAAAAAACCCAAAATTTTGCTGTATTTTGGCTCTTTTCTGTGACCCCTCCAGGGGAATCCACAAACCCTGGGTACCTTTAGAATCCCCATGATGTTGGAAGAAAAGGACGCAAATTTGGCGTGGCTACCTAATGCGGTCAAAAAGTTACAGGGGCCTAAGCGCGCACTACCCCAAATAGCCAAAAAAAGGCCTGGCACAGGAGGGGGAAAAGGCCTGGCAGCGAAGGGGTTAATAGTATACCTGAGGATGCTGTTGTTATGCTTTTCCTTTTGAGATTTTATCTGTTAATGTTCCCCAACTCTTCAGTCAATGTCTCTTTGTGTGAAATATTCTAACACCGATTTTTTTTTTTCTCTACTGCCACAGATTCCCTACTTCTGCTTTATGATGTCTTCCCGATTTCCTGCTTTGCTGATCCCTGGTGCGTCGTCCATTCCATGTGGTTCCACCCCCTCCCTGTCTCTGCCTGGCTCACCCTCATGTAGGTATGTGTCCCCCTTGTATAGCTATCCTTTTTGTTTTCTTGTTCTCTATGCTTCCTTCTCTCCTATTTATTCTCTTTGTCTCCCTTTTGGTTGCAATTGAGTTCCTTTTCTTTTACATGTTTTATCTTGCTCTTCTTTTTGATCCGTCTGATTTTCCTTTTGAGGTGGTTATTTTTCAGCTCTTACTGTTATTTATTCTTCTCGTTCTATATTTATTTTCTTATCTTTTTCCTTTGCATCAAAATTCCAGATATGTTTTCTCCTGCTTTTTGACTTTTTCTCATGGATTTGTCCATCTTCCTCCTCTACTATTTCTTCGTCTTCCCTCGTACACTCAGGCCCTGGCAACTTTTTCTTTTTCTGATGTACTGTATTTTTTCCTGGATTATTTCATTGTATCAATTTGCTATTGTTCCTTCTCCTTGTTTTATTTTATTCCTAAACTATTATGCCGCTAAGATTGGTATCTTGGAATATTAGAGGGCTGAATTCCCCCATCAAGTGACAGAGAGTTATGGCCCACTTAGCAAAGATGAATGCTGATATTGTATTTCTACAGGAGACTCACCTAATGGAGAATGAGTCATCAAAACTAAAACGAGGTTGGGTGGGGGAAATATTTTATTCAAATGGTGATGGCAAACGCAATGGGGTTATGATGCTCTGTCATAAGTCACTTGATTGTAAATTTATATCAAAGGAATCTGATACAGAAGGTCGTTGGCTCCATGTTAAATTGCTGCTCAGGGATGTTCCAGTCTCCTTCTTCAATGTATATGGTCCTACTGGTGGTGATTCCTCCTTTTGGTCCTCAGCTGCTCAGCAGATCGCCCTCTGTATGGAAGATAATTTTATTCTAGCAGGGGACTGCAATCAGATTTTTGATCCCTTTGTTGATCGAAACTCCAAAGTTCCATTTATTCCTAATAAACCACATAAATCCTTCATTCATGCTATTACCCAGCACAAACTTCTAGACGCCTGGAGGTTGTGCAACCTTACCACTAGAGAGTATACGTTTTATTCTCCGGTGCATCAGTCTCAAACACGTATTGATTATTTTTTTGTTTCCCATAACATCTCGCAAGCGCTTTTGCATGCTGAAATAGGACCTATATTGTTATCTGATCATGCCCCCATCTCAATCGATTTGGATATTTTACCAAAAAACAACACGCCCAGAAGATGGAGATTCAACAACTCTCTTCTTTTAGATCCTGCATTCTCTTCCTCATTCTCCGCCTTCTTTGATGACTATTTTTCCTTAAATGATTCTACCTCCTTATCTTTTTTAACTATCTGGGACACCTTTAAGGCCTCGGCGAGGAATTTTATTATCAGCTTTGTGGCCAAGAAGCGTATCATCGCTCATAAACACTCGAATACCCTGCTCCAAGATATTAAGAGACTGGAGCATTCTTTTTACACGTCCAATTCAAAGGCTGTTCTTGATGCCCTCATAAAAGCGAAACTGCAATTTAATAAAGAGTCCACTGACAGTGCCTCATTTTACCTCCTGAAGTCCAGTGCAAAATACTATGGTAGGAAAAATAAAGCAGGTAAAATTTTGGCCAACTATTTAAAAACCAAACATAAACTTAATATTGATTCTATTTTTGATGGGAATCTTATTTTAAAATTTAAGGACACCGAAATTTTGGATGAATTCGCACTTTTTTACAAATCATTGTATGCCCCCGAAATGAATCCCACAAACCTTACCCTTTCACAATTCTTTTCAACTATACATAAAACCCAGCAAACTTTTCCCGATTTATCGTCTTTAGAAGAAGTCACAACACAACAAGAACTCTTAGAGGCACTTCAACATTTAAAAAAGGATAAAGCACCTGGGCCTGACGGATTTACTGTCGAATTTTACCTCCACTTTTCTAAATTATTATTACCTAAATTACTCCGTCTGATTAATTGTTTCAGTTCTCTGGGAGGGTCAACAGGCTCTTTCTCAGAGGCTCATATATGTTTAATTCCTAAAGAGGGCAAAGATCTGAAATATTGTAAGAATTACAGACCCATTTCATTGGTAAACATAGACTACAAGATCTTTTCAAAGGCACTGGCTTTACGCTTAGACCCGATTCTACCAAATATTTTGGGCAAGGAACAATCCAGGTTCGTGAAAGGGCGGGTTTTTAGTGACAATACGAGGCTGTTTTTTAATATTCTATCTAAGGCTCCGCATTTACAACACTCTCTTGCTGCTATAGCGCTTGACGCAGAGAAAGCTTTTGATAGAGTTGAATGGCAATATCTATTTTATACCCTCCGATGGTTCGGCTTTGGTCCTAAGTTTATAGCCCTGATCTCACTTCTGTGTTCTAGTCCACGTGCTGCGGTCTGTGCTAATGGTCTCATCTCACCCTTTTTTGACCTTGGTAGGGGCGTACGTCAAGGTTGCCCCCTTTCTCCTTTTCTTTTTAATTTAGCCCTAGAACCCTTCTTATCAAAGATTCGTCAAAACACACAAATACATGGATTTCAGACCCCGACCACTAATGTCAAATTAGCAGCATATGCTGATGATATTTTGCTTTTTATCTCCAACCCTAGTGAATCAGTTCCTGCCTTTCTCAAGGAAGTTCAATCTTTTTCAAAGGTCTCTGGATATAAACTAAATAGTGATAAGTGCAAAATCCTATCTTTGACCAAATTTACTTTTAAAGTTGATTTTGACTCAACAAACTTTACTTGGAAATCTTCTCATATCAAATACTTGGGACTGTGTTTTATGCCCACGATAAAAGACACAGTTACTTTATGTTTGAATACTTGCATTAAAAAACTTTCCGATCTTACTACGAAATGGCATCCTCTATACCTTTCCTGGTGGGGCCATTTAGATACCATAAAAATGATGCTCTCCCCTATGGTTTTATATACCATTTCCAAATTTCCAGTCCCTATCTCTCCCAAATTATTCAAATCGATTAATTCAGTATTATCGTCCTTCTTATGGAACACTAAAAAAGCCTGTATGTCTCTTTCTAAGTTAGTACGCCCTAAAACTGAGGGTGGGGTTAATTTTCCTAACTTTCCTGTTTATCATAGGGCTTTTTTATTGCGGCAAGCCTCATATTGGTTGCTTGATTCGACAGATGACTGCCCCTTATGGACATCAGTTGAAAGTTCATTTTTATCTCCCTTTTTATTTCAAGAATATCTCTCTTTCTCCCGCAAACCCCAAACGCTGTCTTCTTCCATATTTAAATTTACTCCCAAACTTCTTATTCCTTTACTTCCTTTAGTTCCTGATACTCTTGAGTCCTTGATGGCGTCCACCATTTGGCACAATACGGCTCTATTAATAAACAACAAACCTTTTTACTGGAAGTCCTGGAGGCAACATGGTTTGATTTGGGTCCATCAATTATTTTTGAACAATGAATTTATTTCCTTCCCGTTGCTTCGACAGACTTATAACCTGCACGCTGCCCTGATTTCTAAATATCATATTCTCCGGCGTGCAGTACTTGACGTACACACTCGGCTTACCAATGACTCTAGCACTTCTCGCATCGTTGATATACCCACTGACCTATCAACTCTTTTGCGTACCAAACCTAGAGCTTCTATTTTGTATACTCTTCTTCTAAGACTACACCTAGACCAAAATCCATGAATGAAATCACTTGGGAAAGAGATCTTAATGTAGTATGATCCCCGTCAACGTGGACTAAGATCTGGACTAAGATACGTAAAACATCCAGAACAGCTAGTTTAACACAAACCTTGTTTTATACATATAATAGGCTCTTACTATCTCCTCATACTTTAAATAAAAGATTTTCCGATGTACAGGATACTTGTTGGTCCTGCTCTTCTCCTGATGCTGATCTGTTTCATATGCTTTTTTCATGTTCATTTGTAAATAGGTTTTGGAAACAGGTTTGGTCTCAAATTAATTTAATTTTTGGTGCCAATGCCCCATTTTGCGTAAAAGACATTTTCCTAGGCAGCCTTTCCCCAATTTGGGATAACCATGAAATTGATATCAGAATCGTTGATTTATTAATAGCAGTTGCCTTTCAGCAGATAACGAGAAATTGGAAAGATTTCACAAAGATTTCTTACAAAGCTTGGTGGTATGATGTATGCCACCACCATAGATTGGATACCTTTCTCCTGTTTCCTCTTCAAATGGCCAAGAAGCGAATTCAGTTATGGTTGCCTGTCACAACCTTTTTTGATAAATGTGCATTTAAACACTCTTTACCAACCCCATCTCAGCAGGAAGTGCTTAAACTCCCTTGATTTCTAATGCTGTTTTTTCTCACTCTTCATTTATATATGCATTATGTTTTTCCCTGATCATCCTATTGTTGTGTTTTTATAACTTTTTATTTTATTCTTATATCTTTGCCGGAATTTGTACAAGATGTGTTGTTTTTCTTTTGATCAGTAACATGTATTATTGGTATCCACCTCTGAACATTCTGAACTTAAAAAAAAAAATAGAACATGGCATGGTTGGGTGTGACATTTGGTAGTGCAAATTATCGTGTCAGGATAGTTTGTGTAGGCGGTGTAATTTGGGCCATGAAACTGTCCAGCCACAATAATGGGCAATAAAACTAGCAGCTCATGTGAAAAATAATGTACCTACTCAGTCCCGCAACTGCATATGCCAACCTCTGTTCTGTGCTCCACACTGGGAACCTGGATGTGGCTGTAGATCATGGCGATGTGCAATGCACAACAGGCTAGTGCTATGTTGCACCTCCTCTGGGGAATACAAGGGCAGTCCCTATGTGATCAAGACATCAGAAGCAGGAGTTAAGGCTGTCAAAGGTGCATTAATGATGACTCATGTATGTATGTGTGCCCTGTTGGTTCTTAGTTGTGGTTCTGTAGTTGGACATCAGAAGGGAGTGAGAAGTTCTGGAGAGAGATTATACTGGACATCACATGCATCAAAGACATAATATTTATCAAGTTGTGGTTCTGTTCATAAAAACTACATCATGTGTAAATACATGCAGTGACAGTTAGGGTAATGTGTGTCTATTGTGTTGTAAGAAGTAATGTATGAGTTGGGGATGACTTCCACCTGATGGTTATGCAGCCCTTATGTAAGATGGTGTAAGTTAAGTATGAGACACTTATCACTGAAATACTTAGCAAACAACCTGACTGAGGGATATTATAGCTGTTCGGTGTGCTTCTAGGAAAGACAGTGTACATGCTGATGGACTGCAAATCGTGTCGAACAAAGCAAACAGAAGGAGATGATGGACGGAGCGCTGAAACCTTTTAGACACTCACCCCCAGTCACAGATCTGGGTTGAATCCATCACCGTTCTTTAGCTCACTTTGCCACCCCAGTTCATAGACAGCTATATGCAAATCAGTCTTGACCCTGTGCCTCATGGGAACAGTCCAGCCTGAACTGCCAAGCCATGTCTTCCCTGGACCGGAAACAAGTATCCTGGGACCGTTTTCGGGCTAACAGCCCTCATCAGCCAGGCCTGCTTGAATCCAGTGGCAAAGTGAGCATCATGGGAACAGTCCAGCCCAAACTGCCAAGCCATGTCTTCCCTGGACCGGAAACAAGCATCCTGGGACCAGTTTCAGGCTAACAGCCCGTGTTAGCCAGGCTAGCTTGAATCCAGGGGCATGGTGATCAAGGGACCCATGTCTGGGCATAAGCTGCCAACTTAGGGCGAACAAAGCAAACACAAGGAGATGATGGACAGAGCGCTGAAACTTTTCAGACACTCACCCCCAGTCACCGTTCTGGGTTGAATCCATCATCGTTCTCTAGCTCACTTCATCACCCCAGTTCAGACACAGCTATATGCAAATCAGTCTTGACCCTGTGCCTCATGGGAACAGTCCAGCCCGAAATGCCAAGCCATGTCTTCCCTGGACTGGAAACAAGCATCCTGGGACCTGGTCCTGCTTCCACTACTTTAGGTTAGAGACCCAGGAGTAGTCATGGGGTACACATCCTTTACAACAACTTCGTTACAATGCAAGTCATTACCCCACATTTGTTACTCCATGAAATCTTTTACAACACAGGGCTTTACACTGCAAACCATTACAATGCATTCCCCATTACAACGCCCCGGTGGAGTTAGAATAGTAAATTGCATTGTAATGGACTATGCGTTGTAATGGATTGCGTTGCAAAACTCTGTAATGTAAAAGATTTTGTGAAGTAAAAAATGCGGGGTAAGGGCACACATTGTAAATGCGTGCGGGGTAAAGTGTCATATTCAGTCATGGGCATGGATCATTCCCTGACACACATACTTCATCTGACTGCGGTCTATGTGCACCTCTCCTAGGACTGCCCTCCATAGTATGGAGCGGCGTGGTGGCTGGGATGGCTGGGACTGTTGATAACTTTCCACTTGTTGGGCCACATGTGGTGTCTGTTAAGCTGCAGTTAGCGCTGCAACCTGGGTGCATCCTGTACACTCTGCCTCCCCATTGTGGTAGGTGTGGGAGGTGGACGTGGACATCATTATGGTAGATACTGCTTCTCTGCATGTCTAAATCTGAAACTAGCATTGACTTATATTAAGTGAGACATATGCTACACCTGACTATGGAACTCATCGAAGACTATTATGTCATGATGAACGATTATGCATCAATATAACAGTCACTCTTTGTATGTTTCAGTCCAAATGTATTGCCTTCTAATGGACTTGTGGGATTGGGAGTCCTTGTAATTGTATTGTGTATTACTGAGAAATCTGGGACGCTATTCTAACTGCTCTGCTGCTGCCGCGCCACACCAATTGGGACCAGGACTTCGGGACCCAGCCTCCCTTGTGGCTGCCTGCTGCCAATGAGCCACAGCTGCGAATGAAGACGCTTTAAAATTACCTCAGCCCTCCCGCAGCACGCAACGCTCTTCTAGCTGCTCTGCTGCTGCCGCACTGCACCGCTGGAGACCAGGACTTCGGGAACGAGCCTCCCTTGCTGCTGCCTGCCGCCAACGAGCCACAGATGTGACTGATGGTGCTTTAACATTACCCCAGACATCCCACAAAGGGCAGGCCTGTCTGTGCCGTCATAGCCAGGAAGAGGCCGGGCTGCATCACCTCTCTGTCATTTGTCCTCTGAAAAGGCCGCATTTCTTCTTTTTTCTTCAATGGATGCCCGCAATAGGATAAAGGCACTACAACTGACGTTGCTAACAAGTGAAGCATGAGCTGAGCATTGTTTTGTACCTGCACGCCAAAAGGAGACCTCTCCATTTACTCGAGGGCGGGACTGCGAGGACCAGCTTCCTCAGCGCACAGAGCACCATCGGCGCAGCTGGGTCCTCTTCCCAGCCACTCCCCTGATCAGAGCGGCAACGACTCGCGGCCCCCGCTTCGCGGGAGCGCTCGAGGACTTAAATTGCTGCCCTGCTGTCAATCTGTGGGTGTCCTGAGCATTGTTTTGTACCTGCACGCCAGAAGGAGACCTCTCCATTTACTCGAGGGCGGGACTGCGAGGACCTGCTTCCTCAGCGCACGGAGCACCATCGGCGCAGCTGGGTCCTCTTCCCAGCCACTCCCCTGGCTCTCTCTCCTTACATATATTGCCTTCTCCATTCGCGCTAGCGGAACGCGCGTGGAACGAAGCACGGGGCGAAGCCCGGGCCAAGGGCGGGCCCGTCTGAGCCCGTCCGAGAACGTTGGAGAACGGAACGGGACCCTCCACTAACATTTACTGATTAAAAGTCACTCGTTGAGCCGCAGAAGGTAAGCAGCAGTTAAGTGCTTGCAAGATAGTGGGACATCTTCTGACTGAGGCTGTTAGTATATATCAAGTAAAGGGTAAAATGGCTAAAAGGGATGGTCCTATTACACAATCAACTGGGGGCGCATTATTGGGAACTTTAGATAATTTTCTGGTGCGAGTACAGTCAGTGCTTGCAAAAGATATTGAACTAACTGAAAAAAGATTATCTTTAGATATTCTGTGCGATAAGAGGTCCTCTTTGGGAAACATGGCTAACGTAAGATCACCACCGTGCTGCCAGCCTCCCAGGACGGATTCCTTGGGCTCAATATCCCTTTTGATGGAGGAGCAAAATGACGAAATAATGCTATGTTCTCCATCCCTGACTGACACACCGGATGAAATTGTTGATATCACGAGTAATGATAATGCGGTTTTAATGACTAAGCCCTTGTCATGTATGAAGACTCGCTCAGCTAGCAATGCAAAATCGATTTCTGTTCACAAACAACCAGCCCCTACCTTGAAAAAAATCCGTAGGGGAAACCAAAAGACTGTCGCCGGAGAGAGTGCCAAGCCTGGTTCCCCCCCTGTCTCCGCTGTAAGGAAGAATACAGCCCCATGTCCTAAAACCTCTATAACAAGGCCAAACCAAACACCATCTTCGGGGTTAAAATCTATGGGAGAAATTGATACACCATCATTTTGGAGTAAATTACTGTAAAAATATTATGTGACCCGATTTATGAGAGGCTGGGCTCTATTGAAAGTAGGCTCGTATGTATGGAATTGTTACTTGCCTCGGCCCAGCCACGGGGTGGTAGACAGGGCCTGGGCCTGCAAAAAGAGTGTTCTAGTGTAATAGGTCCACGCACTGAGACCAATGCTATTACTAATAAATCAACGATTGGTGCTGTGAAAGATAACCTCTCTACTCCTCAGGTACCCCAACCCACCTTAGCAGTGAAAACCGGGCAAGTGTTGAAGATCTTCCTCCACGTGTTGGAACTAATTATGCTGGGGCTGGTAGTGTTAGTAGCGAAAAGCAGCCCCCACTTGTTCAACCATTAAAGCAGGCTTCACCAGGCCTAATCGATCTACATCTACCCCCTGAAGCTGCCCCTTACATCGTAATTCTAACAGGGGTCCCAATGTTGGAGAATGGAGCAAGGGAATCTTATGGGGACCTAAAGAATAAATGTACATTCTGGTTAAATGTTAAGCGACCATTACCGTCCCATATGAGTGCTGAAATTTTGTTCGCCAGAAGAGTAAACTGGGTGGGCAAGAGACCTAAATCCTCAAAGGGGGATTGTATTGTTATCAATTTTAGAGACAGACGCTGTGTGGAATACATATGCTCAGGGCCCCAGAATGACCCTTCGACCTTAATAAGCACAATGCCGCTGTCTTACTTCTATAACCCTTTGTCTCTACCCCTAGGTGGGATCACGCATGGAGGTCCTTTGTCAAAAGGTAGCACCTTTGAGGATTTTAGATCAATTAATAGATTTGACGTGCTATCTGGGCTAGCGGACTGTGACTGACTGATTGGTGGCAGTGGCTATTTTGACTGTGAAATGTCACATGAAGCCCTTGGGGTAGTGGACAACCAGATAGAGTCCTGTGTAGCTTTGGTGACAGATGAGGGTCCAAGGAAGTATGAACAACATAGAATAGATGGCGAAAGAGCTGTTAACATGCCTTCTGCCCAAATAAATATTAATGTGGCTAAGGAACGAGATCAACAAGATGTGCACCAAAATGAAACTCCAAGTATTGAGGGTTTATCATGCTCTCTATCAGATGCAGCCCCTTGTCCATCACCAATCTTTGGGAATATTGTAGGGGGAACCAACCTTGCAGGACATATGTCGTTTCTATCTTGGAATGTGGCGGGTGTGGGATCCAAACTATCGTCTCCAGATTGGGCAGACTTCATCTGCAAGCATGATATCTGCCTTTTTCAGGAGACCTGGTCTCTAGAGCCTGTATTTATGTTGGGCTATCTGAATTTCTTCATTCCAGTGGAAAAAAGGCCGAGGGGCCGGCCAGTGGGAGGCTTGATCATCTGGGTCAAACAAAGTCTGAAGTGTAACATCCAACCTATCCCAACCCAGACTGATGATATTCTAGGTATTAGGTTGACTTGTCTGCCAAATTTCAAAATTGATATATTCAATGTATATGCTAGGGGTTTACCAGGCGGGAAAAAATCTGAGGTGGTAACAGTACTGAACACTCTCGTTGAATCCTCCTCTGATGATGCGCTCCCATTAATTGCTGGAGATTTTAACACGACTTTTGAGCCATTAGGGCCTCAAGATATGTTTTTAACAGAGGAAGAGGACTTAAGATGGGGTGTTCCACAGCTCGAGACAAAGACAGTGAGTAAGTGGACTGAGGCGGCTCTATATATGAAAGGGTTTTGCCTGGGCAACCAAATGAGGGCGGCTAATGGCAGAACAGTATCCGATAGGACATGCAGTAAAACGTTTGACAATGGTACCAGGGCAAGTAATATAGATTACATCTTAGTGCATCTGAAGATGTGGCATACCCTTGTGGATATGGAGGTTAAGATACGGACTGAAAGCGACCATAATCCATTGGTCGCTTTTTTTAAGTTAGGGCTGGGAGATAGTAGGGACCGAGCTACCGAAATGATAGGTCCAGCTGTCGCTCTAACAAATGATGAACGCCACCTTAAGTGGCATAATGTAGTAGAGCACCCTGATCTTATAGATAGCATTGAGACCCATGTCGAAGAGGCATTGACACTTATGATAGCAGCTGGTACCAGTAGCCAACCTTTAGCAGCATTTGAGAGTATACACGAAAAATTATTTGCCAAACTCAAATCCTGTTTCTGCAGGCCTTTCTCAGGAAATGATGTCCCTAGAAGCAAACAGGAGAACTGGTTTAATGCCTCCTGTAAACAAGCTCGTAGATCCTTGGGACTAGCATTAAAAACAAAAGATCCAAGTAAGATCAAAGCAGTTCGTAGAACTTATAGAGAGGTCCAATGGAAAGCAAAAAAGGAATGGGAGGAGGGTGAGTGGCAAGACTTAAAAGCAGCATGTACAGATAAAAACCAGAAAAAGTTCTGGAATATTTTCAAGTGGAAGAATGGTGAAATAACCGACAGTCCCCATAACCATGTTCCTCAGAGATCCTGGGTAAAATTTTTAAGTCGCAATATTCAAAAGGTACTGAGGATGCTAGTACGTACCTCCAGGAGAGGCTGTTTTACAACAGCCCTGTGTTTAGTGTCGAGGAGGTTGATATCGCGCTTGATATGGTTACCCAGGGACGTGCACCCGGTATGGATTGCATTCCGGCCGATGTATTCTTGCATGACAGGCAAAGATGGAGTCCATATATTACCCATCTAGCTAATGCCATAGCGCAGGGAATGGCTATCCCTCATTCTTGGAGAGGTGCAGAAATTGTCCCGATATACAAAAAAGGGGACAAAACATTGGCTAGTAATTACAGGCCCATTAGCCTAATTGATGCAATGCAAAAAATCCTGGGCCGGCTGGTTTTGGGCGAGATCCAAACCTGGATGGAGGCTAGTAAGGTTTTGTTATATCCTGGCTTTGTATTTATGCATGTGATCTCCCACTCAGCCAGTGGAATGTTCAGTTTATGAGGTATCACAGAATGTTGGGAGCCAGCGAGTCAGTTGGGAAGGGCTGAGCAAGAGACAAGCTGCTCCTGGTGGGGTTTACCATGGGTCTACTATTGGTCTCTGTACTGGTCTTGACTACTGGCTATGGATTTATCTGGATTACCTTGAACTATCTGCCAATAAACATCCTAAGATCCTTCAAACGTCTGGACTCAGTTATTACAATTTTTGGCGACGATTTTCTTAATGAACCTACAATTTCAACCTTGTCAAGCTTCAAGTAACCACTTCAACAAAATTCAACAGCATCTAACTGGCAACTCACCTATCTCAACTCACATTCGTAACCCCACCAGTGACCCCCATCGGTCGCCCTCAACGCATTGTGCCGGTTCAAGTTGGTAAACAGCTACTGCCTTTTCTTGAAGCATCTCAAGCTCCTGCTGCTGCAAGCTGTATCTCAAATGGTCTTTCTGTTTCAACTGCAGCCCAAGCGTGTTCCTATTTTATCTACAACGTCTCTACAAGTAACAGCAAGCGTGTGAAAAGCTCTGTTCTTCTAAAGCATCCAGCACAGAAGTTATTCTTTTCAATGTAATTCTAATATGTCTACTAACAAAATAATTTATCTGCCTGCTTAACAGTGAACTGTATGCGTTTTTCAAGCAAGCCTGCAAGCTTTATCTACAGCGTTTCAAAACAATTTACAAGTTATTCAAGTGTGCATCAAGATCCTTTCTAAGAGCCTCGATTACAGCAACCACCCACCCAGACGTAGTCGGCCTAATCACCCGGCTATTTGTCTCTCTGTGGTTTGGATTTCAAGGGGACAGTTTAACACTTAAGATCTGGCCATGCAATTTTCAATGTGAGTACTGGTACTTTGATTGAGCTTATGCGCACTATTCATTTTTTGTGACCCTGTATTTTATATTTTATTTTAAGCCCTGAGGTCATCTTCGCTACTCTACAGTTTAACGCAAGCGCATCCTTCAAATTTAAAATATATGTGCGCGTTCCTTACCTACTAGCGTCGCGTGCAAGCAGTGTGTCTTCATTTCGTCAGTTCTTTGTGACGCCCGTCATTCCGTGTCCTGTCTGCTGTCAACTCACGAATGCTCCGACGTGCCTTGAGCCTCCCAGCAGAGCGTCACTGTGCGTGCCGCCATCTTGTGGTTGGTGGCTAAAATCGTTTACATTACATTGTGGCATTGGATCCAACGCGTGTTTTGCCAACCACGTTTTTTTTTATTCATGTACTTTATTGTACATTGCACTAGTGTTGTACGTTGGCTCACAGACAACCATCTCGTGCTTCGTGTCAACTTTGAAAGACTTATCAGTTTATCAGTCCTCCTTTTCAAGTCACCGCACATGTGACCTACTGCCCATAGACGTTCAACTGCTTCAGCGTGCCGGAAGCCACTCGGTACGGCGCTCAAAACGTGGCGCCATCTTGTGGTTCTTCGTTGCTTTGGTTTACAAGCATTTTGCTGAATAACATTTGCCAACCACGTGTTGTGCGTGCAATGAAGTTACGCGTTTGTCATGAATCCGCACCAGCGGTATTGAGTGCACATGGTTTGTCACTTCTTGTTTTTTTTTTCTTTTTTTTTGGTGTCAATCTCAAGATTTGGAGTGGAGTAGAAAGAATTCTTTGCCTCCAGCAATTTACCGGTTTATGTATGTCATTATAGACGCTATGCAGCATTTCATTCTGCAATCTCCAGCTGATGTCTGACAGAACTATGGTTGTGAAGTTTGCAGGAGGGTTTGTCTCTGTTAACACCATGTGATGTGACTGTTTTTTCTAAGTTTTGGCACAAAACTTGTTTTTTTTTCGCTAGTGCAAAGTGGTATTGGGTTACACTGTCATCTAGTGGCTAAGTTAATTTGGAGACGTCTAATTCTTTTTAACAAGATGACTTTGACCACGTATGGCATTAGTAATATTTTTAGTTTTGAAAGGTTCTGCATTTTCTTTTCAAAATGTTTTTACCACGTTGGTTTTGTGCAAGGCATGTTTAACATCAATGATATGGGTTTACTAGATTCAAGTACTATCATTATAATCAGGCACACATGTTTTTACGTCCTAGCTTTGCAAATATATATTAGTCAACTTCATATTGCTGCCCATATTAGGTTTGATGTTTTGAATCATAATCATGTATGCTGTTATCTTGTTCTAGCGGCATTTATATCTAGTACACTTTACCCTTTAAGGGGAGTACGAGAACGGTTCCTGTCCCATTATTTCAATTTTCTAGTTTGTTCGCACACACATATACAGGATATACAGTTTTAGGTTGTGTCCTGTTTCTAAGCTGTACAGTTTGGGTGTCAGTCCCATCTCTATTGTGCGCAATTCAATTCAATCTTCCTCCTGGGGAGCTATGCAAGGGTGTAGCCTTTTTGACGGTGCACATTTTACCCTACACAGGGTGTTCAAGTTTTTCTTTCTCACGCAGAGCTCAAGCTACCCATGCAAAGGGTACAGTTACATTCCTATTGCATAAGTGTGGGTTCCGACCCAAACATTGTCAGTTTTTCCTTTTTACAGGGATTTTATGCTAAGGTTACAGTCCTTAAGCATTACCAGGGGTTTCTACCCAAATATTCCTTCGGAATATATCATGAGTACCTACTCATATATGCTGTTTTAACACAGTTACATCACTACGGTGCACGGTGTTTGTTCTTACACTTATATGTGTTTGGGGAGCACTCCCAGTTTGGTGCACAGCACGTTTTTTTTTTTTAAGTATTAGTCGTGTACGTTATTGGCCTTAGTCATCTGCTTATTTATGTATGAATCAATCTGTTTGCATTTGTTAACCATTTCTATTTCTAGGTTTTAGTGATGAATACTCACCCATATAATCTAGTTAATGTTAAAATGCTTATGCCAGCGTCGGCCAATGCCTGCGTCTTGTGCTGAAAGCCTGCTGTTGTTATTTTTTTTTATATTGTCTGGGGAAGAATTGTGTATGCTCATGTATGTGTCTTGACTGCTGCCTGCTGCTGCCTGTTCTTCTTTTAACGACTAGATTTCATTTTATGCAGAGGCATGGACATTTATTTTGTGGTTGGCTCATATCAAGCATTCCTCACTTTGTTTTTATGCAGTGCTCTCATTTATGCTCAAATGGGCATCAGTCTCATTTTAGTGGTTTGTGTTTTCAAGTACTAATGGAAATTAGTTTCATGGTTTGTGGTGGGTGTTAGTCCCATCTGCATGGTTTTTATGGGTACTAGTCCCATGTGTTTGTAGTGGATGTCAGATCCATCTACTCAGTCCTATGTGTTTGTAGGGTGTGTTAGTCCCACCTATTTCATTTTTATGGGTACTATATTTTCCTGTTTTTTTTGGTTATGGGTACAGGTCCCATGAGTTAGTAGAGAGTGGGTCACCTATCTACGTCGTTCTAATGGATATTTTATGTTAGTCTATGGTTTTGGTGAGATTGTTTTTACAGAGTTTCAAATGATTATTATGATTATCTAGTGAGTCTAGTGAGTGAAAAGTGTTCTCCACCTTCAGATGACTGGATTTTAGCTGTGGGCTAAGATGTTGTTGTTCACATTTTGTTTTGTTTTTGATTGACGCAGTGCACAAGGTGGTTCCTCATCACGAGGTATTTTACTAGGGTTTTTAGTCCCGTTACAATTGTGCACACGTTTTTTTAGTCCACAGGGTTTTTTTTAGTAGCGTCATTATTATACATACATGGTTACCTCCACACGAGGTGACATTCAAAGGTTCTGAGTTCCGTCAACATGTTTGTTTCTAGGTGAGGTGTTTCTTATCGGTGTTTCTTATCAGGCATTTTCCCATCTTCTATAGTGCACAACATATTTGCCTCAACAGGAGGTTCGCAATGGGTTTTAGTCCCATTTGCCAGCAATGGGTTTAAGTCCCATCTGCTCACGGTATGTATATTTCTCATGGTGTAATTTTACTTATAATGTTTAAAATGTACTCTTTTTTTTTGTGCATGTCACTGCTTAGTGACCTATCAAATGCGTGACAAGTCAAGTTTTTAATGTGACCTTTAGGGTTGTTTTTTTTTTATAAAAACAAATGTATATTTCTAGTGAGCTTTGTTAACAAGTGTACACAATCTCTTTACCTTAACATTAAGGTTTAGTTTGTTTGGTTTAGTGCACACTGTCGCTACCTTTGCAATAGGTGTTTCGCAAGTATTTTGTTTTTTACTTGTGGAGGTGAGCAATGTGGGTTATAGTCCTATCATTGCAGTGTATGACATTTAACCTCTAGATGAGATATGTCGTTTTTCTCAACAGTGCACAACATTTTTAGTTTTACCCGTTGGTTCACAACAGTGCACAATATATTTTTAGGTGGTGTGTTTATTGGGTTTTTTGCTCATCTGTTTAGTGCACAGTCTGCACTTGTTCACCACCTGTTTATTTTGTTATGTTACCTTCACAGGGTATCTGGTCTGAATACCATCTGTTGTTTTTCTCAAATTTAATGCGCTTTGTTTACAAATTTTCAATTGGTATTCAACATCTATATTCTTGTTTTTGAAATTGGTATTTAATGGGAAGTGTGAGTGATTCATTTGTTTATCTTCTCACTTTTTCCTGTTATACCCCAGTTTTCCTTGTGATATCTTTTACTGATGTCATTTGTGGATTCTGGATTCTTTCGTTCTGTGTTTTTCTCTGTTTTTCTTTAATGGTGTTATTCTTTCGTTCACTGGAGGTTTTCTTCTCCTTCTATCTGTTACCGTCTGATTTCGATTGTCTCTTTTTACATGCCTGGCCAGCAGGTATATCTTGGGGTAGTCATTGATGTTTTCTCTTTTTGTTTTTGTGATTGTCCTAGAAGGGAGGATGGTCTTCTCACTTTTGTCATTTTCAGTTATGTTTTGCATCTTATGTTTTGCGTCTTCTTGTGGTTTTTCTGTTTTTTCATTGGTGTACAGTGTTTCCGACTTACTCTTTGTCTTTCTTCTTTACTTTATCTTTTCACTTGAAGCAATATATTTGTTTTATATGGAAGAAAAGGGGATATGTTATATCCTGGCTTTGTATTTATGCATGTGATCTCCCACTCAGCCAGTGGAATGTTCAGTTTATGAGGTATCACAGAATGTTGGGAGCCAGCGAGTCAGTTGGGAAGGGCTGAGCAAGAGACAAGCTGCTCCTGGTGGGGTTTACCATGGGCCTACTATTGGTCTCTGTACTGGTCTTGACTACTGGCTATGGATTTATCTGGATTACCTTGAACTATCTGCCAATAAACATCCTAAGATCCTTCAAACGTCTGGACTCAGTTATTACAGGTTTTAAGTCCTCTGCAGGCTGGGTTTCGCCCAAAAACCAGCACTATAGATCAGATCTTCAGGTTTGTCGTCCTCTATTGGAGGACGGTGGTCTTAGGAAAAGGGGTTTTGTATGCCGTGTTTGTCGATCTGAGGGCGGCCTTTGATCTGGTTCCACGCAGCAAGCTATGGCAAGTATTGGAGGGACAGGGGATGACACCGGAGTTGTTGGCATTGGTCGTCCGCTTGCATGAGGATAACTATGCCCGGGTCCGATGGGGCCGGCAGGGTGAGGTAACGGAGTGTTTCCCCGTGGAGCGGGGAGTCCGGCAGGGCTGTGTCTTGGCACCGACCCTGTTCTCACTCTTCGTGAACGGGGTTGCCGAGTTCCTCGCCCAGGTCCCTTGGACGCGCCGGCCATGGTTGGCACTCGAGTCCCAGTCCTCATGTTCGTGGACGATACGCTGCTGATTTCCAAAACTCCGAGTGGCCTGCAGTTACCCTCCGACGCTTTGAAGAGTTCTGCTTGGTGCGTGGCCTGGAAATAAATGTCTCCAAGACCAAGTTCATGGTTCTTAACGGTCCAAACCCGTGTAGATCCTATAAACCCTTCAATGGTGTAATCTCCATGAATGGTTCGCCCTTAGAGCAGGTCAATGCATTCACCTATTTAGGAGTCACGTTGCAGAAGAACATGCATTGGAAAAGTCAGTTAGATCTATCTATCTTGAAGTACCAACAACAGACGGGCTCCCTTTTAAAAAGATTTAAAACCTCGAAAACGCAGCCAATTGGCCCACTCCTCGAAATTTAAGCGATGAAGGTCCGCAGTTCATCTTTATACGGATCTGAGCTATGGGGGTATGGCAACAATCCGAAACGCTTGAATGCTATGGAGAGTGAGTTTATCCGGAAAGTAGTCGGTGTGCCCCAGAGTACCCCTCTGTTATCTCTTTTTTGGGACCTTGGTCTAAAGACCCTGCAAGATACCGCTAACTTGCGGCCATTGTAGTACTTGCGCAGGGTCTGGTCAACTGAGGAGCTCAAACACTATGCCCTGGGCCTAAAAGAAATAATGGAAAAAGATATTTTTCATAAAATAGACTGGCTGAGGTCTATCAAATCATTACTCTATAGACTAGGATTGAGTAATTTATGGGATGACCCCCAAAATGCGGTCTTTCCCTCTAAAGACATCATGAAAGCTAAGTACTGGGAAATGATCACTATGAAATTAGTTTCCAATGGGAGTACATCGCACTTAACAGCCAGATTTTTAGAATTTAAGGCCTATCCTAGACAGGAACTATTCTGGAGCTTGATCGAAATACCAACTGATCGTAAACTTTATTTTCAGTTTAGGATAGGTACTCTCCCTATTCGCTCATTTACATCCAAATGGGCCAAAGGGTCCGAGGATAAATGCCCCAAATGTAGGGATATGTCTGAATCATTGAGTCATTTTTTGTTCTTTTGTCCCCTTTATGAGCTTCCACGCAAAAAATGGGTAATACCCGTTTGTCGGCTCATAGGCACTAGAAAGTACGAGGAGGCATTAAGAATTTTGTGTACAGATCCAAGCCCGACTATTGCAATAGCAATGGCAAAATTCATAAAGTGGGCTTGGATAATTCGGTCCAGACAGTTCCTTACGAAAGTACCCAACGGATAGACATTCAAATGTAGCTATTCAACTTTTATAATCATTTGTTCATTCATCCACTAATACTCATACATAAGATTCCTAGATTAGGATACCTTGCCATTTTGATTGATTTATGTTAAGGAACACTAAACATTGTTGCCCAAAAATGGAATGTTCTTAATCGTCTGTATGTATAGGTCTTAATATTTTTTTAATATTGTTTAACCTAAATGGAGATTAGTGTAACTAACTGCCTTGTATCATGTAGAAAATCAGGTTTTGTTTTAATTCATGTTGATGTAAATAGATGATACTTGTTACTTTTATGACTTAATTGTCGAAATAAAGTTTTTGAATTTGAATTTGAGAAATCTAAGAATGAAATGTTACAAAAAAAATAACCTGTGGGGTCCAAGTGCCTTGATACATTATGTGTCTTTGTTTTTACGTATGGCTTTCGACAGGGTTTAACTGTCAGCAAGAGCTCATGTCTTCAACACAGAAAAACCACACAAAGAGGGCTTTTGGGCCAGCCCCCATGAGCCACTGGTTGGATTAGGTCATTGACTTTGGAAACTGCAATTCATGTTTTGTACTAGACAGGAGAATAATTTTTTCTTGTCTCATCTGCTGTCATTTATTATGTGTGTAAAAATAGAGGTTCTCTATTTGTGGTTCTGCCTGAAACTCTCTAAATATGTGGATAGTTTAAATTTGTATTGACATTGCTGGGTGTTCTTCTGGGATTTACCAACTAGGTAGAGTCATACAAAGTGTGTTCTATGAAAGGTACTATAGCACTCCCTTGAAATGTTAGCAAGAAATACATCTGTAATAGAGATTTAATATAAGTGTGTTTGTATTTCAGGCTTTTAGAATGAGGTCGTTGTTCAAACCTTATAACATATAGTTCAATTTAATTTCCAAATTTTATTTTTACTTGAGGCAAAAAGACGATGAAGCTTTCTTAACACATAGTTGTTCTTGAGTTACTTTAAAGCAGAGTAATCTGAGAGATGAGTGATGGGGGTCTAGAGTTCCTGATTTAGTTAGTCACTCTTGTTCTTGTGAGATCAGCTGCTTTCCATGTGTGGTACCAATCCTACCATCATCATGGTGAACAAATATGCTTTGAGAAACCTCTAATGGATTATGGGACTAGAGCTAGCTCTGGTGAAACAGATTCCACCTGGAAATTGTATTTTACTATAGGATGAGAGAACTGCATTGATGCCAAGCTGAATGCTTATCTTACAAATAAGGGATGCATTTTTCACTGAAACTTTGAGAGTGCTAACAGTAATTAATGTGTGTATAAGTTGCATTCATCTGTATATGCATCCATTATCATGTACTTAGTATTAATGTCCCTGAACTGTAATAGAAACCCATTGTTATTGCATAGCAGGTGAAAGGGAGGCTGCTGTTGTTCATTAGCTGAGCTGGAGACCAGTAGCACCCACCCTGCAAATGGCTGAGCCCTGCTTTCCTTGGACAAGCAGACTGAATGATCACCTGTCCTCCCACCAGGCTCTCTTCTTTGCAATGGGCAGCCTACTTTGCAAAGGCTGCCATTTTAGATGCCCTGTAACAAACACTGCTGCGCTATGTTTGTAAGAAACACACAGTTTTTCATATAAAACTCTGACAGCTTTTCTCTCTCATTTTTAGGTTTACATTCTTCTTTGTCTTCGACAGTCTGCGACTATTGTAGCTGTCCTAGGTTTTAGTTTGTCTGGTGTTATAATATAAGTGCACCATAGTCCAAATTCTGTTTTTTTGCTTTTCTACAATTATTCTTATGCACATGTTCTGGATTTCTGCCATCATAAGCTGGCATGCCTGCTTCCTTCATGTGACTTCATTCTTGTCATTTAGGCCTGTCAGCTGCAAGTTGACATGTATTACCCCTCCCACTCTCTTCCTGGCACATGCACACTTATTGATTCCCACGACTTGATGAACAGGAGAATGTAACTGAAACTATTACATCCTCAGAAGCTGATTCTGTGGGAGAACCAGAACCTATGAACAGTTCCAGACCATCAGTAAATTTTCACAAGGGAGTCCGCAGAAATCGCCTGGTCAATGCCCAAGACAATCGGACCAGACCACCCAACATAAATACACCAAAACCAAATACTACTGGAGTACAAACTAGAGCCAGAAGCAAGGAATTGACCAATACCCGTATACAAAAATAGAGTCCAACAACCTGGTGATTAATCTCTCCAACACAACTCTAAGTGACAATCACAATCACAATTTGAATAAGGGGTTATCTTTCTGCCCGACATCTCGCTGGGATGTAGTACAAACCAAAATTGATCTCTTTAAATTTACAAGAAAGCTCAAGTTACATTCATTCTTCTCTGATAGAACACCATGACCTACATTGAGTGGGAATCCACAACTGACAAGTGATCTCTCTGCACAAGATCTGGAAACCATCAATCTATTGACTCATCTGACTACAGATGATGCTCTGAACAGACTAGAATCCCTGACCACGACTGCTGATGAATTAGGAATAGACATTTTTTCACTCTAGACCTACATCCTTAAAAAAGAAATTGAACTTTACACCAGCCTTAGCAGCGGGTACTTCCATTGACATATTTCTCTTAGCCATGAATAAAGTCCTAGATACGGAATACCAGAAATATTTGTCAAAACAAAAATATCTTTCGACTAACATCACTAAAAGGGAAAAGAAGGCACTAGAGGAATTAAAGAAATTATTCCAACCTAACCATAAAAGAAGCAGATAAAGGAGGAAACGTAATTGTACTTAACACCTCGGATTATCTAGAAGAAGCATATCGCCAACTGGGGTACACCACCTGCTATAGAAAACTAAGCTACAATCTCACAAGAGTGATAAAAGCAAAACTACACAATTGCCTGACTACCTGGTACGAAACAGAACTACTCACCTTGGAAGAGAAACACCTACTCACCAATGAAAATCCAGTCATTCCGACACTATACTTAATACCAAAGGTTCACAAACCAGGCATACTACAAAAAGGCAGACTGATTATTGCAGAGATAGGCTCTATCTGTTCAAATGTAGATGCATTTATTGATGCTGAATTAGAAACCTTTATGAAGAATCTTCCTTCCTTCATAAAAGATACAAAGAATGTCCTCCAAAAACTACAGAATATCTCATGGCAACCAGACTTTGTGCTACCATCAATCGACATAACCAGTCTTTACACATCTATCAAACACCTGGATGGAATAGCTGCAACTAGAAAATTTCTCCAAACCAGGTCCATACATTACACGGCGAGAAACACCATGATCCTGGAAATGATTGAATTTTGTCTATTCAATAACTATTTCCTCTTTAATGGGGAATACTACTTACAACTTCAAGGGTACAGCCATGGGGGCAAAATTCGTCCCACCCTATGCCTGCCTCCTGATGGGGGAAGTGGAACGACACTGGATATGGAATGCATGATCAGATGACCTCTCCAACAAAATAATATTCTGGGGCAGATATATCGATGATATATCACTCATATGGTAAGGACCAGAGGACCTTCTGAAAGACTTCATTGATAGTCTCACACCAAATAAATGGGGTATTGAGATAACATACACGATCTCGAAAAAAGAAATCGAATTTCTTGACCTCACAATTTACATCGAAAAACAAGATCTTGCATATCAAAATTCACAGAAAGTCAACAGCTGCAAATTCCATCTTACAAGCCTCAGTCATCCTCATCACACTAGTGCTAATATCCCATTAGGAGAGTTCTGTTGTGCACGCATCAACTGTAGTTCAAATGCAGAATTTGACAAAAATATCGCTGGATCACAAAAAGATTGAAACATTGAGTGTATGATCCGAAACATCTCACAAAAACACAGAACGTGTATGCCCAAACAGACCGCATGTCCCTGCGTAGACAGCACCCGTTCACAAGAACCCAAACCTGTCATCCCTTTCTTAACCTAATATCACAATGGACAACAATATATACGCAAAACTCTAAAGAAAGATTGGAATCTCCTAATACAAAATCCAACGGTATCAGATGCCCTCACAAATACATCACAATTCAGTTTCTTTCAAAGTGAAAATCTTAAAGATACCCTATGCTCATCTTTGTTTCAAAATTAACAAACTTCCCCAACCTTCCTGCATCGACCCAATGGATTTTATACCTGTTCCAACTGTTCGGTGTGCAAACTGGGAAGATCAATAACCAAGGACCTTACAGTGAATGGTCACCTGTTTCAAATCAGAGATTTTATCAACCGTGAAAGTACTAATGCAATATACCTAATCTCTTGTCCTTGTGAAAAATATTACATAGGGAGCACAATACGACTACTCAAGATACGGATCCACGAACATTATTGAAACATCCACAAAACAGATACCAGACAGCCACTAGTTGAACATTTTGAAATACACCATCAACACCACTGTACTTTAGGAGGGAACCTTGAACATCGGCTGTGCCAACAGAAAAGTGACCTCATCATCTGACTGAAAACAGTAGAGAAAGGACTGAATAAAGAACACTAGTGGCACCATTGACTTTAGGTGAATACTAAATGGGCATCCTAATACACACTGTTTGGAACCAGCTCATGCTGGCTCACTGTAAATCAAAAACATTGTTCCTTGTTCTCCCCCCCCTTGTTTCTGAAATATATCTGTCTTTGTCTTATTGGCCTTTTTATGTAGTTCATTCTCCCATATAGGGATTTCTTCTTCCAGCACATACAAGTATCCCTCTGATCAAAAACTTACCCAGAATAGGGAGCTTAGAAGACACATCCCAAACTGTCATCTTTTGGATATTCTGCCCATCATTAGCTTATTCTAAGGATACTACCAACTGTCATCAGTTTGGGTACAATTTCAACACTACGAGTTTGAGCAATATGGCAGTCTCTCCCTCTCATTAAAACAGGATCCAATTCACCCTGGGTTATTAATACGATATTTTGGCACTTACTCTGCAGGATAATATGAAAAATGCCCCTCCCGTCTTATAATTGGTGAAAATTCCTCCTTAGTTCCGTTATTCGCCTAATCTCGAGATTATGATCAACACTACTGTGATCATTAATCAACGCGGGGATCAAACACTCTCGTTCGATAGCGACGACCCGCATACCTCGCATAAAGTCAATTTCTCGCTTTGACCAGAGTGGTGCAGTCCAATCTTGAGAGACTGCCACTTATCTCCTATTGTCTTCTTTAGGCATCAGTACTTTAGTCTCAGATATGCCTATTTCATTATGTCGACCAGCGTAGCAGTAATTTTCTCATGCAATTCCCAATAGACCTGCAAACTAAAAGATGGAAACTTACGTGAAAAATTACGGTATCGTTTTGAAACTTAGAGGTTATTTTGTAAATGACCCCCTATAAACCTGATTATGTATATGGGCGACCTAAATAGAAGATTACCTCAGTACCTGTTCATGAGGTTTACTTCTAACCACTATATTACATATTTACACCTCTGAAATATTGTGCCTCAAAAAAACAGTGACCTAGTCACCCCATTCTCTTAGGCTTTACCATTTAAAGATGGCGCTAGCTGAGAACACCGTCAGACCATCATGATACTCAGACCGAGGGTTTGCCCCGAGACCACTGCTCCACCGTAATACGGTAAGACAATGCCCGTTTCCCAAGGAGACCCTCCTTACAAACTGATGCAGGCAATATCTTTAGCCTCACCTTGTATTTAAAGTACATATTTTTTCTAATTTGACCGAAGTGCAATTTAATTTTTATAACCCGGTACTCTATCAGTTTAAGGGACCTTCCGTTTCCTCAAACACATCTCTACACCCACTTTACCTTGAGTCATTGCCATGTCGATGTAACTCAGAATGCTGTCTTTTATTCCATTGCATCAGATTGATACTTATATATTTTTATAACAGTATTTCGACATTGCCCTCGCTTGCCTTAAAGTTTGTTTTGATCGAGTCATGATGATAGCACTCCATCAACGGATTAATATTGGGTGTACATTTAGTATTGTGGCTAACACTGCAGAGAGTGCAATGTCAGAAAATGAAGGATACGATGCCTCTTTTATTTTTTCCTATCTGTGGTCATACCACTCAATAACCTAATTGCTGTCAAATCAAGTATTACACACAATGCCTTTTTCTTGCTTATGGCTTCTTCCGTTTTTGTGCTTACCTTCCTAACAGATTACAACTCAGATTCTCGTTGCCTTGAGAACAGATGTAATATACCTTATGTATAATTTGAAGGAAACCGCATATTATCATTATGTATACTTGTCAAGGTACACTGGAGATGCATCATTGTATAATGACTGATGCCTGTTTTTCTTACTAAGCATGCCACTAAACAACCAAATGCACAACTATAGACTTACGTTTGATTACTAAATGTACCAATCCAATCAAACAACGCATGGGAACAGACTTCACCTTAACTAATTTTGCCTTGCATGGAGATTAGTGAAAGCATGAATAAGACCATCTTTTTAAAGCATGATCCTCATTGTGAATGAATCATTTTAACTCTCCTTCTTGCCAGCGCCAACGCATGTAGTCCTTACATATACCCAGGGGAAATTTATCTGCACTTGTGTTCTTGTTAATAATTTTAACAATACCCCATTATCTATTCTCATTAGGATGTCTTTTAGAATCCATTTCGTTTGTCACTGGTTCCATTTCACTTGTTTCCTTCACTCCCTTGTGCACTTTTTTGTATTACCTGAATGTCAGGCACCCATGCACATCATAGTTCACTCACCTGGTGGTGTTTCACAATTCGGTTTTAGGAATCCTATTGAAACGGATACTGTGACGTTACATCTCTTGCAGCCTTGAGAAAGCCCTGGTCCAATAGACTATTTGGGGTGAAACACATGTCAGCTGTTTGCACATTCAAAAACTTAAAATACTATAACAATTAAGTATAAAATCAAAAAAGTTGTTATGATAAAAAAAGAAGAACATTAGCAAATAGTCTTTCTTCCAAAATCAACATTAGAATCGAACCGATAAGACCTTGGGAGAACTGAATAAATGAGGAGATAGCGCTCAAATTCTTTAAACAGAGGAGAAGGTAACCGTGCCTTTTCTCGCTGTCCCTGGTCCTATGACTTCTACCACTTGAAGAGAGCACTAACTCAGCACCCCATTAAAGGTATCCGTAAGGTGCTGTGACTCCTTGGTCTGACAGGAAATAGAGTCCCTCATCTCCTTTCATCAGAGGCCTGGAGACAGGGTGGTGCTTCCAGGTGGACACTGGAAGACGGAGGCAGGATTGGCTGCCGCGCCTAAGATCACACATGGGGTACCTTTGTTCCTTTAAGTACCTGCTCCAGGTGAACATCAGATGTTACAATGCGCGTGACACCCAGGCTACTCTCCCACAAACCTGCACCACAGAGATTTAGGGCAACTAGTTCTAAGCATCCGTTATCTTACTCATGTCATCACCCCTTTTATCCAGTGCTCCTTGTGTGGCACGCTGTCATGGCTAATGTTTGCTGTCTGGTAACAGTCATGATGTTCGGAAACCTCTTGGATCTCAGCAGCCTGTTCCTCACTGAAACATGAAAACCTCTTCTGCATGTGTGTCTTCTATGGGTATTTGAGTGTATTGATGGATGGATGCGTGAATGAGCATGAAGAAGGATGAATGGGTGGCTGGTTGGGCACAAGCATGTAGCAGTGAGTGAGAAGCAGTGGGAGGAGGAAAGAGCTGCCTTCTTCCACTAACTGGATGACTGCAACCTCCAAAATCATAACCTTGCACCCCCATACACTTAATCATTGTCTTACTCAATGTTCCATCAATATGTTCACTCATTTGTCAGGCTTTGGGTCATCCATGCACTCACTCATCGCCATGCACATTCGTTCATCCACTCACTCATTCAGACGTGTTTTTTATGCCATTTCATGAATAAAGCCATACATAGACTAAAAGCTTCTTATCCTCAATACATAAAACGGCCCGGGTTTGGGGATGCCACTTTATGCTGGGAGCATGACTATTTTGCATGCATGCAGAAATTCCCAAAGTTTCCTTTTCTAAGTCTGGCTTGTGCATGGATAAAGCTTTTTCAATAGTGCCCTAAAAGTCCAGCAAAAGTCTGCTCACACAAACAGAGAAGTTCATTACTGTGAATTATTCTGGCTGGGATCGCCCCGCAGCATAAATTCTGAGATTCTTTAAAGTCTGCATCGAGCATTCATTACTGTTTCGAACAGTGTGAGTGGGTAAGCGTTTCTTCTGAGAAACCCGTCTATCAGTTCGGGCTCCTCTGCAGTGAAGCGGCGAATCTAGCAGATGATCCTGAAATACATTCTGGCCGAAATGAAACGAGGGGTTGGCAGACTTCTCAGTATTTAGGACTCCCTGCTTTTTAAAACAAATAATTGATTGGTTCCCATGCTTTTAGCTCTATATTGAAAACCTAAACAAAGTCAAGTCATAAGCACTAATACAATTTAGAAAAATCAATTATGAATTTAAGACAAATTATACCTTACATTATAAACTGTACTACCCTTGGGGGGATATTCTCAAGAACGTGTGATAACTACCACAAAATCATCTTGACCCAACTCTTCACATCGCAGTCTATCGCGGTAAAATAACTCCATGTTAACGTGGTATTCACAAGCAGGCGGCACCATGTGATTGTTCCACGATAATGTGTCAAATGACCACATCAAAAGTAACGTGACGCTGCAAAAATGCGAAACACAAACGCGAAAATAGTAGCGATGAGGCCAATCGCGATAACCAGCGATAGGCCTGCAATTCCCACGTGTCATGCGGGAAAATGCACCATTAAAGCAGAGTACAAAAACGGTGAGATGACAATGTACGAGCACAACCCCACATCCGTGACGTAGAACAAATGATCATTGACCCGCATCACATAGGCATCTCCTCACAGTCACAATGTACATTGACATGCAGTCTGCATGTAAACTGCGCCAATGCAGACACATGCATGGCACACACCGTAAAACCGCATCTCCCATTCACAGTGCAACAGGGGGACAAGCAACCCCTCCTGCACACAGACGTGTCATGCTCATGATCAATCAATCATGACAGTGTGGACGAATGTAGGGGCAGTGACTCCCGCTTAGGTACATGTTGTCCATGTTGTGAGACTTGAGTCACAGGGGGCATCCCAGCATCATGGTTGTACATAACTGACCCCAAAAGGAGCCCTGTTGTCAGCTGTAGGTCACAAATGGCATCCAAAATGGAATGATCTTGGACACATGTGAAACGTCGAAGAGTGGGCTACCCTACTAACTGTGACACACAGAACTGGCATTTCGACTACGTGACATCACAAACAGCCTCTCTGCACAGAGGTGACACACCCACCATCCATGAACAAATCATAAAGTCGTTAACAATACATTTCAAACTCACACTTGTCTGAGTGATGTGCCTGTACAGATGAGTGACATGCACTTAGGGAATGTCATTTTGGAATGCATTTATTTGCACATGCTGTGCCTGTGGTTATCTTGTACTGTCCCATGATTGCCAAGAACTGTGGCAATGTGACGTGCTCATCGGAAGAAATTTGCAATCATGGTGTCCCTGCGAGCTATTCCTGCTGCAGCTGCAGTGGGGTGTGGTCCACCTGCCTCATCTTCATCATCATCGTCCGGTGCTTCTGGAACTGGTATCCATGGAGTCTTGCTGCGTACACATATGTTGTGCAACACACAACATGCAACAATCATCTTGCACACGATGTCTGGGCTGTACAGGAGCCTTCCACCTGCGACGTCCAGGCACCTGAAAAGTGACTACAACACGCCAAATGTGCGTTCCACGGTGCCCCTGATGCGTTTGTGGGCCGCATTGTACTGCCTCTGGGCCTGTGTGTTCGGGGCTCGGAGGGGCGTCATCATTCAAGTGCAGAGTGCATATCCTTGGTCACCTGTGACAGTGCAGAGAGACATGAGTCAATAGTTGGCTCTGCATGATGAGTTGGAAGGCTCACTGGTTCATTGGTGTGTGATATGTGTGACTTTATGATCCTTGTATGACATGTACTGCTTGTTGCAAATGAGCGGCATCAATGTGTATTAGGTAGCCTCATTGCTGCTCCTCCCTCCCCCGAGTCCATTCACTAGTGTGCGCAGCGTGGTTACATCACTTGCACCCCTACTGCACACCATTGTCATGCCCGTCTGCGCATGTCCACAAGCCTGACGATACAGTGATGTCGAGCGCTAAAGGTGTGCGTCCACGTGTGTGCAGGCCTATGGTAAGGACAAGGCGGACACAGATGTAGAGTTCATGCCTGGCTGAACTCGCCCTGCGGTTGAGGGTAGAACTTTGGCTTATGCTGCGGAAATAGCGACACACACAACAGTTGGCATGTGTGATCCCAGACCCCGGGCGGGCTTGTACACAGCACAATGTAATGTGGTATGGTCTGGGGCCCTTATGCATAAATAATGACCACACGGACACACAGAGATAATTTGTGGAACTGGCTTAGGGCACGTGCGCCCAGCGCTTTTTATTGCCAGGGTCACACGTCCAGTGACACCTCTGCTGGATGGGTGTTGGGTAGTGTAAACCACCCCTCATGGGTTGGTTGGTGCTGGGCAACAATTACAACAGTATTCAGAAAATCAGAAGTTCAAAGTACAAACAGCAAGGGTCCATGACTTGAGCTGCACAGAGTTAGTGGCCCTGGATGCACTGCGGCAGGCACAGGCACACCCGCAAGGGACAGTGAATTGCGGTGAACTGAGATAGGGCCACGAGAGCTGAGCTGGTCCTCATTGATGTCCACGGAGAATGTTGCTGCAGATCGGCGCATATAAATTCTCCCTACTTCCACGGACAGAGTAAATCCACAGTCGCACGCACATACACTCATCATACGCTAGGGCCCATCACACTGAAATTCACACTATTACTCTATCCACTCTGTATATAGGAGAGAAACCTAAACCAATCTGCATCTAAAGGAGGTCAATGCGACCATAAAGATACTGTCCTGAGTCATGATTTTAAACATAGGAAATACATCTGGAATTCAATAAATGACAAAGAAATAACCACCCGACACTGGAATTCAAACAAATGCTTGTTTATCTAAATTAGTTCAAATGAAAGTCAATCAATAGCAAAATCATTATTCTCATAGTTACCTATTCTAGCTAAATGGGTCAGGACAGGTCTCTCGGTAAAGTCTCTCGAGCTGCCGTCCTCAGCATAGGTTCAGGAAGAAGTGGCCTCAAAATCCAAAATGCAATGACACAGACCCTCTCTAGTCTAGCATATTTATAACAAAACTAACGAAAATAAAGTTACAAACAAATTCTGAATGTCCGTTGAGCCGTTGAGCAGAGCGAGCAGGAAAGGATGTCACTTGGTAACATTTAGAAAACCTCCGCTCAGGAAAAATCACAAAAATAAAAACACGGAAGAAGGAAACTCGAGTTTGCAAGCGATACATTTATGAATGCTCTTCCTTGGTACCATAGCAGAGCCACCGCAGATTTATCATTGTTCATTGTGGCTTTATTCTTTTCCAAGGGCAATTGGATGCATGCCCGGAGCTGCTGTCCTCACGGAAACTTTTAAATCAGACAGAGGCTGTGGTCAGGTGACTTTCAACCATGTTCAGCAAGGCCTCTCGTCACATCTCAATCACTCGAGCGCAGGCTGTAAATAGCAGCCATCTTTGTTTAGGCCAAAACGGACCATCTTAATTAAAAGAAACACAAAACAACGTTACCACATCATAATGATTATACAGTGTTAATCCCCACTAATACCCTTATGTGGATGTAATTACCTAGCAGTCTGCAACACAAATAAGCATTAGCACACGTTATTTTTAAAGCGCAAACTTGAAAGAAATAGCACTTTTGCGATACACATTTAATTAAATTGCACATATTATTAAGCAACATATATGCATTCCCACGTGTAGTTTCTCTCATTAGTAATGTTGGTTAATTCAGACTTTTAACGAAACTAATAATTAGTGATTATAAATTAGTAATTTTAATCATAACATATAAACAAAACTGGAGCTTAAAACTCAATAAATTTTCAACAGAAAACTCTGCTCCAGCAATGTCACCGAGTGTTACGGGGGACAGTGGAAGGTGTCCATCCAGGGCATGATGCAGAGGGCAGCAGCAAGCAGAAACACGCCATATTGAGGAGTTAAATGCTTCAGTCTCCTTTTTCCCACCATGTCAGTATCAGCTACATGATGAAGACATCCCCCAGGCCATAGACTCAGATGCCAACAAAGTTCAACATGAGAGTGTCCATGACTCCAGTGGCACAGAGTCAGTGGCACCAGAGCTGGAAGGGGGTGCAGTCTGTGATGAGGCCTGTACAATGATATAAACTCTGCTATGAATAAATCAATACTCCTTTCCAATTGTGTGTCCTACTCAACCGCAGTGTGTGCCCGAGGCAGCGATGTGCAGCCAGCTCCTCCTGGATCTCTAGCACACGGCATTGAAATGGCATGTGGAGAATATTACTAGTTGACGGAGGTGGAGGCACCAGAGCTGAGCAGGTGTGCACCCTGCGACGATGCCGTATCCTGCTTGGGACGGACATGATTGGATTTGTCAGAGGCCTGTTGGACCGGTGTGTAGGCCTAAGGCAGAAGTCCGCAAGGGCCCACAGACACGTGTGGTCGGAATGCTATGTACAGAGTTGGTGGCACCACATCGGAGGGAGTATAGGGATTTGAACAATGCTATAAATATGTACTCTGCCATCGTGTAATCAAGACTCAGTTCCAAATTTGTAACCTACTTGTTTGCTGGGTATGCCGGTGGAATACATCAACGAGAAAGGAGTACTGCGTGCCTTGCTTGCGGAGGCCGTGATGGTCTGTGGAGGCTGCCAAGGTCATGGGGCTCTGGCTTGGAGCTGGCACAAGCATGTGGTGGGCACTATTGGAGACACGCCGGTGTATGCAGGTGAGCAGTGAGGCCTGGATGCGCAGGGGCGGACAAGACTGGTTCGGGGACCAGCAGCCCGGGCTGCGGCAGGCGCACATGATCGCAGGCACCGCCGCACATGGCGTCGGCCTCGTGGTGGGGTGAGAGGCGCCGCCCTGGCAGACATGTTGGCCGGTCCGGAAGAGAACCACATCCAGGGCTATGTGCTTTTTATTCACACCCCTACGCTAGCCTGGCGTATGCCGGGCAAGCCCACTCCGCACACGCTTACAGGGGGGATGTAACAACCTACATTTCCGTGATCTTCCCCACTGGCTGGGCTGACATGGTTGCGTCCACTGTCCACAACACTACCAACACCAGCATTGTATGTCGACATGGATATGTCTGTGGTCTGCATACTGCAGTCTGTCCAGCACATCCACGCCACACTTGGCAATGTGTGCATTCTCATTCATGGGTCACTTGCCTCCTTCGCACATGCCTGGTTGCCACCTACCTCCACATTCCGCTGGTGTGTGGCTGATGTGCCATGACGTTGGTGGCTCATGTACATGGCTAGCCCAGGTTGCCATAGTAAGTTGTGCTGTCGTGTCTGGTGGGTGGGCATGTTTTTTGGCATGTTGTATGTAGGTTTGTAACGTGTGCATTGCCAGAGTTGTGAGTTGCATGATTGTGGATTGGAGGTGTGTGGTGTGTTCATTTGGTACTTACGAATGAGCACTGCATTTCCGTAGGTGCCATCCTGGAAGCGCCAGTTGATGATGGACTGTCGGAAGATGTATGAATCATGCACACTGCATGGGTAGTTGGCGACGACATTGGTGAAGAGTGCCTGGTGGTCCACTATTGCCTGCAAATTGATGGAATGTGTGTGCTTTCTGCTGCGGTAATTGTGTGCCGTGTCGGCAGGGGGCACAAGTAGGACATGTGTGCAGTCAATTGCCGCCAACACATGCAGGAAACCATCTATGGCGTAGAATCCTTGCTTGGTCTCCAGCTGTTCCTGCGCAGTGTGGGGAAAGTATAGGTACTGGGGTACCAAGCTGATGATGGCACCCAGGACAGGTTTGAGGAACTGAGATATGGCTGGCTGTGAGACTCCTCTGACTCTGGCAGTTGTTGGTTGGAATGTCCCAGAGGCCAACTGGTGCTGCACAGCCAGCAGATTTGTCTGCGGAGGGATGTTGGTTGTCCGCTGTGTTGGTACCATCAGCCTGTGGGCAATGATGTTCAGGATGCGTAGGATAGTTGTCCTTTTGAGCCTGTAGTGGGCAATGACATACTCTGGTGTTAAGTCTGTGAGGCTGGTGCATTTCCTGAAGGTCCGCTGTCTTTGTCTGTGCTGCCTCTGTGGCGGTCCAGCAGGGTGGGGTGGAGGGGTGGCGGTCCTGGGGGTGGTGGCGGTGGGTGTTGTGGCCCTGTTGGGGCTCCAAGCTGCATGAAGAGTAGCTCAATGGCATCTATTTTTCTTCAGGTGTGGCTCTGGGCTGGGCTCCCTTTATGCTGCAGTTTGTCGTCCGGCTTTGCACCAGGTCAGAGCAGGTGTTAATTTCCGGCTGCTAACACGCCTTATCTCCTGTTTTGGGATCTTATCGTCGATGTGGCTGGTCATTGAGAATGTTGAGGTGTGGTGTTGTTGCGGATTTTTGCTCGGGAACGCCTACTCTGCATCTCATTAGCGATAGTTGCCGAGGTCATCTGAGGCGATGTATTTTGCGGCTGCTATCACAGGAAAACTGGTGTTATCGGCTGTTTACACCAGCTTGTGAGTGGGGCGATATATTTATCGCGACTTTGGCTGAGATAAAGTGTCGATAACTCAGCGATAGATCCTTGAGGATATGCCCCTAAGCATTTTCTTAGCTGAAGTACTGGATCGGATATCTATTGTATGTACCTATTAAGAAGAGAAGCTGTCAAATCAAATGCAGGACACACAGACAAACATGCACACATGGAGCCACAAATGGATCTAGAAAGACGTGCGTACAAAGACATGACAGGCAGTCCCATGGGTTGTCTATCAAAACATCGAATCATAAAATATAATCTGACCATAATATCGTGTTCATAATATTACCGGTTCACAAATATTAACCAAAGAATCAAAGGTAAGTATATCCTTTTTAGGTGTTTTAGTATAATATCGAATATGAACATATATTAACTTATGTATTGTTACGGTGCTTTATTGCATTTATTTTGTTATTTTAAAAGTTATTGTTATTATTTTTTTTACAATATTGTAATGTATATGTTTATTCTGTTATTGGTTTTATTGGGAGATCGGAGGAGTAGGTTAGGAGGTCAATTATTGTTCATGAATTATATTTCTACTTTTATTTTTATCTTTTGAATGTTACTTATTTGTTTCATGTTCAACACATTTTTACAATTTGTATACATATATAATTACAGATCGTTGGGTGTATTGGGGATTGGGTGGGTAGTGTTTTTTATTATATATTAATTCGTATAGATTCATTACAGTGTAAATAATGTTCTGTTTATTACAGTAGCGGTCCGTGGAGGGAGTTCCGTGGGGCGGTGAGGCGGGGCAGGGTGGGGATATGTAAACACCGGAATATGGATGAACGGAGGTAAGTACATATTTAAATGAATAAAACAAATTCCTTTGCGCGTGATGCATCGCAAAATGCGATGAAGCGCGCACAACGAAATTCGTTTTATTTATTTAAATGTGTACTTACCTCAGTTCATCCATATTCCGGTGTTTACATTTCCCCACACTGCCCCTCCCCTGCCCCGCCTCACCGCCCCACGGAACTCCCTCCACGGACCGCTACTGGTTTATTATTTGTTCATTGTTTTAATAATATCCCATATTTTAATGCTGGGTGATATGGTTGAGTAGAGAGATGGTGAGTGATGTTTTAAATTAGATTTTTATTATTATTAATGGATTCATTTGTGAATGATGTCATTTGTTAATTATGTCAAATAATTGTATTAATTATTAGTTGTTAAATTGTTTAATACCTTTTTAAATTATATAATGTATGTTACGTGCGGGTCATGGGGTTTATTGGGGTATTGCATGGGCAGTGTTCTTAATTATATATTAATTCATGGTAATTAATGTGCATGCCATTTACGTTTTTGTGGGGTTTATGGGTGGATTGTAAGTCTAGTTTTAATAATTAAACAATTTATAACTCGAGACTATATGATTAATATATTAAATATGTTAGGTTTTTGTATTTGAAGTATTATTTTAAGTAAAACATATTTAAATATAATTTTAAATAACAAAGTGAATTTTGTAATTTATAAATGGTAGCACAATTTAATATGAGTTTCTGTAAATAGAGATTTTATTTTATAGATACTGTTTAGATGCGTGTTCATTTTATGAGTGAGTTTGAGGTATGCTGTTTATATAAAAATGTTTTGTTTATTTTTTAATATTTTGTAACAGTCATCATTTATCAGTTTGACTCACAGAAAACAAATGCTATTTGTCAAATAAAATGATTCCAGCCCTGAACATCAATGAACAAGCATATGTGTGAATACTATTCCAATACAAAGGGCACTGGCAATAGTTGAAATGTTGCAAAAAAACCAAAAAAATATAGAATATCACCCAATCATTACTTCTCCATTTACAACATCTAAGAACCAAGTCCAAGAACAAACACACCTCCTCTATGGCCTGCTTCCTGGATGCAAGACCCAATATTAACTCAGCACATGTCCAATGTCTTCCTTCTAGACTCTTAAACCTGAGCTGCACAAACATTTCTGGGTTCATATTATCAGGTCACGGGATGCCCTTATTTCTCCCTGATCCCCTTTCCTCCAGCCTTTTAAGCTCCCAAATCGTAGGCATAGCATACTACAGGCATCATAATCATCATCAAATGATTTTTATCGAGATGGCATCATTGTGGTTTTATGTAATAAGTGCTTAGCTGCACAGATTTAGCCACGGGTTGCTGAAATATGCCTTTATTAACCAGTCTATAGAGTTCCCTTCATCACAGAAATAGCTAACACCATTACAGCATGTGTGTCACCTATCTGACAATTCAACCACTGTTGTCAGGGCTACGGATAAAGTGATTGAGAGCAGTTCCTCTTCCAGTAATAGGATTATGAGGAATAGCTGCTCAGATAACACTTGTACGCATTACCTCTACTGGCGCTCTCTGATCACCTTTCCATGAAAAAAATCTGCCCAGACCCCACCAGCATATTTGTGATTTAGGTATGATTGCTGTCTGGTTTTTAGGTACTCACTGCTGGGTTTGGAATAAAGCTGATGTACTATCATATAGCATAACCCTGACCTTAGCCCTTTAAAGTGTCTCTGTGCTTTCAGATATTGCACTATCGGCAAGTCAGGGAGGTGCATCGGGGGTGGAGGTAATATGCTACGCAGACATCTTTCCATTTGTAGGTGTTTCTATTTCTGGTGGGATGGGAGCTCGACTTTTTCTGTCTGTGTTTGAAATTATTTGGCCTTTCAGTTCCCACTAGGTGGTCTATGTAGTATAGCCATGCTGTCTCCCAAATTGTCCAGTTCATAGTTTTACCTCCTATTCATAGAGAGGCGTTTTGTCAAAAAGGTGCATGTTTGTGGAATCCAGCCTTCACCTTTAAGAATTTATGGCTCAATGTCCATTTTCTCATTGTTCTCAAGTTATCAGTCACTGTAGAAGGCTGAGTTGATTAGTAAAACATCAATAGCCCTTTCACATTGCCAGTAAAATGCCTCTCCAAAGTTACACACTGTTGGGAGTATACTAGCTGTTAGAGGTGACATCCTTTGTGTGGTATTCCCTCAGAATATATGCCCTCTCTCCGCTATCTTTTTGCTGAACTCATTTTTGTTGGCATTATGACTCTGTGAACTTTACATCTGCTTACCAGAGGCCAAGTGCTTGGGCTCACTCCCTTAAAAATTGTAAAATTAATATACGTCTAATTGGCACATTTCATTTACTGATAAGTCCCTAGTAAATGGTGCTTTATGATCCCAGGGCCTGTACATTATTATTATTATTATTATTAGTTAGCATTTCTAGAGCGCATAGCTACCTATAGGCATCCCAGCGCTAGCAGCATGGTAGAGGATGGAGTGTGGCTTACAGATTGATGTTTTGAAATAACCTTGTGAGAAGATGGGTCTCTGAGCGTAACTGCAGGGGGAGAGTGTTCCAGAGCTTGGCTGTGTTGTACGAGAAGGAGCTACCCCCACTATTTGTCCTCTAGATTTTGGGGGTAGCTCCTTCCTGACGGCGAGGTTAAGGCTTGCTGAGCGGAGGGATTTCCTGGGATGGTAAAACGTAATGAGGGGCTTAAAAATAGAAGGACTTTTTCCCATCAAGGTTTTATGAGCTATACAGAGGGATTTGAGTTTGATCCTTTCCAAGATGGGTAGCCAGTGTAGGGTCTTCAGGCATGGCAGGACATGCTACCAGTGGGAAGAACCACTCATTCTCTCACCCACTAAATTACCCTTGTAAAACATGTCTCAGGCTTGCACTGCAGGCTTTTGCATAGTTTTAAACTGCCATTTCGATAGGGCCAAAAACATTTGCCAGGTCTAAACCTTCCTTTTCCATACTTATAAGTCACCCCTATGGTAGACCCTAAAGGCTAATAGGGCAGGGTGCATGGGACATAAGACACGTGCTTTCCATGTCCTGACCGTGACAAACTCCTAATGTCAGTCTTCACTGTGGCAATATTATATTTCCCATAGACTAACAGTGGGTTACCTTATTACATTTAATAAATGATAACATCAGTTTAGGAACAGATAGAGAAATACTTCTCTCACTGACTTGAATTGCAATTTAAAATCCACTTTTAAGTTACTACTATGAAAATGACACTTTTAGATAGTTGTCTTTTTTCTGCCTATATCAAGTATGCCTTTCCACTTGTGTCCATGTTACAATCCCAGCAGTACAAGATAAGGAAAATTCCAAGAAAGTGATAGTGCGCAGAATGTCATCTGCAGAGAGTAGTACATTGGAGGGATCAGCTGAGGTTTCAAGATCTACTATTGAGTCTGTCTGTCAGATGGCTGCTGCAAGAGATTCTAAGGCTAGCAGAAATAGCGACAGAGAACACACTAATTGTGTCCCATGGTGGATTGCAAAGGGCTGTGACAGAACACACTCCTCTCCGGAGTTCACCTGCACAATCGGTGGGTTATATAGCCATCGTACATTTGTGATGAAGCCCAAACCTGTGCAGCATATTTAATATTTAGTCCCATTCTTTCTTATCAAATGCCTTCTCGACATAAAGGGACAGGGCTAAGGACTCAGTCTGGGCATCCTTGGTGAGCTACAGAAAGGGGACATGAGGCTCATGTGCTATATAAAGAACCTACTGGGGACAAATCACACTTGTGAGTGATGGACTAATAATGAGATCACCCTTTCTAGCTTGTTCGTCAGCACATTCACTACTACCTTGATGTCAATGTTTAATAATGAAAATGGATGGTAACTACAACAGGCGAAAGGCTGTTTGTTTGGCTAGGGAAGAACTGTGACAAAGACTTTATTCGAGCAAATTGTCAGGGTTGCCACAGCTTCTGCTGCCTTTAAAGCTTTGTGAAGGGTCTTGACTATATCCTCCTTACACAGTTTCTAAAACATGCCCAGGATCCCATCTGACCAAGGTGATTTTTTGACAGGCAAGACCGAAATTGCTGCATAATTTTACTTTCCAGAATTACCCTCCTTCCTCATTTAATCTGGTTAGGTTTAGTGTACTAAAGAGTGACTCTTCAGCCTCAAGGTCACTGACTGATTTTGATTTATAGAGCTCTCTATAGGAATCGGCAAAGGTGTTAACAATCCCTTGCAGAAGACATAATGGAACCTCTTCCTTATCTTGTACAACTGGGATTGCCACAGCTAACTGCTGTTGTTGCACCATGTGGTCTGTGTACCTTGTGGTCTTCTCCATAGTGTTGGGCCTGCAAATGGAAGAGTGCATGGTCCTCTCAGGATGTTTTTGGGGCGTATAACGAAAATACACAGAGTGCATGGAGAGCTGAAGTATGGCGAAAATGTATCCACCTTCTGTATTCAACCAAGTCTTAGTGATTGTAAATGGCATCATTTTAGTTAACTCTGCATCTTTTATAGCTTGTGAGGCCACGGCTGGCAGTATCATTAGCCCCTTTTTTCTGGCTGCTATAGATTGGCTTTTCCTCCCATATTCCTTTTAGTTTTTTTTTTTTAATTCTAGACTTAAAAGGCATGTTTCCTTCAATAATGCAATGTCTGTGCATTTGGTGGCTAGGTGGGATAGGACTTGTTTGCTGTTTCTCAAAGTTTGACATGCCATTGACATTCAACAATATAATTGTGGGGGGCAGATGCCATGATACCTGAGTGTCTAATGTCTGATTGAAACTCTGTACCCTAGATGGTTGAATTTGTCCCTAGTTGAGCTTGGGCTATTGCCTGCTGTTCTCTGTTATTTAGGGGCTCACCGAGGCTGGGGCACAGGTCTTCATTTGTGTGTAGTGTCCACAACAGACCATGGCGAGGAGATATGTTGTAATATCTATTGTTAACTGTGTATGGGTATTCGATTCGTTTGCAAGGAGTGGCCCTTACACCCATATTACACTGTACTGGGAGGTGGCAACCATCACACTCATCAGCTACACTGATAGGTGTAAGGGTTGTGAGCTGCCACTAGATTATAATGTGGGTTTCAATGAAAAATAATACAGTTTAAGCCTAATGCTATAAAATGTAAGGGGGGTCATACAAATAACTCTAAATTGAAATGGGATTGCTCATTATCGAATACTATATGAAAAAGACTACAAGATAAGGACACCAAGAAATGAGATATTTTAAATGTTCATGAGAGCAATAAAGGAGAATAATATATTACTGTAAAAATAACTGATAATAATGCAAGTTTTTACATATAAAACCACTCGAAGCCCTGAGGAAGCAGGTCTCAGCAAAACATGTGTTGGCTGCTGCTTTGAGTTAACATTAAATGACAGAACTATAAGAAATTCTTGCACAAAAAGAAAAATCACTTTCAATAAAAAGGGAAGTAGATAAGCAAAATCTGCATCCGTGGAGAGTTTATTATGGACTGTTTCTGGAATTCCTATAGAATGTCTCTATTTTATAAGGTTATTCTAAAAGACTAACATTAAAGGGCATTGCTGTTTTGGGAGTGCTAGTGCCGGATATTTCTCTCATACACAGTGTTTTGTTTTAGTAGTTATATTAAGAAATGTACATATATGGTCAGTCACTTATCATCCAACAGAAACCCTAGACAAGGAATGATGGAGCGGAAACATTCATAACATCTCTCCTTTTGGTTTGAGGGGTGACCTGGCTTTGTTTGTAACAAGGTGGTGAGGGCCAGGTGACCTTCGAGGATATAACAGGTGCTCACTTCGCATTTATGGAGTTTGTCTCCAGACTGTCCAGAAAGCATTTGAGGTCTTCCAGTTCTGTATAGTCTCTTGATTTGCAATCAACGGTAATCCACATTCTGGCAGGTTTTAACAAACCATACTTAATGGTAATTGTTTTAAAACCTTGGCTGTAGCACTAAAATGCCTTATATTTGACATATGTTTCCATAGAGAAATTCACTGCTATCTGGATTTTTCTGCCCTCCAAAGAGAGTGGGCCATGCTGTCAGGCCTTTTGGTATAGATGTATCCCGTTCCCTCTTTGAATCATTCAATCACTGTTTCCTGTTGTCTAACAGTTCTGTTCATGATCTTCATTGAGTCACACAACCAGCGGGCTCAATGCCAACCTCCTGAGTTCTAAATATGCAGGAGCAGGAGAGTAGGCTAGGATGACCATTAAAGTGTGAAGTGTAGCAGGTTGTTCTCGTTTGGAAGGTCCCACACCACTTCTCTCAGTATCTAATGGACAAGTCTAAGCCTGTAGAGCACCATGACATTCAATTAGCCCTCATCTGCAAATGCCCCTGTTGAACAGAGGAAATGTTTGTCGTCTTGTTCCACCAGCTTCTAGCACCCCGCAACTCAGCAGAGGTTCCCTTTGATCGCTGAGAAATCAGACTTGTGCTCGTCACTCAGTCAAATTCCAGTTTGAAGGGTACATGGCAACTGTAGTATCGGCCTTGTGCAACAGCCTTGTTGGCTAGTGGTTGTAAGAAATTAGGTCAGTGGTTGAGGAAGATGGAAGCACCACTCAGGCAACAACCACAGTCCTTGTCAATGTGATCCAACAACTCCATTAATTAAACCTGTGCTTACCCTCTGATAGCCTGGCACAAAGCAGTCAGGCTTAATTTAGAGGCAACGTGTAAAGCATTTTTTGAGCACTCAAACAGTAATAAAGTGAAAAAGCTACACAAGAAAAATCCCAAACCAATTTAGAAAACTTGAGACAGATTTAATAAACAAACTGATACCAGAAAAAAAAAATCCAAATGGTAGAACTGGAGGCATGACATTTTAAAGTTTTAAGTAGCTATAGCTCCTAAAAGCACAAAGTGCCACTCGTGGTCATCTGGTCATGCTATACTGGGGAAAAGTCACATGTTCAGGCAGTGGGCCAGATACAGGGACCAGGATAGCCCTGCTAAAAAAGTTACCTTTTCACAGTTCGGTGTGGAGGAGGCCATGAGAAGAAGGGAGAATGTCACATATGGTTGCTGCTGTAGCGCAAAGAGCATTGGCAGTCACTGCGGGCTGACATTGCTGAAGCGATAAGTGCAGATGTTGCATTGACGATCATCGCTGGCTGTCACTGTAGCGTGAAGAGGCGGGTTCACCTCATATTTCCATTGGCAGCCGTTGCAGGTGGTTGTGAAGAGTCCAAAACTGAAGGAGCTCAACTGATGCCAGCCAAGGGTCCAGGACTTGAGGAGGAACCACTTAGGGATCAGGCACTCACTCCAGCAGAGGCCAGAAGGGCTCAGGCAAGTCCAGGCAGGTCTAGTGCAACAGGTCAGT
Source organism: Triturus cristatus (assembly GCF_964204655.1). NCBI lineage: Eukaryota > Metazoa > Chordata > Amphibia > Caudata > Salamandridae > Triturus > Triturus cristatus. The sequence continues at coordinate 1,400,192,772 of NC_140591.1, forward strand.
TGGGCAGTTTCAGGGAGGCCTCTTCAGCTTGTTGTGTCCCTGTAGCTCAGACACGAGTTCAGCCAACCGACCCTTGGAGCCACTCAATTTAGTCCGGGATGAAGGGAGCAGGTCCCGGCTTCCTTCTCAGAGGACAAGGCAGTCCTCAATCAGCAGGGCAGTATTCTGGTGGCAAGGTAGTCCTTTTTCTGTAATGTCCACAATTCTTGGAGTGTACTGAAGGGTTGCTCTGTAGGTCCAATATTGTTACCTGGTGTCAGCCTTTGTGTGTGGGGGCAACCTGTTCTACCTCCACATTAAGGGCCATATGTAGGTATAGAAGAATTTGCGATTCTGAAATTGCGATTTTCCGTGAATCGCATTTTGAGAATCGCAAATTCCGATGTAGATATTTTTTCGCAAATAATTAGCGATTCCCAAAAATTCGCAGAATTTTTTAGCGATTACCAAAATTGCAATTCCTTAATTGCGAGAACACAATTAAGGAATGGCAAATCTGGGAATCTGCAATTCAGGTGTAGAATGATGACATCACACCCAGGAAGTGTGACTGCCCATGCTGCACCTGATTGCCAGCAGCTGTGTGAGAGCCAGTAGTTGTGTGAGAGCCTGTGTGGAGAGGAGAACAGTTGTGCTCCGCTACTGAAAGCAAGCCAAATGGAGTCCCAGGGGCCAGAGAAGCAGCAGGAAGAACCACCAAGAAAAAGGAAACAGAAATTCAGCGAAAGGGAGCTGGAGGTCCTCACTCAGGAAATAGTCAGCAGTCATGACCTCCTGTTTGGCAAAAGTTCCCCACGTGTGCCAGATGCAAGAAAAAGAAAAATATGGAGTGACATCCAGGAAAAAGTGAATTGCATTGGCGTGACACACCGCACAGTCGAAGACTTCAGAAAAAGTTGGTACGGCATGCGGCAAAGGTCAAAGGAGAGAGTGGCTACAAGATTGGCTGAGGCCAAAAAGACAGGTGGTGGGCCATCCACAGCAACAGACCCAACGCCCCTGGAGGAGCTGGTGGAGGGCACACTTCAGCCTGAGAGTGTGAGTGGTGTGGCTGACCTGGACAGCACCGAACACACAGATACCAAACAAGCCAAAACCCCCTGATACATACCCAACCCTCTCACACACCCCAAAAGGCAACCTAAGTGCAACTCCAGTACATATCCACCAGCACACCCAGAAATGCATTATGGGAGATGTAGTCACATGCACTGATAACTGGGCCAGTGAGACACAGCCAGGTGGAATAGGGAGGACTCCATCATGAAAATAGGGAAACAGACAGATAGTACCCATGTGAATTTTATTGTGTAAACTATAATGCATTACAAATGCGAGACAGGACACAGAATTAATGTGTGCCTTTCAATTCACAGCAGCACCACCAACACAGGAAATCATGCCTGAAGGGGAGGAAACTGCAGAAATGGAGGACGAGGCAGGGCAGGAGGAGCAGGGCGAAGCAAGAACATCAGACTCTGCACCATGCAGGCAGCGCAACATAGTGTCACCACTGCCACTGTTGGAGGCACAGGCACCAGACACAGTAGCAGAGCCACAGCCAGTGCACAGGCAGCGTGCAGGACAGCAGCCAACACAGTCCCCTGAACACTCCCGAGAAGGGAGAGGGTTGAGACGCAGGGCACGCCCATCCACCAGCACTGCTCCTGCCGAAGAGGACACGGTGTTCTCAGGCCTTGAGGGCAGCATGCTTAAACAACAGCGCCTGCAAGTGAAGGGGATACGGTCAATACAGCGGCAACTGGCTGCACACAATCACAACATGACCGAGTTGCGGGCTGGTGTAATGGCCATGACTGGTGCTTTGGAGGGACTGTGCAGGGAGATCAGGAGGGACAGGGCAGCCCGGCGCAGGGAGAGACATCGCCTTCACACACGGCTCTACTTGTACACTAGAGCAGTCAACCGCCAGTCAACCGCCACATCCCTGCTGGCCAGAAGATGTGTCAGTATGCAGCGTGAGATGGCCCACTGCTGCCAGGATGTGGGCAGTGTCCTGGTGTAGGTAACACATGCGGTGGACCAGATGCGCGCAGCTGCCACAGGTGGCATAGGCCCACTTAGTGCAATGGATATGGACGAACAGTCCAGCAGGAGCAGCATCACTCCCCCAATTCCACAGGACAGACGCCGGAGTGCACGCCAGGAGAGAGTGGATGATGACTCCAGGGAGGGCACTGCGCAGACAGAGCGAGGGGCAACAGGGCGTGCATGTAGGAGGTGAAGGGACACCAGGGACCAATGGCCATGTGTGAAGCAACACATTCCATACTGACTCAGTGGCTGATGGAAGTTATTGCACTGTGACACAAACATGTGCAAGCGCGAACAATAAAGCCACGCTATGTGATAGATGTATTCCTGCAACTAAGGAAATAAGCATCACTGTCAAACACCATTCAGTGGCATTGTGTCCTCATTACTCACTTAGAAGTAGTTCTGTGTGATCTCATCTCGTCTCATGCGCCCGGCAGCCGCACCGGCCCCACCTGCTGGTCCGCGATGTGGAGCTGGTCCCTCCTCATCTGATGATTCAGCGTCTGTCAGATCCACTGGGGTGCCTTTTTTGGTAGCGATGTTGTGTAGCATTGCACAGGCAACCACAATTTCGCAACATGTCTCAGGGCTGTACTGTAGCGTACCTCCACTCTTATGGATGCATCGGAAACGGCTCTTTAGGATTCCGAAGGTCCTCTCAATGGCACAGCGTGTAGCTCTGTGTGCACTGTTGTACCTCCTCTCACCTGCAGTTGCTGGATTCAGGTACGGTGTGAGGATGTAGTCACGTACAGCATACACACTGTCACCTGCAGGGTATAAGTAGATTCATGTTCAATACTGTCCTGCCACTGCATAACTCTACTGGTTCTGTGTCTGTATGGCATGCATTTACCTAGCAGGTAGCCCTCTCCAAATTTGCCATTTGTGAGTCTGCGATGTAATGCACAGTGGCGAAACATGAATGAGTTGTGTGTGCTTCCTGGGTATTTGGCCACAATATCAGTGATAATATGTTGGACATTGCACACTACCTGGATGTTCAGGGAATGATATGACTTTCTGTTCCTAAACACATACTCATTCTGTGATGAGGGTGAGATTGCGACATGGGTCCCATCTACGCAGCCAATGACGTGGGGGAATTGGGCAATTTGGTAGAATTCCTGCTTGGTCTGATCTAATGCCTGTTGTGTGCTTGGGAATTGTATGTGGTGATGAAGCCTCTGTACCATTACATCAAGGAAAGCGTGGAAGAAGCGTGAAAGTGCACTTTAAGAGACACCTCCTGCTGTGGCAATCACCCCCTGAAAACTCCCTGATGCAAGGAGGTGCAGTGAGCACAGGACCTGAACATGGGTGGGAATGGTGTGTGCCCTGCGTGTGGGGTGTTCAAGTATGGGTGTCAGCTCCTCTATTAAATCCAGGAGGCTGTCTGGGTGCAGCCTGTAGTTCACATGGATCTCCTCCTCGGTCAGTTGGAAGAGGGTGATGCGTGCTCTGTAGATCCTTTCCTGGCGTCTCCTTCTCTGTGTGGCCTCTCTGATTTTCAGCCTCCTGGCTATCACGTACAGGCCAGCCATGGTGGGAAGTCCCAGTGGCATTGTGGGCCTGTTTAAATAGGTTGCACATGGTTACCACCTGCTCAGAGTTGGTGGTAATTGAGAAGTGCAAAATTGCGATTTTCGTGGATTCGCTAATTGCAAATTTTTCCAACATCTAATTTTGCGCATTCGCAATGTGCGAGATCGGTAATAGGGATTTTCACAGTTGATGTGACGCAGACTGCGATTACGCAAAATAATTCCCAGAATCTGCGTTACGCAAAAATGCTAATCGCTAAATTAGCGATTCTCATTTTTGGGGTGACAAAAGACAGGGTGTTAGGATCCTTAGAATGTGCTGGAGGCTAAATCCCTGTGAAATGCAAGTAGGGCAAGTCATAGCTCAGGCCCCAGCTATGCTAGCAGGATGAACCATGCTCATCACAACTACTCCCCTTTGTGTCACCATCTAGGAGGAATACACAACCCTAACAGCAGAGCCATTCACAGTCTCGTGACCTAGGACACTGGCAGAAGGCAGAAATGGTTGGGACAAGAAAATGCCAACTTTCTGACAGCGACATTTTCAGAACTGTGACTTAAAATCCAGCTTTACCATTACAGAGGATTTTAATTTGCAATTAATTTGAGTCAAAAAAGTATATCTCTGTCTGCTCCAAATCCAAAGTTAGCACTTAATAAATGTAATAGATTTACCCAGTGTTAGCCACTGGGAGACATAGGTCTTACAGTAGTGAAAAGAAATTTAGAACTTTTTCACTACGGGATATGCAAAACTTGAACCCATATTTCCTAATATTTCTGAAATGCTTTGCACCCTGCCCTATTGATGTTTAGGGCCTTACTTATCAGTGGCTTATACATTTTAAAAATGAAGGTTTAGGCCTGGCAGAAGGTTTATCGTGCAAGGTTGAAATGAGAGTTAAAATCTGCACACCAGGCTGCAGTGGTAGACATAAGACCGATTTTAAGGTGCTACCTTATTTGGTAGCACAATGAGTGCTGTAGCATTTAATTCGCAGACCCTGGGTATGTTTAATACCATGTACTAGGGACCTACAAAATAAGTAAGAGGCCCAATTTTGTGTAAGCCAATTTTATCATGTTTTAGGGAGAGGGCACAAGCACTTTAGCACAGGTTAGCAGTGGCAAAGTGCACAGAGTACTAAAGCCTACGGAATCATATCAAGAAAAACAGGATGGGTGAAGGCAAAAGGTATGGATGAATACCATACTACGGATGTCAGGTCTAACAAAGGTGCCCAGTTTCAATGGCAAGAGATGGAAGATAGGGTTCCAGTGCAGCAGAGTTGCCCTGTGAGGGATCACTCTCCCAGTAGTGAAGCCCAGTTCAAAATGTGCCTACCAGAGCATAATCTAGCACAATCTGGCTAATTTCCAGGGTCTCCATTTTGCATGAGAGACTTTCTGGGAATATGAACGGATCACTTAGGACAACAACTGTGGTATCTGTTCCCGCTTTGGGTGCCCAGGGTAGAGCAGCAATCAGGTACAAGCAAGCTGGGACATCAATCTGCTCCTTCACCTTCCCTCTAGCAGTTTGCGCTCCTCCCTCCGGTTGTGTTTCAGTGTGTATTGTATTCCACACTTACCCAACTACTACTCCCCAGGGCATTGGGTCACGTAGCTTCTAGGCCGTGTCTGGAGAGGGAGGGAAGACTGGCATCTTCCATCAATGTGGTGCACAGTAGCTCACTTCTCACCATCAATTCTCCCTTGCGAGCAAAAAGGGGATCCCCCATAGGTCCATTGCTTCCCTACTCTGTTTCTGGCAGTGTAAAATGGGCACCATGAACCTTGATAAGGACATGGACACCTTCCTCAGGGGTTAAATTACGTCTCTTAAATAACAGTTTTGTTTAAAAATGTAATTAAAATTATAATAATGATGTAGAGTAGTAAATGTATATGCTTTCAACAATTCTTATTGGACAAGAGCCAGGATAGTAATTGTTTAAACGCCCCACAAAGCTTTGTGGGTTATAGTTAGAAAAGTACCGCACCTCCCTCAATTTTACACTTTCTCTAATGTATTTTTGACTGGAAATAGAATATTGAATATTACCCCTTCCCAAGATATGGTCTTTCCCCAATGATTGTTAGACTGTAGTTAAATATCAGGGCCCACATTTACTAACAGCAGTTCACACAACGCAGTGCAGTAAGGAAAGTTGCTGTGCTGCATTGCGTGAACAAGCGAGAGCTGAACTGATCCATATTTACGAAGACATGAAGCAGTTCAGCTCTCTCCCAGCACTGGTGAACATGTGGTTGCCTAGCGTCAACACAGAATAGTTTTTGTTTAGGAAGGAGGCTTATTCCTCATACAGAATGAAGCACACATGCAAAGAAGAAGTAACAAGGACAAATAAAGATTTTTCTCCATGTTAAGGCAGCCTCAGGTAGGCACACCATTTTGGCACAAACTGAGGTTTAAAGGCTTTAGTAATTCTGGGATTGTGTCAAAATACATGGGTGGATGCACAAAAATGGCTATGCTCCACTAATGTTACGCCTTCCCGAAAGAGATTATTGCAATGCAGCTCAAGGCTCTGCGTTGCATTACTTTGCAGGTGAAAAGTGAAACAAGGCTACACAAATATTGATTTGTATAGCTTTCTAAATGTCATCTAAGCACTTGTATTGCATGGTATCGACTTGGTGATGGAAGTACTATGCAAGTGCATAGTAAATCTTGCCCTAAATCTCACCTCTTCTATGTTTACACTTTACCCAATGTTTGCTAGACTGGAGTTTGAATAGTAAAGGTTAATTCTCTCCACAATGTATGCTCTTTCTGCAAAGTGTATTTACTATAGCTACTTTAGTAAATCTGACTCCTCTCTAATATTTTCAGTTTTCTAAATGACTGTTGGACTCAAGTTGTAATAGTCTGTTTGACCACGCTATATATACATTTTTGACTTGGTTTGTTAAATTGGACTTAGAATTGTAAATCTGATTTCCCCCCACACACACTGCCTGTATTTTCCCTTATGTTTGTGGGACTATAGTTACAGTGGTGTATGCCAATTGCTTCCTATTTTTAATGTTTTTAGATTGGAGTTACTTATTATTTTTACTTTGATTCAGTATTTTTGCAAAATATTTTGAGGGTGCTTTGTTTAAAATTATATAGATTCAAATTCAGCATTTTCTTAGAATTGTTTTTTTTTTTTAAATTATATTTTGTGTTTTAATATTTGATAAAGATTAATTTTAGAAATATATTTTGAAAATGTTTCTTTAGTACCCTTATATAAATAAACATGTAGGTATATATTTTTAGTCATTTTTTAAAATGATTACTTTTTACATATGTTTTATTGTTTTTTTATCTATTTTCAGCAATATATCTGATATTTTTTATTTATGGAATATTTTTATTAGTATTTTTTTTTTTTTATTTCATTTTTATATTATTTGTTAAAGTTATTTTAAATTTAAATGTACTTGTAGGAATTGTTTTTTGGAAGTAATTTAAATAATTGATTCATTTTTCATGTATTTAAAAAAATTATTACATTTAAAAAATCATTTAACTTTTTACAAGTTTCAATAACGCAAGTTACATTCTAATATATACTTAACTAAGTAATATTGATATTTTGAAGTAAATATTCAAGCACTTTACAATATATGCAAGAAAAGTCAATATTTGGGATTGCAATATTTTTGTGTCACTATATTGTGGTGGTCGATTTTTTTGTCATACAATTGTCACATGCACACACACATGTATGAGCATGCAGGTAGTTACTCTGGTTTGGTTGTATGACACACAGGGGCATATTTACAAGCCCCTATCGCCACAGCAGCATCACTTTTTCCGACGTTACTGTGGCGATAGGGGCTTTGCCTTATTCACAAGGTGGAGTTAAGCCACTTAACATGGCTTAACGCTGCCTTGTGAATAAGGTAGCCTTTCACGCTATTCTTAGTTTGAAAGGGGTGGGCAGTGGGTGTTGCAGTGGATGTTCCAGCGCAACATCACTTGATTTTGATGCTGCCCCATATTTGCAAAGGTGGCATAAATATGGGGCAGCATCAAAATTAAGACCAGGGAATACCTGGTCTTAAACTGGCGAAATGAGGGGAAATGCTTTATTTCTCCTCATTTTTTTTTCTTTTTTGCATTGTGCAGCACACATAGAAACAGCAAAATGCCATATATGATTGCTTATGTGCAGGAAGGTGTCCCTTCCTGCGCATAAACAATCATTTTAAAAATGACGAGTTGCAACTTCTAAGTGTGCTGCACAAGCAGCACACATAGAAGTTACAAATTGCCAGTTATGATTGTTTGCACTATGGTGCAAGGGTGCCTGCTTTGGTGCTAGGCAGCTAAATGTAGCCCCAGCACAGGAAGAAACACAGAGCTGCACCGTATTGTTGTAAATACGGTGCAGCCCTGTGTTTCTAAAGTGACGGAGCACGGTGTTAGCCTTCTTGGCTTAACGCCGCGCTCCACCACTTTAGTTGTAATTATGCCTGCATCTGCCTGCATAAATATCTACTTCGCAATATCAAATGCGACTATATTGTCAAGGTAAGTATAAATTGCGAAGTATAAGTTTACTATTCTATCTCCATGTTTACTAACATTAACAATAAGGCGCAATGCAATAATGTTGAGTTAATATTTATACACATCCATATTAAAAACTGTATATTGTAATCCTCACCCACATATATGTTTATAAAAAGACACATGCATGACCAATGACCAGTGGATAGGCAGGTACTTGCATACACGCAAGGAAGCTCCAAGAACACACAAATGAGCACAGAGAAACGGATGGATGCATACGCATATAGAGAAAAGCATCTGAGTATATATTTACAAAGTCACATGCGTTGACAAATATTACCATGAATTAAGGCAAAACATGGGTATTCACGTGTACACACCCACAAAAATGGTCATGCTGCGTCAGATATACATTCATAGAAAATACATCAGTGCAACAATATACAGAGGGCGACACGTGCACACGGACACACACAAGGACAGATACCTCAGTGGTTTCAGTTATGTTAATAGGTAGACAGAGGCAGGCACGCAGACATATGCATAGACAAATACACCTACAAACTAAGAAGTCATACAAACACAAGCATGAGATGACTATGTATGTTAGCATGGAGATACCTGCTTAGATTGACACATACATAAACACAGACCAGGGGCGTAACAAAGGCCCCCCTAGCCCCTGCGGTGCGGGGGGGCCCTGAGCTCCAGGGGCCCCGTAAGCGCTCTCACTGTGACTGATTGAATGGACGGTGGGCGGCGCTGCTAAATGATGTGCAAAATACTGGACCTTGGTAGAGCCAAAGCGTGAAGGATGGGACAGGGTTTGCTGAGCTGTTGGAGTGGGAGACACTGTGCATAGCAGACACATTCTCCTGACTGCCCCTCGAGAGCATTGACAGCTGCCCTAACATTACCTGCACGTTTCTAGGCGATATTCGATTTTCAGTAGTATTAAAATTGATTTATCCCTAAACATCCCATAACTATTCTATTTACAGCCCTAAGATGTATTTAAAAAAATGTATTCAGGCCCTGGGTGCCATCGGGCAGAGTTGCTGGCACTGACACTGGGAATCAAACTGTCCAGCCCTCGGCTCTCCTTGTTTCGAGTCATTGTTTGCAGGTGTGTTAGTCCACTTAGTTAAAATAATGTATATGCTTTCATATATCCAAGTACAACTATGGACATGAAATAAAAACGAGTATTTCTAGAAGAACACGATAGATACTGTCAGTACATACAACATCCAATAATTGGTTAAATAAACTAGAATTGGAGACAATTTGTCGTCTGTTTTCCCTAGCACAGGTAGGAGCTTAGCTGGGCTGCAGCATTGTAAACGTTTGTGTCTAATTTAGAATATAAAGATGTCTTCCCAGCTCTCAGCATCCTCTTTCTCATGAAACTGTGTGGGCGCTCTGGAGGGGGTGTCAGCCTTGAAAGGAGCGGCACCAGTCTGCTGTCCAAGATTGATTAAAAACACTACTTCTGACTGTGACTTAATGGCAGCCATGCAGATTTTATTAAGTGACTGCAGGGAGGTTTAGTGGAAAGGATGCCTAAAAGTCAGAATTACCAAGGAGCGCCCCCAAAACCCCAGAGAATTCCTGCCTCCAGCACTCACAACAACCTCCTCTGTTTCGTTAAGTGTCAGGGTTCTTGCAGGAGGATTGCTCACACAACCTGCAGCATGAGTACTTGACTGTGCTTGCAAGAGTGGGCACAAGGGCGCAGCTCCAGGCACTTACACAACTTGTAGCACAAGATGCCCTACCAGCCAGTACTTCGCAGCACACTTCATCGGGAAGCTTGGGACAACCTGCACTTGCAGCGGTGGCACTTAGAGCAGTTTTCACCGCTGCATTTACAGTACTTGTGTCAGCCGAGCACCTGTTGCATCAGGTGCCTCCTATTGCACGTGGGCACCTGCAGCTGCCCTTTTACACTGTGTAGAGCCCCCACACACCACCCAACACAACCCTTCAGGCGTCCTACATATGCACCATGGGATCGTGCAAGCTGGATAACCTTGTGAAACAACACGTGTGGTGCGCGCTGAGTGTAACAATACCAAAATAACACGGTTACTCTGTAACGCTCGCGTTGGGAATAAGATCGCAGATAGAGTGGTTTAAACATGAGAAGCGATAATTAGCGTCCGAATTAGCTGATGAGGATCCTAAATGTTCGCCGTATAACCTGCATGGCCAGACACACGTAATCACTCATTATAATCACGTCTGCCGAGGATCGTGTAAACAAACCTCCGTGCACTTATTTTGACGTGCACTCACAGACACAGTGTTTAAGGAGTGATATTTTTTTTTATTTTTTTAACATCTCTGTTTGTAAGAGGGTGACATTTCACATGCCATGCACATTCTATTAGGTGGGGGGGCACAGCTCATTTGTACGGCCATAAAGACACCATAAAAAAGCCATGCGCACCTTTCTTGTGGCCCTCCGTGACTCCCATGTGAGATGCATATTAGTGATAACTAATTGGTGGTCGGTGGTGGGCCCGGCCGCTGGTGGGGGGCCCCCTCATTGTGCTTTGCAGGGGAGCCCCCTCAAGTTTCGTTACACCACTGACACAGACAGGGGAATGTGCAGGCGCTTGAAGGTAGAGTAAAACATGCGTGGGCAGACAGGAACACAAACACACACATGTAAGCCTGCAAAGGGAGACACATGCACACAAAGATACATAAATATGAAATCAGGTGCATGCACACTCATGGACAGACATGCACACAAAGACAGGCATGTACACAAATACATACATAGCCACATTCACTTCCTCAGACACATTCACACAAAGACATGAATCCATTGACACATGCATACACACCGATACACAAATGCATACATTAAACAGGCATGAAACGAATAGCACCAATGGCAGATGGTATATGCTGGAAATGTGAGATTAGCCAGTAGCTATAGTTTGGGATTGTAAAGGTCGGGCCCTAGATCTCCATGCAGTCACAGTAATCACACAGATACAATGAGTTACTGTCTGGAACTGGCCCAGGACACGTGCGTCCGGCACCTTTTATTGGACTGGTCACATGACCAGTGACACCTGCGATGGATGGGCGTGGGGTGAGTGTGGAAGCCAGCCCTCAAGCAGTGGCTGGTGGAAGCACAGTATTTGGAAACTCTAGAACGAAATCAGCCGGTCACTACAGTGTTAATATCCGATAATTGTATAAAGCGTGTCTCTGCTTTAATATTGTCTTTGGTGTTTCTGTGTTTCTCGTGTATTCTTCCTAATGCTTTTAGAATGCTCTATAAAGTGTTTTGAAACTTCCAAGGAGGTATTTGATCAAAGAACAAAATAATAAAAAAAAATATGAAGTGCTGGAAAATTATACCAGAATGTAAGTACAGAATGCTCTATCTAAACTCAAAACTAAGGAATGCAAAAATATGTCAATACATGTACACTATGACATGCAGAACATTTCAAACTTAACATAATGTTGGGGAGAAAACTAGTGGCATGAACTCCTACTAACTCTAAACGTCTAACTCAATTGCCCCTCCGAAAGATTGTAACACAGCTACTCAGTGCTGTAATTTCTGTTGTAAGAGTAAAACATTTTTTTCAAAACTATGGTGAGCCCAGCCTTAGAATACATTAATGTCTTTCTTTGCCCAAAAATGCTAAACGCAGTACCACGGTGGTTGAAATGCTATGCCTTTTTCTTTTATCCAAATTAAAAATCACATTCCCTGGAATATAATACATTCATATCTCTCAAGCAAATCCGTCGCAGTCATCAGATTGCTTGTCCAGGCTCATATATGACCTCTTTTTGGTTAATGTTTTTTTCTCTCGAATAATCTCTGCTCCCGGGAGTGAATGCCTCTCTCTTACTGCATCCATAATCACAAAACAGACTTTTAGACTCAGCACATTCTGGTAGTGTGATGAAAATATCACAGTACAGGAAAGGAGAAAAAAAAAAGATCAAGATAAAAAATGAAATATAAAAAATTGTGGCAATGGAGCATCATTCGACTTTGGACAGCTTGACCACTTTATATGCTCGCCGGAGCCAATGTGCTTGGTCCAGAGGATTGCTCTTTCGGCAGATCCATCAGTATGAAGCTGATGAAACATAGTCATCAAAATCTGGGCTCAGATAAAAAATCTGAATTCAGTCCAAGATGTGTATGATATTATCCTCTTTCTCCAAATTGGCCTTGAATTTGATAACTTTGGCAATGTTCCACTAATTAGCAATCCAGCTGTACAGCACAGTCAATCATCCACCATTTATTTCTACTGTAACAACAGAATCGACTTAGAGGGGAAACATGAAAATAATTGCCAAGTTTATCTCCTTGGTATACTATGGTCCTTATATTACCTTTATGTTAGTTATAAACGAAACATACACTGAAAATGGCCTTGCAGCATTCTTTCAAAATGTGAATCCAGTGTAATTTCCTCAAAAAGCTTCAGTTTTAGGCATTTTTGGTAATCAGGTGGACCTCATTAGAATTATGTTATGTTGAGAGCGTTGAAAAGTGAAGTGTGCACACCGTGAATGAATTGTGTCTAATGTAAAGACATTAGAACATTTTCAGATAATAATACACCATCCTAAATTTACACCAAGTGCTTAAGGCCTGGGTTAAAATAAAAAAAAATAAAAATATATATATATATATATATATATATATATATATATATATATATATATATATATATATATATATATCCAAAGACTACTCCCACCAGCCTTGAAGGTCCTTCAACTGCCAAAGAAGTAAGTACACGAGCCTAGGAATAGTGCAAATTTTCATTTAATGCCCAGAGCGACGGCCATAACGTTTCGGCTCCGTGGAGCCTTGTTCACATGACAGCGTGTAACTCGTGATGTCACATATTTAAAGTGATACTGCTGGTCACATGGGGGGAATCACATGGGTATAAAGTCATAAACAGAGAGAAAGTACAATTAACCCCACGGCAATGAATTCAAGTGATCAAATTACAGGCTAAAACATTGTCCATATCTATAAGCTTTCCATATGTAATATATGTATCTTACAATGTCGGCATGAATGCCTGATGCCTGTAGAAAATACAATGTAAACATTTGACTACTCCTAGAAATAAAACATGAATTGTGCCAGTTGTACATGGATAACATAATTGCCAAAAGCGGATAAACAATCTGTTTAGGTCAGACTTCAACAAATAATACAATATTCCTCATAAAAATATAAATATTATGATAAAAGGTATTATGTTAAAAAATCCAGGTTACCCCACGGACCATTGAAATAGAAAAGTGATGAGTGCAATCTATATAAAAAAACTATTGATAAAAAATGAAAAAAATAAAATTAAAATGCCTGTGCTTGAAATGATTGGAAGAATACATTTCTTAAATAAGATAATTACAGAGAGAGGAACCCGCCCAGTGTAACCCAAGGACAGAATATTCAGGTTATAATCCTCATATAAGGTTAATGAGGCACACAAATAAATTAAATGAATCCGAAAACAGATTTACTTATGTCTGTTAATAAAGTTGGTTTATGCAGAGTAAGGCTGCGGTGAGACCTGTCAATTACAAAGTTGATTTTACTACAAACTTGGTGTGGTAAGTTTATGGATGGAAATCCAAAAGCAGTTTGGTTTCAACAGAAAGGACACGAAATTCCATAAAGGAATGGGGATGTGCAAATACGCAAATTTCACAAATATAAGTGCAATTTGTCTACAATAAATGGTAAAATACCAAATAAATAACCTAAAATATATAAAAAATATATATTACATGAGGTTAAGACAAAAGACTTAAAAATGTTAAAATGCTGTTATGTACACATCAGATAAAAAAGTTGCCCAAATAGAAACCACCGCTTATAAACACTTAGTTCGTGGGGGGACTTGAAGAGAAACCACTCATATAGTGTGCCCACTGAATAATGTTCTACAAAAACAGGGTAAAAGAGACAAGAAAAAGGCTAGTGGGCAACATTATGCGGTACTGTGTGCTTAACCCAAACATGTATGCAGATCCTCCGTTATGTTCAGTCCTGAAGGAACCTTGGTGTTGAGTTGCAAAATGTAGCGGGTTTCCAATTTGCGGAGGTTGGACTCACGATCACCACCCCTCCTGCTCGGTTCAATACAATCAATAACAAAATAGTTTAGACCCTTATTGTCACTATTGTGAATCTCTCTAAAGTGGCGAGCTACGGGGTAGGTGTTGTCCTGGTTAGAAATCGCACGCAGATGTTGCAAAATGCGTTTATGGACCGCTAGTTTTGTGCTGCCCACATATCTCAGGTTGCAAGGACAGGTAAGGACATAAATAGCAAACTCGGTCTTGCAAGTCAGTAGTTTGTTGATCCTGTGCTGCTTGTTACTGAAGGGATCAGTAAAAGTTTTGGTGTTGACCCCATGGGAGCAAGCTTTGCAAGTTTTACACTTGTAAAAGCCATTGTTAAGTTGTAACCAAGACTTATTGTCAATGGATTCTGGATTAGTGTTGACCAAAGCTTGTCTCATCGTGGGGGCTCTGCTGTATGTGATGGTAACCTGCTGGGGAAGCATAGGACCAATGACAGGATCACTGCGCACGATAGGCCAGTTCCTATTAATGATTTTACGCAATTCTGCATGCTGTTTGCTAAAGCCCATGATGATTCTGAATGTATTGGATGAGCTTATGTTAGTCTCCTCTAGATTGTTGTGCAACGTGGTGCTACTGGTAATACCACTAATGGGTTTTAACAGTTCACTGCTATTATGTGCATTGGCTTTAACTATAGCACTTTCAATGATACTCTCAGAATAACCTCGCGCCTTGAATCTAAGTTTGCTTAGCTCTTGTGCTGTCTTGAGATCAGTATCATTACTGCAAATTCTCCTCAAGCGCAACATCTCCCCATAAGGTATGCTATTGATGAGGTGAGGTGGGTGTGCACTGGTGGCGTGGAGGGTGGTGTTGCCGGCAGTGGGTTTACGATAAAGCCTAGTTTCTAATGTACCAGCATTGGTGTAGACCTCAGTGTCCAAGAATGTGACATTTGTTTGGCTATATGTAGCAGTGAACTGAAGGTTGAGATTGTTTACATTGAGACTCTCAATAAACCCATGGGCCTCATTCAATGATCCTTTCCATACTACAAATAAATCATCAATAAATCGCAGCCAAACTATAACATTGTCATTTAGGCACTGGGTATACTCTTTCCGAAGAATCGTCTCCTCCCAGTAGCCCATGTGGAGGCAGGCATAGCTGGGTGAAAAGCTAGCCCCCATGGCTACGCCCCTCAATTGCCGGTATAACAAACAGTTAAACATGAAATTGTTATTGAGGAGGCAGAATTCCAGCATCTCAATAAGCATTTGATTGTGACTAGCAAACTGGGGAGGTTTACGTGATAAAAAGTATTTGGTGGCCTTGATACCGTCATTGTGACCAATACTGGTGTAAAGTGATGTTACATCCAGGGCTACCATCCAATAGTCATCTCTCCACTGGATTCCATTGATTTTACGAAGAAAGTCCCCTGTGTCCTGTACATATGAATCCAATGATTTTACAAAATCCTGTAGAAAATAGTCAATGTATTGAGACATTTTTTCACAAACACCATCATGTGCAGAAATGATTGGTCTGCCAGGAGGTCTGTCAGGGTCTTTGTGTATCTTGGGGATGAAATACAGTTTGGGGATGACTGGGTTATCCTTTTTCAGGAAGTTGAATTCAGCT